>NC_073258.2:68322500-68947500 GCF_029289425.2 Pan paniscus | reverse complement strand
CTGGGCCTGGCTGGCCGCCCCTTCAAGTAATGGGTTCGCAGGTGCTGGGTTTGTGCGGAGCCGCTTACCGGCCCACGGAGGAGATCGATCTGCGCAGCGTGGGCTGGGGCAACATCTTCCAGCTGCCCTTCAAGCACGTGCGTGACTACCGCCTGCGCCACCTCGTGCCTTTCTTTATCTACAGCGGCTTCGAGGTGCTCTTTGCCTGCACTGGTATCGCCTTGGTAAGTACAGCCTGCATAGGATTGCCCGACAAAAGACAAGATAGCCAGGTAAATTTGAATTCAAGTAAACAACGAATAATTTTTAATTACATATGTAAGTGTGTACATGTATATCCCAAATATCCCCCTCCTGCTTTCTCTTCCCTCTCTTACCCCCGTCTCCCCTTTACCTTGGGCAAGTTATTTTAACTTCTCTGAATCGAAATGGGATAGCACCCACAGAGTGTTTAGTTCCTTGTAGGGTACAGCCCACGGTGTCTAGGGACATTCCAAGCATTTTCACACCTGCCCTCAGAACCTTCCCCTGAGCCTTGGAGCGAGGTCAGGCAGTCCAGGGAGGGCAGGGTGTGGCCTAAGGAACACCTCTTGTGGGGAGTAAGAGCCAGCCCTTCTCCCCCCCTGGCTCTTACTCCCCGTATCGCGGGGGGCCCCTCTCCCCACCCTGGCTCTTAGGACCCCCATCGCAGGGGGGTGAGGCACCCCCCGCGATGCGGGGAGTAAGAGCCAACCCCTCTTTCCCCCCGGCTCTTAGGACCCCCATCGCAGGGGGGTGAGGCACCCCCCGCGATGCGGGGAGTAAGAGCCAGACCCTCTTCCCCCCTGGCTCTTAGGACCCCCATCGCAGGGGGGTGAGGCACCCCCCGCGATGCGGGGAGGGCTGAGACTGGGGTCTGGGCTGTTCCAGACTTCAACACTCACCCCTTGTCCCCCCGCAGGGCTATGGCGTGTGCTCGGTGGGGCTGGAGCGGCTGGCTTACCTCCTCGTGGCTTACAGCCTGGGCGCCTCAGCCGCCTCACTCCTGGGCCTGCTGGGCCTATGGCTGCCACGCCCGGTGCCCCTGGTGGCTGGAGCAGGGGTGCACCTGCTGCTCACCTTCATCCTCTTTTTCTGGGCCCCTGTGCCTCGGGTCCTGCAACACAGCTGGATCCTCTATGTGGCAGCTGCCCTTTGGGGTGTGGGCAGTGCCCTGAACAAGACTGGACTCAGCAGTGAGTATAGCTGTGGGCACTGGGGGGCGGGGGGGGGGCGGGGCAGGGGGCTTTATGGCTATCTGTGGGTGGTTGGCGAGACATAGACATCCCAGGGACAGATATGGGGTCCCATGGTCACATAGGGTCCTGTGGACATGGCAGAGGCAGGTGGGGCTTCCTGTGGACACTCCGGGGGTGGAAGGGAAGTCTTATGGTCACACTGGGGACAGATGGGTAGGGTGTGGACACCCTGGAGACAGGTATGGGGGTTCCATGCCATGGACATTCCGTTAATACCCCAGAGCGGGCACAGGGCCCCATCAACACTGGAGGGTCAGTGTGAAATCTCGTGGCTACACGGGGCAGGTGTGGGGCTCTGTGGACACCCCTTAGGGACAGTGTGAAAAACACATCAGGGATTCTCCCTTTTCATACCAGGGGACAGGGCTTACCCTGGCATAGTTTTCGTGACACTTGGAGCAGATGTTTTGGTCTCTGCCTCATGGAGCATGTGGTAGGAGCAAGTGGCCTGTTGTACACCCATGGCATAGATACAGACATGGGCCTTTGTATAGAGAGGAGCAGGCCTGCAGCCCCAACCCAGTCTGCTCAGTACCAGAGTCCAGGCCCCAGGTCTGGGCTGCTGGGGAACAGGGCCCTGTTTGCAGAAGGCAGCGGGTGGGCCCATGTTCAGCTCCAGGATGCTCCCTGCCCACAGATGGGCACACGCAGTGACACACAGCTAGCACACATGGGCAGTCCTGCCGGGCATCCATGTCAGTGTCTGTTCTGATGGGCCGAAGCTGTGAACAGTTTTGAACGTCATCCTTGGGGGTGTGGAGTGGCCGAGGTCATGCCTGCTGCTGGCAGGGCAGAGGCTGGCTCTGTGTCTCTGTCTGTAGCAGGGGCTGGAGCCTCATACTGCACCACAGTCTCTTGGCCGTTTTGCCCAAGGATAGCCAATTCTGGGCAGAGTCCAGCCTGGGTATCTTGAACCCATGTTGTGCCCTGTCTGGTCCTGGCATCCCCTCTGCCCAGCTCCATATCCCATCTCCTCCAGTGAACCCCGGGGGATCCTTGTCTCTTCATAGCAGCACTGTGGGGGTAAAGTCACCCTGCAGGGCCCCAAGACAGGAGTGTTCATGTCCTGAGTGCCTGGTGAAGGTGTTAATAGTGGCCCCTATGATTTGGCAGGTGCCATGCCCACTTTCTCACTTTAGAACTTCAGAACACAGCACACAATAGGCACAAGCTCATCTCACCATTGGGAAAAGCAGCTCTGGGGAGTTAAGTACCCAAATCACCCACGGAGCCAACATTACAGTCCTGAGAACGAGCGTGCATCTTTGACTCCCAATCCATTACTCTTGTTGCCCACCCTGGGAGGACTCACTGGAAAGGAAGCCCCCCTCTCCATGCTTAGCTTCAGGTTTGATTTGCAGAGTTGGCAGCTGCAAACAGTTCGATCTCTCTAGTCCGGCTGAGGAGGAGAAACAGCGCCTGCAAGCTTGGCACTGCACACCTGGGTTGGGGACAGGACATGATTAAGCACAGAGCTTTCTTCTTTTGAGGCTACGCATGTGGTGCGGAGCGGGACCACCTGCATCCACACAGCCCGATGCACCTGCTCCTACTTCTGCTTAGCGTGTGAGCAGTGTGGTGACCAGGGTCTCCACCAGGGGGCAGGCCAGGACCGCCTCACAGCACTTTCTAGGCGCTCTCTGGTCCGGGGCTGGGACCCATACAGGGCTTAGTAAAGTTCGTAGATGGTAGCTGGCAGCCCCAGGCCCCAGGTGACACCTCTCCCCTGCCTGCCCTGTACTGCCTGCCTGCAGCACTCCTGGGAATCTTGTATGAAGACAAGGAGAGACAGGACTTCATCTTCACCATCTACCACTGGTGGCAGGCTGTGGCCATCTTCACCGTGTACCTGGGCTCGAGCCTGCACATGAAGGTGAGACTGGGCAGGGTTGGGGGCCCCATGCCCAATGACAGGTACTTCCTTAGCCCCTGCCCTGGCTTCACAGCTTCCTAAATGCCACCCCTTCCCAAGCCAGTCTCTGGGCCAAGGCCCCATTCCTGCAGCCCACTGGGTGGCCCCCAACTCAGCACCCCACTTACTGGCCCACCTCCAGCCAGTCTCAGTTTGCCCATCTCTGAGGGGATTTGTGGGTGCATCACAGCCATCCTGTGGGCTGTTTGGTACCCTGTTCTCCAGATGTTGGGTCTGTCTCTCTTCATGGCCTGAAGGGGAGCAGGCTCCTCATGCTCTGCTCCCAAAAGATGGTGGCTTGGTCTAGCAAGTCCCAGTTGCTAAACATTTTTTAAAAATAGAACTAAAGGCCGGGTGCGGTGGCTCACTCCTGTAATCCCAGCACTTTGGGAGGCCGAGGCGAGTGGATTGCCTGAGGTAGGGAGTTTGAGACCAGCCTGACCGACATGGTGAAACCTCGTCTCTACTAAAAATATAAAAATTAGCCGGGTGTGGTGGCAGGTGCCTGTAATCACAGCTACTCGGGAGGCTGAGGCAGGAGAATCGCTTGAACTGGGAGGCAGAGGTTGCAGTTAGCCGAGACGGGGCCTTGGCACTCCATCCAGCCTAAGCAACAAGAGCGAAACTCCGTCTCAAAATAAAAATAAAAATAAAAATAAAAATAAAAATAGAACTAAAAATAGCAGGGAGTGGGCCGGGAGTAGTGGCTCACGCCTGTAATCCCAGCATTTTGAGACGCTGAGGTGGGGGTTCTGAGATCTAGAGTTCGAGACCAGCCTGGGAAACAGGCTGTGAAACCCTGTCTCTACTAAAAACACAAAAATTAGTTGGGCATGGTGGCACGTCCCTGTGATCCCAGCTACTCTGGAGGCTGAGGCACGAGAATGGCTTGAACCTGGGAGATGGAGGTTGCACTGAGCCAAGATCGCGCCACCGCACTTCAGCCTGGAGGACAGAGCGAGACTCTGTCTTCCAAAAAAGAAAAAAAGAAAAAAGAAAAGCAGTGAGTGGGCTGGGCATGGTGGCTCACGCCTGTAATCCCAACACTTTGGGAGGCTGAGGCAGGAGGATTGCTTGAGGCCAGGAGTTCAAGACCAGCCTGGGCAACATAGGAGACCCTATCTCTACAAAAAATTTAAAAATTAGCTGGGCGTAGTGGCGTGTGCCTGTAGTTCCAGCTGCTTGGGAGACTGAGGTGGGAGGATGGCTTGAGCCTGGAAGATTGAGGCTGAAGTGAGCGTGCCACTGCGCTCCAGCAGTAGGTGGGGGAAGGGAGGGAGGGGGCGCGGTGGGGAAACGGAGCGACCGTGTCTGGAAAAAAGAAAAGAGCAGGAAGTATGCATACAGATATGTGTGTATGTACTGAGCTATGGTGTGAAATCATTCCTGACTGCGGGTTATAGTCAAAACCCCATGAAGAGCATCACTACAGCCCACGGGTGT
The DNA here is from genome assembly GCF_029289425.2 of Pan paniscus. Classification (NCBI taxonomy): domain Eukaryota; kingdom Metazoa; phylum Chordata; class Mammalia; order Primates; family Hominidae; genus Pan; species Pan paniscus. Next base: position 68,942,868 of record NC_073258.2, on the reverse strand, counting down.
GTCAGGGACACAGTGTTGTGAGCCCTGGGAAGGCAGGGCCTGTGGCCAGCACTTTATCAACACTGGCGCATGCACCCTATGAGGCAAAGGGATTTGCATTGTCCCCTTACAGTGTGGGACACTGAGGTCGCCAAGGGCATGGCGACTGTAAGGGACAGTGCTAGATGTGAGCCTCGCCTGCAGGAGGCGGTCCAGGAAGCATGGGTGGAGGGGCTGGAGAAGTTGAGGGCCGCGTGGCCCGGGAGGCTCCCGGAGGAGGGAAGGGCCTATCTCAGCGAGGGGCATAGGCGGGGAAGGTGCGGGGCGAGGCGGCCGCGGGTCCCTGGCATCCCTCTCCTTACGCCCAGGCTAAGCTGGCGGTGCTGCTGGTGACGCTGGTGGCGGCCGCGGTCTCCTACCTGCGGATGGAGCAGAAGCTGCGGCGGGGCGTGGCCCCGCGCCAGCCCCGCATCCCGCGACCCCAGCACAAGGTGCGCGGTTACCGCTACTTGGAGGAGGACAACTCTGACGAGAGCGACGCGGAGGGCGAGCATGGGGACGGCGCGGAGGAGGAGGCGCCGCCCGCGGGGCCCAGGCCTGGCCCCGAGCCCGCTGGACTCGGCCGCCGGCCCTGCCCGTATGAACAGGCGCAGGGGGGAGACGGGCCGGAGGAGCAGTGAGGGGCCGCCTGGTCCCCGGACTCAGCCTCCCTCCTCGCCGGCCTCAGTTTACCACGTCTGGGGTCGGGGGGACCCCCTCCGAGTCCCGCGCTGTCTTCAAAGGCCCCTGTCTCCCCTCCCCCACGTTGGGGACGCCCCTCCCAGAGCTCGGGTCACCTCCGGGCTTCCGCAGCCCCCTCCAAGGCGGAGTGGAGCCTTGGGAACCCCTCGGCCAAGCACAGGGGTTCGAAAATACAGCTGAAACACCGCGGGCCCTTAGCACGCGCCCCAGCGCCGGAGCAGGGTCAGGGTCTTCTTGCGACCCGGCCCCGCTCCAGATCCCCCCAGCTCTCGGCCGCGGACCCGGGCCGCATGTGAGCGCGCTTTGCACCTCCTATCCCCAGGGTCCGCCGAGAGCCACGATTTTTTACAGAAAATGAGCAATAAAGAGATTTTGTACTGTCCTGACTGGGGAGTCCCAGGCCGCGGGGGACGGAGCGCCCCTGGGATGCACGCCCGGCTGGCCCGGCCTCTGGGCGCGGTGGTGACAGGCCCTGACCTAGGGGGATCGCGGGGTGTGGGGAGTGCCGCGCCCTGCTGGGGGCGGGGCGAGGTGTCCGTAGGCCCCGCCCACCAGCCCTTCCTCCCTCCTGAGGCCCCGCTCCCCCATACCTGCCTGCCTTTGCCAGCCCCAGCCAGGAGAAGGGAGCGGCGGAGCGGCTGGCAGAGACAGAGGAGGGTGTGACGGCGTTGCTGGTCCCCCATGGGTCCATAGGGCGAGACAGACTTCCGAGGCACACCCTCCAGGGGACTGTGTAGGCATCCTCCGCCATCCAGCGACCACCCCCGCGTCGGACAGGGTCCACTTCCGAGCCACGGTGGGGTCACCCTGTGCCCAGTAGGGGCCTTGGAAGTGGTGGTTGGAGGCCAGGTACGCTCGGTGACTACCCTTTCCCGGCTACAGCCTCAGCTGCGATGCCCACGAGAAACAGGCTGGTGGAGGGGCAGACCCCCTACAAGGCCTGAAGGTGCCGTTCCTCCACCCGCTCCTCTTGTGGCCAGAGGAGAGGGACACCCCCGCCATGAAGAGCTCTGAACGGTTGGGTGAGGACAAGTGGGGGCCGTGGGAGGGCCATGGAGCCCCCAGCTGCACCCCAGCAGGCCCGGGGCTGGCCCACACCATTCCTCACTCCGCACAGCCTCTCTTCCCCTGACTTTGGCGAGACCCTCGTCCGTACCTCCAGGCTCCATGCCTGCCTCAGCATCGCTCTATGGATTCTCCCAGCCCTAAACTGGCCCCATCTCTCCTCTCTGCCCTCATGTGAGTTTGGTTCTTGAAGCCTCTAGTGGTCCCTGGGGCCAGACTCTGTGGCCTTGGACAGGGAGTCTGCCATCTGAGCCACAGGTTCCTTCTCTGTTTAGTGTGTGAGGGAACATGTTGGAGCCCTTAGTGTGGCGGCAGCAAGCGCCCCAGGCCCTGTAAGAAACACAAAAGGGTGCGGCGGGAGACTTGACATTTTCTAAATCTGGGAGGGAACGCTGCCTGCCTCACGCCGACCTTCAGTGAAAAGCAGACTCAGAAGCGGTCCCGAGGTGCCACCATAACCTGGGTGAAGGCCAGCACTGTGTGCTTCCAGTTCCCCCTCGGCATCTGTAGACTGAGTGTTCTCTGGAGGTGGCTGACGACATCCTCTAGGCAGGCTCCAGCAAAACCAGTCGGAGTTGGGCAACCTGAAGCTCAGATGATTCACCTCTGAATGGAGGGCAAGGTGATATTTGGAAGGGTGTGGGCCCCTGGGATGCTGGGCAAACGGGGAGCGGGTGCCTGGATAGTGGGCCTACAGCTCTTCCCAGTTCTGAGTCAATTCCAATGTTCATGGTGCCAAGGAACAGAGGCTGTGATGTTGAGCAGACTTGAAGGTGATCCAGGCACATGGAGTGGCCACTCAGGGGCTTGGCTCCTGGCTGTGCTCTTCCTATCTGGGCATTTCCCATGAGAAGGCTTCACAGGCCACCTGGCTGCTCCTGGCACACGGAGAATGCCCAGATGCTGACATGTGCCAGACAACACATATTTACACCTGATAGGCCACACACATGCAACATGCAAACACATGTGACGGGTAACACCTGTGACAGACACTACATGACAACACACGTGCACACATGATGGGAAACATATCACAGGCCGTGCGACGGGAAACACACATCACAGGCTGTGCGACGGGCAACACAGCGCAGGCATTGCAACGGGCCCTGGCAGCAAGCTCAGCAGGCTGGCTCTTTTCGAGCAGGAGAAGAGCTCATTGTAAGAGATGACACTGGCGTAGGTGGCACCTCCCCTGTCTCCATCACCCCCGGATAAGGTGATTGGGTGGAGGTTCTGGACCCCTGAGTGGACGAGCAGGTTGTGTCATGGCCTCCGTGTCTGATTGCCACCCTCGCTCCCAAAGCACCTCTGTGATTTTGTCGATCTGCACTGTGGGGATTTTTCTTTTTCTTTTTCTTTTCTTTTCTTTTTTTTTTTTTTGCAACGGAGTTTCACTCTTGTTGCCCAAGCTGGAGTGCAATGGCGTGATCTCAGCTCACTGCAACCTCCATCTCCTGGGTTCAAGCGATTCTCCTACCTCAGCTTCCCGAGTAGCGGGGATTACAGGCGCCCACCACCAAGCCAGGCTAATTTTTTTTGTATTTTTAGTAGAGACGAAATTTCACCATGTTGGCCAGCCTGGTCTCAAACTCCTGACCTCAGGTGATCCACCTGCCTCGGCATCCCAAAGTGCTGCGATTACAGACGTGAGCCATCACGCCCAGCTGGGATTTTTCAATTATGTGATTCCAAGAATCTCCAGTCCAAGATTTTCCCTATCTTTAAGTTCTCAGTAGCAGGTTAGATAACCTGAGAAGTCTCCCTCTTCAAAACACCTAGAAATGCTGGGTAAGAAACAAATGTCCTTTTAACTATAGAGCTGAGGCCGGGCATGGTGGCTCACACCTGTAATTCCAGCACATTGGGAGGCTGAGGCGGGCGGATCACCTGAGGCCAGGAGTTCAAGACCAGCCTGGCCAATGGTGAAACCCCATCTCTACTAAAAATACAAAAATCAGCCAGGAGTGGTGGCAGGCGCTTGTAATCTCAGCTACTTAGGAGGCTGAAGCAGGAGAATCGCTTAAACCCGGAAGGCAGAAGTTGCAGTGAGCCAAGATCACGCCATTGCACTCCAGCCTGGGCAAAAGAGTGAAACTCCATCTCAAAAAATATATAAATAAAATAAAATAAATATATAGCTGAGTTCTTCAGAAAATAAATTAAGTCCCCTAAGGCCAGAAGTGAAGAGGGGAGTGAGAACCAAGGTGGGGACAGAGGAGCTGGTGCTGCAACTGCCTGAGGGCAGGGCTGGGTTGAGCGTTGGTATCCCTTACAAGGCAGGGTGTCAGGGTTACAGTCAAGCATGATGAAGTTGGGGCCACAGAAATGCAACACCTTTAGAGAAAGGGACAGAAACATTTCCACCCAGGGGAACAGAGAGAGGTGAGAAAATTTGAGCTTTAGGTGGTGAACAAGTTTCCCATGAGATCGTTGCGTTTTCAGGCCTCTCTTATGTAAATGTGGAACTCCTACAATGAAGTCATGCTACCTGTGTGGTCTAGGAATGCCAGAGTTGAGAAATTAACACTAAAAAGTTGCTTTGGGCCGGGAGTGGTGGCTCTTGCCTGTAATCCCAGCACTTTGGGAGGCTAAGGCAGGTGAATCACCTGAGGTCAGGAGTTCGAGACCAGCCTGGCCAACATGGTGAAACCCCGTCTCCACTAAAAATACAAAAAATTAGCCACGCCTCGTGTGCCTGTAATCCCAGCTACTCGGGAGGCTGAGGCAGGAGAATAGCTTGAACCTGGGAGGCAGAGGTTGCAGTGAGCTGAGACTGCGCCACTGCACTCCAGCCTGGGCAACAAGAGTGAAACTCTGTCTCAAAAAGAAAAGTTGCCTTGGCTTAGTGGTACCCTGGGACCACTAAAGCCCCTCTGAAGCTCAGCTCACGATCCAAAATTACAGAACACACAGGAAACACATCACCGCGAGAAAAGGCAACAGACATAAAAAAGAGCAGGATTTGACACCTGCTCCAAATACCCCCAGCTAGGAGAGAGAAGCTGTCCAACAGGTATGTGAGATAGGCAGCTTCTATAAGGGCTGCCAGCGATCTCCCACCCTTGACTCTTCACAACTTTGTGTAATTTCCATCCCTTGATTGTAGGCTGGACCAGTGAGTTTCTTTTAACCAACTGAATTCTTATTTTACTTATTTTATTTTATTTTATTTTATTTTATTTTATTTTATTTTATTTTATTTTACTTAGAGATAGAGTTGCACTGTGTTGTCCATGCTAGGCTGAAACTCCTGGCCTTAAGCAGTCTTCCTGCCTCGGCCTCCCAAAGTGCCAGGATTATAAGCATGAGCCACTGCGCTCAGCAGCCTTCGCATTTATTTATTTTTGAGACTCGCTGTATCGCCCAGGCTGGAGTGCAAAGGCACGATCTCGGCTCACTGCAACCTCCACCTCCCAGGTTCAAGCAATTCTCCTGCCTCAGGCTTCCAAGTAGCTGAGATTACAGGCACCTACCACCACGCCCGGCTAATTTTTGTATTTTTAGTAGAGACTGGGTTTCACCATGTTGGCCAGGCTGGTCTCGAACTCCTGGCCTCAGGTGATCTGCCCGCCTCAGCCTCCCAAAGTGCTGGGATTACAGACATGAGCCACCAAACCTGGCTAATCAAATGAATGCTAAACTGGCCTGAGAGAGTCTCACTCCCTGGTGTCCACACCCTGCTAATGCCCTCCTGTGAGTGAATGTGATGGGCTACAGTACTTTTGAGCTAATCAAATGGGACGCTACCTAATGGACCTGAACCAGTCAGGCAAGTCTTTTAAAAGAAAGGGACATGGCAGAGAGGCGCTCTTCTGCAGGCTTGGTGTAGGGCAAGTGGCCATGGTGCCACCTACAAGGGGGCCCCGGAAGCCGAGAGTGGTCCCTGATGGCAGCTTGCAAGAAAACAGGGACCTCAGTGCCCCAACGTAGGGAACTGAAGTCCGGCAACAACCAGAAGGGGTGTGAAGAGGACACCAAATCCCAGCTGAGAATGTGGCTGGCCCACACCTTGATTGCAGCCTTGTGAGGCCCTGGGCAGAGGCCCCAGCTGCATCATGCCAGACTCCTCACCCACATCACCCACATCCACAGTGCGACAATGCATGGGTGTTGCTTAGAGCTTTGGAATTTATGGTAATCTGTTACAGAGCAATAAAGAACTGATACAAGGCCGGGATTGGTGGCTCACACCTGCAATCCCAGAACTTTGGGATGCCAAGGCAGGAGGATTGCTTGAGCCCAGGAGTTTGAGATCAGTGTGGGCAACCTACGGAGACTCGTCTCTACAAAAATAAAAGTAAAAATTAGCTGGGTGTGGTGGTGCATGTCTTGTAGTCCCAGTTCTGAGGGAGGCTGAGGTGGGGAGGATCACTTGAGCCAGGGAGGTTGAGGCTACAGTGAGCTGTGATTGCACCACTGCACTCCAGCCTGAGTGATGGGGCAAGACCCTGTCTCAATTTAAAAAGAAAAAGAGGCCAGGCACGGTGGCTCATGCCTGTAATCCCAGCACTTTGGGAGGCTGAGGTGGGTGGATCACCTGAGGTGAGGAGTTCGAGACCAGCCTGGCCAACATAGTGAAACACCGTCTCTACTAAAAATACAAAAATTAGCCAGGCGTGGTGGCAGGAGCCTGTAATCCCAGCTACTCAGGGAGCTGAGGCATGAGAATCACTTGAACCCAGGAGGCAGAAGTTGCAGTGAGCAGAGATTGTACCTTTGCACTCCAGCGTGGGTGACAAGAGTGAAATTCCATCTCAAAAAAAAAAAAGTAAAAAGAAAAAGAAAACTAATACAATGGCAAAAAGTAACAGGCTGTCCCTTCGGAAGGCAGGTTATGAAGACGGATTCTGTCTTGGTCACACTTTCTGGTGTTCTTTTTGAGGCCTACCTTTAAAGGAACTGAAAGCAGCCTCTGGGCAACAGCCTGGGAGGAACTGAGGTCCTTATTCTAACAAGCCAGGAGAAACTGAATCTTGTCAGCAACCAGGGCATGAACTTGGAAGAAGGCAGCATCCAGGCCAGCCTTTAGGTGACTGCCACCCAGTGACAGCTTGGCTGCAGCGTTTGGTAACTGATGCTGGTGTGTTATAAAAGTATTATTTGCGAACTGATAAATGTCTATATTAAAATGAAATCTTCACAATTTATGTTCTTCTGGCATGGCTCCAGCTGGTCCCTCCATTCGGAGTCCCTGACTTCCCTCAACATCTCTCCCTTTCTTTTTATATAAACGTGCCATGGCGATGAAGGCTTGTTCGTTCTCTCGGTTTTGATGCAGGATTCTTTGACTGGTCTGGCACACTAAAAACAAGCCAATTAAACAGAGAAACATGATTCCAAAATTCACTACAGTGGAGCCCCCAATAGACTTAATCCAAGTCATGGGGTTTAGTCCAGAAAGACTTTCTGCCACTTGATCTAACGCCTCAGCACCGGGCACAATGGATAAATGAGCTTGAGAGGCTTCAAAAATTTGTTTCTTTAATGATGTCCAAGGATAAATTATCTTCCCTACCTAGGTGTCCTTTGATCATTTCCCATGAATGATCAGTCTCGTTGTAGGAATATGGTGTGATACAGAAATCAGAAGTATTCCAGTCGCACTGCATGTGCATGCAATATTCAAGACTTTTAGCCGATCTCCAAGCCAAATAACAGACTGTCTTAAATCATTAATTTGATTAGCTAATTTTTGATCACTGCCCTGTTGAGAATTCCACATTTGGGTGGAATTGGCTTGCCAATCATTAACAAAATGAGCCGTTTGAATAGATTGGTGTGATGCCACTCCGGCAGTGGTGGCCAGTGCAGTGACTATAATTAGGTCCATGATCCAGCGATTAAAGTGAAAACAAATTTCTTAGATCTTTTGAGAATTCGTTGTAACACTTCATTAATTAAATGTACAGAGGGGGAGGATTCCCAAGGTCTGCGTAAAGTTACCAGTATCCAGATTCCTTCTCGAGCTCGAACCAACATTACACTTTTCCTGGAGTCAAAACGGGAGTTAACACAAGTGTATAAATGACAGTTAATGCATTGGACAGTTTGATTGTTCGTCCAAATTTTGATATTTCCCACTAATAGCATGTAAGGAGGCTTAACACAACTCTGTATAGGAATAGTCAGGCTGGAGGTAAACAAAGCGGAATGTTTGAATCTATGTTGATACTGAGGGAGAGGAGCGGCGGTGGCAAAACCCAATGTTCTCCATCGTACAGAAGCAATCCGAGATGCCTGGGGATGCCGAAGAGGTAGAGGGGCATACCGGGGTCGAGAAGAATTATCATAATGCCAATCGCAGTCCCATAAAGGAGGATCGGCATCAAAAAGAGGGAAAGGTTCAAAGGGGATTTATCATGGGGTTCAGAATCACGGATGCAGGGGGCGGTAGTGGGGACAACAGACAGAAAAGTTTCCCCTTCCCATACCCACAGTCCGGACATGGCAATAGCCAATTTCCAAAGTTCTGGGTGTTCTGGGCTTAGAATGGGGAGTATCATACAAGGCCTCGGGGGCGGGGGGTGTAAAGCCCTTATCTTCCCGTTTTAAGGGAAAGAACGAGCTGAACCTCCTATGCAAAGTAGGATGATGATCCTCATCCTCCCAACAAGAAATAAAAAGCCTCCAGGCATTCCCTTCCGCCAGAGGAGCAATTGTTTTTTAAATAGCCCTTTGGTGCCCAGTCTATTACTAAACCATATGAGTCATTTTTTAATACTACTGCATGTGAATTAACCCAATATTCCCAAATTAAAGTTTTAGATGGACCCTCAAAATTTTTAGGGCATAGTTTTCCTACAGGTTTATGTTGAAAGTATGGGGTATCTCCTATTACTTCCCTTTTCATTTGTCTTAAAGGAGAAAGGGAGGGGCTGGAGACCAAATGTCCCTGTTCCCCTGTGGCTAATCTCTCCAGAAGATAAGCAGCCCAGACTTGACTTTTTAGATGGATACAACCTGGTGCATGTCCGAGGCACAGAGGAAGGAATTTATAACCCATAGTAACATTAAATGCAGTGCCTTCTTCTCCTGGTTGAGCGGGCCAATGGTTATCTATAGCTCCACGCCTCCACACACTATCATTAGTGTAGATTTCCGCAGGAGCATCCATCCAGGTGAGAGGTCGAATAAGTGGAGGAAAAGGCATATAAGCCCAATAAGAATAATTTTGTGTAGCAGGTAAATCAGTTTGAGGAAAAACTGGTGAGACAGAAAGTATAAGTAGAAGAATTATTAAATAAAACCTATTGTAAGCAAGATCCGGTACTGAAGGAGGAAGAGAAGAACAGAGGGATGTTATTTTCAGGCTAATAGAAATGGTGAGATTTTTAGGTTTGTAAGGAGAAAAAGAAAGGTAATTAGGAGAAGTGGAATTAGTTAGAGGGGTTTATGTTGTCATTAGGGAGGATTGAACCAGACCCTTTTTGATTTGGTGTGCCAGTTTTTGAGGAATCAGCACAGATTTCACCAGGTATGAGGGCGGCCTCTGACGCGGACGTCTTTTCCCTGTGGTTTTCATTGTCAGTATTCACATGAAATTTAAGTCTCCTACTGGGAACCCAGACAGGGGATTGATGATCTCCTTGTGAAACACAAACATACTCTCTTCCCCATGTCATAATTGTTCCAGGTTCCCAGGTATTGGTCTGGGAGTTTTTCCATAACACTGGCTTGCCTTTATTTAGGGAGAATTTTTTGCCTCCATTCAGCTGCAGTCAGAGTATTGTCTTTAGGAACATTTAGAAAGTTTAAAGTAAACAATGCTAAATGTAATTGGGAGTGGGAGTGGCTAAATTATGCTTTTGTTGCTCAGACTGTTTGGACAATTGAGTTTTTAAAGTGCGATTGACCCGTTCCACCACAGCCTGTCCATGAGGATTGTAAGGGATTCCAGTAACATTGGAAATTCCCCATTGTTGCATAAATAAATCAAAAGCCTTACTAACATATCCAGGGGTGTTGTCTGTCTTTATCTGATATGGAAGCCCCATAACTGCAAAGCAAGAATACAGATGTCTTCTTTTTTTTTTTTTTTTGAGACGAAGTCACGCTCTGTTGCCCAGGCTGGAGTGCAGTGGCACCATCTCGGCTCACTGCAAGCTCCGCCTCCCGGGTTCAAGCCATTCTCCTGCCTCAGCCTCCCAAGTAGCTGGGACTACAGGCACCCACCACCACACCCGGCTAATTTTTTGTGTTTTTAGTAAAGACGGGGTTTCACTGTGTTAGCCAGGATGATCTTGATCTCCTGACCTCGTGATCCACCTGCCTCGGCCTCCCAAAGTGCTAGGATTACAGGTGTGAGCCACCACGCCCGGCCCAGATGTCTTTTAACATAGGCTCTGCCTTCCCCTGTTTGGCAAATAGCCCAAATAAAACCTGAGAAGGTGTCTACAGAAACATGTACATATGAAAGTCTGCCAAAGGAGCTAACATGAGTCACATCCATTTGCCGTGAATCATTAGGAGTTAGGCCTCTGGGAATAACGTCAGGTTCCTGATTTGGAAGTACAAAAACTTGGCACTGAGGGCAGCCATGGACAATAAGCTTAACCTCCTTCCAGGTGAGAACAAATTTATCTTTTAATCCAGCAGCATTGACCTGAGTGAGATTATGGAACTCCTGAGCCTCATGGATTGCAAAAGAGACCAAACAGTCGACCTTCTGGTTACCAGCAGACATGGGTCCTGGTAAAGTGGCATGAGATCTAATATATGTTAATATAGAAAGGGTGTCTATGTTGGCGAACCACCTGTTGTAACCTTGAAAATAAAGGAGACAATTCAGAATTATCGTTATGTTCAATAGTAGCGATTTCTATATTTTTTGTGGCATGTACAACATAAACAGAATCAGAGACAATAACGTTTTGGGGAGATCTTGTAAGGCAATAATTTCAGAATTAACTCTGCCTTTTGATCAGTGGTATAAGGGGTAGAAATAAGCTTGTCTGTAGGACCCACATAACCAGCATTTCTGTTACTGGAGCCATCAGTGAACACTGTAACGGCCTCAGGAATGGGCTGATCTTTGGTCTATCGAGGGACCACCCAAGAAGTCATTTTTATAAAATCAAACAATTTGTTTTTTGGATAATGATCATCAATAACACCGATAAAATCAGCCAAGTGAATTTGCCACAGTATGGAATGTTGAAAAGCGGCTTGAACTTCGAGCTGATTTAAAGGAACCACAGTTAAATTTGGATCAAATCCAGAAATTTTAAGTATTTGACACCGAGCTTGTCCAATTACAGATTTTTCAACAGCATCTTGTAATTTAGCCAAAAAATTAGGATATAATTTATTGTGACCCTGTTTAACAGTAGTAAAAGAAACAGGAGCTTGGCGGGAGTGTGTAATTTATCCCAAGCTCTTACACACACCTTTGTTACTTGTTCCGTGGTGACAGCATCAAAGCCTAATTGGGTGGTATTGTCAGAGTAATTATTGGAGCCTGTGAGCTGAGCCTGAGTAATTGGAATGCCATCAGCCTGATTTAGCTGAGCCTGCAGACGGGCCTCCTCTGACCACAAAGTACAGAATTGTAAATGCTGAGATGGAGTTAGAACAGCTTTTGCCAAAAGGTCCCAGTCTAAAGGAAGCAAAATGACCTCAGTACAAAGAGTCTGTAATACCTTTTAACATAAGGAGAAGCAGGATCATACTGAGTACAAGCATCCTTGAATTTTTTTTAAAAGGTAAGATTGAGCAGCGCATATCGATGCACTTGTACCCCTTGAGCATTGGCAGGTTCCAGCGCGACCGGATAAGCCCACGCCTCTAATCCACTTGTTTCTTTGTTCTGGCATACTAAGTGTTGCATGGAAGTTTCAAGAACAGGCACATGAGACGGAGTCAGCATAGAAGTGACAGGAAAAGTATGTGTAGATAAGGGAAACTGAGGTTGAGGAGGTCGGGCCAGTATGAGAGCACGAGAAAGGGGCATTGGGGGAGCAGAAGGGGCAGAAGCTGGTGATTATTGCCCAATCCTGTGCAACCAGAGTGGCAGGGGTGTCCATGCTTGAAGAAGGGTACAGAGAAGCAGGTTGAGTGGATGGCAAAGTGACCGGTTGAGGGACCGAAATGACAGGAGGGTGAGGGGCTGTGGTGGACGGGGGAGGGTCTGCAGAATTACAGATAAATTGTAGTTTGGTCCCAGAGCCATTAGATGGCTCCGGAGGCAAAGGCTGCAAAGGTTTGAAGAGGGAAGATAGCATAGATATGGTCTCAGGCTGTCCAAGTCGGGGCCGCGGGAGCTACAAGTATCAGCAATTCGTGAAAAGAAATAAAATCATCAGGAGGTGACATTAAGCCAAAGTCACCGGAGTTAGATATTGAATCCTCAACATTCTCAGGTTGGGGAGGAGTAGGTGAAGGGAGAAGCTGAGCAGATAACAAAGGCCGAGTGGGAGAGGAAAGCTGAGGAAGAGGTAGAGGGTCGCCAGATTCAGAAAACTGTGGTAACTGCAGGGGGTCACAGGATTGGTATGTCATTAGGATGGCACGTACCAAGGCCCAATCACCCCAAACAGTGACGGGAGCATAATTTCCTGTTGGGACCAGTTCCCGGAATTTTGCACCAACACGATCCCAAAGTTCCACATCTAACGTTCCCTTTTGAGGAAACCAAGGACAGTGTTCTTCCACCGCCCTGAAATGGGTGACCATATTTTCCATGGGTACCCGAACTCCTCCCTGTTTCTACAGGAGTTTAATATAGCAGAGATAAGCATAATGTTTAGATTCTGCATGACTCATAGTTACCCCGGACCATACACAGACAACTCACCAGTTGTCAGGGAGCCGAACAAGGGTTTCTGTGGACTGGACAGATGAACGTTTCTACATACCTACCAAAGGGAATCGGGTTCCCACATGCACTTAGGAAAAAGAAAACCACGTTGGTGTGCCAGATATTGGGGGAACCCACCCCCAATATTTCAATGTAGGTTCTTTCTATTTTCCATAAGTGTCGGCTGGCTGAGAAATAAAGAGAGACAGTATAAAGAGAGGAATTTTACAGCTAGGCTGCCGGGGTGACATCACATATCAGTAGGACCATGAGGCCTGCCTGAGCCTCAAAACCAGCAAGTTTTTCTTAAGGGTTTCAAAAGGGGAGGGGGTGTGAGAACAGGGAGTAAGTACAAAGATCACATGCTTCAAAGGGCAAAAAGCAGAACCACTAATAAGGGTCCAACAAAGATCACAAGGCAAAGGGCAAAAGCAGAACTACTGATAAGGGTCTATGTTCAGCAGTGCATATATTGTCTTGATAGACATCTTAAACAACAGAAAAGAGGGTTCAAGAGCAGAGAACCAGTCTGACCACAAATTTACCAGGGCAGAGTTTTTCCCCACCCTGGTAAGCCTGAGGGTACTGCAGGAGACCAGGGCATATCTCAGTCCTTATCTCAACTGCACAAGACAGACATTCCCAGAGCGGTTGTTATAGACCTCCCCCAAGGAATGCATTCCTTTCCCAGGATATTAATCTTAATATTCCTTGCTAGGAAAAGAATTTAGCAATATGTTTCCTACTTGCATGTCTGTTTATAGGCTCTCTGCAAGAAGAAAATATGGCTCTTTTTGCCTGACCCCACAGGCAGTCAGACCTTATGGTTGTCTTCCCTTGTTCCCTAAAAATCACTGTTATTCTGTTCTGTTTCAAGATGCACTGATTTCATATTGTTCAAACACACATGTTTTACAATCAATTTGTACAGTTAACACAATTATCACAGTGGTCCTGAGGTGATGTACATCCTAGCTTATGAAGATAACAGGATTAAGAGATTAAAGTAAAGACAGGCATAAGAAATTATAAAAGTATTATTTGGGAACTGATAAATGTCCATATTAAAATGAAATCTTCACAGTTTATGTTCCTATGCCACGGCTCCAGCTGGTCACTCCATTCGGGGTCCCTGACTTCCTGCAACAGCAACTCCATTCAGAAGAGGGCAGGACAGACAGTGGCAGGCCTCATCAGAACCCGAAGGCCATGCAGAACCTTCTCATGACAGCCTCCTGGGGGAGACAGGGAGCTAACGGGAGTGGTAGCAGCTCCTACAGGCCTCCCACTCTCTGGAGGATCACAAAGTGTCCTGTCATGACTCAGATGAGCCTCAGTTTGAGCTTTCGCCTCTGTAGCCTGTGTGGATATGTTCAGGGCCACCAGGGTGCCATGGTGGAGCCGTTCCCTACACAGCCTGGAGGGCTTGTGTGAAGTGGCTGTTTATAATGAGCAGACTTAGGAGAAATTGAATAAAGAGGTTTTCGTGAAATGTGTAAGTGGGAATATGTTGCCTCAAAAATCCAAGTAGCCCCAACAAACGTTATTAGAAAGCCTGTCTTAGTCTGCAAATTAACACCACAAATTGGACAACTGATAAAAGAAATTTATTTCTCCCAGTTTTGGAGGCTGGGAAGTCCAAGAGCATGGTGCTGGCTTTGGGCAAGGGTCATCTTGTGGCAGAAGGGTGTAAGGCAGAAGCAAGCATGTGAGACAGGGAGGAAATCAGGCCAACCTCACTTTTATAACACACCCAGTCTCGTGATCACTAACCTACTCCTGCCATAACAGGATTAATTAATTCATGAGGGCAGAGCCTTCATGACCTAATCGCCTATGGAGGGTCCCCTCCACGACATTGTTACAATGGCAATTACATTTCCTTTTTTGTTTGTTTGAGATGAGTCTCTCCTCCCAGTTTGCCAGTAAAGCTCCTCTTTCGACTGTGTAGCCGTCCTGGTGGTCTTTTGGATGACAGTTAGGACAATTTTTTTCCTTGACCTGAGTCATTTTATCTTCACCTTTTGTAATTAGGGATATTTTAGGGGGGGTTTTATTTAATTTTTTTCTCCAGGGTGTCTCAGTGTGCATGACCATGTCGCGGCAATGAGGACAGCAGCAGTAATGTATCTGCTTGCTGAGCCCTGAGGAACCTCTGCCATGGGAATCCTGGGGCTCTGAACACCACATAAATTCTTGTTCAAACAGTGGCCCCCACGGGGAGTTCTTGCCTTTTTACATGCAGCATTTGGGAAATGTGGGGCCAGCTTCTGGCTGAGACATATAACCAACCGTTCCCTCCAATGAATGATGCTACCAACTACTAGGGTCCAGTCTGCGGTCAGGATTCACTTTATGTCTGGCTCCTCAGCCCCCTTTCCCCATCATTACCTCTGGCTTAAGCTGCTACTTTTAAAGCAGATGCTTGGAAAATCCCAGGAGAACCACCCTAAAGTGATGTGGCCCAGAGCACAGGCGTGCCAGCAATCGGCCAAGACGGTCCAGGCCAGTCTGAGCCCACTACCTGTGGTATGGACCTGGTGAGTAAGCCAAGAGTGAGAGAAGAAACACATGCCATGTAGGATCGGCATCCAGCCCTCTGGTTCCCAGCATAAATTGTGTGATTTGGGTGTCTGGCATCCCTGCCGGACACTGGGCGGCCTCCACCCAGGGATTTGTGGATACTGGGATGAAAGACATTGGCACCAATGGATATGACATAAAATTTATTACTCACATAATAAACAGCAAGAGGATAAACAGCCCTTCCTCCCACAGAAGGGCTCAAGGTTGGTCTGGAGCAGAATAAGCTGTGTGGGGAGGGAAGAAGTGGCCTCAGGTTTCTGCCGTGCAGAAGGATGACCCGGGTGGAGGTGCCCAGGTGCAGCCTGGGGCTGATGTGGTTTGAAATTCCCACTCATGCCAAGAGACAGAGGGCACCCTTGGGCTCTCTGATTGGGCCACCCAGATATGGGGCAAAGTGGAGGGATGGGGACATAGAAGCTGTCAGTGATCAAACAACAAAAATAGAGTCTTTCTGTCTATGACACCTAAGATGCCTGCTGTGGCTATTTCTGTTCAAAGCCAGGAAGGGGTTGGTGGGAAGCCTGAAGCTGGCACTGGTCCACAGCAATTCCCACATCAAGTACAATGCCTGGGTTGCAGCCTGGGAGGGACTGTGAGCCAGAGGGCCCAGCTAAGCTGCAGCCAGATTCCTGACCTGGAAAAGCCGTGGAATCATAACTGAGAACTGTTTTAAGCCTCTCAGTTTTGGGGTAATTTGTTATACTGCAGCAGATAACTTGTCTGGATTTTTGTATTGCAGGTGGGTTGCTGCCATAACAAATAGCTAAAAACAAGAGGGCAGTATTCAAACTGGGCTTCCAAAAGGAAGGGCCAGGCACAGTGGCTCATGCCTGCAATCCCAAACTTTGGGAGGCCACAGTGGGCAGATCACGACCAGCCTGGGCAACTTAGTGAGACCTTGACTGTAGAAAGCAAAGGTTCCTCTTCAAAGCTTCCCCTTTAAATCATGTGTTATTGATATCTTTTCTCAGAACTAACTTTCTTCAAGTTTCTTATTTTATAGTAATACCTCTCTGTTATGCCTTATGTAGCAAATGTAACAGAATAAGCATACTCTGACTTCAATATCTACGTTAAACATGCTCACAGGCACGTAGTACATTCCATGTCCTTGTACCTTAGTCAAAATATTCGTGCTGGACGTGTCCAGGCATTTCCCAGATTGCAGCGTACACTCCTCCCTTATTTGGGAATATTATTACTTTTCTAAGTCCTTTCCTAAGCAACTTCCTTTTTTCCTTTGTTCCTCCCTGCCTTTACCTATTTTAAAAAGTTTAAACTGTTAGCCAATCGGGTTTTAGTTTAGGTGGTAAGGTCTGGCTCCAGCCAGTGACATGGCAATAGGGACCTCATGCGTCAGGGATAAATATTCTAGTGTCTTTTTTATTTTGTATGTGATCGTGGCAGGATTGCAGACGGGCAGCACTCTTTCTGCAGAAGGTAAAAATCACCTTGCTGAGGAAGCTTTTCGTCTGCTGATTCTTCTTTGTGACATCGGGGAATAAGGATTTATTTCTAACAGTCTTGGGGGCTCGTCTGGGATCACCCAGTCTCCTTCGGGTCGGGGTCTCTGATTCCCGCCCCGCCACCAAGGGGAGGCGCCCCACTGCCTTATTGCGGTGGCCTCAGGGACTGGGAATCCGGACTTACCTGTTGTGTTGAATAAACCCGGACCCTCAGCAACGTGGAAAAGGGCGAATAGGCTTGCATTGCCCTGCCTCAGGGACCAGATAAATTCTGTTCACAGAGCAAAGTAAAGAAACGTCGCGAGGGTGCGACAAAGTACTTGCTTGGTGGTCGGGATATTCTGGAGGTTAAAAGTGTGTGTGAATAGTCACAAGCCTCACTGCAGCTGGTGTTGCTTGTGTAAATCATGATAAGTCCTACTGCTGGACCAAGCGAGTGAGTCTTGCCTGCGGTTCCGTGGCTACCTCATACGGCTTAAGGCGGATCTTGCCTTGGGGTTTATACCGGCACGCCAATGCTAAGACGGGCCTAAATTCCCGCGAGGAAAGTGGCCAGGTAGGACAAAGTGAGTGAAGAGTGTAAAAAGCCTCCAGAAAGAAAAAGAGGAGTTAAATCCTCCTCAGGGCAAACGAAACCTCAAGCACGTAAGGTTAAAAATATAAGCAAGCCAGGAAAAAACAGGATAGACAAGAAATCTCCAGGATTAAGAGGTTAAGTCTACCTGATATCCAATATGGGAAAGGTTTCTAGTAAATCGGGGGCAAAAAAAGATGCAAGTTATCAAATCCCTCCCGATAGTCCTTTAAGGCTCATGTTAAAGTATTGGAAAGATAATAAAAAAAACTAAATTTAAAAAAAGCAGCAAATAATTAAGTATTGTTGCTTTATTTGGACTAAAAAGCCAATTCTCAAGCCAGCGGTTTTTTGGTCAAAATTTAGGTCAGATAAAGATTAAATCTGTCAACTTTTAATAATATATGTTTATAGCAAAAGTCCTGTGTCACAAGAAAAATTGATTATGCTTTAAGCTAGCGGCAAGGGCCTATATTATTCTTTATCCTTTAAAAACGATCAAAGGGGGACTAGAAAATAAAAAACAGTCAAAAATGGCCTTATCTAATAAGAGATAGGACCCTCTAGACCACCTTCCCCCGTTTCTTAATAACCTGCAGACACCTCCCCAGGTAGCTGCTGCTGTCCTAGATCCCCTTCTGGACCTGATCCCTGACCCAGCTGCCACTCCAGGCCTCCCCCATATAACCCAGATTCTTGTGAATCCCAGGAGCCTAAAAATTCTAAATATCCTTCTTTAAAGAAAAGACTCCAACAAAAATTAAAACAATGTAAGAAGGATATTCAGAATTTCCCTTTTCCTGCCCCCCAAAAAAGTTAACTTCAACATTCTTTCGTTTAAGGAAAGTTCCCCATGGAGGAGAAGCTATTGGTTTTGTGGATGCTCCCCTTACTGGGTCTGAAGTTTGGAGTATAAAAAGAGAACTAAAGCCACTATTAAATAATCCTAACAGGGTGGCAGATCAAATTGATCAGTTTTTAGGCCCACAGTTATATACTTGGGCTGAATCAGTGTGCATCCTAGGTATTATTTTTTCAAGGAAAAAAAGAAATACGATCTGGGAACATAAACATCCTCCAGGTCAAAATGTTCTGGCAGCAAATCATAAATTCCCTGCTTAGGACCCGCAGTGGGATAAAATAATGCTGCCCACCGAAATAATATAAGGAATTTTTAAAAAAATAATAATCAGGGGGATTCAAAAGTCAGCACCCAGACCCCAAAACCTTTCCAAAGCATTTAATGTCCAACAAAAGAAAGATGAAGGACCTATGAGGTTCATAGATAAATTAAAAGAACAAATAAAAAAAATGCTAACTTAGACCCAGAAAGCCCTCTTGGGCAAGGAATGTTAAAACTGCACTTTGTTACTCACAGTTGGCCAGACATTACTAAAAAGTTACAAAAATTAGAAAATTTAAAAAATCAATAAAAAAGTTATTTAAAAAGGCTCAAAAACTATATGTAAAAAAATAAGGAAAGACAAAGGCAAAAAGCAAAAATCTTTTGGCAAAATTCACTAGTCTCTGGCAGACGATGCCAGAGACCAGATCTAGACCTGGGCCTATAAAATTCTCTAGGGGAGGCAAAAGGAAAAAGTTTAGGAATTCAAAAATGCAAAACAAAAAAAGAAGGCAAGGTCAGTATTTATTTATTTATTTTTTAGCTAATTTATTAATTTATTAATTTATTTATTTATTTTGAGACGGAGTCTCGCTCTGTCACCCAGGCTGGAGTGCAGTGGCGCGATCTCGGCTAGCTCCACCTCCCAGGTTCACGCCATTCTCCTGCCTCAGCCTCCTGAGTAGCTGGGACCACAGGCGCCTGCCACCACGCCTGGCTAATTTTTTGTATTTTTAGTAGAGACGGGGTTTCACGTGTTAGCCAGGACGGTCTGGATCTCCTGACCTCGTGATCTGCCCGCCTCGGCCTCCCAAAGTGCTGGAATTACAGGTGTGAGCCATCGCGCCCGGCCAGGTCAGTATTTCAGAAAAAAATGTCAAAGTAAGTGTCATAGGAGCTGTGGATGTGAAAATAAAGAGGAGAAGCAAAGAAGCTTTGGGCTTGGTAGGGAGGAAGGAAAAGACAGATGTTACAGATGCGGGAGACCAGGTCGTTTTAAAAGGGAATGTCCCAAGTTAGAAAAGGCAGAAAAAGCTCCCCCACTTGTGACCACTTTTAAAGAAGAATAGGGGGGTCAGGGGCTCTGCCTTTTCTATTTTGAGTCCTACCAAGAGCCCTTGATAAATTTAGAGGTGGGACCCAGACATAAATTAATCACCTTTTTAGTCGACTCAGGAGAAGCCCATTCACCTGTCTGTTTTCCTTCAGCTCATTTAGTTTGTTCCCCAAAGGAATTAACAGTTTCTGGGGTTAAAGGGGAAGGATTCAAGGCAAAAGTTTTAGAAAATACAGAAGTTAAATATATAAATTGATTAGTTTATATACAATTTTTATTAATTCCTAAAGCAAAAGCCAATTTGTTAGAAAGAGATTTAACGTTAAAGTTAGGTATAGGTTTACAAGTTAGTCCAAAAGGTTTCCTAACCTCTTTAAATTTGTTAGCTATAGCAGATAAAAAATACATTCATCCAGCTGTCTGGTCAAGGGAAGGTAATCAGGGAAATTTACAGATTCCTCCAACACATGTTCAGTTAAAGACTCCAGGGGAAATAGTAAAAAGAAAGCAATACCCTATTCCTTTAGAAGGAAGAATAGGGTTAAAGCCTGTAATCAAAAGACTTATTAAAGATGGGCTATTGAACCTTCTATGTCTCCATACAATACTCCAATGTTACCAGTCAAAAAAATCAGATGAATCATACCAATTAGTGCAAAATCTTAGAGCTATCAATCAAATAGTTCAAACCACTCATCCTGTTGGGCCTAACCCCTACACTATTCTTAGTAAAATTCCATATAGTCATCAGTGGTTCACAGTAATAGACTTAAAAGATACATTTTAGGCATGTCCTTTGGCTAAAGACAGCCAAAATATATTTGCCTTTGAGTGGGAGGACCCCTATTTAGGGCAAAAGCAACAATACAGGTGGACAGTTTTTACCCCAAGGATTTACAGATTTCCCCAATCTTTTTTGTCAAGTATTTTAAAAAAATTATTGTCCCAAAACAGTTATGCTTGCTTCAATATGTAGATAATATTCTTATATCTAAGGAAGAGATAGAAAAGGTAGCTGGACTTTCTACAAAAGTTCTTAACCACCTACAAGATAAAGGGTTATGGGTTTCAAAAGAAAAGCTTCAATATGTAGAACCTAAAGTTAAATATCTAGGCCATTTAATAAGTGCAGATAAAAGAAAAATAAGACCCCCCAAAATTGAGAAAATCGTGTCTCTACCCTTGCCCCGAACCAAACAAGAACTTAAAAAATTCCTGGGATTGGTTGGGTACTGTCGTTTATGGATGGACTCATATGCATTAAAAAGTAAGCTCTTATATAAGAAATTAACTAAAGAGGAAACGCATCCCCTTATATGGACTTCTAAAGAAGTTAATCAAGTGGAGAAATTAAAAGAAAGACTCATCACTGCTCCCATCCTAGCCTTACCCTATTCAGAAAACCATGTCATCTTTTTGTGAATGTAGACAATAGAGTGGGGTGGTCACTAAAGAACATGGAGGCAGTCAACAACCAGTAGCCTTTCTATCAAAAGCATTAGATCCAGTTGCCAGTAGATGGCCTCCGTGTATTCAGTCTCTAGCAGCCACAGCAATACTAGTTGAAGAAAGTAAGAAATTAACTTTTGAAGGGTACCTAACAGTGAGCATCCCTCACCAAGTTAAGGTGATCCTAAACCAAAAAGCTGGGAGATGGCTTACTGATTCTAGAATCTTAAAATGTGAGGCTATTCTATTAAAAAAAAAGATGATTTAACAGATAATTCCTGAAATCCAGCAAGCTTCTTAACAGGAAACCTACTGCTCAAAAAAAGAACATTTGTGGTTAGATTTAATTGACTATCATACAAAAGTCAGGCCAGATTTAGTAGAGACCCCTTTTAAAACAGAGCGACATCTATTTATAGATGTCTCCTCCCAGGTAATTGAAGGGACATGACATAATGGATATGCTATAATTATAGGAAGATCTTAAAAGAAGTAAAATCAGGAAGATTATCAAATAGTTAGTCTGCCCAACCTTGCGAGTTATTCACAGTCACGCCCTAAAATATTTACAGAACCAGGTAAAAACCATCTATACTGACTCTAAATATGCCTTTGGGGTATCTCATACATTTGGGAAAATTGGGGCTAAGCAAGGACTAATTAACAGTAAAGGTAAAGAACTTCCTCGTGAAACACTAATTGTTCATGTTTTTAATAATCTTCAGTTACCTGAAGAAATAGCCATTGTCCATGTTCCAGGACACCAACCTAACTTTTCTTTTAAAAGTCGAGGAAACAATCTTGCAGACCAAATAGCAAAGCAGGCTGCTGTTTCTGAGATGTGCATTTTTCATTTAACCCCTTGTCTCCCTTCTCCTATTGTAGTTCCTATTTTCTCTCAAGACGAAAAAGTTAGAAAAGATTAGAGCTCAAAAAAAATTCAAAAGGAAGATGGATACTTCCGGATCAAAGAGAAATGTTATCCAAGCATCTTATAAGAGAAATTTTGTCCCAACTACATCAGGGAAGTCATTAGGATCCCCAAGCTATGTGTGATGCAGTTCTGTTTATGGATGCATTAAAATTTATACTTTAGCCAAACAAGTTACAGTTATTTAATTTGCAAAAAAAAAAAACACAAATAAACAAGCCTTAAAAAAAGTTACCCCTTAGAGGAAAAAATCCAGGATGATGGCCATTTCAAAGTGTTCCAATTAACTATAGTAAAATGCCCCCAATTGGTGGCCTAAAATATTTATTAGTAATAGTAGATCATTTTACCCACTGGGTAAAAGCCATTCTTTTTTCAAGTGTAACTGCCAGTAATGCAGTCAAAGCCTTAATTAAACGTATTGTACCTAGGTTTAGATTAATAAAAAATATTAATTCACACAATGAAACCCATTTTACTGCACGTGTTATTATCTAGTACTGGCCTAAGTACTAGACATAAAGTGGGAATATCACATTCCTTGGCATCCATCCTCTTCAGGAGGAGTAAAAAGGATAAATCAAACTCTTAAAAATCATGTAACTAAATCAGTCCTAATGACTTGCTTGCCATGAACTAAACGTCTTCCTATTGCTTTATTAAAAATTAAAACTGCCCCTAGGAAAGATGTTGGATTGTCCCCTTATAAAATGTATAGATCACCCTACTTACATTCTTCTGCTGATGTCCCTATGTTTTTATTGTTATTTGTGGGAGGAGGGATTTGAACCCCGTGGCTATTTGATCTCTAGCTTTGAATTTATTTGGTATACCTTGTGGAATGCTAGTTCCATCTAAATAAACATGGGGGTCAAAGGACCCAAGACTGGCTTCTCTTGTTTTACGATGTCGTGTTTTTTGTTGTTGTTGTTGTTTTTCTGGTTGATGAATTGCCAGGGTAAAAGGGATAGCCAGTTCAACTAGAGTACAAGTAAGGTCCAATTATTTGGCAGAGTGTCCAGCAAAGGCCCTCCACAATACCACTATACCTCTGCTTGGGGATGAATAAGGGCTGACTGATGGGTCAGCTCTTGGAAGTGCCTGACCTTACCGCATCCTGTTAAGTTTCTAAGAAACACTAAATTTTCCCCTTGTCTTGAGAGACACGAAGCAAAGGTGGTGTCAGAAGATGGAGGCTGGATGGCCCTTGGGGGCTTTTTCAACACTTCAACACTCCAACACTCTAGGACACTGTGTGCCCATAAGCAATCACTCCCCATTCCCCACACCTCCATCCCCTGGCAACTGCCAATCTGCTTTCTACCTCCAGGGATTTGCCCATGCTGGCCATTTCATACAAATAGGACCGTACAGTATGTGCCTGGCTTCTTTCACTTAGCACAGTGTTCTCCAGGTTAATCCAGGTTGCAGCATGTGTCCGTACTTCATCCTTTTTTCAAACACAGACTTCGTTTTTCAGAGCAGTTTTGGGTTCACAGTCAAACTCCATTTGTTTTGTTGTGTTTTGAGATGGAGTCTCACTCTGTCACCCAGACTGGAGTGCAGTGGTGTGATCTCAGCTCCCTGCAACCTCTGCCTCCCGGGTTCAAGTGATTCTCCTGCCTCAGCCTTCCGAGTAGCTAGAACTACAGGCACGTGCCACCACGTCTGGCTAAGTTTTGTATTTTTAGTAGAGACAGGGTTTCACCATGTTGGTCAGGCTGGTCTCAAACTCCTGACCTCAGGTGATCCACCTGCCTTGGCCTCCCAAAGTGCTGGGATTACAGGTGTGAGCCACCGTGCTCCACCTCCATTTGTTTTTATGGCTAATATTGCCTTGTCTGGATGGGCCACATTTTGTTTATCTGTGATGGACCCTTGGATTGTTTTCACATTTGGGCCATTGTGAATGGCACTGCTGTAAACATTTGTGTACAAGTATTTGTTTGAAGGCTTATTTTCAATTCTTTTGGGTATATACCTGGGAACACAATTGCTAGGTCGCATGGCAATTCAATGTTTAACTTTTGAGGAGCCACCGCGCTGTTTTCCATAGCAGGCACACCATTCCCCATCTCCACCAGCAGCGTCTGAGGATTCCAATTGCTCCACATCCTTGCCAACACTTAGAAAAAATCAGAGCCCTCACAAATACTGTATTAGTCAGTTCAGGCTGCTGTACTAAAATACTACAGACTAGGTGGCTTAAACAGAAATTTATTTTTCATAGTCTGAAGGCTGGGAAGTCCAAGATCAAGGTGCTGACTGATTTGGTTCCTGGTGAGGGCCCTCCTCCTGGCTTTCCAAAGGCTGCCTTCTTGCTGTCTCCTTATATGGTACAGAGAGAGAGAGAGTGAGTGAGAGAGAGAGAGAGAGAGAGACAGAGAGATATCTGGTGTCTCTTCCTTTTCTTTCTTTTTTTTTTTTTTTTTTTCTGAGACAGAGTCTCACTCTCTTGCCCAGGCTGGAGTGCAGGGGCCTGATCTCGGCTCACAGCAACCTCTACCTCCTGGGTTCAAGGGATTCTCCTGCCTCAGCCTCCCGAGTAGCTAGGATTACAGGCACCCACCACCATGCCTGGCTAATTTTTGTATTTTTAGTAGAGATAGGGTTTCACTATGTTGACCAAGCTGGTCTCAAACACCCGACCTCAGGTGATCTGCCCGCCTTGGCCTCCCAAAGTGCTGGGATTACAGGTGTGAGCCACCGCACCTGATCTCTTCCTTTTCTTATAAGGAAGAAAACTCCATCAGGGACCCCACCCTCAGGACCTCATCTCAACCTGATTACCTCCCTAAGGTCCAACCTCCTAATACCATCATATTGGGGGTTAGGGTTGCAACATGGGAATTTAAAGGAGATAAAAACATTCAGTCTATAGCACTACCTAACAGCATATCCTCAAAATATAGAAATAAAACATGGACAGAATTAGGAGGAAAATTTGCCCAATCCACGCTTCCTTCAGAAACAAATAGGTCAAACTGGCAAAATAGTAATATGATAAAAGATTTGAACAACAGAATTAGCAAAATTGAGCTAATGGAAATATATATATATATATATATATATATATATATATATATATATATGGCAGAAGGAGGAATGTTGTTTTTGAGCACACATGAAACAGTCATAAAATTGATCATATACCATGCACCAAAGCAAGTCTTAAGAAATTTCAGGCCAGGCACAGTGGCTTATGCCTATAATCCCTGCACATTGAGAGGCTGAGTCACGTGGATCACCTGAGATCAGGAGTTTGAGACCAGCCTGGCCAACATGGTGAAACCCCATCTCTACTAAAAATACAAAACTTAGCCAGACGTGGTGGCACGTGCCTGTAGTTCTAGCTACTCGGAAGGCTGAGGCAGGAGAATCACTTGAACCCGGGAGGCAGAGGTTGAAGTGACCTGAGATCATGCCACTGCACTCCAGCCTGGGCGAGAGAGTGAGACTCTGTCTCAAAAAAGATAAAAAATAAAAGAAGGAAATTTCAAGAATCTGGCTATATATATGAGATTCTTTGACTATAAGGTAATCAAGTTAAAATGGATAATAAAACAATATCAGCAGCCATACATTTGAAAGGCAAAAAATATGCTGCTACATAATGTATAGATTAACTAAGAAATTATAAAGGAAATTAGCAAATGTTAATATTAAACAATAATGAAAATATCAAAAACTTGTGGAGTGGAGTGATATGATGCCTAGAGGAAAATATATCTCTCTAAATATTTATATAAGAAAATCAGTTCGAGACTAGCCTGACCAGTATTAGAAAACTGGAAAGATAATAAATGGCCTCCTGAAAGAATCATTAAATATTATGGGCCAGCTACCTGGGCGCATGGGGTAACATACCCCCATCTATATGCTCAACCACATCATAAGGTTGCAGGCAGTCCTAGAAATTATAAAGAAATTATAACCAATGAAACGTCAAGGGCACTAGATTTACTAGCAATACAAGCAACACAAATGAGAAATGCTATATATCAAAATAGATTGGCTTTAGGTTACCTCTTAGTCTCAGAAGGAGGAGTATGTGGAAAATTTAGTTTAACCAACCTTTGCCTAGAAATCGATAATAATGGCCGAGCTGTCATGGAAATCACAGCTGAAATGCGCAAACTGGCCCATGTTCAAGTTCAGACATGGTCTGGGTGGTCCCTGGATTCCTTGTTTGGAGGATGGTTCTCAACTTTTGGAAAATTCAAAACCCTCATTGGTGGGTTCTTACTTATTCTTGGCATCTGCCTCATCCTCCCTTGCCTTTTACCCCTGCTGATTAAGAGTATTCAGTCAACTATAGAGGCAATAGTAACCTGACTCACTACCGTGCAGTTGATGGCATTAACCAAATATCAGCCACTGCCAGTAGAAGAAGCAGCTCAGCTCCACGAAGAGGTGGCAAATAGTGGTGCTTTCTATTAACACCTTTGTTATAAAAAGCACCAAAGATGAGAAAATGAAACAGGAATTAAAAGAAATTAAAGAATGTGTAAGCAAAAACTCAGTTACATATAAGAAAACACAGTTCCCCCTGAGAAAGAGAAAGAGCTGGAGTCCTTTAAAAATTAACTGCCTGTTTTTCTGTGGCTAGGGAGCCTCATCTCTTCCCCTTTCCCAGGCATTGTGAAGACCCTGTTTCTCTAGCTGTGCAGCTGCAAGGTCACTAGACAGATAAACTCAAGTTGTAAAACATGTTTTTCCTTGAAAAGTAAGAAATGATGTAATGCATGTCTCAATTAATTAAATAACTGTCTTTTTTTCTCACTTCTGTAATATGCTTCCCCCTGCACAGATCTACCTTAAAAGGTAACTTAACTCTTTGTTCAGGGCTCAGTCCTTTGGATATTAATCTGACTGGGCCAGTACGCCTAAATAATAAATATCCTTCTCAACCCCGTTGGTCTCTCTGATTCCTTATCAATCCCACTACAGTATGGTGAAATCACGCCTCTACTAAAAATACAAAAATTAGCTGGGCATGGTGGAACACATCTGTAATCCCAGCTACTTGGGAGGCTGAGGCAGGAGAATCACTTGAACCTGGGAGGCGGAGGTTGCAGTGAGCCAAGATTGTGCCACTGCATTCCAGCCTGGGTGATAGAGTGAAACTCCGTCTCAAAAAAAAAAAAAAATTAGCCAGGCATGGTGGTGTGTGCCTGTAATCCCAGCTACTTGGGAGGCTGAGACCAGAGAATTGCCTGAATCTGGGAGGTGGAGGTTGCAGTGAGCTGAGATCATGCCACTGCACTCCCGCCTGGGTGACAAAGCAAGACTGTCTCAAAAAAAAAAAAAAAAAGAGAGAAAAAAAGAAAAAGAAAAATTACAGGCTCATGCCTGTAATTCCAGCACTTCAGGAGGCCAAGGCAGGCAGATCACCTGAGGTCAGGAATTCGAGACCAGCCTGGCCAACATGATGAAACCCTGCCTCTACAGAAAATACAAAAATTATCCTGCCGTGGTGGCAGGTACCTGTAATCCCAGCTACTTGGGAGGCTGTGGCAGGAGAATCGCTTGAATCTGGGAGGCTGAGGTTGCAGTGAACTGAGACTGTGCCACTGCACTCCAGCCTGAGTGACAAGAGTGAGATTCTGTCTCAGAAAAAAAAAAAGAAAAGAAAGAAAACATCAAAGAACTACAATTAATTGTAAACAATAAGATGATTTTAAAAAGTTACAGAGTAAATCTAAGAAAATAAAGGAATAATTAGAGCAAAAATATATGAAATAGAGAACAAAGCATAAGAGACAAGATCAACAAAATAGATGGTTCTTTTTTTTTTTTTTTTCCAGAGACAAAGTCTTGCTCTGTTGCCTAGGCTGGATTGCAGTGGCTCAGTCTCAGCTCACTGCAACCTCCGCCTCCTGGGCTCAAGTGATTCTCCTGCCTCAGCCTCCCGAATAGCTGGGATTACAGGCACCGCCCCCATGCTCGGCTAATTTTTGTATTTTTTTTTAGTAGAAACGGGGTTTCGCCATGTTAGCCAGGCTGGTCTCAAACTCCTGACCTCAGGTGATCACCCGCCTCTGCCTCTCACAGTGCTGAGACCAATATTGGCCAACATCTGGCGAGGCTGATTAGGAAAAAAAATAACTATATACCATGTATATGTATCAAATCATTGCATGGCACATCTTGACTATATTCAATCTTTATTTGTAAATCCAGTTTTTAAAAATGAAAAATAGTAAAAAAAACCCCACAAAACCAAAATAACTAATTGATACTAGGACATCATAATAGCTACAGTCAAAATGTTTAAAGGGAAAGAGAATTCTGTAAATAACTATAAATACATTTGAAAACTTAGAACACATTGGTAAATTTCCCAGGGAAGTGTATATCTTACAAAATTTAACACAGGAAGAAACAGAGAGCCTGAATTGACATCTGGCCATTTAAAAAATTGCACCAAAGCCATGCACAGTGGCTCATGCCTGTAATCCCAGCACTTTGGGAGGCTGAGGCAGGAGGATCGCTTGAGCTCAGGAGTTTGGAACCAGCCTGGGTAACATAGCGAGACCTTGCCTCCAGAAAAAAAGCAAATGAGCTGTGCGTGGTGGTGCATGGCTGTAGTCCCAGGTACTTGGGAGGCTGAGGCAAGATAATCACTTGGACCTGGGAGATGGAGCTTGCAGTGAGCCGAGGTCATGCCACTGCACTCCAGCGAGGTTGTGGAGACCAAGATTTTATCATGCAGATGAATCCTCCAGGTAGCAGGCTTGAAAGAGAATAGATTGTGAATGTTTCTTACCAGACTTAAGAGTGTGTTCTATCAGTAAGTCCAAAAGGGAGGAGGGTATAACGAGGCATGTCTGGCCCCTGCTTCCCATCTTGGCCTGAAATAGTTTTTCAGGTTAAGGTTAGAATGCCCTTGGCTGAGAGGAGGGGTCAATTTAGATGGTTGGGTGTTTTAGAATTTCATTTCTGGTTTATTGTCTTCCCCTTCTGGCCAAGATTTGCCAGAGGCAACATCGATGGCCATCAAAACTTTTATTTTATTCCCT
This sequence comes from Pan paniscus, assembly GCF_029289425.2. Lineage (NCBI taxonomy): Eukaryota > Metazoa > Chordata > Mammalia > Primates > Hominidae > Pan > Pan paniscus. The sequence goes on along the minus strand of NC_073258.2, from coordinate 68,914,077 downwards.
GGCATTGCCAGGGCAGCAAGACTGCCTGCCCCAGGTCCATCCTGTCCCTTGGTGGGACTACTTATGGCCAAGAGACATAGAGTCAAAGATTTATAGCCAATTTAAATGTTCTAGGAAAGATGGATGTGAACAGGCATTCATTAACTTGTTTTGTTTTGTTTTGTTTTGTTTTGTTTTGTTTTGTTTTTGAGACGGAGTCTCGCTCTGTCGCCCAGGCTGGATTGCAGTGGCATGATCTCGGCTCACTGCAACTTCTGCCTCCCGGCTCAAGAAATCCTCCCACTTCAGCCTCCCAAGTACCTGGGACCATAGGCGTGCACCACCGTGCCTGGAAAATTTTTTTGTACAAACAAAAAGCCACTTTCTGGTCTCGGCCGCAGAAGCGAGATGACGAGGGGAACATCATTGTTTGGAAAGCATCGCAATAAGACACACACGTTGTGCCGCCGCTGTGGCTCTGAGGCCTACCACCTTCAGAAGTCGACCTGTGGCAAATGTGGCTACTCTGCCAAGCGCAAGAGAAAGTATAACTGGAGTGCCAAGGCTAAAAGACGAAAAACCACCAGAACTGGTCGAATGAGGCACCTAAAAATTGTATAACGCAGATTCAGGCATGGATTCCGTGAAGGAACAACACCTAAACCCAAGAGGGCAGCTGTTGCAGCATCCAGTTCATCTTAAGAATGTCGGGCCTGGCGCGGTGGCTCACGCCTGTAATCCCAGCACTTTGGGAGGCCGAGGCGGGTGGATCACGAGGTCAGGAGATTGAGACCAAGGTGAAACCCCGTCTCTACTAAAAATACAAAAAGTTAGCCGGGCGTAGTGGCGGGCGCCTGTAGTCCCAGCTACTCGGGAGGCTGAGGCAGGAGAATGGCGTGAACCCGGGGGGCGGAGCTTGCAGTGAGCCGAGATCGCGCCACTGCACTCCAGCCTGGGTGACAGAGCGAGACTCCGTCTCAAAAAAAAAAAAAAAAAAGAATGTCAACAATTAGTCATGCAATAAATGTTCTGGTTTTAAAAAATAAAAAAATAAAATAAAATAAAAGCCAAAGGTGAGGTTATAAAATTGACTTTATGTAAGGAGACCCCTTGAAACTATTGCTACAGAATAAAAGATGAAATGCTCCTAATTATTGTAAACACAAAGTTGCATGCAGGATTGTGTAAAGACAATGCCAGGTTGGACTGCCAGAACGAGCCAACAGCGCGTGATGTGCTTCCCCCTGCAGAGAGCCTATGAATGGACATGCTGTCAGGGAGGTTTCACATCACCGAGATTCCTATCCCAGAAAAGCAGATGTTCATAGCTCTGGGAATGGAATGCGACCCTTGTAGAGAGCCTATAAATGGACACATGAGGGGCCCCTGTCCATATGGATAAGATAGGGCTAAAAATGCCCTCATTTTAGCCATGGCTAAAAATGCCATGGCTCTTCTAGGCCTCTTTAGGGTTAAGGCACACTCCCTTCTGAGAATTTCTGGTCTAATCGGTTGTCTAGCTTCACGTCCTGTTTCTATGGATTGTTTGTAACCAGCTTTTGCTGCAACTGTTACCGCTGATTAATATCTTGCTAATCATAGGTTATGGAAAGACTGTGTTTCTGTTTTTAGGCTCTGTTAGAAATTACTGATGCACACGCTATATTGTAAATTCTTATCCCTGTATACTGTACTTCCGCATACAGATGTTATGTTAAAGAATTACTTCATCCCCATGTGACCATCTCACCTCAGAATCAAATGACCCTAAATCCCGCACTAACCTACCCCCACCCTCACTAAACTTAATAATAAATGCTGGTATATCCAGTGCATTGTTGGCACTGCAGGACCAGAAGGCAGTGACCCCCCTGGACCCAGCTTTCACTATCTTGTGTGTGTCTATTATTTTTCGACCTGCCAATCTGCCTGGGAACAAAGAGAGAGCCCCCATTGCATTGCGGGCTGCTGGCCAGATCCCGCAATAACTTTATCTATCTTTAATTTCTATGTGTTGAGCTACTGTAATCTTGGTTTTATAGACTTATAGCAATTAACTATATAAAACATAAACATTACTATAACCTTTTAAGCTAAGGAATTTAGATACTTTTGTGGTGCTGCAGTGCTTTTTGTGGCCTTCTAGTAATTTGTTCTAAGATGGCTGGTAAAACTTTTAAAAATATATATCTATCTGCATAAATCTCCTAACTAGGAGTATTATACCCAGGAGGCTTTGTCCAGGAGGATCTTTGTATCCTCTCAGTAAAAATTGTCTTTTAATTCTACAGGAAGCAGAAAATTCTTTGTGGTTGGGAATGGATAAAAAAGTGCCTGTATGGTTTGGCTGTGTCCCCACCCAAATCTCATCTTGAACTGTGGTTCCCATAATCCCCATGTGTGGTGGGAGTGACCTGGTGGGAGGTAATAGAATTATGGGGGCAGTTTGCCCCATGCTAATCTCGTGATAGTGAGTAAGTTCTCACAAGTTCTGATGGTTTGATAAGGGGCTTCCCTCTGCTCAGCTCTCATTTTTCCCCTTCCTGCCACCATGTGAAGAAGGATGTGGTTGCTTCCCCTTCCACCATAACTGTAAGTTTCCTGAGACCTCCCTAGCCATGCTAAACTGTGAGTCAATTAAACCTCTTTCCTTTATAAATTACCCAGTCTCAGGTATGTCTTTATTAGCAGTGTGAGAACAGACTAATACAGTGCCACACATTGGCTCAGAAGTCAAAAGTCCCTTTGTCCTTTGCCCAGCTGTTTAGGCATTTGTGTACCCATCCTTGATTTGGAGGATCTGAGCTAACAATATCCCTCAAACCCTGCCCTTACAATGTCACATGCCCACCTCTTCCACAACAGTCCCTGGGCCCAGAGGGAGGGTGCTTGTATAGTTTCAACAGCAGGTCATTTGCAGTAAAAAGCAAATTGGGCCCAGTGGGGTGCCAAATGAGAGAGGTTAGCATCTCTAGTCTTCAGAATGCCATGATTCTGGTTTCCTTGGAGGTAAAACAAGGAGAGATAAATAACATTAACAATTTGACAATTGGCCAGGTGTGGTGGCTCACATCTGTAATCCTAGAACTTTGGGAAGCCGAGGCAGGTGGATCACTTGAGCCCAGGAGTTTGAGACCAGCCTTGGCAACATGGCAAAACCCTGTCTCTAAAAAATATACAACAATTAGAAGAGCCTGGTGGCGTGTGCCTGTAGTCCCAGCTACTCAGGAGGCCGAGGCTGGAGGATTGCTTGAGCCCAGGAAGCAGAGGTGGCAGTGAGCCAAGATCTTGCCACTGCACTCCAGCCTGGGTGATAGATACTCTGTCTCAATAATAATGATAATAATTTGACAATTAAGAGTATTTGTGTGTCAGAACAGACAAAGGAATCTATTCCATCAGGGCACCAACTAAAAATATGAAGAAAAATTATAATCTGGTACTCTTTTTTCTTGAGACGGAGTCTCACTCTGTCACCCAGGCTGGAGTGCGGTACTGCAATCTCGGCTTACTGCAAGCTCCACCTCCCTGGTTCAAGTGATTCTCCTGCCTCAGCCTCCTGAGTAGCTGGGATTACAGGCGCGCATCACCACGCCCGGCTAATTTTTGTATCTTTAGTAGAGATGGGGTTTCATCATGTTGGTCAGGCTGGTCTCAAACTCCTGACCTCGTGACCCACCCACCTCGGCCTCCCAGAGTGCTGGGATTACAGGCATGAGACACCGCGCCTGCCCTCTAATCTGGTTCTTTAGAGGCTTATTGTAGCCAAGAGATAATTCATGATTCAATCTGCACTCAAAAACAAAAGTCAGGGCTGGAATCTAGTAATAAGTGTTATAATTTTCCTTTGAAAGAATTTCTCTTTCTAGCCCTCCTTTTGTACCAGAGAGAAATTATAGTAAGACCAATTTATGTGCAAAATAAGTTTTAGGCTTATTATACTTGGCCTGATTTTTTCGCATAAAATGCAGCAAGATTTGATTGGTCATATAGGCTCTTATTAATTTGGTTTGATGGGAATGGTGTGCCTTCTGAAATGTAACTTAAAGGTTCTTACTTTTTTTTTTTTTCACGCCATTCTCCTGCCTCAGCTTCCCAAGTAGCTGGGACTACAGGTGCCTGCTACCATGCCCAGCTAATTTTTTGTATTTTTAGTAGAGACAGGGTTTCACTGTGTTAGCTAGGATGGTCTTGATCTCCTGACCTAGTGATCTTCCCGCTTCCACCTCCCAAACTGCTGGGATTACAGGCATGAGCCACTGTGCCTGGCTTTGTTTTTTTCTTTTTTTTTTCTTTTGAGATGGAGTCTCGCTCTTTCACCCAGGCTGGAGTGCTATGGTGCGATCTCAGCTCACTGCAACCTCCACCTCCCAGATTTAAGTAATTCTCCCGCCTCAGCCTCCCAAGTAGCTGGGATTACAGGTGCACGCCACCATGCATGGCTAATTTTTTTTGTATTTTTAGTAGAGACGGGGTTTCATCATGTTGGTCAGGCTGGTCTTGAACTCCTGACCTCAAGTGATCCGTCCACCTCAGCCTCCTGAAGTGCTGGAATTACAGATGTGAGCCACTGCGCCTGGCCCCTGATTTTTTTTCCATAAGTTATTGGGATACAGGTGGTATTTGGTTACATGAGTAAATTCTTTAGTGGTGATTTGTGAGATCCTGGTGCAGCCATCACCTGAGCAGTATACACTGCACCATACTTGTTGTCTTTTATCCCTCACCCCCTTCCCACTCTTCCCTCCAAGTCCCCAAAATCCATTGTATCATTCTTATGCTTTGCGTCCTCATAGCTTAGCTCCCACATATCAGTGAAAACATACGATGTTTGGCTTTCCATTCCTGAGTTACTTCACTTAGAATAATAGTTTCCAATCTCATCCAGATCATTGCAAATGCTGTTAATTCATTTCTTTTTATAGCTGAGTAGTATTCCAACATATATATATACCATTAGTGTATATATATACCATAGTATGTATATATATACCATAGCGTGTATATATATCATAGTATGTATATATATGCCATAGCGTGTATATATATATACACCATAGTGTGTGTATATATATATATCATAGTGTATATATATGTACCATAGTATATATATACACAATACTGTGTGTGTGTATATATATATCATAGTTTATTTGGTCATGAAATCCTTGCCTAAGCCAATGTCTAGAAGGGTTTTTCCAATGTCATCTCCTAGAATTTGTATAGTTTCAGCTCTTGGGTTTAAGTCCTTAATCCATCCTGAGTTGATTTTTGTGTAAGGTGAGAGATGAGGATCCAGTTGCATTCTCCTACATGTGGCTAGCCAATTATCCCAGGACCATTTGTTGAAAAGGGTGTCCTTTCCCCACTTTATGTTTTTGTTTATTTGTTGAAGATCAGCTGCCTGTAAGTATTTGGGTTTATTTCTGGGTTCTCTATTCTGTTCCATTGGTCTGTGTGCCTAGTTTTACACCGATATGTCACTGTTTTGGTGACTATGGCCTTAGAGTATAGTTTGAAATCAGGTAGTATGATGCCTCCAGATTTGTTCTTTTGGCTTAGTCTTGCTTTTGCTGTGCGGGCTCTTTTTTGGTTCCATATGAAGTTTAGAATTGTTTTTTCTAACTCTGTGAAGAAAGATGGTGGTGTTTTGATGGAGATTGTGTTGAATTTGTAGATTGCTTTTGGCAGTATGGCCATCTTCACAATACTGATTCTACCCATCCATGAGCATGGGATGTGTTTCCATTTGTTTGTGTCATCTATGATTTCTTTTAGCAGTGTTTTGTAGTTTTCCTTTAGAGGTCTTTCGACTTCTTTTTTAGGTATATTCTAAAGTTGTTTTGTTTTTTTGTTTGTTTGTTTTTTTGCTATTGTCAAAGGGATTGAATTCTTGATTTGATTCTCTGCTTGGTTGCTGTTGGTGGATAGAAGAGCTACTGATTTGTGTACATTAATTTTGTATCCAGAAACTTTGCTGAATTCTTTTATCAGTTTTAGGATCTTTCTGGAGGAGTCCTCAGGGTTTTCAAGGTAAACAATTATATCATCAGCAAACAGGGACAGTTTGACTTCCTCTTTATCGATTCAGATGCCCCTATTTCTTTTTCTCATCTGATTGCTCTGGCTAGGACTGCCAGTACTATGTTGAAAAGGAGTGGTGAGAGTGGGCATCCTTGTCTTGTTCCGGTTCTCTGTGGGAAGCCTTTCAACTTTTTCCCGTTCAGTATTATGTTGGCTGTGGTTTTGTCATAGATGGCTTTTATTACATTAAGATATGTCCCTTGTATACTGATTTTGCTGAGGGTTTTAATCATAAAAGGATGCTGGATTTTATCAAATGCTTTTTCTGCATCTATTGAGATGATCATGTGATTTTCATTTTTAATTCTGGTTATGTGATGCATCACATTTATTGACCCTCCTACGTTAAACCACCCCTGCATCTCTGGTATGAAACCCACTTGATCATGGAGGATTATCTTTTTGATATGGTGTTGAATTTGGTTAGCTAGTATATTGTTAAGGATTTTAGCATCTATGTTCATCAAGGATATCAGTCTGTCATTTCCTTTTTTGGTTGTGTCCTTTCCCGGTTTTGGTATTAGGATGATGCTGGCTTCATAGAATGAATTAGGGAGGGTTCCTTCTTTCTCTATCTTGTGGAATAGTGTCAAAAGGATTGGTACCAATTCTTCTTTGACTGTCTGGTAAAATTCTGCTGTGAATCCTTCTGGTCCTGGACTTTTTTTTGTTGGTAATTTTAAAATTACCACTTCCATCCCGCTGCTTGTTATTGGCCTGTTCAGGGTATCTAATTCTTCCTGATTTAAACTAGGGGGGTTGTATTTTTCCAGGAATGTAACCATTGCTTCTAGGTTTTCTAGTTTATGTGTGTAAAGGTGTTCACCATAGTCTTGAATGCTCTTTTGTATTTCAGTGGTGTCAGTTGTAATATCTCCTGTTTCATTTCTCAGTGAGTTTATTAGGATTTTCTCTCTTCTTTTCTTGGTTAATCTTGCAAATGATCTATCAATTTTATTTATCTTTTCAAAGAACAAGTTTTTGTTTCATTTACCTTTTGTATATTTTTTCTGTTTCAATTTCATTTAGTTCTGCTCTAATCTTGGTTATTTCCTTTCTTCTGCTTGGTTTAGGTTTGGATTGTTCTCGTTCCTCTGTTCCTTGAGGTGTGACCTTAGATTGTCTGTGCTCTTTCAGACTTTTTGATGTAGGCATTTAGGGCTATGAACTTTCCTCTTAGCACAGCCTTAGCTGTATCCCAGAGGTTTTGATAGGTTGTGTCACTATTGTCATTCAGTTTGAAGAATTTTTTAATTTCCATCTTGATTTTGTTTTTGACCCAATGCTCATTCAAGAGCAGGTTATTTAATTTCCAGTTATTTGCATGGTTTTGAAGGTTCTTTCTGGAGTTGATTTCCAGTTTTATTCCACCATGGTCTAAGAGCATGCCTGATATAATTTCATTTTTCTCTTGTTGCCCAGGCTGGAGTGCAATGGTGTGCTCTCGGCTCACTGCAACCTCTGCTTCCTAGGTTCCAGCAATTCTCCTGCCTCAGCCTCCCGAGTAGCTGGGATTACAGGCACATGCCACCACGCCTGGCTAATTTTTTGTATTTTTAGTAGAGACAGGGTTTCACCATGTTGGCCAGGCTGTTCTGGAACTCCTAACCTCAAGTGATCCACCAGCCTCGGCCTCCCAAAGTGCTGGGATTACAGGCATGAGCCACTGCACCCGACCTATTTTACATTTTAACAATTGCTACTGAGGTTGAGCATATTTTAATTTATTTACGTCTATTCAGGCTTCTTGTCAGTTCAGTTTAACAAAACAAAACAAAACAGCTTATTGAGATAGCATTCACATCCCATACAACTCACCCATTTACAGTGTACAATTCAGTGGTTTGGAGGCAGTGGGCCTCCCCAGTGGCCATAACCCATCTGCTGCTCTTAGATGGGACTTAGCATTCTGCCCTGTATCCCCTTCCCCATCCCGAGGTCCCTTCCTGGTGTCACATTGGCATTTACATCTTTAGCTACCGAAGATTCCAGGGCCAGGGCTTGGTCTCAGGCTGTGGCCTCCGCTGGGCTGTCTCCAGTCACAACCAAGGGTTATCTCAGATGTCCCTCCTGCCCACAGGGCTGCACACTCTGCCAAGAGACTCTCTACAGCCCTAAGCAGGGCGTGTCCTTGGTCTCAGGCTCGGGGGAAGGTGGGGTGGGGACAGAGTCAGGCCATCCATGAAGGACAGTGGCAGGACCTGAGCTCATTCTGCTCCCTGGAACCTAGAAGGTGCTCAGCAAATACTTGTGGAAACATTAGCGGGCAACGTTGAGGGGCACTGATTTTGTGCCAGGAGCTGTGATCTGCCTTTTCCATTCTCACGTCTCCCTCTGTGACCCTCTCAAGAACCATGGCAATTAGGTGTTATTGTTACTTCCGAAAGGCTCAGAGACGTTAAGTAATCTACCCATGGTTGCACAGTAAATAAATAAACCAATGAACAATGCACCATCCTAGAGCTACAGGTGCCGTCGCCCATCAAGGGTCTCTCTGCAAAGATCTGAGCCCCTTCCTCTGCCCTGAGTATGCCAGCTGGGCACACTGAGAGTGGAAATAGAGCCACAGTTGCTCATCTTGACCTGTGAAGCCTGAAGAGTGAGGACAGGAGAGGAGGGAGATGAAGATTTAGCATAGAGACCCTAGGAGGGGCCATGGGGGGCATGGGACCACTGTGGCTGGGGCCTGGGAGGACTTCCTGGCGAAGGCAGCATTTGCCACCAGGATCCTGCTGATATTTTCATCCTGTGACCTTCCCCTGGGGTTCTTTTTTCCTGATCAGGTAACTCCCTGCTAGCCCATTCCAGGAAACACAGAGCAAAGCCTCAGACAGCCTTGACTTGTCTAACCTGTTCCCAAGCCGGCTGTGCAGTGTGGTACCTGGGGGCAGGGCCCTGGAAGAACAGGGCAGACACCGAGCAGCTATAGGTCCTGGCAGTGAGACAAGGGTAGGCGTGGGAATTGGGAGGTGCAGCCCTGCCCCACGCCTGTTGGGTAACACTGAGCATCACCCCATTGATTACCCCATTGCCAGGCGTGGGCACGGGAGTTGGTTTGGGAGCTGCCAGGCTCCTGGGAGGATCGCAGTCAGCAGAGCAGGGCTGAGGCCTGGGGGTAGGAGCAGAGCCTGCGCATCTGGAGGCAGCATGTCCAAGAAAGGGAGTGGAGGTGCAGCGAAGGACCCAGGGGCAGAGCCCACGCTGGGGTATGTGGGGCCACAGGGGTGAGGGGCGGGCAGAGGGAGCTCAGGGTAAAGGACACTGGTGGGAACCAGGGGCATGGAGGGAAGGGGATGTGTGCCCATGGCCCATGGGTCAGGGGGCAAGCCCACCAAGGGGCCTATGGCTGCAGGGGCCATGGGTACGGGGCTTGCTCAGGACAGGGAGGTGGGTGCTGGTGTCTTCTGAGCCTCACTTTGCCCTTTGGCAGGCTCCTGGGAAGCAGCCACAGAAATGAAGCCTGTTCCCCAGGAGCCCCAGGGGTGGGGACAGACCCCGTCCTCCCTTTGAGGAGCTCCCAGGTTAGAGGAGAAGGCAGCTCTGTGGACAGACAAGGATTCGGTCAGGGGCACCAGGGCTGTGATCAGGAGGTGCCGGAGAATCGGGGATTGGAAGCAGAGAGATTCTTGGCAGTTGAAGCGAAAGTCGGATCTTTGGTTTCAGATGTTAAAAGCAACATGCATTGCTTGTTTCTGGTTCTAGAAATACTACATTCCCATTTAGAAAGTCTGGAAGCTGCAGGAAGATGTTGAGAAGACAGTGAAAGGCGTGAGGCACACATTGGCACATGGTCACAAGACCGGTGTGAGGAGAGGGGCTGGGGGGCCTCCCTCCTCGCACTGAGGCTGTGAGGAGGGCAAATCAAGTCGTCTCTGGGAGCCTCGGTTTCCCTGTCCTTCCAACTGGGTAATAATAATAGCTGTGAGGCTCAAATGAGATGTGCATGCCAGCTACCTGGCCCCAGATGCCAGCTCTGACTTCTTTCTGGGCCCTGCACCAGGCATGGCCACTGCCAAGGGAATGAGTCCCCTCTCCATATGACAGGTCCCATCAGGCCTCCACCTTCCTGTGTGTCTTATTTCTCAGCATCTGCCCCCACAGGGCTTTTGCACACGTTGGTCCCTCTGTCCAGATCACCTGCCCTCCAAGAGGCCCTCCCCTACGGCTTCCCCGCAGCAGTCAGAGCCAGGGGTGGGTCTCTGGCCACCTCTGGAAGAAGCCCTGGCCCACCGATCATGTTTGTAATGATATTGTTTCCGGTGTCATTGTTCCGTGTGTAGACTGTGAGCTCCACAGGGGCTGGCCAAGTCTGGGGTGGTCACCTATGGGACCCAGGTCCAGTCAGGAACTGCCTGGTGAGCAGCCAGGGGTCCCCAGTGTAAACCCAGAAAATCTGAGATGGGTCTCAGTTAATTTATAAAGTTTATTTTGCCTGTAATCCCAGCACTTTGGGAGGCCGAGGCAGGCGGATCACGATGTCAGGAGATCGAGACCATCCTTGCTAGCACGGTGAAACCCCGTCTCTACTAAAAACACAAAAAATAAGCTGGGTGTGGTGGTGGGCACCTGTAGTCCCAGCTACTCGGGAGGCTGAGGCAGGAGAATGACGTGAACCCGGGAGGCGGAGTTTGCAGTGAGCTGAGATCGCGCCACCGCACTCCAGCCTGGGCAACAGAGTGAGACTCCGTCTCAAAAAAAAAAAAAAAAAAGAAAAGAAAAGAAAGAAAGAAAGTTCATTTTGTGGCCAGGCGTGGTGACTCATGCCTGTAATCCCAGCACTTTAGGAGGCTGAGGCAGGTGCATCACTTGAGGACAGGAGTTTGAAACCAGCCTGGCCAACATGGTGAAATCCTGTCCCTACTAAAAATTATAAAAATTAGCTGGGCATGGGGGTGCATGCCTATAATACCAGCTACTCGGGAGGCTGAGGCAGGAGAATCATTTGAACCTGGGAGGCAGAGGTTGCAGTGAGCCGAGATCATGCCAGTTGCACTCCAGCCTGGGTGACAGAATGAGACTCCATCTTAAAAAAAAAAAAAAGTTAATTTTGCCAAGGTTGAGGATGTGCACCTGTGACACAGCCTGGGGATGTCCTGACGGCATGTGCCCAAGGTGGTCGGGACACAGCTTGGTTTACACACTTTAGGGAGACAGGAGACAGCAATCAATATATGTAAGAAGGCCGGGCACGGTGGCTCACGCCTGTAATCCTAGCACTTTGGGAGGCCAAGGCGGGGATCACCTGAGGTCGGGAGTTTGAGACCAGCCTGACCAACATGGTGAAACCCCGTCTCTGCTAAAAATACAAAATTAGCCGGGCATGGTGGCAGGCACCTATAATCCCAGCTATTCAGCTATTCGGGAGGCTGAGGCAGGAGAATCGCTTGAATCCGGGAGATGGAGATTGCAGTGAGCTGAGATCCCGCCACTGCACTCCGGCCTGGGCAACAAGAGAGAAAGTCTGTCTCAAAAATAAAAAAATAAAAAAAATAAAAAATAAATATATATATATATACACACACACACACAATACATACATATATATATATATATATATATATATATATATATATATATATATATGAAGTACATCGGTTCCATCCAGAAAGGCAGGGACAGCTTGAAGCAGGGGGTGGGGGTGAGGGTTGGGGCAGCTTCCAGGTCACAGGTAGGTGAGAGACTGCATTCTTTTGAGTTTCTGATGAGCCTTTCCAAAGGAGGCAATCAGAATGTGCATCTATCTCTGTGGGCAGAGGGGTGGCTGTGAATAAAATGGGAGGCAGGGGCCCGCACGGTGGCTCATGCCTGTAATCCCAGCACTTTGGGAGGCCAAGGTGGGCGGATCACCTGCGGTCAGGAGTTCAAGACCAGCCTCAACATGGAGAAACCCCATCTCTACTAAAAATACAAAATTATTTGGGCGTGGTGGTGCATGCCTGTAATCCCAGCTACTCGGGAGGTTGAGGCAGAAGAATTACTTGAACCTGGGAGGCAGAGGTTGCGGTGAGCTGAGATCACCCCATTGCACTCCAGCCTGGGCAACAAGAGCGAAACTCCGTTCCAAAAAAAAAAAAAAAAAGTGGGGGAGGCAGGTTGGCCCTGATCAGTTTCCAGCTTGAATTTTCCTTTTAGCTTACTGATTTTGGGGGTCCAAGATATTTTCCTTTCACACCAGTCAGCCCTGCCCCAGCAAGCGCCCGGACCCCTGCCCTGCAGCAGGTGGGCGAGACAAGAAAGCACCTTGCATGAGAGGCAGGGCTCGGGTCCAGCTCCAGCCCCCGTCTGTTTCCTCATCCGTCAGGCAGATGCTGCCGGCTCCGTGATTATTTCACCGAGCACCAGATGTGCACATGTGAGGACAGGCGATGACTGCCCAGAAAGGGCAGGGGTTCCTCTGCCCCACCTGCCTCACCTGGGAAAGCTGTGACCACGCTGAGGCCAGGTTCCTGGGATGAACATCAGGACACCTGTGTGCCATAGCTCATCCCAGACTCCTCCAATCCGGGTCTTGATTCAGGCCGGAGGCGGTCATCCCTCCAAAGGCACCAGGGAGCCATGGAAGAGGTTAGAGCTGAGCTGATGTGGCCAGGAGCTGCTTGAGCGCCGGGTGGAGGCTGCTGATGCTCGCATGCCAGGCAGAGCTTTGGGTCAGGGCCCTGGAACCTGGGACCTGGAAGCGCTCCAGGCCAATACTGCCCGCTACCAGAGAAGGGCCCAGCCCCCACCCAGGTTCTAGCCCAAGGGCTTGAGCAAAGACAGTAGATGAATATTTGCAGAGCCCTGTATGCTGCGTCCTCCTCCAGGCCCTCATGCGGGGGGGCCGCACACTGAGTGTGGGGGTCCTGTGCCAGGAATGTGATCACGCTGCCCAGGGGAGGGAGGCGGCATCTGCAGGTGTGGCCGGGAAGGTGCCCAGCATGGCTTCCTGTCTCCTCACATTCTTCAGCTGGGACCTGAGCCGGGCAGGGGCTGCTCTCCTCATCTTGTCATTCACAAGACACGGACTTCTGCCATTGGTTCAGCTGGCTCTGTCCACGGGCGAGCACTGTCCCTGCATCACATATGACAAGAATGCCTGGTGCGGTGCAAGTGCAGATGGGACCACTGGCCTCCAGGACACTCACTGGGGATGCCAAGGCCCTGCTCACCACCCACCCCCACTGCCCTCAGCAATGCGGGTCTGAGGCAGCAGCCCTGGGCACGGCCCTGTGACCTGCAGCTGAGGGCCGAGATTACCCAAGTCCACACGCAGACACACACACGACACACATGGACACAGACACCCATACACACACAGACACACATGGACACACACACCCATATGCATACAGACACCCATACACACACAGACACACGTGGACACACACACCCATACACACACAGACACCCATACACACACAGACACACGTGGACACAGACACCCATACACACACAGACACCCATACACACACACAGACACCCATACACACACAGACACCCATACACACACAGACACACGTGGACACACACACCCATACGCACACAGACACCCATACACACACAGGCACACGTGGACACACACCCGTACGCACACAGACACCCATACACACACAGACACACGTGGACACACACACCCGTACGCACACAGACACCCATACACACACAGACACACGTGGGCACACACACCCGTACGCACACAGACACCCATACACACACAGACACACGTGGGCACACACACCCGTACGCACACAGACACCCATACACACACACAGACACACGTGGGCACACACACCCGTACGCACACAGACACCCATACACACACACAGACACACGTGGGCACACACACCCGTACGCACACAGACACCCATACACACACACAGACACACGTGGGCACACACACCCGTACGCACACAGACACCCATACACACACACAGACACACGTGGGCACACACACCCGTACGCACACAGACACCCATACACACACACAGACACACGTGGGCACACACACCCGTACGCACACAGACACCCATACACACACACAGACACACGTGGGCACACACACCCGTACGCACACAGACACCCATACACACACACAGACACACGTGGGCACACACACCCGTACGCACACAGACACCCATACACACACACAGACACACGTGGGCACACACACCCGTACGCACACAGACACCCATACACACACACAGACACACGTGGGCACACACACCCGTACGCACACAGACACCCATACACACACACAGACACACGTGGGCACACACACCCGTACGCACACAGACACCCATACACACACACAGACACACGTGGGCACACACACCCGTACGCACACAGACACCCATACACACACACAGACACACGTGGGCACACACACCCGTACGCACACAGACACCCATACACACACACAGACACACGTGGGCACACACACCCGTACGCACACAGACACCCATACACACACACAGACACACGTGGGCACACACACCCGTACGCACACAGACACCCATACACACACACAGACACACGTGGGCACACACACCCGTACGCACACAGACACCCATACACACACACAGACACCCATACACACACAGACACCCGTACGCACACAGACACCCATACGCACATAGACACACATGGACACACACACCCATACACATACAGCACCCATACACAGACACACATGGACACAGCACCCATACACACACAGACACACAGACACACAGACACCCATAGACACACAGGCACTGACACATACACAGACACCCATACACACGCAGACACACAGACATCCATACACAAACACCCATACACACACAGACATCCATACACACAGACACCCATACACACACAGACACACGTGGACACACACACCCATACACATACAGACACCCATACACACACAGACACACGTGGACACACACACCCATATGCATACAGACACCCATACACACACAGACACACGTGGACACACACACCCATACACACAGACACCCATACACACACAGACACACGTGGACACAGACACCCGTACACACACAGACACCCATACACACACACAGACACCCATACACACACAGACACCCATACACATACAGACACCCATACACACATAGACACACATGGACACACACACCCATACACATACAGACACCCATACACACATAGACACACATGGACACACACACCCATATACATACAGCACCCATACACAGACACACATGGACACAGCACCCATACACACACAGACACACAGACACACAGACACCCATAGACACACAGGCACTGATACATACACAGACACCCATACACACGCAGACACACAGACATCCATACACAAACACCCATACACACACAGACATCCATACACACACAGACACACATGGACACACACACCCATACACATACAGCACCCATACACAGACACACATGGACACAGCACCCATACACACACAGACACACAGACACACAGACACCCATAGACACACAGACACCGATACATACACAGACACCCATAGACACACAGACACCGATACATACACAGACACCCATACAGACACAGACACACAGACATCCATACACAAACACCCATACACACACACAGACATCCATACACACACAGACAGACACACACAGACACCCATACACACACAGACAGACACACACAGACACCCATACACAGAAAGGCACACAAAGACACAGACACACACATAGCCATACACATGAAGATGCACAGACCACAAAGACACACAGACACACAAAGAAACACAGACACCCACACAAAGACACACAGACACACAAAGACACACGGACACGCGAAGACACACAGACACCCATACACGCAGAGACACAGACACCCATACACACATACACACACCCATACACACAGACTCCCATACACATACAGACACACAGCACCCATACACACACAGACACCCATACACACAAAGACACACAGCACCCATACATACACAGACACACACAGACACCCATACACACAAAGACACACAGCACCCATACATACACAGACACACACAGACACCCATACACACAAAGACACACAGTACCCATACATACACAGACACACACAGACACCCATACACACACAAAGACAGACAGCCATACACACACACATAGACACACAAAGACACAAAGTTATACAAAGACACACAGACACAAAGACACACACAGACACACGGATACACAAAGACACACACAGACACACGGATACACAAAGACACAGGATTTGTGCACCATTCTTGAGCCCCTGGGCTGGGATGCTCGGAATCCCGTTGCTAGGTGCCTGGCAATCCTCTTGAGTGTCCCCCTGAGCCCCTTCCCCCACCCCCAGGGTCCTGATCCTTCCTCCTCTCCAGACCCCACCGGGGTTCCCTTGGGCCCTCAGGCTAAAGCCCAGAGGGGCTCATGCCCTGGGGCAGTCTCAGCTCTGCCAACCTACCCCCACCTGCACCTGTCCCCACCCATACCAGCCCCGGAGCTCTCTCCTCTGCTTCTGCTTCCTTCTACGACCAGCAGAGTGCCACCCCCTCCCCAGAGCAGGTGCCAAACCCTCCTCAGCGCTAGGGCATGCCTATGGCTTCAGTTTCCCCATCTGCGACCTCAAAGCTCTGTGATCTCTGAAGCAAAGAACCCTCCGAGTCCCTCGTTTAGTCCCAGAAGGGAGGGAGGCCCAGGGGAGAGCTCTGTTCCATCTGAGTGGTCTGGGTGTAGGGGTGGCAAGGTGCCAGCGTGGGTGGGTGTGTGTCTGCGCAAGGAGGGGAAGTGCAGGGAAGAGCTGGGATGGTGGGCAGCAGGGTCACCCGAGGTGTGTGTGTTGGGCTTCCAGGGCGGGCGTCCAGGAGGGGGATCCCCTCCCTGGAGTGGGGGAGGTCAAGCCCAGGGCCCTCCCTCATGGGCACACCTGGAAGGCAGGTGAGTTGGGGGTGGTGCAGGCAGCCCCAGCCCCGTGGGGTCGTTCGAGTGGGTCTGTGTGTGTATGAGGTGGGGTGTCTGTGAGCCCCCATGGGTGCAGGTGGGGCAAGGGTGTGCAGACCCTGGGGTGGCTGGAGGGTGCCCGTGAAGGAGGGGCAGCCCTGGCCACCCAGTTCAAGCCACCCCATCCGGCAGGATGGACCCCTTCGAGGACACGCTGCGGCGGCTGCGTGAGGCCTTCAACTCAGGGCGCACGCGGCCGGCCGAGTTCCGGGCTGCGCAGCTCCAGGGCCTGGGCCGCTTCCTTCAAGAAAACAAGCAGCTTCTGCGCGACGTGCTGGCCCAGGACCTGCATAAGGTGGGCCGTGGAGAGTGGGCCCGGGCAGGGGCTGGAGCAGCATCCCTGTCCTCTTTCAGGAGGGCCCGTGCCCCCTAGTGACTGGCTATGTCCCTAGTTTCACTCCTGTTTGTTTAACAGATCCCCTCCCTGGCATGTGGAGTGTGGCAGGCACCTGACCTTCACTCCTGAACACTCACAGCCACCCTGTGATGCAGGCTCCATGGCTGTCCCTATGTTGCAGATGAGGAAACTGAGGCACTCAGGGGTTAACATCGCTTGCCCAAGGCCACACAGCCAGGAAGTCACAGATCAGAATTGCAGCCATGCGCAGTTCCCAGGGGACGGCAGTGCCTCCCATAGGAGCTGTATTTATATGTCCAGTGGTGGTGGTGCCTGCGTGTGCCCTCCTCAAATTCTAGACCCCTCCTGGCCCAGGTCTGGGCCTGACCACTCTGAATTCCACCTCCACCACAGCCAGCTTTTGAGGCAGACATATCTGAGCTCATCCTTTGCCAGAACGAGGTTGACTACGCTCTCAAGAACCTGCAGGCCTGGATGAAGGATGAACCACGGTCCACGAACCTGGTGAGCCCTGCTGGCAGGCGGCAGGAGGGCAGGGCAGGGCACCGGGCAGCTCTGGCCCAGGCCCCCTTCTGCCCCTGAGGCCCCGGGCGAGTCACTGATTTTCTCGTCTCTCCTGGGATTCCATCGCACAGGGAGCTGAGGCCCCAAGTGTGCAGTGGGTGGGCTTTGGTGTGGCCCTTGGCAGGGCCTCACCGTCTACCCTGTGCCTCAGTTCATGAAGCTGGACTCGGTCTTCATCCGGAAGGAACCCTTTGGCCTGGTCCTCATCATCGCACCCTGGAACTACCCACTGAACCTGACCCTGGTGCCCCTGGTGGGCGCCCTCGCCGCAGGTGAGGAGGGCGTTCCGAACCCCATGCTCTCCCCGCCCAGTAGCCCCTCCCAAAGAGGCCCCTGGAATCCTGCTCTGAGGCACCCTGGGCCTCACATGCCCTCTGAGCCCAGCCCCTGGTTGGGCATGGGGACCCTGGGCTCCCCCAACGACGTCCCCATCTGCCCCTGCAGGGAATTGCATGGTGCTGAAGCCATCAGAAATCAGCCAGGGCACAGAGAAGGTCCTGGCTGAGGTGCTACCCCAGTACCTGGACCAGGTGAGGGTGGCCCTGCCCCAGCAGTGCCCGACGTCCCCATACATCACCCCTGTGGGCTGAGGAGGCCCGGCTGGCCCCCGAGCCTGCCCCTGAGCCGCTCATTCCGCCTTGCAGAGCTGCTTTGCCATGGTGCTGGGCGGACCCCAGGAGACAGGGCAGCTGCTAGAGCACAAGTTGGACTACATCTTCTTCACGGGTGAGGGGGCCAGGCCAGGGTCCCAGAGTAGGTGGAGGGGATCATCAGGAGAGAGTGTGGGAGGGTTGTGGAGGGAGGAGGCTGGGGCCAGCAGTGGGGGCACGTGGGGAGCTGGAGCTGGCACAGAGGCCATCTGCCTGCATAGGCCACGCCCTGGGCACACTGCAGCAATTGGATCCAGGAGTGGCCAGGCTGGAGGCAGGTCCCAGTGGGTGAGCCAGACCGGCCAGGAGAAGGGTGAAGCGGGCCAGGACTTTCTATGAAGAAAGCGGGAAAGAGTCAGGTGCCTGGAGTGTGTGGTCAAGGCCAGTTGAGGATGGGGTCTCCTCACCATGTCCCTAGGAAGCCCGCCGACTCCAACACCTCTCCAGGGAGGAGCAGGCTCTGGGCTGGGCCATCCTGCCTGGTCCAGGTCACTGACTGGCCACTCTGGTTTCCTTCCACGCCCAGGGAGCCCTCGTGTGGGCAAGATTGTTATGACTGCTGCCACCAAGCACCTGACGCCTGTCACCCTGGAGCTGGGGGGCAAGAACCCCTGCTACGTGGACGACAACTGCGACCCCCAGACCGTGGCCAACCGAGTGGCCTGGTTCCGCTACTTCAACGCCGGCCAGACCTGCGTGGCCCCCGACTACGTCCTGTGCAGCCCTGAGATGCAGGAGAGGCTGCTGCCCGCCCTGCAGAGCACCATCACCCGTTTCTATGGCGACGACCCCCAGAGCTCCCCAAACCTGGGCCGCATCATCAACCAGAAACAGTTCCAGCGGCTGCGGACATTGCTGGGCTGCGGCCGCGTGGCCATTGGGGGCCAGAGCAACGAGAGCGATCGCTACATCGGTGAGTCCTGCTGCCCCTACCACAGCCCACCTGGGCCAAGACCCTTTCTCATTGGAGGGCCCACGGCTGGGCCACGAGTCTGGACTCGCACCTGAAACCCGGCCCCACCATCAGAGCCCGGCCTTGAGCCATGGCTCTGGTGCCACGATTCCGTCTCTGTGCTTCTGAGCCTGTGGCCCCATGAGGCCAAACTCTGGTCCCTCAGCCCTGGATTCACTGAGCTCAGATTCCAGGGCTCCAGGGCCCAGCGTGCTAAGATGAACTCCCATCCCACCACCGGCTGTCCTGAAAGGCCGTAACCTCTGATTCTCCAAGCCCATGATCCCCAGGTTCTAAACTCTGACGGCCCCATCCTGAGCCCCCAGTCTCCTGGGCCGTATGACTCAGCAGCTCATGGGACACTGCAGCTCCAACATTCTGGGACGCTGCTGCCTCATGAACTCCAAGGTTCTAAGATCCCATCACCCCTGACTGTGAGACCAAGGTCGAGGGATTCTCTGTGCCCCACAGGCCCTGAGCAGGCTGGGGAAGCCCTAGGGTCCCTTCTGGGGGGCTGTGGGGAAACTTTCTTCCCTAAACACTCCAAAGCCTGAAGCGCTGGGAAGTCAGACCTTGGGATCCTGGCCTGGAGCCCTGGCCCATGCCGCTGTCCCCACCTCTACCCCACCCCTGGGGGCGGTCCTCACTGTGGCCCCAGGGCTGAGCCGTCTCTGGTGCCCGCAGCCCCCACGGTGCTGGTGGACGTGCAGGAGACAGAGCCTGTGATGCAGGAGGAGATCTTTGGGCCCATCCTGCCCATCGTGAACGTGCAGAGCGTGGACGAGGCCATCGAGTTCATCAACCGGCGGGAGAAGCCCCTGGCCCTGTACGCCTTCTCCAACAGCAGCCAGGTGGGGGTGCGGCCGGGTTGGGGGCAATGGAGGGGCTGAAAGGGGCACAGACTGGCACCTTTCCTTTCACAGCCCTTCCCAGCAAGGCTTTAGAGCAGCAGATGCCTCAAGGGTGACTATATCTAGGCCACCTGGTACCACTGCATCCGGCGCAAGGATGCCTGGCAGAGAAGACAGGGTCCAAACCCACCAGACACTTAGCGGGTCCATCCTCTGTCCTGGCCAGAGCAGCCTGCACTTGGACTGTGCAAAGGTTCTGCACGGGCAAGCAGAGGCCCGGAATGGAGGTCAGGGACAGAGCAGAGCGGGGGCCTGATAGAGCCCAGCGGGTCGCTTTGGGGCCCGCATACCGCACTGCAGCATCCTAACCTCACCGTCGCGACTCAAGGCTGCTGGCTCCCCACGATCCTGCAGGGCTTCCTGGTCTTTGCGCCATGGTAGTAATCACCCCCATGGCACCCCGACCATCACTGAGAGGGTGCTGTCCCCAGAAGATGCTTAGAGCAGAGATTATTGCCCGTTAGAGGGTGGAGGGGCAGGTGAGGATGAGGCTCACCTCCGCTGTGGAATGTGCGGGGCTCAAGCCCTCTTCCCATGACTGGAGCCCAACACCCACCTTCTCACTCCCTGGCAGGTTGTGAACCAGATGCTGGAGCGGACCAGCAGTGGCAGCTTTGGAGGCAATGAGGGCTTCACCTACATATCTCTGCCGTCCGTGCCATTCGGGGGAGTCGGTGGGTCCCTGCCCATTTCCACCCCTAGGGAAGCTTGGCTTTGGTACCCCAGACCCAGGAAGTCCCTTCACTCACTGTTCAACCTTGATCCACACCCTGGGCCTCTCAAGGCCTCAGTTTCCCTATCTGTAAAATGGCTCTGTGAGTGGCCTGGCTCTCTCTGAGCTCCCTGGCAGCTGTGTGCCCTGGCCAGGGCAGTGGGCTGCTGCTGGGGCTCCATGGGCTGCCTGGCCTCAGGCCCTTGTTCTCTGTGCCCACACAGGCCACAGTGGGATGGGCCGGTACCACGGCAAGTTCACCTTCGACACCTTCTCCCACCACCGCACCTGCCTGCTCGCCCCCTCCGGCCTGGAGAAATTAAAGGAGATCCGCTACCCACCCTATACCGACTGGAACCAGCAGCTGTTACGCTGGGGCATGGGCTCCCAGAGCTGCAGCCTACTGTGAGCGTCCCACCCGCCTCCAACGGGTCACACAGAGAAACCTGAGTCTAGCCATGAGGGGCTTATGCTCCCAACTCACATTGTTCCTCCAGACCGCAGGCTCCCCCAGCCTCAGGTTGCTGGAGCTGTCACATGACTGCATCCTGCCTGCCAGGGCTGCAAAGCAAGGTCTTGCTTCTATCTGGGGGACGCTGCTCGAGAGAGGCCAAGAGGCCGCAGAACATGCCAAGTGTCCTCACTCACCCCACCCTCCCCAATTCCAGCCCTTTGCCCTCTCGGTCAGGGTTGGCCAGGCCCAGTCACAGGGGCAGTGTCACCCTGGAAAATACAGTGCCCTGCCTTCTTAGGGGCATCAGCCCTGAACGGTTGAGAGCGTGGAGCCCTCCAGGCCTTTGCTCTCCCCTCTAGGCACACGCGCACTTCCACCTCTGCCCCATCCCAACTGCACCAGCACTGCCTCCCCCAGGGATCCTCTCACATCCCACACTGGTCTCTGCACCACCCCTCTGGTTCACACCGCACCCTGCACTCACCCACAGCAGCTCCATCCACTGGGAAAACTGGGGTTTGCATCACTCCACCGCACAGTGTTAGTGGGACCTGGGGGCAAGTCCCTTGACTTCTCTGAGCCTCAGTTTCCTTATGTGAAAGTTGCTGGAACCAAAATGGAGTCACTTATGCCAAACTCTAATAAAATGGAGTCGGGGGGCCACATAGAAGCCCTCACACACACATGCCCGTAACAGGATTTATCACAAGACACTCCTGCATGTAGACCAGACGCAGGGCGTATGGAAAGCACGTCCTCAAGACTGTAGTATTCCAGATGAGCTGCAGATGCTTACCTACCACGGCCGTCTCCACCAGAAAACCATCGCCAACTCCTGCGATCAGCTTGTGACTTACAAACCTTGTTTAAAAGCTGCTTACATGGACTTCTGTCCTTTAAAAGCTTCCCCTTGGCTGTGGCCCTCTGTGTATGCCTGGGATCCTTCCAAGCACTCATAGCCCAGATAGGAATCCTCTGCTCTTCCCAAATAAATTCATCTGTTCTGGAGAGCCTGTCTCTCTGAGGTTGACACTTATCTTGCAGAATGGGGTTCCCACCCATCTTTGATCATAAAGGAAATCTCAGATTTAGAACTATGTTGCCCAGGCTGCTCTTGAACTCCTGGGCTCAAGCAGTCTACCTCGGCCTCCCAGAATGCTGGGATTACAGGTGTGAGCCACCATTCCCAGCCCACATTTCTTAAAAATGGTATTTCAGTCCAAACCTTAGTAATACAATCGATGTTTCTAATTGTGTCCTGCTTACAGGGACCAGGGTTTGGTTTTCGTTTTTGTTTTTTTATTTTTTGAGGTGGCATCTCACTCTGTAGCCCAGGCTGAAGTACAGAGGCACAACCTCGGCTCACTGCAACCTCTGCCTCCCGGGTTCAAGTGATTCTCCTGCCTCAGCCTCCCTAGTAGCTGGGATTACAGGTGCCCGCCACCATGCCCAGCTAATTTGTTCTATTTTAGTAGAGATGAGGTTTCACCATGTTGGCCAGGCTGGTCTTGAAATTCTGACCTCAGGTGATCCTCCCGCCTTGGCCTCTGAAACTGCTGGGATTACAGGCATGAGCCACTGCGCCCAGCCCTGAGAGCAGGGTTTTTGTTTGTTTGTTTTACTATATATAAATAAGAATGTTCATGAATAGTTTCTGAATTTTGTAGGAATCAAGTAGGGAGAAAAAGTGAATAACTTCCACCTTTGTTCACAAAAGACACTTCATCAAAATTATCGCAAATGTCGATCAAAAGAGTCAAACTCTGTACAATATTTAAGAGACTTATTCTGAGCCATAGATGAATGACCATGGCCCGTGACAAAGCCCTTAGGAGATCCTGAGAACACGTACCCAAGACTGTCAGGTCACAGCTTAGATTTATACATTTTAGGGAGACGTGACGCATCAATCAATACGTGCAAGATATATGTTGGTTTGGTCCAGAAAGATGGGACAACTCAAAGCAGGGGCTTCCAGGCTATAGCTAAATTTAAAATTTTCCTGGTTGACTATTGGTTGAGTTTATCTGAAGACCTGGGATCAACAGAAAGGAAATGTTCATGTTAAGATGAAGGATTGTGGAGACCAAGTTTTATTGTGCAGAGGAAGCTCTCAGATAGCAGGCTGTAAAATCTTTCTTTTTCTTTTTCTTTTTTTTCTGAGATGGGGTCTTGCTCTGTTGCCCAGGCTAGAGTGCAGTGGAGTGATCTCAGCTCACTGCAACCTCTACCTCCTGCATTCAAGTGATTCTCCTGCCTCAGCCTCCTGAGCAGCTGGGATTACAGGCGCGCACCACAACGCCTGGCAAATTTTTGTATTTTCGTAGAGACAGGGTTTCATCACGTTGGCCAGTCTGGTCTTGAACTCCTGACCTCAAGTGATCCACATGCCTCGGCCACCCAAAGAGCTGGGATTACAGGTGTGAGCCACTGCACTGGCCTAAAGTGTTTCTTATCTAACATAAAAGGGTGCCTGGTTCTTAGGTGATTATCTCCTGGATCTGGAAAGAAGTTAGAAAAAAGGGAAAATGGGATTCTCTACAGAATGTAGATTTTTTCCACAGGAGACAACTTTGCAGGGCAGTTTCAAGATATGGCAAGGAAATATATTTGGGGTTAAAGTATTTTGATTTCTTCTCTTATTTGTTATGTGAGGTTATGCCAGAGTCAGGTCAGAAAGCAGACCACGCTATAGGGTTAAAATTAAAGCCTCTCTGATGAGACTTTATGGTTTGTAGGGTGTGACTCCCCAGGTCCCTTAGGGAGGAATTTGAGCAAAATAAGAACAAAAAAATCAGAGTTTAGTCCTCACAAACTATAGGCAGGTTATGACAGAAAACTTCCTTGAATCTGCAAAACAAAATGAGGTGATAGTCTCACATTTAAGTCATAAAAACATTATTCATATCAATTACTTAATTTCATGTAATTATTTTTGTTTTGCTCAATCTTTTTATTTATTTATTTTTAAGACAGAGTCTCGCTCCATCACCCAGGCTGGAGGGCAGTGGTGCAATCTTGGGTCACTGCAACCTCCACCTCCCATGTTCAAGCGATTCTCCTGCCTCAGCCTCCTGAGTAGCTCGGATTACAGGTGCCCGCCACCACACCAGGCTAATTTTTTTGTATTTTTAGTAGAGGCGGGGTTTCACCTTGTTGGCCAGGCTGGTCTCAAACTCCTGGCCTCAAGTGATCCATCCACCTCGGCCTCCCCAAGTGCTGAGATTACAGGCGTGGGCGACAAGCCACCCAGGTGCCAAGGCAAGAGACTGAGGGCACAAGCTGTCCCAGTATAATAAAGAAAATATATAGAATAAGAATAGTTATACTAGAAATAGATTATAGATATGATTGTATATGAGTATCATTAATCATTAGTTTGTAGCATCACTCTTTATTCCAATATTATAATAATCTTTGTTCTATAATTATAACCTAGGAAAAACCAGGCCATACAGAGATAGGAGCTGAAGGGGCACAGTGAGAAGTGACCAGATGAGTGTGAGCCCTCTGTTATGCCTGGACAGGGCCACTAGAGGGCTCCCTGGTCTAGTGGTAACACCAGCACCTGGGAAGGCACCCATTACCTAGCGGACCTTGGTCCAGGCGTAGCATCAGTGCCTGGGGAAGGCACCCGTTACTTAGCAGACTGGGAAAGGGAGTCTCCCTTTTCCTGGGGGAGTTAGAGAAGACTCTGCTCCACCACCTCTTGTGGAAGGCCTGACATCAGTCAGGCCCACCTACGGCCATCTGGTGGCCTGTCTCCCTGTGATGCTGTGCTTCAGCGGTCACGCTCCTGTTTCACGTTCATGTTATGCTCTGTACACCTGGCTCTGCCTTCTAGATAGCAGTAGCAGAATTAGTGAAAGTATTAAAGTCTTTGATCTTTCTGAGAAGAGCATAGAAGAAATAATGATGTAAGCTGTCCTCTGTCTCTCCGCCTTGGCTACCTAAAGGGAAAGGCCCCCTGTCTGGTGGACACGTCACTCGCGTGACTTTATCAATCATTGGAGATGACTCACACTCCTTACCCTGCCCCTTTTACCTTGTATCCAATAAATAACAGTGCAGTCAGGCATTTGGGGCCACTACCAGTCTCCACACCTTGGTGGTAGTGGTCCCCTGGGCCCAGCTGTGTTTTCTTCTATCTCTTTGTCTTGTGTATTTATTTCTACCACCTCTCATCTCCACACATGAAGAGAAAAAACCCACATATCCTGTAGGGCTGGACCCTACAACAAGCGTGAGCCACTGCACCTGGCCAGTTTTGCTCAATCTTAATTAGCAATTTTGGACCATAGCCAATTGTGAATGCTTCCAGAGAAGAATTTAAAACAACTGTGGGTGGCAGGGCATGGTGGCTCACGCCTATAATCCCAGCATTTTGGGAAGCCAAGACGGGAGAATCACTTGAGCTCAGGAGTTTGAGACCAGCCTGGGCAACATAATGAGACCTTGTCCCTATAAAAAAATAAAGACAATTAGCTGGGCACAGTGGAGCACCCCTGTAGTCCCAGCTACTCAGGAGGCTGAGGTGGGAGGATCACTTGAGCCTGGGAGGTTAAGGCTGAAGTGAGCTGTGATCACGCCACTGTACTCCAGCCTGGGCAATAGAGTGAGTGAAAATAAACTGAAATAGAACTGAAAAATAAAAATTAACTGTGGGTGACAAAAGCCCAGAGCAGCCAGTCAGAGATCTGATGACAATTTACAATTGACAGGAAATTTCAGCATTTCTTTTTTTTTACTTTTTCTTTTTGAGACGGAGTCTCACTCTGTCACCCAGGCTGGAGTGCAGTGGCGCGATCTCAGCTCACTGCAAGCTCCGCCTCCCAGGTTCACACCATTCTCCTGTCTCAGCCTACCGAGTAGCTGGGACTACAGGTGCCCACCACCATGCCCGGCTAATTTTTTATATTTTTAGTAAAGACAGGGTTTCACCGTGTTAGCCAGGATGGTCTCAATCTCCTAACCTCGTGATCCACCCGCCTAGGCCTCCCAAAGTGCTGGGATTACAGATGTGAGCCACCACGCCCGGCCAGAAATTTCAGCATTTCTGTGGCATACAACCATGTGACACAATCATCATAGTCATGACACGTATCTTGGCATATCAGAGTTTTAGGAATCTCAAACCTTTTCCCATGTGTTAGTGACACACTTACACAAACATTACTTAAAGGAAGTTAAACACCGTTTCTATTTGACAATGCTTCCCGTATTATTTACCAAGTAAGCCTGATCATTTAATATCTCCAAAAGATCAGAGACAAAACCTTTGAGGCTTGTTCCAGGGGGCCCTTTTGGTAGAATCTCAAAGTTGATTTTAGGCCAGATGGCTTAATTTAGGATTTGGATCCTGGGGAATTCTGCCAAAGAGGATGTCAAAAAGTTCAAATGGCTTCCTTCAACAGAATCAGAGATCACTGCCGAATAATAGTTACTCGTTTAACCACAGTGACAATCAAAAGAATTCAAAAGCAACACGAAAAGTTACATGCATGGAAAAACCTTAACACTTTAAAGCTCAGTCTCCCTAAGCAATCTGTGTTTCCTAGGCTGGTGAGCAGGGGAATACATTAGTAATACCATGGGAAGTCCTGGTTACATGAAACAACTCAGACACATTAAGAAAAACCAAGAACACAGAATCAGTTTATACTGGCATAAAACTGCTTTTCTAGACCTTTGAGATAAACCTGAAACCAAAGAAATTAGACTGATCTTAAGAAGGATTATGACAGAAACAGAAACTAATTTGTCATTCAGAGAATGGCTATTAACGAAGCAGGTTTTAGAAATAAATATCAAAACCTCTTGGAACTTTACTAAGAGTGAATTAATGTCTTAAGAAACTGCTGTTTTTTGTTTGTTTGTTTTTAAGATGGAGTCTCGTTCTGTCACCCAAGCTGAAGTGCAGTGGTGTGATCTCGGCTCACTGCAAGCTCCGTCTCCTGGGTTCACGCCATTCTCCTGCCTCAGCCTCCTGAGTAGCTGGGACTGCAGGTGCGCGCCCCCAAGCCTGGGTAATTTTTTGTATTTTTAGTAGAGACGGGGTTTCACCATGTTAGCCAGGTTGGTCTCAATCTCCTGACCTCATGATCCACCTGCCTCGGCCTCCCAAAGTGCCTGGATTATAGGCATGAGCCACTGCGCTCAGCCGAAACCACTGTTGTTTTAACACAGGGGACCAAAATTGTAAGTTATGTGTCATGTGTTTTAACATTCAAATTCATTCTCTAGAAAAACTGTTACAGGCCAGGCATGGTGGCTCATGCCTGTAATCCCAGCACGTTGGGAGGCCAGGATCACCTGAAGTCAGGAGTTCAAGACCAGCCCGGCCAACATGGTGAAACCCCATCTCTACTGAATATACGAAAATTAGCCAGGCATGGTAGTGCACGCCTGTAATCCCAGCTACTCAGGAGGCTGAGGCAGGAGACTCACTTGAAGCCAGGAGATGCAAGTTGCAGTGTGGCAAGATCGAACCACTGCACTCCAGCCTCAGCAAATGAGCGAGACAGCCAGACTCCATCTCAAAAAAAAAAAAAAAAACTATTACAAATCATTTCATTTAATTACAGCCAATTTAATCACACCCAACATTTCCATCATAAGTTCCCATTCACAAGCCTTATCATGACTTACTCAGACAGCTGTGGCATGCTTGGACTTGCCCTGTACTTCCTCTTTCTTAAATGTCTAGTCATTTTAGTCTAAGACAGAGATTGAACACACAAGTTTCTTTCCTATACAAAATTACTCTCATTGCTTCACATCTGTAATTTTCTTTACATCTCTGTCTCATCTACTTACTGGTTCCTTTTAATCTTTTTTCTATTTCTTTCCTAAATCCGTATTTTAAAACTCCCTTTAAATAACTGCTAAATTAGACAAATTACTTTTTTTCTCAATGAAGAATATATTGTATACCTTTCTTACTGTTTTCTTATTAAGTGCTCCTTACTTTTGGCACACTTCCTATATAGAATTGTATATTAGGATTTTTAAAAACCCTTAGTACTCTTAAATTTTTGTTTTTAATTATCTTTTTTCTTTTTTTGAAACAAGGTCGTGCTCCATCACCCAGGCTGGAGTGCAGTGGCATTGATTTTGGCTTACTGGAGCCTTGACCTCCCTGGCTCAAGTGATCCTCCCACCTCAGCCTCCTGAGTAGCTGGGACTACAGTAGGCATGTGCCACCACCCCTGGCTAATTTTTTCTTTTTTGTTTTTCAGTAGAGACAGAGTTTCACTATGTTGCCCAGGCTGGTCTGAACCTCCTGATCTCAAACGATCCTCCTGCTTCAGCTTCCCAAAGTGCTGGAATTACAGGCATGAGCCACAGTGCCCATCCAGTTCCCCTAAATTTTGTTGAAAACATAGGAAGCACAAAATCTTGAACTTCCTATCACATATTGGTATTTTATGGGGAAGAGCCATTTTGTAATTGTTAGAAAAACATGCTTTCCTATAGCATAATTTTTATACATATTTATAGGCCCAAACATATTTAGTCTTCATATTAAATTTAAGAGACCCAGGGCAAACATACTTATGGTCAGCAATTTGTTCCAGTTTTTGTCTTATTTGGAAATAACTCACATAGTTAATGAGTATCCATTACCTAATAGAGGATTTCAAATTACATTAAAAAGCCGATAGATACTTATCCCATTTACCTTTACATACTTTATTTATTTTTAGCAGTTTACCAGGATTACTTATGAGAACTGATATATTAGACAAAGCTAGTCATCATTTCAAATTATTTATCTGTTAATTACCTTTATATAGCTGCATGTCAGGCAACTATCATAAAAGTAAGAACCTTTAAGGTCGGATGCGGTGGCTCACGCCTGTAATCCCAGCACTTTAGGAGGCCGAGGTGGGCAGATCACGAGGTCAGGAGATCAAGACCATCCTGGCTAACACGGTGAAACCCCATCTCTACTAAAAAAAAAAAAAATACAAAAAATTAGCCGGGCGTGGTGGCAGGCGCCTGTAGTCCCAGCTACTCCGGAGGCTGAGGAAGGAGAATGGCGTGAACCCGGGAGGCAGAGCTTGCAGTGAGCTGAGATCACGCCACTGCACTCCAGCCTGGGCGACAGAGCGAGACTCCGTCTCAAAAAAAAAAATAAAAGTAAGAACCTTTAAGTTACATTTCAGAAGGCACACCATTCCCATCAAACCAACAATTTTAGACTAGTTCCATTCACCAAAAGATTACTGTCATGTGAACTTGAAAAGCACTTGGTCTTATTTGCTTAGTTTATGAGTACTCATTTCTTTATAAGCCAATTCGGTACCATAGCCAAATATAACCGGACGTGTACATACTACCAGATACAAATAACGATCCTATAGCTTTAACTTTTAAAGGTTTAGCCATGGGTCAGGTAAAATTCACTACTTAAAAGACAGTTCCAACTCTGTCTCCGTCCAACTAACAATTTTAGCTAAAATTTATCTCTCCCATACAGCAGAAGCCCTTTCCTAAATTTTAGGAAGAACACGGTAGAAAGGAGACAGGCAAAAATTTGGCTCTAGTGTCAGTTAGAAAACCCGTGAGTCTCTCCCACAGCAATTGTTACCCGATCTAGGGGTTCCTAGATCATAGAGGAGTCCCCAAGTCCCATCACTTCTGGTC
Source organism: Pan paniscus (assembly GCF_029289425.2). Taxonomy (NCBI): domain Eukaryota; kingdom Metazoa; phylum Chordata; class Mammalia; order Primates; family Hominidae; genus Pan; species Pan paniscus. The sequence goes on along the minus strand of NC_073258.2, from coordinate 68,883,784 downwards.
ACTATTAGCAAACTGTAGCATCTGGTGGGCTGATTGACGGGGAAGTTTCTTTCCCTACCCACTGGGGACAGTTAGGACACTCTAGTACCCAATGGCCCTCTTGTTTACAATATGCACACTGTTGTGTTCTCAAGGGCGGGAGGCCCTTTGGCCGGGCAGTGGGGTCCCTAGGGATCTTACTTATGGCTGATCATCTCCAGTGAACTGTTTTGTTTTTTTGTTTTTTGTTTTTTTCAAGAAAGAGTTTTGCTCTTGTCGCACAGGCTAGAGTGCAATGGCGCGATATCAGCTTACAACCTTCGCTTCCTGGGTTGAAGCAATTCTCCTGCCTCAGCCTCCCGAGTAGTTGGGATTACAAGTGCCCACCACCATGCCTGGCTAATTTTTTGTATTTTTAGTAGAGACAGGGTTAGCCATGTTGGCCACGCTGGTCTTGAACTCCTGACCTCAGGTGATCCTCCCGCCTCAGCCTCCCAAAGTGCTGGGATTACAGACATGAGCCACCATGCCCGGCCGCAGTGAACTGTTTCTTGTGTACTGGCTGGTTGTAGCCAAGAGACTCGGTGGCTTCTTGTCTTGTGTTGCCTTTTTGTTTTTTTGTTTGTTTGTTTGTTTGTTTTTTGCCCTTCCTGGACCTGGCCACAGTTGCTCAATACCTTAAGGGTAATCTCAACCAATGGAGATGTCAGCATCCCCAGTGTCCCTTCTGCTTTTTGTAGTTTATCCGCATGGCTTCTGCCACTGGAGTCCTGCTACAATTACTGTTTTCCCATATTACCCGCCCAGCAGCTTAGAGGCGGGATTGGTGGTGACACAGATCCCACAACTCTTGGCCCATACTCAACTAGTTTTAAAAATATATTGGTGGGGAGGGGCGGGCATGGTGGCTCATGCCTATAATCACCACGCTTTGGGAGGCCGAGGTGGGTGGATCACTTGAGCTTAGGAGTTCGAAACCAACCTAGGTAAGATGGTGAAACCCTGTCTCTATAATATTAGGTTGGTTCAAAAGTAACCGCTGTTTTTGCCATTGAAAGTAATGGCAAAAACTGCAATTACTTTTGTAAAAACTGCAATTACTTTTGTACCAATCTAATTTTTTAAAAATTAATTAATTAAAAAAATTGGAAGGCATAGATTTCACTCGGCAAGGCAGGAAATCTTGTAACTGCTCTACACTGTGGCTCTGCCGACTGCCCGGCGCTGCTCCAGCAGATGCAAACTGCCCGAGATTTTGATGAATTCACTGAAGGAAATAAAGACATTGTGTTTAAAAACACAGCAGAAAGGTTGGGTGTGGTGGCTTATGCCCGTAATCTCAGCACTTTAGGAGACTGAAGGGGGTGGATGACTTGAGCTCAGGAGTTTGAGACCAGACTGGACAACATAGCAAGACCCCATCTCAAAAAAAAATTAGCTGGGTGCGTGCCTGTAGTTTCAGCTACTTGGGAGGCTGAGATGGGAGGACTGCTTGAACCTGGAAGTTGGAGGTTGCAGTGAGCCACAGTCGAGCCACTGCACTCCAGCCTGGGTGACAGAGCCGGACCTTGTCTCAAAATAAAAAAAAAAAACCCACTGCAGAAGACCTTCAGAATTGCTTGCCTCTAGAAACCATGCTTTCCTCAGAACATCTAACCCTTCAAAAACTACAGCAGCAGCCAGAACCCACCATTCACGCTGACGCATTCCTTTGTGATAAAGACTTCATTGATTCATTATGTGACAAAGGGAAAATGAGCAGAAACTACTGGGTGGTTCACACCAAACAGAACCTTTAGACTGATTGCTCGTTCCTTCTCCCTCATGGAATTGAAGTTCATTTATCTTCATGCACTCCCTGATCAATCAGGAAAGGCTGTGGCTGACGTCAGCTCCAGGCTCAGCACAGTCTTTATGGGGTGATCTTATCGCTTAGCAGTGCAACCCTGTGGAGTAGAACTGAACGGAGACTTTTGCCAGTTGCAGGAAATGGTCATTAAAAAATACCAGTTTATTCACAGAATAAAGGTGCTTCATGCAGACATCTGTCCCCAGGGTTTCTTCTGCAAAATGCTGATGCTGCTATCATGAATAATGTCTTCAAATATTCTCTTAATGAGGCAGAACAAGCCAGAGCTGGGAATACATTTGTCATAATGTAAGGAAGCAGATCATCATCAGTGACAGTGCCAAGTCTTGAAGATTCTCTCCTGGGTCTTCAGACTAATACACATTTATCTCCCTGGGTTGAAGAAGTACTGTGGGACTATGATGTATACCCACAAAAGGATATTGACAAAGAAGCTCTTTATTTATTTATTTATTTTCTTTTGAGACAAGGTCTCACTGTGTTGTCTAGCCTGGAATGCAGCCATACGATAACGGCTCACTGTACTCACGGTACGATTACCTCCAACTCCCCATGCTCAACTGATTCTCCCGCCTCAGCCTCCTGAGTAGCTGGGGCCACAGCTGTGTGTGCCACCACCTGGCTAATTTTTTTTTTTTTTTTTTTTTTTTTGAGACAGAGTTTTGCTCTTGTCGCCCAGGCTGTAGTGCAATGGCGTGATCTCGGCTCACTGCAACCTCTGCCTCATGCCTCAGCCTCCCAAGTAGCTGGGATTACAGGCACCCACCACCATGCCTGGATAAATTTTGTATTTTTAGTAGAGACGGGGTTTTGCCATGTTGCCCAGGCTGGTCTTACACTCCTGACATCAGGTGATCCACTCGCCTCAGCCTCCCAAAGTGCTGGGATTATAGGTGTGAGCCACCGCGCCCACCCTAATTTTTTTTTTTTTTTTTTGGTAGAGACAGGGTCTCCCTATGTTGCCCAGGCTGGTCTTGAACACCTAGGCTCAAGCGATCTGCCCCCCTTGGCCTCCCAAAGTGTTGGGGTTACAGGTGTGAGCCACTGCACCCAGCTGACAAAGAAGCTCTTGAACAAATTCATTTAATGAGATTCTCTAGCACTAAAATAGTCCTACCTCATTGTAATGTTTTGTAGAGTATCTTATAAAATAATGAAAAAAACCCAGTATTTTAATACATATTTTTCTGTATATTTCCTTCTAGCCTTTGTACATATGATCACATATTTGTAAAAAGTTGTATGTATATATATATACAACTTTACCCGCTTTGTGTGATAATATGACAAAAACATTTATCTGAAAAAAGTATTTTTTTCATCAAATGGCAGAGCTCCTGTTTCCGGTAACCCGGGGTATGGCAAGCAGGGGCTCTGGGAGATGGAGCAGCTCAGCCTCCTGTGAAAAATTCTGTTTCTCTAAAAAAGAACAAATTCCCATGCTGGGCGCGGTGGCTCACGCCTGTAATCTCAGCACTTTGGGAGGCCGAGGCGGGCGGATCACGAGGTCAAGAGATCGAGACCATCCTGGCTAACACGGTGAAACCCCGTCTCTACTAAAAATACAAAAAATTAGCCGGGCGTGGTGGCAGGCGCCTGTGGTCCCAGCTACTCAGGAGGCTGAGGCAGGAGAATGGCGTGAACCCGGGAGGTGGAGCTTGCAGTGAGCCGAGATCGCGCCACTGCACCCCAGCTTGGGTGACAGAGCCAGACTCTGTCTCAAAAAAAAAAAAAACGAATTCCCAAAACTAGTCCCACTGTTGTCTACCCAGATCCGGGATCCGGGTTGCCCTTGGCCTGGCCAGAGATGCCTCTCAATCCCCCACGGCACGCAGAGCCAGACAGAAACCGAAAGCAGAGGTGCCCTGCGCTGAAGTCTAGAGATCCCACTGCTAGGTCCAAAGAATTTACCCTTTCAGTCAACCCACGGGGCAAAGTCCACTTTCTTCCCTGAAGGAGCAGCGCAGAACAAAAGCTCCAGGCAGCTGCTTCCGCTGTTTCGCGGGTAGGGCGGAGTGACAGCCCCACGGGCCGGCCGCGCAGCAAGCAGAAGATCCCCCGGAGTCACCCTCAACCCTCTGGGGCCACGTGGGTGAGTTCGCCCGGGGGAGGTGCCGCCGCCCACTGCTTTACCTTAGTGAGCCTCAAGAAGTTAGGATCAGAATCCCAGTCGGCCCCATCTGGGTCGCCAGAGTTTTGTTACCCACACAACGGGTGGGCTCAGTTGCTTGGCGGGTGTTAACTAAAGAGGATTTAATAGGGGATTTTATTTCTTGCAACAAGTAAGGAGAACACCGAGACAGCTCCCAAAGCAGTGTCTCCCCGAGCTGAGGGCTGGGGCAGGTTTTATAAGCATAGGGTAATGAGGCGTGATCTGATTGCATCTTGCAATGAGGTGATGCTGGGAGGCATGATCTAATTGGATGCTGACACAGTGGGGAACCACAGCTCTGACCCCTCTCTGGGTCTCAGTTTCCCCAACTGCAGTGAGGAAATTGGCCCCAGTGATGATGCCCATGACATCACCATCCTCTGCCCTCACTCATGCTGGGGTCTCCATGTGCCCATTTTCAAGCTTGTGCCCGCCCTTTGTTCCTCACTCCCCACAGCTGCCCTTGGCCAGGACTTTCACAGGGTGGAGCCAAGGCCCAGAGAGGGCACTGAATCTCTCCAGGTCACACAGCCTGTCAGGGAGGTGGGGCCAGAGCCAGGTCACACGTGTGCACACAACACACACACACGCACACATGCTCACGCACATGCATGCACACACGCTCTCAAGCACATGCACACATGCACACACATGCACACACGCTCTCATGCACACACGCACACATGTACACACACATGCATGCACACATGCACACAATACTCTCATGCACATGCACACACACGTACACACGCACACATGCATGCTGTCACGTACACATGTGCGTGCACACACGCACACACATGCTCTCATGCACACACGCACACATGTACACACACATACATGCACACATGCACACAATACTCTCATGCACATGCACACACGTACACACGTACACACGCATGCTGTCACGTACACATGTGTGCGTGCACATGCACACACATGCTCTCATGCACACGCACACATGTACAGATGCACACATGCATGCACACACATGCACACACGCGCACACACTGCCAGGACTGGGGGCTGCTGTTTCTGAGGGCTCCTGGACCCCGTTCTGTTCCATAAACACTCACTGAAATGCAGAAGCTGGACCCCAGCCAAGGGAAGTGAAACTTTCCAGCACCCCTACTGCTGTTCTCCCTAAACTTGGGGGCCCAGCACCTCGTGGCAGGAAGCACCCTGGCCCCCAGCAGCCCCCAAAATAGCTAGGTCTGCCACGGAGGCCCTTCCTTCCTGATAGGTACCACACCGAGTCAGCAGGATCCCAGCCTCTGTGGGGGTTGGGGGGGCCTTCCAACAAAGACCATGGCCTGGGACTCATAAAGCAGCATGGGGGTCCCTGAGACCCCTACCCCAAGCAAGGAGGGAACAGACCCAGGCCGACAGGCTCCTCTGCTGACTCCCTCTCCCACCACCTGCCAAGGACTCAGTCAAGTCACCCAACCCCTAGAGCTTCAGTCCACACCTGCAAAATGGAGCCGGTGACAGCTGCCCCCAGGGCTGGGCCAGATACAGGAGTTGATGGCATGGCATGGCCCCCTAATGGCAGTCTCTGCCCTCCCTTTGCTGAGGCTCCAGGTGCCAGGAGGAGTGGCCCCTGGAGGGGGCTCATAGGGAGCCCCGGCCTGCTGGGGGCTCAGCCTCACACTCCATCCACCCCTCTTGACACCCTGTCAAGATCCCAGCTGCCCTGATGGGAGCCAGGATGACAAATCCCCTGTCCCCACAATCGCCATGCTCTGAGCTCACGAAGCCTTGGGTGTGGAGGGCAGGAGAGCCCAGGCCACACAGAGCTGAGTGTGATCTGGGGCAGCTTCCGAGAGGGTGTAACTTAGAGGGTCCTGGCCACCCAGAGCCCCCCAGGCTGGTGGGCCTGGCATCTGGAGCAGGGCTGGACTGGCCCGGGGAGACCCAGTGTGGTGGTAAAGAAGGCCTAGGATCGATGCCTGGGGGAGGCTCCAGCTCAGGGTCCCAGCACCTGGCAACCAGCAGGCCCTGGCGGAGCCGCTTGCCTCACTCCCCAGTGACTTCAGAACTGGCCTCAGCTCCTCCCAGCAGACAGCTGAGCCTGGTGGGAGGTAGAGGCCCCAGGGCTGAGTGCAGGGGACCTCACCTTCATCCTTCCCCACTTTGCTCTTGAGAGGCAGCAGGAGGGGATGGAGCCACATTGGACGCCCTGAGTGCCACCTACAGCCCGCCTCTAGGGCTCTGTGCGCCACCTGCAGCCCGCCTCTAGGGCTCTGTGTGCCGCTGAACAGTCTGCCCCTAGGGTTCTGTGGGCCACCTGCAGCCTGCCTCTAGGGCTTGTGTGCCTGCAGACAATTTTCTGAGCCTCAGTTTTCACATCTATAAAATGAGCCTGAGGGTTGTTCCCAAAACAGGGCAAACCGAGTCATCTGAGTTACACTGTCCTTGAAAATGACTGAAATCCCGGATCAAACATTTTAAAATTTTGCTTAAAGCAACAAAGAGCTGTAAAACTGGGGCTCCACATGACACCTTTGGGTAAGGGCGACTCAGGAGTGACCACAGCCCTCTGCGGGCTGCAAGGACAGAGGCATGTTGCCGAGGTGGTGAAGGAGGGGCAGCTTGTCATCTTGGTGGCCATCAAGGTGACACCTCTATAGTAACTTTCAATAGCCTGCTCTGGTGGTGACCAAAACCAAGTCACCACCCCACTGCGGGTGTACCTCTTAGTAGTGTTAAGGAAGCTGGCCCCTCTGGGGCCCAGCAGAAGGACGAAGGGCAGGGGCAGGAACTTGCCCGCAGGACCTGGACTCGTTGGGCCGTGGCAGCACAAGTAGCAGCATGGGGCGGGCGGGGCAGGAGCAGTGGAGCAGACCCCAGCACTCCGACCTTTGGCTGCGTGAACCTCAGCCCGTCCCACCCACCCCCTGCTGTCTGCCAGCTTGCCACAAAACTTCCCATCTGTGGATCTCCAGGCCCATAAATACCAGCCTGTCTGTGAGTTAGACGCCAGTCCTGGTGGCCCGGGAAGCCCAGATCTGCATCAGCGGTAAGTACCCCCTGACCTGAGACCCCTGCACCAGCTTGGAGGAGCAAGCAGGAGGGGCAGAAAGGCGAGGCTGTTGCCTAGAACCCAGACACTCCACAGCTAACTCTGGTGACACTTTCCACTCCCCACGCTGTGCCTCAGTTTCCCTGTCTATAAAAAGGAGCGCAGTCCTCTTCCTATAGGGAGTGTGCCTTGGTGAAGCCATCTTCCTGAATAGTTGGGCCCCTCTTCTCAATTTAGGAAAAAGAAACTTCTTTTCTCCAAAGGAGCAGGAAAATTGTCTCCTCAGAGAAAGGGCCACTGGGGGTGCAGGTGGGACACAGCTGAGACACTCCCAGCCGGCCACACCTCTTGACAGGCGGCTGCCCTGTGGAGCCTCCCACCGCCATCCTTGCTCTGAGCCCAGATCCCTTGCATCCGGGCCAGGGTCTCCTAAGTATGCCCACCCCCAGGTTCTGCACCCCACACCAGCATGTGCTCACTGCCTGTGCCCCGGGAGCCCCTGCGTCGCGTGGCTGTTACCGGGGGCACGCATGGCAACGAGATGTCGGGCGTCTACCTGGCCCGGCACTGGCTGCATGCCCCCGCAGAGCTGCAGAGAGCCAGCTTCTCCGCTGTGCCTGTGCTGGCCAACCCGGCAGCCACATCCGGCTGCCGCCGCTACGTGGACCATGACCTCAACCGCACCTTCACCAGCAGCTTCCTCAAGTGAGTGCTTTGGCCGCCAGGTTGGCCCAGGCAGTTGGGCACCGAGTCCCCACCACAAAACTTCCCTCCAGCCACCAGCAGGGCCCTCCCTGCCTTCACTCCTGCTTCCCCTCTGCCTATGTGGCCCATTCCTCCACGGGACAAACCGAACATTTAGAGAAACCAAGATTGATGTCACCTCCTCCAGGAAGGCCTTCCTGACTGCAAGTTGGTTCAGGACCTCTTCTGGGGATCCCAGACCTAGTGCTTCCCTCAGATTAGCCCCACAGGCCATGTTTACTTGTCGTGTGCCCTGACCACTGTTCATGCCTCCTTCCAATGAATAGTCACTGTGTCCTATCTCCAGGCCAGGCTCTGGCCAGCTCAGGTGAGAGAATGGGGAATAGGACCAAGGTGTTGGCTTCAAGCTTAATGGGGAGACAGAGGAAGAACCGGGCAACCATAACCCAGGAGGCTAAAGGCAGGGCCGGAGGCTACACAAAGCAGCTAACCTGGCTGAGAGCAGTCAGGGAAGGCTTCCTGGAGGCAATGGTGTCTCAGCCAAGCCCCAAAGGCTGACTAAAAGCTAGCCAGGGGAAGAGAGGTGAGAGGGAGTTTCCACTGGAGGGCCAAGCACAGCACAGACCTGGGGGTGAGACCAGCATGGTGCTCAGGCAGTGTGGCTGGAGTGAGGGCATGAGAGGCAGGCAAGTGGGCAGGCGGGTGGGAGGGTGGGCCAGGCTGAGAGCTTGGATTTTACCGGGAAGTGCAGAGCCAAGAGGGCCACGGGCAGGGGTGGACACAGCCACAACGGCTGAAGGGAAAGCCCTCGCTCGAGCTGCTCAGAGTGGCTCCTGCAGGGCCCCTGCCCCTTTCCCCTTAAACCACTGAAGACTGACTGAGACTGTGAAGATCGGTGTCCCCCATTCCCGTCTCCACAGTTCCAGGCCCACCCCGGACGACCCATACGAGGTGACAAGAGCCCGAGAGCTGAACCAGCTGCTGGGGCCCAAGGCCTCGGGCCGGGCCTTTGACTTTGTCCTTGACCTGCACAACACCACGGCCAACATGGGCACCTGCTTAATCGCGAAGTCCTCCCACGAAGTCTTTGCCATGCACCTGTGCCGCCATCTGCAGGTGGCCCCGGCCCAAAGCACACAGCTCCCCAGAGGGGAGTGGGAGGGAGGGAGGGCAGGTGGGACAATGCTGGAACCTCCTTTGCTTAGCCCCTCTTCCCCGGGCCTAGTTTCCCCTGGGCTCCAGTCCCTGGGGTCTGCCACTCGCCAGCACTCCAGGCCCCCGGTACCCCCTCCCCCACCCTGCCAGAGGGTAGAGGGAGACCTGGCCAAGGAGGGTGGTGCCCTGTGTTTCGTCCATGCAACACCTTCCCACCTCAGTTTCCCTTCCCAAGTAGGCCTGGGCCCCTAACCTGCCTCTCTCGCCCCCAGCTGCAGTACCCCGAGCTGTCCTGCCAGGTCTTCCTGTACCAGCGGTCTGGGGAGGAGAGCTACAACCTGGACTCTGTGGCCAAAAATGGATTGGGTGGGCCGCAGCCTTCTGAGAAGTGGGCGGGGCCAGGAGGGCTGGAGGGGTGGGGCCAGTCACCAAGGGGCAGGGCCTCTTCAAGGAGTATATGGGTCCTGCACCTGCCTAACCCCTTGCTTCCTGGTCCCCAGGTCTGGAGCTGGGCCCCCAGCCACAGGGTGTGCTGCGGGCTGACATTTTCTCAAGGATGAGGACCCTGGTGGCCACAGTTCTGGACTTCATCGAACTCTTCAACCAGGGTGAGACCCCAGGGGACTTTCGGGAAACAGGTCCGGGGAAGAGCAGGTCTGGCTCAGGGGTTGGGGAGCCAGGCTCACAGGCAGGCTGGGATCTAGCCCTGAGGTACCCCCACGGCCCAGTCTGTCCCCTAGCCTGGAGGGAGGGATGGGCTCACACACCCAGCCTCCCACACAGGTACGGCCTTTCCTGCCTTTGAGATGGAAGCCTATAGACCCGTGGGCGTCGTGGACTTCCCCCGCACCGAGGCCGGGAACCTGGCAGGCACTGTGCATCCTCAGCTGCAGGTGTGTGTGTGTGGTGGGGGGTGATTTCTGGGGCCACAGCCTTGGGGAGGAGGATTGTCAAGGAAAACTGAGCCCCAGAGGGTGCAGCCAAGCCTCCAACGAGCTCACCAGCATCTCGGGTTGAGGAGCAGGATGGGAGGCTGGGCTCCGCCATCCCACTTCCCCTGGCCCTGCTGCCTTCCCTGGAACCCCACACTCAGGCCTAGCACAAGAGGCCACAGTGATCCCCATAGCTCCTGTGGAGGGCATGATGGAGACAACCCTACCCTGGCTGTAAAAGGCAGAGGGAGGGGACATGGAGCAGGCATGACTCAATTCACCTGCTTGGAGGTGCAAATACAAAACTCTCTTCTGATTTTCAGTTGGTTCCTCGAGCATCCCCATGCCTGTTGGAGTATGTCTCTCTGCAGGCCTTCCCTTCCTGAATGTTCCAGGATTAGGCAATCCTGCTTCCACACCTTTCCCTTGGGTGCCTGAGAAGAACGTACTGGCTGCTGCTCTGCTTGCTGCCACAGGGGGTCATTGTTGAATAGGGTCTGGTGCAGTCTTGTGGCCTTTTGTGCCCTGAAGTTTCATTTTGAGGAGTTACCTTCTTACAAATGGAGGCAGCACCATCCCGTCCATGTTTAGGGCTAGACAGTCTTAATCCAGCCATGCCCAGCTACCTTGCAGACGTTCAGTCATAACAGTCAATTTGGGTGGCTCCTCCTACAATTTTAAAATTTATTTTATTTTTTATTATTATTTTTTGAGACAGAATCTTGCTTCATCGCCCAGGCTAGAGTGCAGTGGTGCAATCTCAACTCACTGTGACATCTGCCTCCTGGGTTCAAGCAATTCTCCTGACTCAGCCTCCCCAGTAGCTGGGATTATAGGCACTCACCACCACACCCAGCCAATTTTTGTCTTTTTAGTACAGACAGGGTTTCACCACGTTGGACAGGCTGGTCTCGAACTCCTGACCTCAAATGATCTGCCCACCTCAGCCTCCCAAAGTGCTGAGATTACAGGCCACTGAGATTATGAGCCACTGTGCCCAGCCTTAAAATTTATTTATTTATTTATCTGAGACAGAGTCTCGCTCTGTTGCCCAGGCTGGAGTGCAGTGGCATAATATTGGCTTACTGCAACCTCCGCCTCCTGAGTTCAAGCGATTCTCCTGCCTCAGCCTCCCGAATAGCTGGGATTACAGGCGCTCACCACCACACCTGGCTAATTTTTGTATTTTTAGTAGAGATGAAATTTCACCATGTTGGCTAGATTGGTCTTGAACTCCTGACCTCATGATCCACCCGCCTTGGCCTCCCAAAGTGCTGGGATTACAGGTGTGAGCCACTGCGCCCAGCCAAAATTTATTTAATAAAGAATCATATTGTACTTACTGTGTGCCAGACACTGCTGTAAGCACTATTAACCTGTTTAGTCTAAACTTCAGAATGATAGGAGGAGATATTGTAATCCTTATTTTACAGACAAGAAAGCTGAGAAACAGAGGTTAAGTGACTTGCTCACAGATACACAGCTAGCAAGAATTTGAACTCCAGCTTCAATACCTGTGCCCGTATCCATGAGGGTCCACTTCCACATGGGCACATGCCACCCCAAGGTGACCTGTGTCTTCATTTCTAGACACAGAGCAGACTGGTATCTCACCAGACCTGCTGTCATATGGATTAAGGAAGTGAAGCATGGGTGGGAAAGGCCATGAATGAGGGGCATCTTTTGGGTGTCAAGCTGGGGTCACCCCCCTCTGGGGCCAGGGCAGAGGTGGCCCCAGCAATCTTGGCCTTTGGCTCTCCTCCCAGGACCGAGACTTCCAGCCACTGCAGCCTGGTGCTCCCATCTTCCAGATGTTCAGTGGGGAGGACCTGCTCTATGAGGGAGAGTCCACGGTGTACCCCGTGTTCATTAACGAGGCTGCCTACTATGAGAAGGGCGTTGCCTTTGTCCAGACTGAGAAGTTCACATTCACCGTGCCTGCCATGCCCGCGCTGACCCCTGCCCCGAGCCCAGCTTCCTAACCCAAGACACACCTCCCCAACCTCAGTCTTCCCATCTGAACGATGGGTCCTGAGGCACAGCTCTGAGCACAGAGGTCCCTTCTGCCACCTACCATGCACCATGTTCCTTGCCAGGCCTCCCCAACCCCTGGCCTCAGTTTCCCTTTCTATAAAATGGAAGATGTCCAGAGGTCCATGGTTTGTGTCCTCTGTCCTGCACGGCTCCTCTCTGGCTGGGGAAGTGGATGGAGGAAGGGAGGTTGACCACAGGATCTGGGGGAGGTCTGGCCAGTGCAGCCTTGGACATGCAAGTGTCTTGGGGCCAGTGGTGGCTGCCTCTGTGCCCACAGCTGTCCATCCATGCCCGGGGGAGGATTCCAGAGTGTGGGAGGAGAACCTGAAGAAGGATTGCTCTGGATCCAGCGGAGGGGCTTCCAGAGGAGGCTACAACCCAGAGGGGGACCCCCCAACCCTCCTACAGTCCTGGGGCCAGACAGTGAGTGTGGGGAGCGCAGAGACAGGCCCATGTCTGTGCACACGTGTGTGTTTGTCCGTGCATGGCGCCTGCCCTGGATGCTCTTTGGCGTGCGTGTCTGTGCGTTTCCCACACACACGTGTTTCCAAGAGCCTCAGTTCCTTGGGCGTTCTAAAGGGATCTCTATGTGGCCAGATGTGCATTTTCAAGTGTGTAATGAGCTCGGTGCCCATAGTGGCTCAAGCAGGGAGTCAGGGCTGGGGGAAGGGCCACAGCAGGACAAGGCTGTCCCCATGCAGGACAGCCTGTCCAACTGCAGAGATGCAGGGAGGAGGTGGCTTGGGTTGGGGCAGAGGGACTTCCCAGCTCTAATTGGGAAGCCACCATTTCCGCCATCCCCAGGACACCGCGCACTGATGTCAGGCGAGCCGACATGAGGCCCACTGCTGAGGGCCCCTCTGTCCTGATGCTGGCACCCTTCGGGGTGTCATGGCAGGACAAATAGGCAGGGCTATATGCGACCTGGCTGCAGCCTCACTGCCCGCACCTGCCTGAGCCTAATGGACTCTTGTTGGACAGCTGGGGCTGCTGGAGTCCAGAGTCCCCTCGCAGTGCCACTCCCCCAGCCCTCTACACCCCCACCCTGCCCATCCATTTCCCTGCGGCCACAGCTGCCACACCACCTCCTGGTATTGAGCAGTGATATGAGAAGGTGTGAAGGATACGGGGGCACCAGGGACAGGCTGGCAGGCAAGATGGATGAGGGGGCAGGGGGCCAGCAGGCGCCTCGGGCAGGCAGGGCGGGCGGGCCAGCCGGGGAGGGGTGTGCAGGGAGGCCTGCCTGTGTCTGTGCGCGTGCTGTGTGGTAAGTCCATGTGCACAGAAGCTGTACGTGTGTGCACCGTGTGGCGAGTCAGCAGGCTCTGAGTTCATCCATGTGTCTGTGTGCGTGTGGGTTAGCATGTCAGTGTGCTCGTGTGTGTGTGTGGGAGGGGGGTTGTTTCCCATCACACAGATCAAAATCGCACACACACACGTATCGGGGCCACTACAATCCCAGCCTGGCCCTCCCCTGGGTGTCTCGGTGAAGGGGAGCCACCAGTACTGGAATGGATCCCCCAACTCCCTCCATCATCTCCCCACTTCCCACCCACCATGCCATGGCCAGGGCAGATGACTACACCTTGTTGTATAGCCCCAAGGGGCTGCTGGGACCCTCCAACTCACACAGAGCACTCCCATCTTGCCTGGCAGCAACTCCAAAGTGCTGGCAGCCTTTTCTCACACAGCCGGGCATGGGGTTGGGCCAGGGGCCGGCCCTCCTCCTTTTACATCCCCCAGAGCCAGCCCACCATCTTTGTGTGGGGTCCCATCCAGCTCTGCAGGCTGAGATGTGAGACACAAGGGATTGAGCCACAGGCATCCCTGAGCTGCAGCTGCGCCCAAACATAGCACTCAGGGAGAAGCAGCCCTGCCACCCCCCAGCCCCTCCATGCCCCCTCTTAGGAATCAAGGCCACTGCCAACCCAGCATCCCCAAGACAGGATTCTGGAGGAGGTATGGGGGGCTCCAGCCAGACGACCCACTCTGTGCCATTCAGCAAGAGTCAAAAGGCCAGCGAGCACTCTCAACCAAGGAACTGGCAGCCTCTCAGGGGGACCTCCAGGTTCTGCCTCCCTGCAGAGTGATCCATGTGTCCCCTGAATGCCCAGCACAGGCTGTAGACAACCTGGAGAGGGTGCCCGGTCAGGCCAGAGAGAACAGACAGACCCACAGGCAGAGCGGACGCCCACTTCTCACCTGGGCCAGCCTCACCGTTTCCACTCATGCCCAGATGGGGGTTCCATGGACACCATCAGCCAGGGCAGTGCCTCCAGTTCCAGGCGGGATGGGCTTACCGCTCTCCAGGCTGGGCTAGACCATCACAGGCAGAAGAGATTATGTGCTTAGGTTAACTGGGGAGGCTGAGGCACGGAGACTGTGGGACCTGCCAGCGTTGTGCAGCTCCCTGAGTTCATCCATGTGTCTGTGCGTGTGGGTTCACGTGCCACAGGACCTGGGCTTCCCGCCACCCAGTCTGGGGCTCTACGCTGACTGCACTCGTTGCTGCTGCCCCCTTGCGTTTCCTGCTCACACTGCTCCTGACAATTGCGCATCTGCCGGCCGGCTGGGGCCAGCCTCAGGTCAGGGGTCTGGGTCTTGGTGGGAGGGCACCTCCTCCACCATTCAGCCCGCAATCTGCTGCTCCCACTGTGCCTCCCAACCCCCGGGGCCCCAGCCCCTCCAGTCAGCCAGGCCTGGACCCCTGCAGATGCCCAGCCGTCCTCAAGAACCACTCTCCCACCCCCTCACCCCTGCCACGCCTGGGCCCATCGATCAGGAATGGCTGGGGGGCTCTTAGCTGGGGAAGGGAGGAACCTGAAGAGGGAGGACAAGGAGGGAGGAAGGGGGGCTCTGCAACGTCAGAACCTTCCCACCTGCCCTCCTCCCGCACAGCCTTGGACAGCACAGCCCGAGAGTGGCTTGGAGAAGGACCGCTGCACGCCCCAGAGCCTGCATCTCACCTTCGGAGACCAGGGGTCCAGCTCGAGTGGGAAGACCACGACCTCAGGACGTGGACGAAGGGCGATCGAGGAGGCAAGGACCGTCCTGCCGAGAGACTACAGCTTGTGTGAGCACCTGAGGGCTGAGCTGAGGTGCCGAGTGGACGAGTGGTGACCACCCCTTCCAGCAGGCAGGTTCCCCTTGGGTGGCAGCCGCAGCCCAGCCCCAGCCAAGCAGTGTTTCTCCAGGAGCCGGACAGCCTCTCTGTCTCCATGGCAGGTAGGCTACGTTCTGAAGCAGAGGTGGCCTCATGGGTCAGGCTCAGGTTCCAGGGTGGGTGGGCAGGGTGGGAACCAAGACAGCCCCGCTGAACCCAGGTCCTTCACAAGAGGGTGGGGCAGGGGCACCCCAGGCTAAGGTCTGAGATCCCAGCGGGACAGGGCTCACGGCTGCCCAAGTGCAATTATGGGAGATGCCAGGGACCAGGCTGTTCTGGGAGATGAGCGCCTCACTGGGCACGTGTGACCTCGGGCCTCTCCCTGAGCCCCAGCTCCTTGAGCATCAAAGTTGGGGGCTGGACAAGAAGCCCTTAGCTTCCCTTCCAGACTTGACACTCGATGCTTCTGGCAAGCTGTCATCTCTGGGCCCTGAGGAATGCTGGCTTCTAGAGGGACTGAGCAAAGGACAGGCTCCCCCCGCCAGAGTCCCTGAAAGTGTTGAGGGGCAGCACATTGGCTGCGACGGGCAGCGGGTGAGCCCCTAGAGGACTTGGGAGCCAGTGACCACCGGCAAAGCCTCCAGGCCCAGTGAAATCATGAGCCCCCCCACCTTGGGACCCATCGCCATGGACCCAGGGGGGCTGGCATCACCTGGATGACGTACCCGCCCCAGCAGGGCAGCCGGGCGACAACCAGTTACCCTTCTGATGGACTGGCCACAGGGGCAGGGGGACATCAGCCCATCTATCCATCCTGCCCAGGGTCCTCAAACCTGATGTGACCCATCCCTGTCACAAAGACGCCCCCTCCCCCGCGAGGCTGCAGAAATCCCAGGGCCTTTGCACGCAGCTCTCAGGGCTGCTGAGGACGTGGCCATGGCCCTGGGCTCCACATTCTCCCCAGGCACCTACTAAGAGCTCACCCTGGCCAGGTGCCGTCCACCTGGTACCTCAGCAGATGCTATGCCACCTGGGGGCCTCCGTCACCCGCCTGTCTGCCAGTTCATCCATCTCTCCAACACCCAGCATCCCCCCTCTGCTCCAGGCATCCCATAGTCTTACAGTCGTGTAAATATCCCAAAGCCACTCGGGTGGGGACACAGCTGGGAATAAAACCTTGTCCCCTGACTCCCAGCCACTGTGGCTTCCATGGCCCTTCCAGCTTCTCAGCCCCTTATGGGGCTGCTATAAAATAATAGTTCCGTTTCTCAGGATTTTTTTCCATTTAAAACATTTTAATTGTAAAATATACATAACACAATTTACCATCTTAACCTTTTTATTTATTTATATTTATTTATTTATTTATTTATTGAGACAGAGTCTCACTCTGTCACCCAGGCTGGAGTGCAGTGGTGCTATCTTGGCTCACTGCAACCTCCACCCCCTTGGGTTCAAGCGACACTTGTGTCTCAGCCTCCCGAATAGCTGGGATTACAGGTGCCCGCCAGCACTTCTGGCTAATTTTTGTATTTTTAGTAGAGATAGGGTTTGCCGTGATGGCCAGGCTGGTCTCAAACTCCTGACCTCAAGTGACCTACCCACCTCGGCCTCCCAAAGTGCTGGGATTACAGGCATGAGCCACCGCGCCCGGCCCACCTTAACCATTTTTAAATACACAGTTTTGTGTCATTAATTACATTCACACTGTAAAAAGTAAAGTAGAGGTTCCTCTTCATAGACTTTCCTGCCATCTAATTAGAATAAATAATAACTTCTCTTAGAAGCAAAATTTATTCAAAGACCTGTACTAACATTCTTAAATATCTGCTAACAATAATTTAAAAAATCAATATATTTTATGTTCTTAGCTCCCACAATTTAGCCTAAATATTTGCCCTGGCATGCTTATATTGGTCCAAGCAAACATTAGGTCATAGCCTGTTCCTCATCCTTATTTGAAGGTGTTTTTACCTTTCTCAGCATTCTATAAGTTACTTCCTCCTTCCTTTGTTCTCCTCTGCCTTTGCCTGTTTTAAAAGTTCTAAGTTACTAGCCAATCAGGACAAATACAGAATGTGAGGTCCCGTTCCAGCCAATGGGAACCAGACACAGCAGTAGGGTGGACACGTCAGGTTATAAATGACCCTGTCTCCTTTGTTCGGTGTACTCTCATGGCAAAGCTGCTGGCGAGTGTACCCTTTCTGCAAAAAGTAAACAAAATGGCCTTGCTGAGGAAATTAAATTTATGTTCAAGTGCTATTTCTTTATGGCACCGGAAAACAAGCATTTCTAACAACACTGTTGTGCAACCATCATTAGCATCCATCTCTAGAACATTTTGCATCTTGCAGAACTGATATTCTGTCCTTATGAAACAACAACTCTCCATTTCCTCCTCCCCAGCCCCTGGCAACCACCATTCTACTTTCTGTTTCTATGATTTGGCCTCACCACGTACCGCCTATGAGTAGAATCATATGGTATTTGTCCTTTGGTGTCTGGCTCATTTCGTGTAACAGCGTCTTCAGGACTCATCCATGTTGCAGCATGTGTCAGAATGTTCTTCCCTGTTAAGGCTGGATACTATTACCTTGCACGGATGGACCCCATTTTGTTCATCCATTCATTTTCCGATGGACACTGGGTTGCTTCCACTTCTCAGCTATTGTGAATAATGCTCATAAGAACATGGGTGTGCAAATATCTGTTTGAGTTTCTTCTTTCAATTCTTTCTGGTATAGACCCAGAAGTGGAATTGCTGGATCATATGGTAATTCTAGGCTGGGCATGATGGCTCACGCCTGTAACCCCAGCACTTTGGGAGGCTGAGGTGGGCAAATCACCTGAGGTCAGGAGTTCGAGACCAGCCTAGACAACATGGTGAAATCCCGTCTCTAATAAAAATACAAAAATTAGCCAGGCATGATGATGCACGCCTGTAATCCCAGCTACTCGGGAGGCTGAGGCAGGAGAATCTTTTGAACCAGGGAGGCAGAGGTTGCAGTGAGCCGAGATCCATCCAGCCTGGGTGACAGAGCAAGACTCTGTCTGGAAAAAAATAAATAAATAAATAAATAAATAAATAATATATACATATATAGTAATTCTAGTTTTAACTTTTTGAGGAGCTACCATGCTGTTTTCCCCAGCAGCTGCACCTTTTACATTCCCACCAGCAGTGCACAAGAGTTCCAATTTCTTGAGGCCAGGCATAGTGGCTCACGCCTGTAATCCCAACACTTTAGGAGGCCGAGGTGGGAGGATCACTTGAGCTCAGGAATTCAAGACCAGCCTGGGCAACATAGGGAGATCCCATCTCTACAAAAAAAAAAAAAAAAGTAGCCATGTGTGGTGGTGTGCACCTATAGTCCCAGCTACTTGTAAGGCTGATATGGGAGGATCACTTGAGGCCAGGAGGTCGAGGCTGCAGTGAGCTATGACAGAGCTCCCGCTGCACTCCAGCCTGGGAAACAGAGTGAGACCCTGCCTCAAAAAGAAAAAAAAAAAAAAAGGAGTTCTAATTTTTCCATCTCCTTACCAACACTTTTTATTTTCTGGTTTCTTTTCTTTTCTAATAGCCATCTTAATGGGTATAAAATGGTATCTTATTTAGCTAAGATTTTTTTTTAATTGGAGGGGTGAAGGGTGACAAAGCATTTGGCCAAGACTTGTGCCGGGATTGCAGATCAAAAGACAAGATGCTTAGAAAAGAGTGCAGAGACCAGAGAAAAAGACTGTAGGATGGGTTTCTGGAGGCAGGCTCTGGGCGGGTTGTCAAGGTCAGGGATGGGTAATTGGGGCTAAATGGGGGGCTCTTCTTGGCTCAGCTCTCCTTCAGCAGCACCGGGAGGCAGGGTCCCACAGAGCTGGGGAAGACCCCTGCCCCCTCCCCCCACCCCACACACACATATCATCTAGAACAGGTGCTGTTTGTGAAGGGCCCCCTGTGCACCAGCCCCTGTGCATGGTCACTAATCCTCACATCGGCCTTGTGAGGCAGGTATTAAGAGCCCCTTCTGACAGATGTGGAAACTGAGGCTCCAGGAGGTGAAACAATTTGCTTGAGGCCACATAGACACAAGACGGCCCAAACATTCTCTGGGGAGCAAGACAGGCCCTGACGCTACCGTCAAGGAGCTTGCTGGCAAAATAGACTTTAAGTGAGCATTTACCTCACAGAGTGATGCTGAGTGGGGGATCCTGTGAGAACACAGCCCTGGCAGTCAGGGAGGGCTTCCTGGAGGAAGAGGCATGTAAGTGCAGCCTGAAGGATAAGAGCTGGCTGGGTGGTGCGTGGGGCCCACACTTCCGTCCTCTCTCCACAGCCTTCCTATCTGCTGGCCTTGGCATACTTGCACCCTCAGAGACCTACCCCCTACCTACAACCAGCTCTGGCTGGGAGCCCCGGCTGGGGTCGCCATTCCCATCAGGCCCTTGCACCAGCTCTACTGGGGCCCAAGCTGTGGCCGAACCCACTGGGCAGGGCCCCAAGAACCCACGTGTGTCCAGAGTGACGGTTCAGCTGGAGATGAAGCCTCTGTGGGAGGAATTCTACCAGCTGGGCACTGAGATGATCGTCACCAAGGCAGGCAGGTGTGAGCAGCGGGGGCGGGGTGGGGCAGGGGCCAGGGTTGGAGCCGCATCCGGCTGCTGAGCACCTCCCTCCCGCAGGAGGATGTTCCCCCCCTTCCAGGTGAAGATCGTGGGCATGGACTCCCTGGCCGACTATGCCCTGCTCATGGACTTCATCCCCCTGGACGACAAGAGATACAGGTGCGGGAACCGGCCTGGGGCAAAGGCTCAGGTCTCAGGTGCTGAGACCAGGAATTAGACCCTTCCTGCACCCCAAGGTGAGGCAGGGGCCTGTCCAAACAATGCCAGGGAGGTCCAGCCTAAGGGCAGGACGACAGACAGGCAACAACAGCCTGAGGGCAGGAGGGAGCCCAGCTCAGGGTACCCAGCAGACTTCCATGGGTAGTGGGCTAGCCTTGGGCAGGCAGAGAGGTCTAGCCCAGGGCAGCAGGGGTTATCCTGTCATCCACCAGCCAGGTGCAGCCACAGGGAACTCAGGTCTCAACAGGATTCTCTTGAGCCTTGGGTTCCTTAGCAAGGTGCCCACCAGGTGGGGTGAGCAGTGTTGGAGTCGGCAGCAGCCCCTTCACCCCGCCTGTATTGTTTAGGTGTGACTCTGGTCGGGGAAGCCCTCACCACCTCGCTGTGCTCCCCAGGTATGCCTTCCACAGCTCGGCCTGGCTGGTGGCGGGCAAGGCAGACCCAGCCACACCTGGCCGCGTGCACTTCCACCCCGACTCGCCAGCCAAGGGTGCCCAGTGGATGCGCCAGATTGTGTCCTTCGACAAGCTCAAGCTGACCAACAACCTGCTGGATGACAATGGCCACGTGAGGCCGGGGCCACGGTGGGGACGGAAGGGCCTGGGGTCAGGGCTGGTAGGGACTTTGGTGTCCAATGGCCTTGGTGCCCAGCACCTCTGCCTGCTGCTGATGGTCAAGGCGGGGCGGGGAGCCGGGGTGGCGAGCTCACCTGGCTGGGGGTGGCACAGCAGGGAGGGCTGTCCAGGCAGGTGGAAAAGGGGGTGGGGGCGGGGGAATGTTCCAGCATACGTTGTCCCCGGCAAGGAGAGGGAGGACAAGGTATGGAACGCCCAGCCTAGGCCGGGCCCGCTTTATGTGTGGACACAGCATCATTAACACTTGGTCAAACAGCCAACGATCCCTGCCCTCACAGAGGTCACTTCCTGGGGCAAAGGCAGGGTCCAGAAGACACTGTCCCCAGCGTCTCAGATAGGGACAAATGCCAAAGAGGAAGCAGAGGTACGGAAGGGGGGCGGAGAAAGGGTGCTGCTGCTCTCAGGGGGCACAGGGAGCTGAAGACCTGAAGGAGGTGGAGGATGGAGCGGCCCATGCCCGTCAGAGGGGACAGTAGGTGCAAAGGCCCTGAGGCCAGAGAATCCTGGGCCGGCAGAATTGCAAGACGCATCCATGGGGCCGGAGTGGAGCCAGGAGGGGAAGCCAAGGAGGCGAATGCCTGAGGGGTCGGGCTGACTTCGGGGGGCTCTGGCTTTTACCGTGTGGGGTGGAAGTCGCTGGACGGTTAGGAGCAGGGGGCATATGATGTGGCTTCCCGGGCAGCTGTGTGGAGAAGGAACAGAGGGGTAAGGCGGGGACAGGGGACAGGCCAGGAGGCAACCGAGGAAACTGGTGAACGCGACAGTGACGGGCCAGCACACAGGCAGTGGGTGGCAGCTGGGATGTGGGGTGTGAGAGGACATGGAGGCAAGGATCTATGATCCAAAGGGGCCTTTGACACGGAACTGCAGCCTCTCCAGCTCAGACCCTGTGCTGCCATGAAAGGAACAGGGTGGCAGGCCCAGGGCAGTCTCCCGGCTTGGAGGGAAGGACTCCAGCCTCAGGGAGTCCGCTGTACTCCGCCTCACCCCTGTACCCCTGCTCTGTCTCTTCCACAGATCATTCTCAACTCCATGCACCGCTACCAGCCCCGTTTCCATGTGGTCTTCGTGGACCCACGCAAGGACAGTGAGCGCTATGCCCAGGAGAACTTCAAGTCCTTCATCTTCACAGAGACCCAGTTCACAGCAGTGACAGCCTATCAGAACCACAGGGTGGGTGAACCAGCTCAGGAGCACCCGCTGCAGGCCCATTTCACAGGGGTGGAGACTGAGCCCTGAGGCTTGCAGCCCTCACTGGCACAGACTACTGCCCTCCCAACTTGCCCTGAGTATCTGCCATCAGTCAAGGCCCTGCCCGCACTCCTATCAGCTCAGAGTTCCTGGGCCAAGAGGCCCGGGTGCCAGGGCCTCCTGACTGCCGGTTCCCGGGAGGACAAGGTGGCTGAGCCTGGCTCATGGCCAGCCCACAACTGCACTTTGTCTCCTGCAGATCACCCAGCTGAAAATCGCCAGCAACCCTTTTGCCAAAGGCTTTAGAGAGAGTGACCTGGACTCCTGGTACTGTCTGACCCTGACCCTAGCCCCTCACCCCCACCCCAGGCATATCCTAAGGCCTCAGTTCCTGACCCTTGTTTCAGGGTCACACCCTCTGACCCATCCTGGGGCCCCACCATCTGAAGCTGGCCATGATCCCTGGCCCGGGTTCTTCCCCTTGATCCCCTCCCCGCATTCTCGCTTGCTCTTTCAGGCCTGTGGCCCCACGGCCCCTGCTCAGTGTCCCAGCCCGGAGTCACAGCAGCCTCAGTCCCTGTGTGCTGAAGGGTGCCACAGACAGGGAGAAAGGTAAGGCCCCAGGCCTGCAGACATAGTGGGACTAAGGTGTACACAGTGGGCGGGAGGCAAAGGGACAGGACCTCCAGGAAGGGGCTTCAGCAGCTCAGCGAACCCACAGGGCCCCTGTGTGGACACACAGAGGGGCAAGCAGACATGCCTAAGACAATATGGGGCTCAGGGCAAAGAGCACAGGCAGAGGGTGCCAGGCAGGCTTCCTGCAGGAGGTGGCTCTCAAGCTGGGCCTTGGAGGACTGGGAAGGGTTTGGACAGAGGGAGAAGATGAAGAAGAAATTCCAGGCAGAGGGAAAAGCAAAGGCGAAGGCTGAGAGGTAGGTAACTTGGGAAGGAGGAGCAGGAAGGGACCAGGGCAGGCCTGGGATGAGGGATGAGGATGCGATGGGAGGCCCAGAGTCCACTCATTTCCTCCCTCAGACCTCAACAAAGCTTCAGCTTCCACCTCCAAGACCCCTGCTCGGCTCCATCATCAGCTGCTGCCCCCACCTGAGGTCCTGCTGGCCCCGGCCACCTACAGGCCTGTCACGTATCAGAGCCTGTACTCTGGAGCCCCGAGCCACCTAGGGATCCCAAGGACCCGACCAGCACCATACCCCCTCCCCAACATCCGGGCTGATAGGGATCAAGGAGGCCTGCCTCTCCCAGCTGGGCTGGGGCTCCTGTCCCCCACTGTTGTGTGCCTGGGGCCTGGCCAGGACTCCCAGTGATGCCAGAAGCCCTGTGGGGAAGCCCTGCTACCCTGGACCTTACACCGGGTGTGGGAATCAGCCTCTGCCCCGCCCCCTCCAGCCCCATCTCTGTCTCAAGGAGAGCAGGGTAGGTGAAAGTCTAGAGAAAGAGGCTACCTGCCCAGGGTCACAGCAAGGCTGGGACCATGGCAAGCTTGGAACCAGGACTTCTACCTCCCAACCCCAGCAGCCTGAATACTATGCCCTCTTGCTTTGGGGGTGACTCCCGAAAACCCTGCCTTACCTCTCCCTTCCCCCTAACATTAAACTATTTGGCATGAGTGGTCAGAGCACTTCTGTCGTCGTGGTCAGGGTGGGTGGGGGCCTCAGGAACTCCCAGACCCATCATAGTCCCCACATCAGCCCTGTAGGCATCCCGAAGCTCTGCCCAGTGCCGTCCGCATCCCTGGGAGCACACAGTAATATTAAAAGTGGTGACTCCAGCCCAGTGGCAGGGCTGCACTTGCCCAGATGAGGATCGAAACTGGCGCTCAGAGAGGCGCGGGACCTGCTCAACGTCACACAGCAGAGCATGGCGGACACCCGCCACCCCACGTTTAAATGCTGTGCGCAAGGCTGGGGTCATCTGGTCCCCAAGCCCAGGGTCTGGTGGAAGGGCGCAGAACCACGGTGGTCAGTGACCACAGGGGCCGAGGTAGGAACGGGGGAGGCATTTGGGAATCCGGTCAAGACTCAAGGCAGGAAGGGAGAAGAGCTCTGGACTCTGGGACAAGGAGGTCAAAGGCCTGGGGCTGGAGTCCGACGAAGCCAGAGGGGAAGACAAGACTGGGGGCGGCGCGCGCCACCCAGCGGTATCGGGAGGGAGGACCGGAGGGAGGGCTGGGCCGGACGCTCCTCTCGCGCACCGATCGACCTCGGGTTCCTAGAGGGGCGTCCCCGTGGGATCCCGGCTCCGTACATCCTGGAGCCCCTAGGGGAGGGACGGACCAGTGGGGGCCGGCGGGGCCTCATCAGACACCCCAACGCCAGGACCCAACGGGACCGAGGACGGTCGCCGGGCGCTTCACGGTTCGCGTGGTTCCAGGATCTCGGAGAACACAACCGGCTGGTCCTGCAGCTCCGCGCCCATCTCCCTCCCCGCGGCCACACCCCCGGCCACGGCCCGGCCCTGCCGGAAGCACAGTCCGCCTGGCCACGCCCCCCAGTCCTTCGTAGCAAAAGCTCCGGTCCAGGCCCCGCCCCCAGCCCGCCCCAACCTCGATTGCCTACTAGGCCCCGCCACCCTTTCGCAGTAACGTCCGGGTCCGGCTCCCGCGCAGGCCCCGCCCCGCCCCGCCGCCCTCCGTCCCTCCCATCCGGGGGACTCAACGCGTCCCACCAAGGCCCCGCCTTCAAACAGGCCCCGCCCCCTAATGGACCCCGTCCCACCGAGGACCCGCCTTCAAACAGGCCCCGCCCCCGAACAGACCCAGTCCCACCGAGGCCCCGTCTCCGGGCAGGCCCCGCCCACGAACAGACCCACCCCACTGAGGCCCCCCGACGCCGCTGCCGCTCCGCAGCCCCTCAGGCGGGACGCGTCGCGCGGGCTGCCCCTTCTCCCTCTCAGCTTCCGGAGGGACCCGGGCTGAGTGCCCCGCCCCGCCTCGCCCTGCCTCGCCCCGCCTCGCCCCGCCTCTTCCCTCGCCCGATCCCGCGCCCTCAGTGTCCCGGCCGCGCAGGACTTGACATGCTGCCCGACTGCCTGTCGGCCGAGGGCGAGCTGCGCTGCCGCCGGCTGCTGGCAGGGGCCACGGCCCGGCTCCGCGCGCGGCCCGCGTCGGCCGCGGTGCTCGTGCCGCTCTGCTCAGTGCGTGGGGTCCCGGCGCTGCTGTACACGCTGCGGTCCAGCCGCCTGACCGGGAGGCACAAGGGCGACGTCAGGTACAGCGGCCGGGAACTCCTAGCCCTTTGCCGGAGGCCACAGGAGCCCGGGGCTGGCAGGGACCTCTGGCAGGGCACTTAGCCCCTTCGAGCCTCGGTTTCCGCCTCCGTAAAATGGGTCTGGGGAGAGTCCCTCCGCCCAAGGGCTGCGGCGAGAGGTCAGCGATCCGTGTCCGTCGGCCCCGGTGCACCTGCCCGGGCGCCACGTCCTCGCCGCGTGGGCCCGTCGTACGCGTCCTTGCGCGCACGCCTGGGCCGGGACACCCCTTTGAGCTGTTTCCCGCTTAGAGGGCGGACGCCGCCCCCTGCCGGCGACTACGGAGAGATTCGGGCCCCGCCCGGCGGGAATTAAGAACATCCTGAGGACAATGTCAGTGTTACTGGGGCCACCATAGGCCGAATTTGGGTATCTGAGCCCCAGGATCTTCTTGCCCCTGCTGCAGACCCTCTTATCCTGCGCTGTCCCGGGACTCTCTTCCTTATCCCCATTGCTCAGGGAGGTAAACTGGCCTCCAGAGGTCGCGTGGCTTGCCTGGGGCCTCCCAGTAAACTAGGGGCAGAGGCAGGCGACACTTCGGTGGGCCAGTGGCCCCCCCGCACTGCCGACACCCCGACCTCTCCGTGGCCCCAAGAGTCCAAGGACCAGACTCCTTGTGTCTGTTTAGTTTCCCAGGCGGCAAGTGCGACCCGGCTGACCAAGATGTGGTGCACACGGCCCTGCGGGAAACCCGGGAGGAGCTGGGCCTGGCAGTGCCCGAGGAGCACGTGTGGGGCCTGCTGCGGCCTGTGTATGATCCGGTGAGCCACTTGGCTGAGGCCACCCCACCCCATTCACTCACTCTGTGCCTGCCCTGGAGCTGGGCTCCCAGGGACCAGGAGAGTGGTCATGGACCCCCACGGGCACAAAGTGTGGAAGGGTGCCCCTAACCTGCCTGGTCACATGCACCACCCCACACACCCCCTCGGGAAGGGATTGGGGAGGCTCTGGTGTCCTGAGTAGAGGTGGCCCAGGGCGATGGGGTGGTCCAGCTCCACTCAGTTTGGTGGATTAGGGTCAGGGAAGCTTCATGGGGTAGGCAGGGATTGAACCCAGGCTTGAATGCCAAGTGGGAGATTGTCCTAAGCAGAGGGAACAGGTCTAGTGCATTTGAGGGGACCTGAGTCAGTCAGCATGGCTGGAGGACACAGGCAGGTGGACCCGAACATGACTACCAAAGGCCTATGCATGGCAAAGGGGTCTTCCTGTCACACTCCCCTCCCCAGCCTTCAAACCCAGCGAAGGCCATGCTTCCCTGACCACCTGCCCTCTTCCCCAGCAAAAGGCCACCGTGGTGCCAGTGCTTGCTGGTGTAGGCCCACTGGATCCCCAGAGCCTCAGGCCCAACTCGGAGGAGGTGAGCTGGGGGATATGAGGGGGTTGGGCTGTTCCAGTCCTCTGTCTACCCTCTCTGCCTCCTGCCTGCAGGTAGATGAGGTGTTTGCACTGCCGCTGGCCCACCTGCTGCAGACGCAGAATCAGGGCTATACCCACTTCTGCCGGGGTGGCCACTTCCGCTACACACTACCCGTCTTCCTGCATGGACCACACCGGGTCTGGGGCCTCACAGCTGTCATCACCGAGTTTGCCCTGCAGCTGCTGGCACCTGGTACCTACCAGCCCCGCCTGGCCGGCCTGACCTGCTCAGGGGCTGAGGGTCTGGCCCGCCCTAAGCAGCCCCTGGCTTCACCCTGTCAGGCCAGCTCCACTCCAGGACTGAATAAAGGTCTTTGACAGCTCTAGAGCTCCTGCTTCTGCTGTACTGGGGCCTTGACCTTGGGCAGACCACTCCAGGTCGCTGGCTGGGGCTCCTCCTTCCAGTCACGCCATGCCCCACAGCAATGGACACTTCCTGGGTGCCAAGTACTTGGAGTCAATTCATCTCACCCTCACAACAGCCTGTAAGGCAGGGCCAACACTGTCTCTGGCTGGTGAGACTGCTTTCAGGGAGGAGAGACACCTTGCCTAAGGGCCCCACGCTGGGATTGGAACCAGAGCTCTCAGACTCCACAGCCCAGACTCTTAGGCACTGCACTGCCCTGTCTCAGCCTGCACCTCCTGTTCTCTCTGCTGTGCCTGGCTGACGCTGTGCTGGGCTCCGGGATCCCAGAGAGGAGTAAGGCGCACCCATGCCCCTGGGTGTTACTGCAGGAGTCTAACACGCAGAGCCCCTGTGTGTGCCAGCTGCTGTGTGGGGGCCACAGCTGTGGACCGGTCAGATGCTCACCTGCCCTCCAGAGGGGGTGCTCAGTCTAGGGGAGACCTCAGACCAGGTCACACAGATAATCATGTGGTTCCACATTAATTAATCACAGATAATAGTGGAATTATATAAGACATCAACTAGGTAGACCAGGGTTCTGTGAAAGAGTTGAGGGAGCGGGTGGTCTGAGCTTGCCGTGGAGGATGGCTGGATCCAGGGGCTCGGGCTCCCCTCTTGCTGTGCTTTGCGCTGTGCTGGCCTCAGCCCCAGGGAGGTTGTCTCTAGTGCAGAGTGTGAGAGGTTGAGGAGAGGGCAGCAGCATCCATCAACAGAAAACACGGCCGCTCCTTCTCGGCCAGTCTAACCTAGAATTGCACTTCACTGGCCTGCCTGGAGTCACATGTCCTTCCCTGAGCCTGTCACATGGCCGGTTGTGTGTCCGGAATTGGTGGGTTCTTGGTCTCACTGACTTCAAGAATGAAGCCGTGGACCCTCACAGTGAGTGTTACAGCTCTTTTTTTTTTTTTTTTTAATTTATTTGTTTTTATTGATCATTCTTGGGTGTTTCTCACAGAGGGGGATTTGGCAGGGTCATAGGACAATAGTGGAGGGAGGGTCAGCAGATAAACAAGTGAACAAAGGTCTCTGGTTTTCCTATGCAGAGGACCCTGCGGCCTTCCGTAGTGTTTGTGTCCCTGGGTACTTGAGATTAAGGAGTGGTGATGACTCTTAACGAGCATGCTGCCTTCAAGCATCTGTTTAACAAAGCACATCTTGCACCACCCTTAATCCATTTAACCCTGAGTGGACACAGCACATGTTTCAGAGAGCACAGAGTTGGGGGTAAGGTCACCGATCAACAGGATCACAAGGCAGAAGAATTTTTCCTAGTACAGAACAAAATGAAAAGTCTCCAGTGTCTACCTCCCTCTACACAGACATGGCAACCATCCGATCTCTCAATCCCTTCCCCGCCTTTCCCCCGCTTCCATTCCACAAAACCGCCATTGTCATCATGGCGCATTCCCAATGAGCTGCCGGGTACACCTCCCGGACGGGGCGGTGGCCGGGCAGAGGGGCTCCTCACTTCCCAGTAGGGGCGGCCGGGCAGAGGCGCCCCTCACCTCCCGGACGGGGCGGCTGGCCGGGCGGGGGGCTGACCCCCCCACCTCCCTCCCGGTCGGGGCAGTTGGCCTGGCGGGGGGCTGACGCCCCCACCTCCCTCCCGGACGGGGCGGCTGGCCGGGCAGAGGGGCTCCTCACTTCCCAGTAGGGGCAGCCAGGCAGAGGCGCCCCTCACCTCCCGGACGGGGCGGCCGGCCGGGCGGGGGGCTGACCCCCCCACCTCCCTCCCGGATGGGGCGGCTGGCCAGGCGGGGGGCTGACGCCCCCACCTCCCTCCCAGATGGGGCGGCTGGCCGGGCAGAGGGGCTCCCCACCTCCCAGTAGGGGCGGCCGGGCAGAGGTGCCCCTCACCTCCCGGACGGGGCGGCTGGCTGGGCGGGGGGCTGACCCCCCCACCTCCCTCCCGGTTGGGGCGGCTGGCCTGGCAGGGGGCTGACCCCCCCACCTCCCGGACGGGGCGACTGGCCGGGCGGGGGGCTGACTCCCCCACCTCCCTCCCAGATGGGGCGGCTGGCCAGGCGGGGGGCTGACCCCCCCACCTCCCTCCCGGACGGGGTGGCTGGCCGGGCGGGGGGCTGACCCCCCCCACCTCCCTCCCGGACGGGGCGGCTGGCTGGGCAGAGGGGCTCCTCACTTCCCAGTAGGGGCGGCCAGGCAGAGATGCCCCTCACCTCCCAGACGGGGCGGCCGGCCGGGCAGGGGGCTGACCCCCCCCACCTCCCTCCCGGACAGGGTGGCTGGCCAGGTGGGGGGCTGACCCCTCCACCTCCCTCCCGGACGGGGCGGCTGGCCGGGCGGGGGGCTGACCCCCCCCACCTCCCTCCCGGACGGGGCGGCTGGCCGGGCGGGGGGCTGACCCCCCCCACCTCCCTCCCGGACGGGGCGGCTGGCCTGGTGGGGGCTGACCCCCACCTCCCTCCTGGATGGGGTGGCTGCCGGGCAGAGACGCTCCTCACTTCCCAGACGGGGTGGCTGCCGGGCGGAGGGGCTCCTCACTTCTCATATGGGGTGGTTGCCAGGCGGAGGGTCTCCTCACTTCTCAGACGGGGCGGCTGGGCAGAGACGCTCCTCACCTCCCAGCCGGGGTCGCGGCCGGGTAGAGGCGCTCCTCACTTCCCAGATGGGGCGGCGGGGCAGAGGCGCTCCCCACATCTCAGACGATGGGCGTTTGGGCAGAGACGCTCCTCACTTCCTAGATGGGATGGTGGCCGGGAAGAGGCGCTCCTCACTTCCTAGATGGGATGGCGGCCGGGCAGAGACGCTCCTCACTTTCCAGACTGGGTAGCCAGGCAGAGGGGCTCCTCACCTCCCAGATGATGGGCGGCCAGGCAGAGACGCTCCTCACTTCCCAGACGGGGTGGCAGCCGGGCAGAGGCTGCAATCTCGGCACTTTGGGAGGCCAAGGCAGGCGGCATGCTTCGCCGGGTGGTCAGAGCTATTCGCCCATAGTCCGTAGCCCAGAGCCGGGGCTGCTCGGCTCTCCGTCCCAGGGGGCCGGGGCCGGGCTGGAGGCGTGCGAGCCTCTCATCGCCGCCTCCCAGCGCAGCCACCCGAGCCGCCGCCGCCGCCACCGCCGCCGCCTCCCTCCATGGCTGCGGCGCCGCCACCCGACAGCTCATCCGGCTCCAGCCCGGTCTCCGGGATCAAAAACATGCCTTCTTAAGTATACACATGAGGAGCAGCAGCCGTGTTACAGCTCTTAAGGTGGTGCGTCTGGAGTTTGTTCCTTCTGATGTTCGGATGTGTTTGGAGTTTCTTCCTTCTGGTGAGTTCGTGGTCTCGCTGGCTCAGGAGTGAAGCTGCAGACCTTCGTGATGAGTGTTACAGCTCTTAAGGCGGTGCGCCTGGAGTTGTCTGTTCCTCCCGGTGGGCTCATGGTCTCACTGGCTTCAGGAGTGAAGCTACAGACCTTTGTGGTGAGTCTTACAGCTCATAAAAGCAGTGTGGACCCAAAGAGTGAGCAGTAGCAAGATTTATTGCAAAGAGTGAAAGAACAAAGCTTCCACAGTGTGGAAGGGGACCTGAGCAGGTTGCCACTGCTGGCTCGGGCAGCCTGCTTTTATTCTCTTATCTGGCCCCACCCACATCCTGCTGATTGGTAGAGCCGAGTGGTTTGACAGGGCACTGATTGGTGCGTTTACAATCCCTGAGCTAAACACAAAGGTTCTCCACATCCCCACCAGATTAGTTAGATACAGAGTGTTGACACAAAGGTTCTCCAAGGCCCCACCAGAGTAGCTAGATACAGAGTGTCCATTGGTGCATTCACAAACCCTGAGCTAGACACAGAGTGCTGATTGGTGTATTTACAATCCCTGAGCTAGACATAAAGGTTCTCCAAGGACCCATCAGAGTAGCTAGATACAGAGCTGAAGGGCTCCTCAAGTGCTGCCAAAGTGGGAGCCCAGGCAGAGGAGGTGCCGAGAGTGAGCGAGTGAGTGAGGGCTGTGAGGACTGCCAGCACGCTGTCACCTCTCAATTAACAGGACACCCCAACTGCTGTTGGGAATTTGGCCGATGACCGCTCTAGCTACTTCCTGCTGGATAGGGGCGAAGAAGGGGCTCTGCAGTTGTAGTGTCCTTCAGAGGGGAACTCTCTAGGCCAGGGGAAGTGCCAGCTGGTCAGTCCAGGGGTCCTCGGTAGAAGTTGTTAGTTGAACTCATTTGGGGTTCCATTTGTAAGACCATCTGTAGCTTGATGGCCTCGATTCTAGAGGAAACAAATTTGACAAGGTTAAAAATACAGGGCCCAAAGGTGAGTAACAGCAAGATGGCTGCCACGGGACCTAGAAAGGGGAGAAGCCATGTTGCCCAACTCCAGAGGTTGGTATAAGAATTTGAAAGGCGTTGTCTGATTTCAGAAGCCTTTTCCTGTAAACGCTGGGTGGCATCTCATGCTATCCCCGACTGGTTAGTGTAAAAACAACACTCTTCCCCTAAGAAGGTGCAGAGTCCTCCTTTTTCAGCAGTGAGGAGGTCTAGGCCTCAGCAGTTTTGGAGAGTCACTGCTGCCAAAGAGTCTATTTGGGATTGTAAAGTAAGGATAGATTTCATTATTTCTTGCAAACTGTTTGAGAGGCAGATATGGGTTGAAGATCCACATAAGAGAATATGCCTTGGCCGGGTAGAGAGAAATTTACCCTGGCTTTTAAAGGAATAGGTACACTGTTTTTTCTTTACTACTTCCATCTCTCTCTTTCTCTCTTCGACTTCTTCTTTGTCTCTTCCTCTCTTTTTTACCCTCTCTTTGACTTTCTGTGTCTGTCCCTCTTTCTCTCTAACTTCTTGTCTCTTCCTCTCTGTCTCTTTCTTTGACTTCCTGTCTCTTTCTTTCCTTTCTGCTGCCTCTGCCAGCTGCTTATGCTGCTGTTCTCCCCTCTCCTTCCTATTCTGATGGCTTTGTCAGTGTAAGATTCCCACCTCTTTGTGTTTTTGCATTGCGTGCAATAACTCTATAATTTCCTTGTGGTGTTTAATGGGGGTTCCTACAGAGGTTAGGAACTCCCTCTCTTTCCATATTGCAGCATGGGCATGTAGGATTAGATAAGCATACTTGCTATCTGTATACACATTTATTCTTTTTCCCTTTCCCAGTTCTAAGGCTCGGGTAAGTGCCACTAGTTCCGCTAACTGGGCACTGGTCCCTGGGGGAAGAGGCTTGCTTTCAAGTATGGTTACATCACTAACTATGGCATTTCCTGCCCTTCGTATCCCATTCTCCACAAATGAACTTCCATCAGTATATAGGTTAAGGTCAGGATTAGTTAAGGGGACTTCTAAGAGATCATCTCGGGCGGCATAAGTCTGGACTATAATTTGTTGGCAGTCATGCTTGATTGGTTCCCCATCCTCTGGGAGAAAAGTGGCAGGGTTGAGGGCCACGCATGTGCATATTTGAAGCACTGGTCCCTCAAGGAGTAGTGCCTGGTATCTAAGTAGGCAGTTGTCTGATAGCCATAAACTTCCTTTGGCACCTAGTATGCTATTTACATCATAAGTAGTCTAGACAGTGAGATCCTTTCCTTGTATTATTTTGATAGCCTCTGATGCTAAGATGGCCACTGCTGCAACTACCCTTAAACAGTGAGGCCAGCCTTTTGCTACTACATCAATTTCCTTACTTAGGTATGCCACTGGTTGTGGGGTTGTCCCATGAGTTTGAGTAAGGACTCCAAGAGCTATCCTGGCTCTCTCTCTGACATATAAAGAGAAATTCTGTCCTGTGGGAAGGCTTAAAGCTGGAGCTTGTACTAAGGCCTGCTTTAAGGTTTTGAAGGCTGTTTCTGCCTCTGGTTCCCACTCAACTAGATGAGTATTTGCCCTCTGGGTTTCCTTGATTAGAGGGGCCTGGCTATCTACTGTATCCAGGGATCCATAGTCAGCAAAAGCTGGTAATTCCAAGGAACTCCCTCAACTGTTTTAATGTCTTAGGGCGAGGATAAGCCAGTATAGGCTGTATTCGTTCCTTGCTGAGGGCCCTGGTCCCTTTGGCTAAGATTAGGCCTAGATATTTAACCTGCTGTAGGCAAAGCTGGGCCTTTGACATAGACACCTTGTACCCTTGATTAGCTAGAAAGTTCAAGAGATCTAGAGTAGCCTGCTGGCACAAGGCTTCCTAACTGGTAGCCAAAAGTAAATCATCCACATATTGAAGGACCAGAGTGCCTGGACTTGAGAAGTGGCCTAGATCTTTG
Source organism: Pan paniscus (assembly GCF_029289425.2). Taxonomy (NCBI): domain Eukaryota; kingdom Metazoa; phylum Chordata; class Mammalia; order Primates; family Hominidae; genus Pan; species Pan paniscus. Next base: position 68,850,884 of record NC_073258.2, on the reverse strand, counting down.
GCTAGGGCCCGACCAAACAGATGAGGGCTATCCCTAAACCCTTGGGGCAAGACCATCCATGTAAGTTGGGATGTGTGGTTTGTGGGATCCTCAAAAGCAAAGAGGAACTGGGAATCAGAGTGCAGGGGAATACAGAAGAAGGCATCCTTGAGGTCCAGAACTGTGAACCATTCTGCTTCCTCTGGTATTTGAGAGAGCAGGGTATAGGGGTTGGGTACAACTGGATATAGTGAAATTACTGCCTCATTAATGAGTCTAAGATCTTGCACTAGTCTCCACTGACCATTTGGTTTTTGTACTTCCAGAATTGGGGTGTTGCAGGGACTGCTGCATTTCCTTACTAAGCCTTGAGCTTTCAAATGTTTAACAATATTCTGTAATCCTTTATGAGCTTCAGGCCTTAAGGGATATTGCCTTTGATAAGGAAAAGTGGTGGGATCTTTTAACCTGATTTGGACTGGGTGGGCATTTTTTGCCCTTCCAAATTGTCCTTCCAATGCCCAGACTTCAGGGTTGATTCCCTCCTCAAGTAGGGGACAACAAATAGGTAACTTGTTCCCCATATTCATGTAGATAATAGCTCCAGCCTTGGCTAATATATCCCTCCCTAATAAGGGTGTGGGACTTTCAGGCATAACAAGAAAGGCATGTGAAAAGAGCAAAGTCTCCCAATTACAACTGAGGAGGTGGGAGAAATACCTGGTTACAGGCTGTCCCAGGATTCCTTGGATGGTAACAGACCTTGAGGAGAGTCGTCCAGGACAGGAGATTAACACTGAGAAGGCCGCGCCAGTGTCCAGGAGGAAGTCAATTTCCTGGCCCTCAATAGTTAAACATACCCGGGGCTCAGTGAGGGTGATGACATGAGCTGGCACTTGCCCCAGGCACCCTCAGTCCTGTTGTTGGATCGTCTGGTTGGGGGCTTCTGACCCAGGGAACCTTCATCCTCTGGGGCAGTGCACCTTCCAGTGATTTCCTCAGCATAGTGGACATGGACGAGGGGGCAGCTTGTTTCTCATTGGACAATCTTTTTTAAAGTGTCCCAGTAAACCACACTGATAACAAGCCTTACCAGGTGATTGGCCTGCTTCATTTTCTGTCCTCTCTGAACCACCAAGGTTTGTTTGTCTGAGGGCCATGACTAAGGCTGCGGCCTTTCTCTGATCTCGCTTTTCCTTTTGGACCTGTTCCTCTTGGTCCCTATTATAGAACACCGAGGTTGCCAGGTTTAATAATGTCTCCAGATTTTGTTCAGGGCCCAGGGCTTGCTTTTGGAGCTTTCTCCTGATATCTGCGGCTGATTGGGTAATAAACTTATCTTTTAGAATCAATTGACCCTCGAGTGATTTGGGTGACAGGGGAGTATATTTTCTTAAGGCCTCTCATAGCCGCTCGAGGAAGGCAGAAGGATTTTCTTCCTTTCCCTGAGTTATGGTGGACATCACTGAATAATTCATAGGCTTTTTTCTAATTCTCCTTAGTCCTTCTAGAACACAGGTCAACAGATGTTTACGACTCCAGTCCCCATGATCTGAGTCAAGGTCCCAGTTGGGATCCATACTGGGGATGGCTTGCTGACCGGTAGGGAATTTGTCCCTTTCTACGGCTGTCATTCTATCATTTACTTGACTAAGATACCAGGTATCTCCAAACTCTCGGGCTGCAGCTAAAGCCGCATTCTTTTCATTAAAGGCCAGGGTTTGATCTAACAGTAGCATGACATCTCTCCAAGTGAGGTCAAAGGTTTGCCCTAGACCCTGTAGGACATCTATGTACCTATCAGGATCATCTGAAAACTTCCCCAGGTCTGCCTTGATCTGCTTTAAATCAGAGAGGGAGAAGGGGACATGTACCCGGGTTGGGCCAAATTCCCCTCCCCCTACAACTTGAAGGGGACACAACCGACAGCCCAGGGGTTTTTGTGGTCCTTTGGAGATTTCTTTGCTTATTTCTTTCTGGGCAGGGGAGATTAGAGGAGGCTTATCATTAATAGGAAGGGGAGCTATAGGGAGGCTAGGATGTGGGGGTAAGCTGAGAGGTCCTCCTGTGGGATGTAAATTGCAAGCTTTGCATAGTTGTGTATTCTCCCTCAATGAAAAGAAAGCTTGGACATAAGGTATTTCACTCCATTTGCCTTCCCTCTTACAGAAAAGATCAAGCTGCAGGATGGTATTGTAATTTGTACTTCCCGCAGGTGGCCATTTTTCCCCATCAGAAAGAGAATATTGGGGCCAAGCCGCAGTGCAGAAAAAAATGAGCTGCCTATTTTTCAGGGTTTGTGGGTCAAATTGGTCCCAATGGCTTAGGATGCATTTCAAGGGTGAGCCTGTTGATGCCTGAGTGTTTCCCATCTGAAAGACAAAACCGCCCACAGTTTTGGTTTGTTTTGTTTCTCCCCCTGCCCAAGAACCCACAACAGTCCCTGGACCCTGTTGATCGGAATAGTTGCGCTCACTGACGCAGCAGCAGAAACAACCCCTGCCCAAGAACCCGCAACGGTCCCTGGACCCTGCTGATCGGAATAGTTGCGCTTACCGACGCGGCAGCAGAAACACTAGTTTTCCTCCCAGACCACATGGAGGACCAAGGAAGGTCGGATTTAGTGGTCCTTGCCGACGCATTCTCGAAGACCTGCACCCTCGCCTGTCCTCCTAGACCACAAGGAGGACCGACCGAGAAAAATCGGATTTAGTGGCCCTTACCGACGCATTCTCAAAAACCTGTTAGAGTCCTAAGCATTCTCCTGTTAGTATTGGGACTTTACCCTTGTCCTATAAAGATGTTATGCCCCAAAAATGAAGTGGAGGGCCATACCCTGAAGGAGGGAAGGGGTCTCCAGGGTTGGAAGAGTGACATCTTTTGTCCTAACTGATATGAATAGGAAGGATACAATTTCTGAGGCTCCCCATATCCTAGCTTCAGGAATAGCTTTTGTTAGGCCTGTTAGTGTGAGGAGGGATCCTAAAATTTCAGGTAGTCCCCACTATGATGGGGCTTTGGGCAAAAATTATGTCTTTCTGATTGGTGAGCCCGGGTGCCTAAAGAAGGTAACAGAGTCCTGGAGTTTATACTAGAAATCATTCTTATCGGAGAAACTAGAAAAGCACCAGAGACAGGTAGCAATTTTTAGAAGTGGGTCTAACCTCAGAGAAGGGAGGCAAGAGGAAGTTTGTCTGGCAGGCATTAGGACCCAGGGGGCTAGGGTCAGGATAGATAGGATAGATGGGCGAGTCTCGCTTGGGCGACATGCTTTTGAGAGTTCTGCTCATGGCCGCAGGGTCAACCAACATGTTGTTGGGACCCCAGAGCTGCATGGCCTTCCTCTCTGTCGACCCTCGGCTCAGCCCAGAAGTACAGGAAAAGCGGAAGCTGGTTCTAGGCAAACTAACGGTCCCAACTCTGAAGAGTCGGGGGTTGTTAGAGAGCCCTTTCCCAGAAAGTCTGACACCCGTGTCTTTAGTCCGGCGGCCACGCTAGTCACTTTTAACTGGCCAACAGGTGCCTGGTATTTAGCCCCCGAATTCTAAGGAAAGATAGGACAGAATAGCAAGCGAAAGGGGTCCAATGGTACTCACTGCTTGGCGATAGGCAATGGTCTCACTGCTTGGCAATAGGCGATGGTCTCACTGCTCGGCGATTGTCTCACCGCTTGGCAATAGGCGAAAGTCCCTTCATGGTCGCCAAAATGTGTCCGGAATTGGTGGGTTCTTGGTCTCATTGACTTCAAGAATGAAGCCGTGGACCCTCGCGGTGAGTGTTACAGCTCTTAAGGTGGCGCATCTGGAGTTTGTTCCTTCTGATGTTCAGATGTGTTTGGAGTTTCTTCCTTCTGGTGGGTTCATGGTCTCGCTGGCTTAGGAGTGAAACTGCAGACCTTCGCGGTGAGTGTTACAGCTCTTAAGGCGGCACGCCTGGTGTTGTTCATTGCGCGCCTGGAGTTGTTCGTTCCTCCCAGTGGGCTTGTGGTCTCACTGGCTTCAGGAGTGAAGCTGCAGACCTTCGCGGTGAGTGTTATAGCTCGTAAAGGCAGTGTGGACCCAAAGAGTGAACAGTAGCAAGATTTATTGCAAAGAGTGAAAGAACAAAGCTTCCACAGTGTGGAAGGGGACCCAAGCGGGTTGCCACTGCTGGCTTGGGCAGCCTGCTTTTATTCTCTTATCTGGCCCCACCCACGTCCTGCTGATTGGTAGAGACAAGTGGTTTGTTTTGACAGGGCGCTGATTGGTGCGTTTACAATCCCTGAGCTAGACACAAAGGTTCTCCAAGTCCCCACCAGATTAGTTAGATACAGAGTGTCGACACAACAGTTCTCCAAGTCCCCACCAGGGTAGCTAGATACAGAGTGTCCGTTGGTGCATTCACAAACCCTGAGCTAGACACAGGGTGCTGATTGGTGTATTTACAAACCTTGAGTTAGATACAGAGTGCCGATTGGTGTATTCACAATCCCTGAGCTAGACATAAAAGTTCTCCAAGTCCCCACCAAGAGTAGCTAGATACAGAGTGTCAATTGGTGCATTCACAAACCCTGAGCTAGACACAGGGTGCTGATTGGTGTGTTCACAAACCTTGAGCTAGATACAGAGTGTCGATTGGTGTATTTACAATCCCTGAGCTAGACATAAAGGTTCTCCAAGGCCCCACCAAAGTAGCTAGATACAGAGTGTCCACTGGTGCATTCACAAACCCTGAGCTAGACACAGGGTGCTGATTGGTGTATTTACAATCCCTGAGCTAGACACAAAGGTTCCCCATATCCTCACCAGACTCAGGAGCTCAGCTGGCTTCACCCAGTGGATCCCACACCAGTGCTGCAGATGGAGCTGCCTGCCAGTCCCGCGCCGTGCACCCGCACTCCTCACCCCTTGGGTGGTCGATGGGACTGGGCACCATGGAGCAGGGGGCGGCGCTCATCGGGGAGGCTCGGGCCGCACAGGAGCCCACGGAGGGGGTGGGAGGCTCAGGCATGGCGGGCTGCAGGTCCCGAGCCCTGCCCCGCAGGAAGGCAGGTAAGGCCCGGTGAGAAATCGAGCGCAGCACCGGTGGGCTGGCACTGCTGGGGGACCCAGTACACCCTCCACAGCCGCTGGCCCGGGTGCTAAGCCCCTCATTGCCCAGGGCCGGCAGGGCCGGCTGGCTGCTGCGAGTGCGGGGCCCGCCAAGCCCACGCCCACCCGGAACTCCAGCTGGCCCGCAAGCGCCACGCGCAGCCCCGGTTCCCGGCGCCTCTCCCTCCACACCTCCCTGCAAGCTGAGGGAGCCGGCTCCAGCCTTGGCCAGCCTAGAAAGGGGCTCCCACAGTGCAGCGGTGGGCTGAAGCGCTCCTCAAGTGCTGCCAAAGTGGGAGCCCAGGCAGAGGCGCCGAGAGCGAGCGAGCGAGGGCGATGAGGGCTGCCCGCACGCTGTCACCTCTCAGTTGGATTTACAATACATTGATTGACAGAATCTGGGATGCTTGCCTGGGTAGGAGGGGGAACTCCCTGGACTGAGAAGCAGTGGTTCCCAAAGAACAATTTAGGTTCCCACTTTAGACAAAAATCAACTCAAAATGGCCTGTAAAAACCTGAAGTGAGCCAGACGTCATGGCTCATGCCTGTAATCCCAGCACTTTGGTTGGCCAAGGCGGGCCACCGTGACTTCAGGAGTTCAAGACCGGCCTGGCCAATGTAGTGAAACCCCGTCTGTACAGAAATACAAAAAAATTAGCCAGGCATGGTGGTGCACGCTGTAGTCCCAACTACTCAAGAAGCTGAGGGGGGAAGATCACTTGAGCCCAGGGGGCAGAGGCTGCAGTGAACTGAGATTGTGCCACTGCACTCCAGCCTGGGCGACAGAGTGAGATCCTATCTTAAAGGAAAAAAAAAAAAAAACCTGCAATGGTAACACTACTTGAAGGAAACATATGGGGAAAGTTCTAGACATTGGTCTGGGCAATGATTTCTTGGATAGGACCCCAAAAGCAAAGGCATCAAAAGCAAAAACAGACAAATGGGATGGCACCCGACTAAAAAGCTTCTGCACAGCAAAAGAAACAACAAAGTGAAGAGAGAGACTACAGGATGGGAGAAAATCTTTGTAAACCATACACCTGATAAGGGGGCTAATATCCAAAAGAAACAAGGAACTCAAGAAACAAATATCCCCATTTAAACATGGGCAAAGGACCTGAACATACATTTCTCAAAAGACACGTGAAAAAATGCTCAACATCGCTAATCATGAAGGAAATAGAAGTTAAAATCTCAATGAGATACCACCTCACACCTGTTAGAAAAGCTACTACCAAACCATGGGAGACAACAAATGCTTGTGAGGATGTGGAGGAAAGGGAAGCCTTATGTGCTGTTTGTGGGAAGGTAAATGAGCACAGCCATTTTGGAAAATCATATGGCAGTCCCTTAGAACACTAAAAATAGAGCTACCGTGTGATCCAGCAACCTCACTTGTGGGTAGTATCCACAGGAATTGACATCAGCATGCTGAAGAGGTAGGTGTCTGCCTCCGTGTTCACTGCAGTGCCATTCACAACAGCTAAGACACAGCAGCAACCTGACTGCCCAGCATCAGACGGATGGATAGGATGGTCTGTCTATACTGTTCAGCCTTAACAAAGATGGATATTGTATCATTTGTGACAACATGGATGAACCCGGAGGACGATATGCTAAGTGAAATAAGCTAGGCACAGAAAGACAAATACTATACGGTCTTTTATGTGGAATCTGAAAAAGTTGAACTCCTAGAAGCAGACAGAATGGTGGTCACCAGGGGCTGGAGAGTGGGGGACTAGGGATGGGGAGAGGGGAGACATCGCTCTTAGGGTACAAAGTTCCAGTCAGGAAGAGTAAGCTGAAGGCCCTGTTGCACAGCATGACAAACATCCCTAACAATAGCGCCTTGTGTATTTCACAGTTGCCTGAAGAGCACATTTTAAGTGTTCTTTTTTTCATTAGCCTGACTGACTCTTTCTACAATGCATATTGTAGAAATTGCATTTCTACACATATCACATCAGAACACCATATTGCAGCCCATACACACCTACGGTTATGTTGATTAAAAATTAAAAGAATAACTGGGGAGAAGAGAGGAGAGGGAATGCTGGATGGTTAAAACCAGCCAAGATCCCCTGCAGGGGGTGACCCAGAAACCAAAGGTGAGTAGGAGTGATCAGGTCAAAGGGCAGGGATGGTGGCCCAGTTTGGGAGGGGAGCAGGCCGTTACTGTGAGATGCCAAGGGGACACTCCTTGGTGAGGTGAAAAGGGGCCGTGCCTCACCAAAGGATTCAGATTTTATTCCAAGCAGGGGTGGAGGCGGGATGATCTGGTTCATGTTTCAGAGTGTAAACTGGCCACCCCCACAGGGCTCCATCACAGGGGCCCCCTCCTGTGGCTCCCCTCCTCTCCTCCCCAGACCTCCCTCCCCTCCCACCTTCCCATGCACCCCCTCCCCTCCTCCTATGCGCTCCCTCCTTCCCACAAACCACTTATCACCTCCACAGCCCTCTGTCACCTCCGGCCCTCCAGCCTCCTCACCTGGGAGCAGGGCCACATGATGGTGGTAAAAATAACTCCCTTTGACAAAGTGTGAAGGGGGCAGAGGGAGGAGGGAAGCTGAGCCCCAGCACTAGGAAGGAGCTCTGAGAGGGTTCTGAGCTCTGGGTCACCCTCACTCACTGGGGACACAGCAGTCACGGGCTCTGCCCTCAAGAGTGCATACCCACTGCCAGCAGCAGCGACTCACACTGGGTGAAGTAGCTCCCAGAGCGGTAAGGGCCGGGAGCTGGACTGACTCCCAACACACCCAGTCCCCTCCAAAGCCTGCCACAACCCTCCAGGCTGAGGACTCCCCCGGCCCCTCCCTCAACCCTGCGCTCTGTCCTCAGGTCCCTGCATGGTATCAGCGATGCTTCTTCACCCCATTTCTGAGGCCGGGTGCGTTCCCGCCAGCCCCAGTCCTCAGGCATTTCTCTGATTCTCCGCCCCCCCCCCCGTCTGGGTCCCCATGGCGGGCACTGCGGCAGCAGGTGGGCAGCCTCCCCGGGTTAGCATGCAGGAGCACATGGCCATCGATGTGAGCCCGGGCCCCATCCGGCCCATCCGCCTCATCTCCCACTACTTCCCGCACTTTTACCCTTTTTTTACCCTTTTGCGGAGCCTGCCCTGCACCCTCCGGACCTGCGCCCCGCAGCGGCGTCCACCATCCACTCTGCACCCTAGCTGCAGCCCGACCCAGAGCCAGAAGGAGACTCAGACGACAGCAGTGAGTAGGGGCGGGAAGAGGGGGACACCCTGAGCTCAGCCCAGCCAGGAGGGGGAGTGGGGTGTCCCTACCATCTGGCCGTGGAGGGGCAAGGCAGGAAGCACGTGCCATGGGTGGGGGCAGACTGAGCTGAGGTAGGAGGTGACGCTGCCTTCCACCTGCCTCTAGCTGCCCTGGGCACCCTGGAGTTCACACTTCTTTTTGAAGCGGACAACAGTCCTCATCGTGCCAAGGTGAGGATGGGGGTGGGTGTTCCTGGGACAGAGGGCTGGGCCACGGGCCTGTCTCATACCCACTGTCTGTTCCCAGGGCCTCAAGCCATTGGCCTCAGGCTCCGCAGATGCCTATGTCAAAGCCAATCTGCTGCCAGGGGCCAGCAAGGTGAGGGCAAGCCCCAGGCCCCCACTGCTGCCCTCTGGTGGAACACCCAGCCTGGGGCACCCACTTGGCTCTGCTTGGCTCCTCCCCATCCCGCAAGGCCTAGGTCTCAGTTGCTGGGATGTGCAAATAGTGGGGGGTCCTACCAGGGAGGTAGGGTTGGGGGTTACAGGACGGTCTTAGCCCTAGGAGGCCCTGACCCACCCTGCTTGGGCCCCAGGCCAGCCAGCTTCGGACACGCACCGTTCAGGGCACGAGGGTACCTGTCTGGGAGGAGACACTCACCTATCACGGCTTCACCCGCCAGGATGCTGAGTGCAAGACCCTTAGGTGAGGATCTGGCCTGGGCCACCTGGGGGTGGAGCAGAGGGATGGGGCTGGCCTGGCCAGGTCTGACCTGGGCGGCCACCAGGCTGTGTGTGTGCGAGGACCCATGGCTGCAGCGACAGCGGCAGGCACCTTCCCTGGGGGAGCTGCGGGTGCCCCTGAGGAAGCTGGTGCCAAACCGAGCCAGGAGCTTTGACATCTGTCTGGAGAAGCGGAGGCTGGTGAGTGGGGCTGGAGCACAGAGTGGGACTGCAGAGGCCAGGAACCTTGTGATGGGGGGAGCTGGAGGGGAGGAACAGGGAGGGGGATCTGGGCAGCATCTGGCCAGGATGACCGGGCTCTCTGCCCTTTCAGGCCAAGAGGCCCAAGAGCCTGGACACAGCCTGCGGCATGTCCCTCTATGAGGCGAGTAGGACAACTGGGCTGAGCAGAGATGAGGGGGCAGGCCTGGTGGCAGGGGCGTAGGGGACTTGGAGGAACCTGAGGCCAGCTCTCATAGGCCCTGTGAGCCCTCATTGTCACAGGAGACAGCCAGGTACCCAATGGCAAAGTGAGGGTGACTCCCTTGCCAGGGCGGCCCAGAGGAGCTGTGGGGCACTGGGACAAGTAGAGTCCTTGGGGGCACAGCTGGGCAGAGACCTGCCTTGAGGCAGAGGCTGAAACTGGCGGCATTTGTCCATGGCCCGAGATGGGAGGCTGGGCGAGGTGGAAGAGAGGACAGTTGGGTGGGGCTCCCTGGCTGGGGTCTGGCCTAAGGGGAGTGTGGGGGCCACTCCTGGGGCAGGCTGTCCTAGACAGGCCCTTGTCCAGAGGCAGTGAGGGTGACTGCAGGGGTTTGACGACACTGGAGACCAAAGACCTAGTTAGAACCCCTGTGGTCGGTGGGGGAGGCAGCTGGGAGGCTGAGAGCGGGGCCCTCTACCAGCTCCTCCCCAAAGTGCCGGGTGCCCTGCCCCCTGGTGGAGCCACAAGTTGCTGCAGCTGTCGATTAGCTAAGCCCAAGTGGCTGAAGCCCACCAAGGTGGCATGGACAGGCCACTTCACCCAGCGCCAGCCCTGTGTACCCTCCGCCCCAGATCCCAAGCACAACAGCGCCCGGAGCATGGTGGGTGCTCACAGAGCACTTCCGCATTCCTGAGAACCGCCTGTGAGCAAGGTGGTGGGGCTTTCCGCAAATGGAAACCTACCCTGCGGGTGAGAGCAGTGCATCCTCCCCGGGCTTCCTCCCTGAGCCTGTTCAGAAGCACCAGGGCCCAGAGTGTGACAAACAATACTCAGCATCTGGTCCCCAGGGAAATAGGGGGTGAAGAGGGTGGGGTTTTGAAGAGATCTGCTTCTCCTTGGGAAGTGAACATCCTCTCAGAGCCGCTTGCCTACAGGGGTGGCTACACGCACTGGATGGGAGGCCACTTTGGGAGCTACTGGCATGTCAGCCAGTTCGCTTTCCCTCCATGACAGACGTATCTGACTGGTCATGTGGTCAGCAAGCCTCGCCTTTGGTCAGGCCCTGGAGGGTACAGCTGACCCATAGGGCCACTTCCATGGCACTGGGCAAGTGGCTGTATTGGAAATGAAGTCATTGCCCCCGATTTCTTTGGGGCCAGGTTGAGCTTTCCTGCCCAGAGCACGGAGGCTAAAGGGGGTGGGCTTTGGACTGGATGGGGGCTGACCTCAGCCTACACCTGCAGGAGGAGGTGGAGACAGAGGTGGCCTGGGAGGAACATGGGCGCGTCCTACTGTCACTGTGCTACAGCTCTCAGTGGGCTGGCTTGCTGGTAGGTGTGCTGCGCTGCGCCCACCTGGCCACCATGGATGCCAATGGTTACTCGGACCCCTTCGTGCGCCTGTGAGTGAACTGGGGTAGACAGGCGGGAGGTGAGGATAAGGCGGTGACTCCTCACCTCTCCAGGGCCACACCTAACCCACCAATCTTCCCCGATCAGTTTCCTGCATCCAAATGCAGGGAAGAAATCTAAATTCAAAACCAGTGTTCACAGGAAGACCCTGAACCCTGAGTTCAATGAGGTGAGCCAGGGCCAGGCAGGTCCCAGCCAACCCTGGCCTTGACATGCTGAGCCACTACCCTACCGTGGCCTGCTTCTTAAGCTGTGGGAGAGCCGAGGCTGCGTCCTTCCCGCCTCTCTGCCCTTCTCCCTGCAGGAATTCTTTTACTCAGGCCCACGGGAGGAGCTGGCCCAGAAGACGCTGCTGGTGTCCGTGTGGGACTATGACCTAGGCACAGCTGATGACTTCATTGGTGAGTGGGAACATGAGGAGCTGGGGTGGGGGCCCAGTAGGCTCCTGGCGGTTCCTGACCCATCCCCCATGGCAGGCGGGGTGCAGCTGGGCAGCCATGCCAGTGGGGAGCGCCTGCGGCACTGGCTTGAGTGCCTGGACCACAGTGACCACCGCCTGGAGCTGTGGCACCCGCTGGACAGCAAGCCTGTCCAGCTCAGCGACTAGCCCATGGGCCCTGCCTGCCGCCCCTCCACTACAGCTGCCTGAAACGTCCCCACAAAAATGATGGCGGCTGGGGCTGCCTTACCCTCATGCCCAGCCCCAAGTCAGAGAGGTGTTTCCTCTCTCCCCGCTTTCACATTCACCCCACCCCAAATCATGGAGCCGAAATAAACATCTCCTTCAAGCCAGATGAGACCCTGTCCTTTCTCTGGCCATGGGCCAGACTGGACCCTGTTCTCCCCTCCCACCCTTGAGGATTGTGTGCTGGGTAAAGGGTAAAGAGCACAGTCACAGCAGCGGCAGCTGGAGGGTGGGCAGCACTCGCTTTATTGTCCAGCATTCCACACGGATAGACGCAGGACAGCAGGCCAGGGTGGTGGGCTAAGAGGCAGCCTGCCGGGCCTGATGCTGCTGGGCAAACCGCTGCATCCGCTCCTCGAGCTCCGGCCGAAAGTGGCGGATCAGACCCTGGGGTCGGTGGGGGGACCGTGTGAAACAGAGTCCAAAAATCCCCCAACACCCTGGGCCCTTGGTGCCACCCACCCTCCGTGCTACGCAGAAGGGTGGTGAATACCTGCACAGGCCAGGCGGCCCCGTCACCCAGAGCACAAATCGTATGGCCTTCTATCTGCTTGCTGATCTCCCACAGGGAGTCGATCTCGGCCGGCCGGGCGTCCCCCCTCACGAAACGTGCCATCACCTTGTTCATCCAGTCCACACCTGCAGCCACAGCCACAAGAGAGGGCCTGATGATCTCCCCAGCCAGGATGTGGGGCGGCGCTTGAGGGCTGCAGGCCACGTGGTGGGGTGGAGGTTAAATGAAGCCACAGCAAGCAAGCCCCCAACCTGCCCGATGCTCACCCTCACGGCATGGGGTACACTGGCCACAGCTCTCGTGCTTATAGAACTCAATGAGGCGGGCGATGGCTTTCACGATGTCCGTCTGGGTGACGAGGGGCAATTAGCAGGCACCCACGGCCAGACAGAAGCCTGGGCCTCAGCCCCCTAGCAGCAGCCCCTCCCCCAGTTCCAGAAGCTCTTCCCAGCCCACCCAGCGTTCTGGCCTCCTCCAGCCTCCCTGGGCCCCCTGTGCTGCCCAGACTCCGGGGTATTCTCCTCAGAGCAGCCTTCCTCCCTCCTCTTCCACCTTGCTTTATCTCAGGCTGCAGGAACTGAGACCTGAGTGCTGGCAAGAGGGTTTTCTGGGAGGCCCAGGGAGGGAGACAGCAACCAGGAGGGCAGGGACCGGGGCTGGTGTGTGAACCCTTACCGAGCGGTCCATGACGATCACCGCGGCTGTGCCCAGGCCTGTCTGTGCCTGCACCAGCGCATCGAAGTCCATCAGCACCGTCTCACACACAGACTTGGGGATCAGTGGGGTAGACGAGCCGCCAGGGATCACAGCAAGGAGGTTGTCCCAGCCACCCGTGACACCCCCTGGGGCCCCAAGTCGGTCCCCAAAGGGATGCATGGTCAGGGCTGGGGCTGGCACACCTGCCTAGTCCTCAGCCCAGGCCCTTAGTCAGCCCCTAGACCCAGCCCCGTCTCCTGAGCCCTCCCGCCCAGGCTCTCTTTGTGGACACCTGCCCCCACTGCGCACCCCCCACCCCACCACCTGGCTGGCCCCAGGCCTTACCAGCATGCTTCTCAATCAGTTCTTTCAAGGGCACAGACATCTCCTCCTCCACAGTGCAAGGGTGGTTGACATGGCCAGAGATGTTGAATAGTTTGGTGCCTGAGTTGCGTTCTCTGCCAAAGCCAGCAAACCAGGTACCTCCACGGCGGCAGATTGTGGGGGACACTGCCACTGTCTCCACGTTGGCCACAGTTGTGGGGCAGCCAAACACTCCTTCAGGGAAATGGGAAGAGAACTGGTGGCTGCTAGGGGGTGGGGCAAGTTTCCTGGCAGGGAGGTGTGTCCCAGGGTCCTGCTCCCATGGCAGAGCCCCTGCTCTAATATCCCCTTATCATTCTTATCCCTGCTGGACCCCAAACTCCAGAGATGCCTCATTGCCTTGTTCACCCCATGCCCTTAGCCTCAGCACAGGCACTGTGAAGGTGGAGCCACAGAGCAGCACTGGTGCGGTGGGGACCGAGGCAGGAGGAGGGACAGCAGGCGGCCCTGGGGGAGCCTGTGTGTTGTTGCCAGCCTACTCTCTATCTGGCCCCAGCCGGGAAGCCACTCAGAAATCCCTAAGAACAATCCAAAGGGAGCCTAGCCAGATCCCGGGTGTCACAGGACACAGTCTGACCCAGGGTTACGCCAGGCCTTACCCACGTCTGCGGGGAAGGGGGGCTTCAGGCGGGGCTTGCCCTGCTTGCCCTCAATGGACTCGATGAGCGCTGTCTCCTCTCCACAGATGTAGGCCCCAGCCCCGCGCACCACAAACACGTCAAAATCATAGCCAGAGCCACAAGCATTCTTGCCAATCAGACCTGCCTCATAGGCCTCTCGGATGGCCACCTGCAGGACAAAGGTGTGAGTTTCCCAGCCCACCCCCAGCCCAGGAGTCAGCCTATAACTTCAGGAGTCATGAAGCCCTTGAAGGCCTCCCACGGTGAAGCTCCTAATGCTCCTGGTATAAAAAATTTTGCTAGCTTAGTAAAACGAATTGGAAAACTTGACTATGATCTGGAACAGATAAGCAAGAAGGAACACATAAGTAAGCTGCTTTGCTGCCAGGAAAATAAAAACGAAGTAGCTACTATCAGGTCTCCTAACTACCCTAGTCTGTAAGGAAAAATAAAAGTCTTTATAAAATTAAAATAAAAATGTAATTGCCTATATCCTTATTGCCTTAACCTATTTTATTTTTCTATATTTCCTACAGATATAAGTATTATTCATAGTTCCAAGCAATGAACATAATGTATTTTCTCCAAATAGGAATTGTTTATATTCATAATTATTCAGCTCTCTTGCTAAACACGTAGTTCCACTTAGGTTTTTTCTTCTTGCTACTTGTTTTATAAAAAATACTATATTTTTGAAGCAAAAAAAAAAAATTTACACCAGCAGCATTAGGAGCCCTGGAAGGAGGCTTTGGGAGCCAAGTCCCATTTGGGATGCATGCAGGACTGGCCACCACTCCCCCAGTTCAACCACTGACAGACCAGGTACTAACACCTCAGAACAACTGTGCTGGGTGAGGGGTGTGTGAGTGCACACTGAACACCTTCTCATCTGTCCACATCTCTCCCTGCCCACCTGCAGATTGGAGGCCTCATTGTAGAATTCCCCTCGGATGTAGATATAGGCGGCGCGGGCGCCCATGGCCCGGCCCCCCACCAGGCAGCCTTCCACCAGCTTGTGAGGATCATGGCGTAAGATCTCCCGGTCCTTGCAGGTGCCCGGCTCCCCCTCGTCTGCGTTCACCACCAGATACTTGGGCCTGCAGGGGCCCACAGGTCAGACAGGCTACAGGGCCATCAGGACTGGGTCTTCAACTCCATGCCACCCCACTCCACCCAGGGAGGCCTCAAAGATGTCTCCTCTGACAGCCAATCCTTTACTGCCCTCCCAACATGTCCCAGGGGCTCTGCTTGCTCACCACCAATGACAGGGAGCTCACTGCCTATTCTGTCTTTGGGTGGCTATGACCACAAGAAAGGTCTTCATTCAGCTCATCCAAACATCTCTCCTTGTGTCTGCCCCTGAGAGCCAGATTCTACTCTTGGTGACAAAGAGCATTCCTCAAGCTCTACCATCAAAAGGAGGTAAAGCAGGTGACATTTATCATTTGCTTTATGTGCCAACCAGCATACAGGCCAAAAGCTGTATGAACATTATCTCTTTAATCCTTGCATGATATCACTGTACCTATTTACAAAAAGGAAGCTAAGGTTCACAAAGGCCGGGAAATTGCCCAAACCTCTATGATTAGGAGGCAGAGCTAGGATTTGAACTAAGTCTGCCTGAGTCAAAATCATGTGTTGATTCTGCTACATAAGTCTCCCCTGTGGAAGTCCACAGAGTAGGTCCCATCCATTTAAGGCCTGGGAACATGTGCCCACCTCATTCATGCTAAGTTTCTAAGGAAAGAGCCCAAAGGCCCAGGGAAACCCCAGCCACCCCCAAGGTCTCTCCCACAGCCACATCTGCCCCGCCCCCACACACACACCTGCCATCTGAGGGCTTATTCATGAAGCTCCACTTGAGGCCAGTGGGGAAGCCAGCGCCTCCACGGCCCCGCAAACCCGATGTCTTGATCTCGCCCAGGATCCAGTCGGGCCCCTTCAGCAGGATCTCCTTTGTCTTGTACCAGTCACCTCGACTCAGGGAACCTTTCAGCCTGGACAGAATAGGGAAGGCAATGAAGGGGACACCTTGCTCCGGGACCCAACACACTAAGGGCACTGTCTCACCTCCAGTCATGGCGGCCGTACAGGTTGGTGAAAATCCGGTCTTCATCCTTCAGCGAGCCAAATGAGGTTTTCTTGGGTGCTGTCTAGGGAGACAAAGGGTCAGGAGGTCCAGCAGTGCTCTGGGGCCATGAGGGATTGGGCCAGAAGCTACAGAATCTTGGGTCTCCCTATTTAGGAGGGGCTGGGCTAGGGCTAGGGAAGCATCTATAGCATCATAGCTACCACTGCCACTTAATAAGCATTTTTTTTTTTTTGAGACAGACTCTTGCTCTTTTGCCTAGGCTGGAGTGCAGTGGCGTAATCTCAGCTCACTGCAAACTCCACCTCCCAGGTTCAAATAATTCTTGTGCCTCAGCCTCTGGATAGCTGGGATTACAGGCACTCACCACCACGCCCGGGTAATTTTTGCACTTTTAGTAGAGACGGGGTTTCACCATATTGGCCAGGCTGGTCTCGAACTCCTGACCTCAAGCGATCCGCCCGCCTCAGCCTCCCAAAGTGCTGGGATTACAGGCGTGAGCCACCGCGCCCGGCCATTAGTAAGCATTTTGTTTAGCAGGTACTGGATGGAAGCATTTTACATCCAAAATCCCATTTCATCCTCATAAGAACTCTGATAGGAACGATTTTCTCTGTTTCACAGAGGAGAAAACTGAGGCTTGGAGCAAAAGGAGCTTATGGAAGGTCTCACAGTCAAAAGCAGCAGGTCCAATTTGAGCCCAGGTCTGTCGGTGGCCAAACCCACAGCTGCATCACGGCACCACACCGCCCCACAAGCCGAGTGTGGCCGCTTGGCCCTTTCCCGGCCTGGCTCCCCTGCTGGACCAAAACTTGGGTAGGCCAGGGGCCTTTTATATTCCTACCTCGGCCGAAGAGGCGAAATGTGTTTACTGATGGGAAAGAAATGCCTCCTTAACACACAGGTGATGGAGGGGCTCACTTAGGATGAAATGAGGAGCCCCACGACCCAGTGGAGAGCGCACCAGCTGAGGGCGACGGGATTCCCATCCTTTTAAGAGCACTTTTCAGCCACTTCAGGGCGCAGAGCAGTGGACGGGAAATCAGGAGGTGCGCATCCCTAAATGGGGCAATGACCCCTTCACGCCCTACAAGGCTGTGACAAGGAGGGAATGAAAGACTAGGGCGCTTCATAACCTGCAAAACTTCCGCCAGGCCGAGGACTGTAAAACAAGGGAAGCCAGCAAGTCAGAGGGCCAAAGGAGTCGGCCCCGCGTTGGGACCCGTTCCCCTACATCATCCAGGCCGGAGCGGGGGCCTTCCCGCCTGGCCTGGGGAGAAGGGCTCTCCAGAGGCCACTACAGACCCCAGGGACTGCTCGTGCACAGGCGCGGCCGCGACACCCGGCCCCGAACACCCGTGGCCCCAGCCAGGCCGGGCCTCACCGTGTCGCCGCTGAAACGCACAGATACCCGCGCGGGAAGCGACCAGCCGAGCAGCCGCCGTGTTGCCAGCATCGCGGGGGGCCAGATGGGTCACCTCACGCTGTCACCTTCATAGCACTGAGGCTGAGGAACTGGCGCGATAGAGACGCTAGGTGGCGCGCAGGAAAGACGTCACGCGCCCGCCGCCAGCGCCGCGCACCGGTATCGCTGCGCCCGTTCAACTTCGCCAGCGGCCCCGCCTCCTCGGGGGAGGACTGAGAGGCCAGTGCCTTGGCGCCGGGGCTTCTGGGAGATGTGGTCCCACCGGCCTGGGGTCCGCCTTCCTCCCTCCGCCGGGCTGGCCTTTAGCGGCGGCTGTCCCCACCGCTCGCTCTTTCGCTCCCTCCTTAGGCCGCTTCACTTCGTGGATTACGCCCGCCGGCTCCCAGCCTTTGATGCCACAAGTAAACAAACCTCGCATGTCGCCGTCTGCTGGGTCCTGGTGTGTTCCACTTTCTATAGATTCGGCGTTTAGTGTGCACCTGCGGTATGCATCGGTGTATCATGGGAGGAGTGAAAAGTCAGGCAGGTCATAGCCCGATCCTCATGACTACGTTGCAATTATTCTGCCCAGTGCGAGCCCTGCCAGACTGTGGGCTTCCCCACCCCGGGCGTCCGTGTGCTCGAGGAAGGATTGCAGACTCCAAGGCAGGGGGTTGTTCGCGGAGATCTTCCCGGAGGGCCTGTCAAGGAATCCTAGGCTGGGGTGAGGCAGAGAGGATGCAGATGGTCAGTGCACGGCACAAACACTTGCTGGCGCCGCTGAGTTCTCTCAGCTCTTGTCAGGAGAGTCCAGCACTTTCTGCTTCTGCCCAAAATCCTGGCCTGGTCCCTGCTGCCTTTGGAATCAGCCACTGGTCCAGGATTTAAGGGCTCTGCGACCCCGTCCTTCGCCAGGGTCATCACGCCCAGGCCACTGCTGTGAACCCCACCCCCGTCCCCCAAGACCCCTTTCTGCCGTCATTAGACTTTAGGGCGTTTGTGTGGCTGTCCCCCTCCCTCGGTTTTCCCCTGACCTGAGGAGGTCCCTCTGTCCTTTGCCTTCCCAGGAGGTCTTGGAAGCCTGATGAACTCGTCTTTTTCAGTTTCCTGGAACCCTCTGCTGTGGTCCTCGTGATAAGAGTGACCTTTTTGGCCTGCTCTCCCCAGCTCTTTTCCAGTCCTCATGGGGAGGAACCATCTCTGTTCTTTTGTGCTGTAATCATCCTTCCTGATCTCTCTAAAACGTGCTGTTTACAAAACTGCTTTGCAGCTATTTTCTCACATACCCCACAGCAGCCCCACAAGGTGTTCACTCCATTTTGTCCACGAAAAAACTGAGGCTCAAGGGGATTTTGTCCTTTGTCTGTGGGCATGAAGCTGCTGAGTGGTGGAGCTGGACTGGAATCTAGGCCTTTCTTCCATTCCACAGTGCCCCGCACACAGCAAACCCACAGAACAACTGACACGCATGTGACAGTCACTGTGGACGTCAGTGACATTCCCAAGAGAGGCACCAAGAAATCTCTTCCCTGTCTGAGGTTTCCCAGACAGATAGAGTAGTATCAGGCCCAGAGCCCAGGAGTCCTGGCTGCCAGCCGCAGGCCCCCTCTCTTGGTCAGGGAAAGAGGTTGCCTAGGCAAAGCTGGGCATTACACAGCTAATCCGGGCTCAGACCTGAGTCCTCGGATCCCTCCCTTTGGGGCAGAAGAAGGGGGGCAGGTCAGAGCCAGCGGGTGGATTCCTTCCTCATCTGTCTCTAACTGGGTCAAAGGAATACAGGCTGAGGGAGAGGCAGGTTCGGGATGCTGGGGACAGGAGATGCTGGGCATGAGGGGGGATGGAAAACGGAGAGTGAGGGAAGGATCCTCTGTTCATTCAGTGCCAGGCTCTGGGCCAAGCACTTGCCATGTGTTACCTCCTTAATCCTCCAAAACTCCAGCCTCAGGAATGATGAGCCCTGTTTTCAGAAGCAGGGTATCAGCATTGCTGAGTGGCCTTCCCAGGATGACACAACTGCCAGAACTCGGCCTGAGGTCTCCTAACCACAAATCCCCCACTGGTCCCCACCCACTGGAGCACCTACTTGCCAGGCTTCTCAAGCGAAGAAGGAGATCCACTCCGATGTCATCTCCCAGGAGCCTTCTCTGCAGCATCTCAGGTCCTGGCTCTCACCTCCTCAGCACCCATCCCATCCTGTGTCACTCTGTGTATCAGCCTCCCCAGCCAGCCTCCAGGCCACAAGCCAAGAGGTATCAAGGGCTCCTCCCTGTCCCACTGGCCCCACATCCACTGTGTCTATCTGGTCAACTTTACCTTCCAAACATTCCCTGCACAGTGATAGATGGCTGTGGCCCTGTCATCTCTCACCTGAAATTAACAATGTATCCTTGGGGCCTCCCACCCTCACATCTTGGCTCCTCCAGCCCCTTCTCTGCAAACATGGAACAGTGGGATTATTATAAATCTCAGACCCGTTTTGCCCCTTTCCTGCCTGAGAGTTTTTGTGGTTCCCCACTGCCCTCAGAACAAAGCTCAAGACCCTTTGGCCTGGCATTCAAGGTCCTTTGTGCTGCCACCTGTCAACCTCCCCAGTTCCAGCTCCTTTGGCTTTGCCCATACAAGCTGGATCTGCACCAGAGGATCTGTCTTCCTCCCAACTTGGCCCTAGTCCTCCTAGGAGCCCTTTGGACGTCACCTCCCCCAGGAAGCTTTCTGCAACCACCCTACAACCGTCCCTATAAACTTTATAAAACCAATTAGGGAAGAAGTAGGGGGAAAAGATGAAAATAAACCAAGCCTGCAGCATACTCAGCATTCATCATGAGGTCAGCTGCTCTCTGACCTGCTTCCTCATGGCTGGTTGGTGCCTGTTGTCCCGGAGTGACAAAGACACTAGATTATAGCTGCCCTTAACTGCTGTATAAATAACAACTTGAACATAAAATGCTAAATTTTCCTTTTGAAGTATTCCTTCATATCCTGCATGCTGATAAAACTACTGACTCAACTGGTCCCCATGAGGAGCTGGCTCACCAAAGAATGCGGTTTCCAATCCCAATTATTTCATGCCCCTTGCTTAGGCAATCAACAATCCCAAATTTCCAGCCCCTTGCCCTCCACAATCTCCTTAAAAAATTCAGTCCAAAATTCCTTGGGGAGATGGATTTGAAGGTCTCCTCCCATCTCCAAACTTGATGCCCTGCAATCATTAAACTCTTTCTGTGCTGCAAACCCTGCTATCTCAGTGTAATTGGTCTGTTACTGCATACATATGGGCATACAAACCTGTTGGTCCTACAACAACCCCATACAACTATCTTGAGCACCTATTGTCAGGCCCAGTGTGAGTAAGGCACGATCAGATCTTCCCCAACCCCCAGCACAGAGCTTCTCAAGGGAGGGACTTACTCAATATTGTAATCAAATATTATATTTGAAAAATGAAAAACATCAATTTTTTTCCTATGTTTGAAATTGAAGAAATGCCAAAAAAGCAAGAAGAAAGTAATAACATTTTATGACCATCCTGACAATACCTGTTACTGTTTCTAGGTGATTTTTTTAAAAATATTTATTTATTGAGATGGAGTCTCATTCTTTCCACCCAGACCAGAGTGCAGTGGTGCAATCAGCTCGCTGCAACCTCTGCCTCCTGGGTTCAAGCGATTCTCCTGCCTCTGCCTCCCAAGTAGCTGGGATTACAGGTGCATACCACCACACTTGGCTAATTTTTGTATTTTTAGTAGAGACAGGGTTTCACCATGTTGACCAGGCTGGTCTCGAACTCCTGACCTCAGGTGATCCACCCACCTCAGCCTCCCAAAGTGCTGGGATAACAGGCGTAAGCCACTGAACCTGGCCAAATTGTTACTTTTTCTCGAACTCGTGAACTCTCGGCTCACTCATGCACCACCGCGCCCGGCTATTTATTTTTTTTTTTAGTAGAGACAGGGTTTCTCCATGTTGGCCAGGCTGGTCTCGAACTCCTGACCTCAGGTGATCCGCCCACCTCGACCTCCCAAAGTGTTGGGATTACAGGCATGAGCCACTGCGCCTGGACATATACTCTGTTTTTGTTTTCACTTCATATTCAGGAAGGGGGATAGAGATATTAATCAGCTTTTGCTTGGACATGAAATTTAGGTATGATCTAAAAATTTAAGAGTAATCACTAAAAATAAAAGTAAAATGTGTAACTTCCAATAGTAGGGGAGAAGGGACTAGCACAAAAACCTCAATTCAACTGAAGACAAGAAAACAGAGTAAAGAAGAAATACAGGGAAAGAATGCTAAATAGGAAATACAGGCCAGGTGCGGTGGCTCACGCCTATAATCCCGACACTTTGGGAGGCCGAGGCGGGTGGATCACTTGAGGCCAGGAATTCGAGACCATCCTGGCTAACATGGTGAAACCCCGTCTCTGCTAAAAATACAAAACATTAACCGGGCATGGTGGCAGGTGCCTGTAATCCCAGCTACTCGGGAGGCTGAGGCAGGAGAATTCCTTGAACCCGGGAGGCAGAGATTGCAGTGGGCCAAGATCGTGCCATTGCACTCCAGCCTGGGTGGCAGAGCAAGACTCCGTCTTAAAAAAAAAAAAAAAAGTTTTTCTAGTTTTTCTTCTCTGGTCTTGATGTGTTTGAGAAAGACATAGTGGGTTTCAGGTTGTATCCTGCTGTCTTGAACTGGAAATCTTTTTTTTTCCATGAATTTAAACTGGAAAGAGTAAAGTCTATCAGTCACGGCCGGTGGGGCACGCAAAGGACAAGGTGAAAGTATTTAAGGCAAGCAGCACAATGAATGACGCATCAGGCCCAGGCCTCTCTCCCTGCTGGCCCAGCTCGGGGGCCATGGAATACCCTCCGCGCCGCCATCCTGGTGTGGCCACTCTCCATCACTCTGCCAGGGTCTCAGGGTCCCTCTTTGGCATATACCATCCTGACGCATTAGACGTGGTCTGCAGTTTCCATCACGGAGGACCAGGGAGGTCTTGGGCATACACAGACCCCAGGTACCGGTATCAGTCCCCTGGGTCCAGTCCTGCTGGTGCCTCCCTGCAGCAAACTCACATCCGGAAACCCAGAAGATCAGGTCTAGGTAACGATTGTTTCTACATTGGTCCTTTGCCCATCCCCCTGTTGTCACCTGAAGTCTTGCCTATACCCCCTTTGTCCCTTAACACAAAAGCTCTTGTCCCTTAAAACAAAAGCTCTAGTCTCTTCTTTTTCACTCCTCATAGTCCTTGATGGCTATCTGGGATGACAGACACCAGGAAAAGCTTACACACCCCTTCAACGCCCCTTCTAAGCTGTGAGAAATGTGAAACTCATCTTCCCCATTCCTCAATGGTTCAGGTTTTAGAAATGTCAGGCCTCATCTTATAAATCAGCGAAAAGAAAAAGAAAAATACTGTTGAGTTTTTATGATCAGAAACAGGTTGAGCAGTTGTCTTCTATTACATTTTCTTCCTCCTGAGGCCACTTTGCACCTTGCAAAGACAATTTCCTCCCACTATGCAAAACTCAAAGCCACAAAGGACATTGAAGGGGACCTCTGTGGCTGCAGCCGGTCATGAGGCCATGGCCAGTATTTATGGCTTCCTTCCTTTATCGTGCACCCACAGTCCCCGCCAGTCGGCCCCTCAGCTGCTGGGAGGATGGGGGAGCCAGGCTGGTTCACAGGGCTTTCACCAGGTGGATGACTTAATATCATAAAGGTGTCACATCTTCAAATTAATCTGTAAATTCACTGCAAATTCCCATCAAAATCCCACCAGGGCTTTTCATGGAAGTGGGAAAGCTGACACCAAAATGTATATAGAACAACAAAGGGCCAAGAATAGCCAAGACAATTTTGAAGAAGAAGATGGGGTGGGTGGTGGGTTTTGCCCTGGCAGATAGCGAGACTGATTCTAAAGCCATAGCAATCCAGTCAAGTAGACCAATAGTTCTTACATATAGTGCATCTTTATCATCATTCGCTAGATGTTCTGCAATTTTGGTTTTGATTTCTTCTTTGACGGGAGTCATTTTAAGAAAGATTTATAAATGTACAGGGGTTAGGGGGATTTTGTTTCCCGGTTTTGTTATTTTTCATTTTATTGCCTCATAATGAAAGACTGTCATCTGTACTATTTCTCTCCCTCTCCCCACCCCTCTTAATCCCTGGAATGTTCTAAAATTTCCTTTAAGGCATAATACATTATTATTATAGTAAATGTCCCAAGAGCAATTGAAGGGTGGTGCCTCTCTGCTTTCCTATGGCAGAGTTTGAAATCTGTTGTTTAAAACTGCCAGAGTCCTTGTCTATCTGTGAGCTTTTGTTGTATAGGTGCCCAGATATGTTACTTGGTGCACAGATGCTCTTAACTGTAGTCACTCGAGATGTGTCCTACTTTCTTTCTTTCTTCTTCTTTTTTTTTTTTTTTTTGAAACAGAGTCTCGCTTTGTCGCCGCCCAGGCTGGAGTACAGTGGCACGATCTCGGCTCACTGCAACCTTCACCTCCCAGGTTCAAGTGATTCTCGTGCCTCTGCCTCCCGAGTAGCTGGGATTACAGGTGCATGCCACTGGGACCGGCTAATTTTTGTATTTTTAGTAGAGACAGGATTTCACCATGTTGGCCAGGCTGGTCTCTATCTCCTGACCTCAGGTGATCTGCCTGTCTCAGCCTCCCAAACTGCTTGGAGTCTCCTACTTTCATAAGAGATAAAGTGTGTATTTAGATGGAATGTGTGTTTTGGTTTTCATGGTCTTTGTGGCTTTTGGGGTATTCTGAAGGATTAGTGGGAATCCCAGCTCCACCATTAAAAACCACAGGTCCTCCCTCTTCCTGTCAAATGTTGCAAATATTTCCTTTATCATCTATCTGATAATCTGATAAACAATAATGATCATTGTACAAGAGAAAACTTCAGATAAATGCATGAGGTGATGGTCACACTAAATATCCTAATTTGTTTGTTTTTGAGACAGGATCTCCCTCTATTACCCAGGCTGGAGTGCAGTGATGGGAATATAGCTCACTACAGCCTTGATCTCTTGGGCTCAAGCAATCCTCCCACCTCAGCTCCAAAGTAGTTGGGACCACAGGCATGAACCACCACACCCCACTAATTTTTAAATTTTTTATAGAGATGGGGTCTCATAATGTTGCCCAGGGGGACCTTGAACTCCTGGGCTCAAACAATTCTTCCGCCTGGGCCTCCCAAAGTTCTGGGATGCTAGATGTGAGCCATTATGCCCAGCCTACCTAATTTGATCATTATAAAACACATATATGTATATGGAACCACCAAATTGTACTCCATAAATATGTACAAGTACAATGTATCCATTAAAAATTTAAAAAGAGAAATCTTTTGTTTCGATTTAGTTAAATTCATTCATTTAGGGGCCTTGTTTAAGAAATCGATCCCGGTTTTTTTGGTGGAGACGGGGTTTCGCTGTGTTGGCCGGGCTGGTCTCCAGCTCCTAACCACGAGTGATCCGCCAGCCTCGGCCTCCCCAGGTGCCGGGATTGCAGACGGAGTCTCGTTCACTCAGTGCTCAATGTTGCCCAGGCTGGAGTGCAGTGGTGTGATCTCGGCCAGCTACAACCTCCACCTCCCAGCCGCCTGCCTTGGCCTCCCAAAGTGCCAAGATTGCAGCCTCTGCCCGGCCGCCACCCCGTCTGGGAGGTGAGGAGCGTCTCTGCCTGGCCGCCCATTGTCTGGGATGTGAGGAGCCCCTCTGCCCGGCTGCCCAGTCTGGGAAGTGAGGAGCGCCTCTTCCCGGCCGCCATCCCGTCTAGGAGGTGAGGAGCGTCTCTGCCTGGCCGCCCATCATCTGGGATGTGGGGAGCGCCTCTGCCTGGCCGCGACCCCGTCTGGGAGGTGAGGAGCGTCTCTGCCCGGCCGGGACCCCGTCTGGGAGGTGAGGAGCGTCTCTGCCTGGCCGCCCCATCTGAGAAGTGA
This sequence comes from Pan paniscus, assembly GCF_029289425.2. Lineage (NCBI taxonomy): Eukaryota > Metazoa > Chordata > Mammalia > Primates > Hominidae > Pan > Pan paniscus. The sequence continues at coordinate 68,825,714 of NC_073258.2, read as the reverse complement.
GGAGCCCCTCCGCCCAGCAGCTGCCCCCTCTGAGAAGTGAGGAGCGCCTCCGCCCGGCAGCCACCCCGTCTGGGAGGGAGGTGGGGGCCAGCCCCTCTGCCCAGCCACCACCCCGTCTGGGAGGTGTACCCAACAGCTCATTGAGAAGGGGCCATGATGACGATGGCGGTTTTGTGGAATAGAAAAGGGGGAAAGGCGGGGAAAAGATAGAGAAATCAGATTGTTGCTGTGTCTGTGTAGAAAGAAGTAGACATGGGAGACTTCATTTTGTTCTGTAGTAAGAAAAATTCTTCTGCCTTGGGATGCTGTTGATCTATGACCTTACCCCCAACCCTGTGCTCTCTGAAACATGTGCTGTGTCCACTCAGGGTTAAATGGATTAAGGGGGGTGCAAGATGTGCTTTGTTAAACAGATGCTTGAAGGCAGCATGCTCGTTAAGAGTCATCACCACTCCCTAATCTCAAGTACCCAGGCACACAAACACTGCGGAAGGCCGCAGGGTCGTCTGCCTAGGAAAGCCAGAGACCTTTGTTCACTTGTTTATCTGCTGACCTTCCCTCCACTATTGTCCTATGACGCTGCCAAATCCCCCTCTGCCAGAAACACTCAAGAATGATCAATAAAAAAAAAAAAAAGAGAGAAAGAAAATAATGAAGTGAATGGTATAAAATGTTGAATAGGTAAATCTGGGTAAAGGGTAAATATGGCTGTTTTTGGTAGTTTAAAAAATTTTTTTGCAACATTTTATAACTTTGAAATTATTTCCAAATAAAAAGTTTTAAACTCCAAAAAAAAAAAAAAAAGAAAGAAAGAAAAAAGAAATCTATCCCTAGCCCAAGGTCATAAAAAACTTTCTTTAATTATTTTTTTCTGTTAGTATTTTATTTTTCTCTCTCAAGTGTAGGTGAACCCTAGTGCAGGGCTTCTCAACCTTGACACTATGGCCGTTTGGGGCTTTGCTGTGAGCTTCTCAACCTTGACACTGTGGCCATTGGGGCTTTATTTGCTAGCTGCCCTGTGCATTGGAGGATGTTGAGCAGCATCCCTAGGTGTCAATAGCACCCCACAAGTTGGGACAACAAAAATGTCTCCAGATATTACCAAATATCCTCTGGGTGACAACATTGCCTCCTATCAAGAACCACTGATCTGTTTAGACTTTATTGTATATGGTGTGAGGTAAGGATCCAGTAATTTTTCTTAATAGGTGGAATCAGTTTCACTAATGCTATCTAAATAACTCTTCTTTTCAAACTTATTTATGATACCACTGCGAGTACATACTGAGTTCCAAGATAGGCATGGATTTGTTTTATATTTTTATTTTATTTTATTTTTCATTTTTAAAGCATGGGTTGGTTGTATGTGATAGAGACTGGCTAGATATCACAAACTCATTTCCTCTTCTCAGACACAGAGCTAAACAGTTTCTCAGTCTTCTTGCATCCAAATGGGGCAGAAATGAAGTGTGTCACTTCCAGGCCTGGGCAGCCGGGAACAAGTGTGTCTTCACCTTGTTCTCTCTCTCTCTCTCTCCTTTTCAAGGACACCTTGCAAACATATGAATCTGGGTTGAATGGGCTCAGTTCTCACTCAGGGAGATAACCAGAACAAACTATAAATATAGTCTCTGAGTCCAGGGGTCAGTTAATCAAGATTCCTAGATTGAAGCTCGAAGTATATTTTCCTGATTTGTGGTTTTAATATCTCTGTTTATGGCAGAAGGCATTTCAGCAAACTCCTCGAGTGCTCCCTACATCAGGCATGAGGGGTTTTCTCTGAAGTTTAATCCAGTTGTCCATATCCTGCTTGTAGGGCTTTAGGAACAAAGCAATCCTTGTTCTTAATGATTACAAGTCAGAAAAGTGGGAGACACTTAAATTGGAGAAACCAAAAAGAATTCGGGCTCAAGCAATCCTCCCATCTCAGCCCCCTAACTAGCTAGGACTACAGGCCTGTGCCACCACACCTGGCTAACTTTCGTATTTTTTGTAGAAACGAGGTTTCGGCACGTTGCTTAGGCTGGTCTCAAACTCCTGAGCTCAAGTGATCCACCTGCCTCAGCCTCCTGAAGTGCTGGGATTACAGGCATGAGCCACCATGGCTGGCCTGATAAATTTTTTTTAAATTAGCTGGGCATGGTGGTTCATGCCTGTAGTCTCAGCTATTCAGGAGGCTGAGGCAGGAGGATTGCTTGAGCCCAGGAGCTCTGATTTTGCCACTGCACTCCAGCCTGGACAATAGAGCAATACCCCATCTCTAAAATTATATATATATATAATCCCATTAAGAAATATATATGATTATATACGTTCGTGTATGTGTGTGTATATATATGCATACGTATATATATGCATGTGTGTGTGTATCATATCATATCATATATATGAGATAGATAAAGCCAAATGAATAAACAAAGCTGGAGAAAGAAAGACAATGAAAAACATTGTGGCCGGGCATGGTGGCTCACACTTGTAATCCCAGCACTTTGGGAGGCCGAGGTGGGCAGATCACAAGGTCAGGAGTTCGAAACCAGCCTGGCCAATATGGTGAAACCCTGTCTCTGCTAAAAATACAAAAATTAGCCGAGCATGGTGGCAGGTGCCTGTAGTCCCAGCTTCTTCAGAGGCTGAGGCAGGAGAATCGCTTGAACCCGGGAGGCAGAGGTTGCAGTGAGCAGAGATCGTGCCACTGCACTCTAGCCTGGGTGACAGAGCGAGACTCCATCTCAAAAAAAAAAAAAAAAAAAAAGAAAAGAAAAGAGAAAAGAAAAAGAAAAACATTGTAAGAGTATAAAAGGTATATAGAAACTTTATCTTGAGTAGTGGTCAAAAGTGATTGAGATTAGATGGATCTGTTTGCAAGATTTTATTATAACTATATTTTTAGCTGTAGCATTAATAATACACTAATGTAAAGGTAGAATTTAGTTTTCTCTTTTAAACGAGATTTTCATGTAGTAGTAATAAGAGATTGTAAAAGATTTTTGTTTGCCTTTTGAGCAAACTGCAAAGTGAAAAAAATAAAAAAAGAGGAGCGAGTTTGCCTTATGCTTCCTTCATTAGGTCTTTGGATTGTTTAGAAAACTGAGTCTCCTCTCTATCAAACAATAAAGGTTTTTGCTTTCGGAAATCTTTTTTCTTTTTTAGATGGAGTTTCGCTCTTTTTGCCCAGGCTACAGTGCAATGGTGCGAACTTGGCTCAATGCAACCTCCCCCCCACCCCCCGTGTTCAAGCGATTCTCCTGCCTTAGCCTCTTGAGTAGCGGGGATTACAGGCACCTGCCACCATGCCCAACTAATTTTGTATTTTTAGGGGAGACAGGGTTTCACCATGTTAGCCAGACTGGTCTCGAACTCCTGACTTCAGGTGATCCTCCCACCTTGGCTTCCCAAAGTGCTGGGATTACAGATATGAGTCACCACACCCAGCTTTTCTGAAATCTTTCAGTTATCACTTTGGCTAAATGAATGACTATTATTTTGAAGTTCCCCATGATTCTATTTTGAACAAGTCTTTTAAACCTTTTCTATTTTAATATCAAGTGTTTTAAAGCTTTGGTATTTGACAAACTTCCAAAAATGAAAATTCAAATTCTAAATTAAGCCATTTTGACCTCAAACTAACTTTTCAACATTTGAAAAAGAAAAAAAAAACCCATGTAAGTTCAAGAGAACTTGGTATTATTTGGCATGTAAAAATTACACAGCAAGCATTGTCAAAAAAGAAATGACATTTAACTTTCTTTGAGTTATATTTGTGAAATGTGTTATTAATATGTGTTCCAAAATTGTATGAGATTCCTAAAAATCTGATATGTGTTGGTATATATTATCGGTCATTATTGTAAGTATTATGTTGAATTATAGTGATACGGAAGGTGGGCAGGGAAGTGCTGGGTAGAGGAATGTGTAGTCCCTGGCTAGAGCTCCATCCCCAGGCCTGTGCCCATGGACCTGGGTGAAGGCAGGCATTTTTGTTTTCCTGCCCAAATATTGCATTTCCCAAGAGCACCCTGGCCCACCACACCCCTATCCTGTGCCTATAAAAATCCTGAGACCCTAGCAAGCAGACACACAAGCAGCTGGACGTGGAGAGGAACACATTGGCAGAAGAAGACACAAGTGGCTGGACATTGAGAGGTCATTGAGGGGTGCCAGCTCTGTCCCACAGACCCTGGCCAATAGAGGAAATGAGTACCCAGACACAGGTATGCAGTGTAAGAGCAGCTAGGTGACTGCCTGGCTCTAGTGGAAGAAGCTGGAGCTGCTTTGCTTTTATTCAGTGCAGGCACAATGTCGAAAACCTGGAGCCGACACAATCTGTAAGTAATTAATATTTATTATTCCCCTTTCAGGGAACCTCATGTTCCCTGAAACATGATCATAGGTGATCATAGATGATCTAAGGTCAGTTCCTGGTCGACATAAGTAAACATGCCTATTTAAGATAAAATCCCCCATACTCCCTTGTACCTACTCCTTGCCCTCTGCCTCAGGGTTATAGAAGAGCTGCCTTCAGTTCTTCTCCCCCGGGGCTCTGCAGAACCTTCCCACCTTTCAGAAGGTTTGCGTCCTTTCCCTATAGTTCTTCCCACCTCTCTGACCAATCCGCCACAGAAGGGAGCAGGCTGGTGGAAGAGCACACGACAGACGCCAGCATGCCAGCAGGCCATCCACCTGCAGAACGAGGCGGAGTTTGGCCTGGCAGTCAAAGGCGAGCCCAGGCCGCTGAGCAGCCTGACTCCAGGGCAAAACCTTCCCACTCCATGCCCTTCTGGCTTCCTCCAACTGCTGAGAGTTACCTCCACTCAATAAAACCTTGCACTCATTCTCCAAGCCCAGGTGTGATCCTATTCTTCCAGTACACCAAGGCAAGAACCTGGGATACAGAAATCCCTCTGTCCTTGTAACAAAGCAGAGGGTCTAATTGAGCTGCTGGTTAACACAAGCTGCCTATAGATGGCAAAACTAAAAGAGCACCTTGTAACACATGCCCACTGGGGCTTCAGGAGCTGTAAACATCCACCCCTAGATGCTGCCGTGGGTTGGAGCCCCACAACCTGCCCATCTGTATGCTCCCCTGCAGGTCTGAGCAGCGGGGCACTGAAGAAGCGAACCACTCCCCCATCACACGCCCTGCAAGGGGGACAAGGGAACCCTTCCCGTTTCAGTAGGCCACAAAACAATAAAATGACCAAATTTCTTTGTTGATTGCATCTTTGACCATGACTACTTTAAATCTTGCCCTATTCCTTCTTGGAGAGCTCCCTCCAATCTTCATGGAAACTAAAGAACCCATTTCACTGGTCAAATAATTCAGTTTATTTGTAACGTATGGCTGATTTTTCAACATTTCCATTGTCCATACCACCCTCAGTCTTCCAGACTTGTGAAATGCACAAATAATAAAAATCAAATTGGCAAAGCTTATAGAAACTTTTTTTTTTTTTTTGAGACAGTCTCCCTCTTGTCGCTCAGGCTAGAGGGCAGTGGCGTGATCTCAGCTCACTGCAACCTCCGCCTCCCAGGTTCAAGCAATTCTCCTGCCTCAGCCTCCTGAGTAGCTGGGATTACAGGCACCCACCACCATGCCCAGCTAATTTTTGTACTTTTTAGTAGAGATGGGTTTCGCCATGTTGGCCAGGCTGGTCTCGAACTCCTGGCCTCAGGTGATCCGTCTGCCTCGGCCTCCCAAAGTGCTGGGATTACAGGCGTGAGCCACCGTGCCTGGCCAAGCTTATAGAAACTTGAAACTTCTCTGGCCTAAGAGTCTTCCATTGGTATTGCTTAATTCACACTCTACCCCATTTCAACAACATTGGCTTTCTTTCTTTGAAATAACAGGAAGGCCATGTGCCTGAATGCAGAAGTCTATGAGCCAGCTCTTCTTAAAAATGCTATACTTCATGATTGCCAGGGCCTTTATAAAGCTTCTCACTTAAAAAAAAAAAAATTTAATTAATGAAGAATTCTTTTAAAAAGCAATCTCCCTGGAGACAGACATCAAAGATCACAGCTTCCAACCTGGAGATTTTGTTTATTGGAAACATCATCAAATAAAATACTCCCTCCAACCATGTTGGAAGGGATCATGTCACGTACTGTTAACCAGTCTTTGTGCAGCTAACATCAGGGGCATTGACTCATGGATTCACATTTTTTTTTTCACTTTAAACAGGCAGCCCACCTGAGTGGACATCTTTCATTACCAGAGATCTCCCACCGAAGCTGACCACAACCAGTCACCTTGTTCTTCAAACCTGGATGAGAAGTGGAAACTCGGTTTGGAAGGATCACTCAAAAGGCTAAATGGCTGCAAGCTGTCAAAAAGCCAACTCCATTACATGATCTATTTGATTTGTTACCTTCACAAGTAAGAACACTTTTCAGATCTGGATTTCAACTTGTTTTGTTAATAACTGTCTTTATTTGCATCATATTTTTTTTTGATACAGTTTCACTCTTGTCACCTAGGCTGGAGTGCAGTGGCACCATCTCAGCTCACTGCAACCTCCGCCTCCAGGATTCAAGCGAATCTCCTGCCTCGGCCTCCTGAGTAGCTGGGATTACAGGCGTCTGCCACCACACCTGGCTAATTTTTGTGTTTTTAGTAGAGACAGGTTTCACCATGTTGGCCAGGCTGGTCTCGAACTCCTAACCTCAAGTGATCTGCCCAACTCAGCCTCCCACCTCAGCCTCCCAAAGTGCTGAGATTACAGGTGTGAGCAACTGTGCCCGGCCAGTAGTTTTTATTCTTAAATTGATTATGCTTTGCATTTCTAGATGTCTTAAGTCAACAACAAAAAATAAAATCATGATAGCTAGATGCTTAGAAATGCTCTCACATGTCACGGCTCCTTTGTAAGCGGATGGCTCGACTGAGTTCCCATTGCTTTGTCCCTCTGTGGTTCTAATCAATTTGACCTTGAGACTTCACTAAATTCTTTTTTTTTTTTTGAAATGAAGTCTTGCTCTTGTTGCCCAGGCTAGAGTGCAATGGTGCGATCTTGGCTCACTGCAACCTCTGCTTCCCAGGTTCAAGCGATTCTCCTGCCTCAGCCTCCTGAGTAGCTGGGATTACAAGCGTGCACCACCACGCCCGGGTAATGTTTGTATTTTTAGTAGAGACGGGTTTCACCATGTTGGCCAGGCTGGTCTTGAACTCCCGACCTCAGGTGATCCACCTGCCTCGGCCTCCCAAAGTGCTGGGATTACAGGCGTGAGCCACCATGCCCGGCACCTTCACTAAATTCTTCAACCATAGGTACCTCTCCTCTTTCCCTCTGAAGTAGGACAGATGGCCTGGGAATAAGCCTTCCCAGTGACATGGGACAAACTTGCATCTAACACATTGATTCCTGAATCTTACGTGACAGTGAACAAAAATCATATGTATAAAAAAAATGTCGATCATCAATGCTTTCAGAAGAGAAAAATATCTATCAAAAGGGGGAAATGAGAAAGAAAAGTAGCCTAGAGCAGTGTGAAGAATGCGAGCTATGCAAAACGTATCAGGCCCGGAGAGACAGGAAAATGAGTCTCCCTGCCCGGGGGTAGTTGTTTAAGGGTATTTTGTTCTTTCTTCTCGTGTAGTTTCCAGACTAACTGATAAATTGAAATGCTATCAGGCATCAATTTTTTTTTTGAGATGGAGTCTCGCTCTGTCACCCAGGCTGGAGTGCAGTGGTGCAATCTTGGCTCACTGTAAGCTCCACCTCCCAGGTTCACGCCATTCTCCTGCCTCAGCCTCCCGAGCAGCTGGGACTACAGGTGCCTGCCACTACACCCGGCTAATTTTTTTGTATTTTTAGTAGAGACAGGGTTTCATCGTGTTAGCCAGGATGGTCTTGATCTCCTGACCTCGTGATCCACCCTCCTCGGCCTCCCAAAGTGCTGGGATTACAGGCGTGAGCCACTGCGCCCGGTCAAAAGTTTGGGTTTTTTCTGGCCTATATATGGACCAAGTAGGGGCTTGTGGACCTTGGATATTGTCCTCAGAGCAATACCATTCTGCCTCTTGCATCCAATTTTGAGCTTCCTCAGGTCCTGTCAACATATGTGTAACTAGATTACTGAGGTCAGGGTGGAGCCCATTAACAAATAGGGCAGACAAAGCATTTTCTATGCCGGACAGGGATACTTTTCATTATTGCTCTGAGCTTAAGATTTTAACCATGGCATAAGGGTAAAGAAGCAGACATGGTTGATTTGACAGCCTAACTTGTATAACTTATCTAGCTGGGTTTTTTTTCATTGCATCGTCAAGGTGGGAAAGTAACCAAGCAAAGAAGTCAGCAGATTCAGAGGAGGCTAGTGAGAAAGATGGAGAACTTAGAACCCTCTGCTTGCCAACCAAAAATACATCCCATTATTTCTGGGGTGTTTGGGATCCCCCCTCTTTTTTTTCAATGCATTCTGGAGATGAGCAGTTTTATTTAGGTTAAAACTTCCCCACTGTGGCCACCAAAATTCTAAATTATTTTCGGTAAGATTCACTCATTTCTCTAGAAGAGCACAAGTCCTGCGATGGAGTCCCAGACCCCCTGGATTTAAATGAGCCCAGAATTGTTTGTTTTCCTGGAATCTTACCTATTAGAGGTCTTTCACTAAAACCATTTCAGTTTCTGTCTGACCCAGTCAGATACCTGAAGCCTCCCTACAGGATGCGTTAAACTTCTACCACAACTTCCAAACCCAGTCCAGATCGGCTCAACTCAGAGAACTCAATTTAAGTTCTGGAGTTTGTATGTGATATGGTTTGGCTGTGTCCCCACCCAAATCTCATCTTGAATTGTAATCTCCACGTGGTGAGGGAGGGACTTAGTGGGAGGTGATAGGATCATGGGGGCGAATTTCCCCCTTGCTATTCTCGTGACAGTGAGTTCTCACGTGCTCTGTTGGTATAAAAGGGTGTGGAACTTCCCCCCTTATCTCCCCTGCCACCATGTAAGATGTGCCTTGCTTCCCATTCGCCTTCTGCCACGATTGTAGGTTTCCTGAGGCCTCCCCAGCCATGCAGAACTGTGAGTCAATCAATCCTCTGTCACCCAGGCTGGAGTGCAGAGGCGTGATCTCAGCTCACTGCAGCCTCTGCCTCCCGGGTTCAAGGGATTCTCCTACCTCAGCCTCCCGTGTAGCTGTGATTACAGGCACGTGCCACCATGCCCAGCTGATTTTTTAAATATTTTAATAGAAATGGGGTTTCACCATGTTGGCCAGGCTGGTCTCCAACTCCTGACCTCAAGTGATCTGCTCGCCTCAGCCTCCTGAAGTGCTGGGATTGGCCGGGTGCAGTGGCTTACGCCTGTAATCCCAGCACTTTGAGAGGCTGAGGTGAGTGGATCACCTGAGATCAGGAGTTTTGACACCAGCCTGGCCAACATGGTGAAACCCTGTCTCTACTAAAAATACAAAAATTAGCCAGGCATAGTGGCATGTGCCTGTAATCCTAGCTACTTGGGAGGCAGAGGCAGGAGAATCACTTGAACCCAGAAAGTGGAGGTTGCAGTAAGCTGAGATTGTGCCACTGCACTCCAGCCTGGGCGACAGAGTGAGACTCTGACTCAAAAAACAACAACAACAACAACAACCAAAAAAAAAACCAAAGTGTTGGGATTACAGGTATGAGCCACCACACCTGGCTTAGCCTCTTTTCTTTATAAATTACCCAGTCTCAGGTAGTTCTTTATAGCAGTGTGAGAAGGGACTAATACAGTATCTGAGTGGGACTTACCAGTGATGACCTTCAAATATGCTGCAGGAAGCAGCGTGTAGGGGGCTCAGTGAAATGCCTACACCTGTTTGCTCATTGCTCCTGGAGACCATCATTGGGCCCAGGATGGGGAGAAATCCTTCAGATCCTTCTGATGTCCTTCTGAAGGATCCTACCTCTGACATCAGATCTGCTAAAAGATAAACTTAAGCCCATTTACATTCTAAAGAGTTTATTTGAGCATTCAGTGACACATAAATTAAGATAGCACAAGACCAAAGCAGCTAGTGCTTCTATTAGAGGGGAAGTGAAACTTAATCATGTATTTGCAGAAGCCAGACAAAGAAAACAATTTTGACTGGTTAGAGTGAAAAGTCCCAAGTTAGAGGTTAGTTGGCAGTTTCTGATTAATATAGCGTATTAAGCTGGGGGCGGTGGCTCACGCCTGTAATCCCAGCACTTTGCGAGCCCAAGGCAAGTGGATCACGTGAGGTTAAAAGTCCGAAACCAGCCTGGCCAACATGATGAAAGCCCATCTCTACTAAAAATACAAAAATTAGCCAGGCACGGTGGTGGGCACCTGTAATCCCAGCTACTCAGGAGGCTGAGGCAGGAGAATTGCTTCAGCCTGAGAGGCAGAGGTTACAGTGAGCAGAGATTACACCACTATACTCCAGCCTAGGCACCAGAGTGAGACTCCATCTCAAAAACAAAACAAAACAAAACAAAACAAAAACAGTGTATTAGTCCATTCTCACACTGCTACAAAGAACTATCAGAGACTGAGTAATTTATGAAGAAAAGAGGTTTAATTGACTCACAGTTTTGCAGGCTTAACAGGAAGCATGACTGGGAAGCCTCAGGAAACTTACAATCAGGGTGGAAGGTGAAGAGGAAGCAGGCACATCTTTACAAGGTGGCAGGAGAGAGAGAGCGATTCTCATGCCTCAGCCTCCCAAGTAGCAGGGACTACAGGTAACCGCCACCACACCTGGCTAATTTTTGTATTTTTAGTAGAGACGGGGTTTCACCATGTTGGTCAGGCTGGTCTTGAACTCCTGACCTCAAGTGATTCACCTGCCTCAGCCTCCCAAAGTGCTGGGATTACAGGCATGAGCCACCATGCCCAGCCTAGATAAATTTGAATGCTTTTCTCTTGCTCATGTCTTTAGTTCTCAGGCCCAGCCAAAAAACCCTAAAAGGACAGAGATAAAATTTTGCCTGCCCTACAGTATCTTACTGGCTTAGCTTCTCTGGAGAATCCTAATACAGTAGTGTCATTGCTTGCCTAGGATGCACCAAAACTCACAAGTCAGCAGGAAGCCAGGAAAGCTCCCATCCAAGCAGAATGACCCTACCACCAACCTGGGCTGCTCAGAGCTACTCAGCTAATCCCCCAGGACAGGGAACTCCTCACATCCCTCCTTCCCAGAATCCCTCATTTCCCTCCATCCTGGAGTCTGTCCATCTGACAGGCGCGTGCTGTGCCTAGAAAGCATGTTTCTATGAGACTTTTCTCCTTCTGTATACACTGTGTGGTGCTCCAGGACAGTGACCATGGTTATTTCTCTTTGTTTCTCTCTCTCTTTTTTTTTTCTTCCTCTTCCAGTTTGTGAGGTTGAGTAAACACAGCCAGGCTGAGGGCTCCAGGAAGCCACTGACTGTGCTGGAGGAGCTGTTTTCTAGTCCTCTGCTCTGCCCTCCCGCCGACCTCGAGGCTGAGAACCCCTAAGCCCCATCCCAGGAAACACAGTGCTCATAGTAGCTCTCTTAGAAATTTTATTGGTCCTGGAGAAAGGAAGGCAAACTCTGCCTCCCGCTCAGAGTCCCCCCAACCCTCACTGTTTCCCGTTGCCATTGATGGGGAGGTTCACGTACTCAGGGGAGGCCAGGAAGGCCTTGAGCTTGGGCCGGGCGCTGAGGCGCCCCACATATGCTGAGAGCAGGGGGAACGCATCCAGGCAGCCAGGGGCTAGGACCTCATGGATCAGCAGCAAGTCCAGCAGGTTGTAGTCAGCAAAGGAGATCTGCAGGGCAGGGGGGCCAGGGACTCAGCCGGCGGGAGCAGGCTGGAGGAATTGGGGGCAGAGGGCCTAAGCCCATCCCCTAGGTCTGCCCTGCTTTGCTAAACAAATGGCTCACACCTGTGTCCATCTGGAAGCAGAGGGTGGCGAGGAAGGAACAGGATGGGGCCAGATGCTCACCTGGTCTCCCACAATGAAGGTCTTGCCTCCCTGGTTCTGGGACAGCAGGGTCTCAAAAGGCTTCAGTTGCCCGGGCAGTGCCTTCACATAGTCATCCTTGCCCGCCTCCTGCCAGACACCACCATGTATCATCCTACTCTCATCCCTCCCAGCCCCTGAGACACCCCCGTCTGCCCCAGGCCAGACACCAGAGTCCCAGATTCTCCTCTGCTCGCTCCCCACAACCAGGCTAGTACCAAATCCTGTCCACTTCAGCTGCCAATTCATCTCTATTCCATTCTGCCTGTCCATCCTTGCTGGGATCTCTCACCAGATGATTGCAAAAGCTTTAGAGCTGGCTTCTCCAGAGGATCCTTCTAGACCTCACATTCAGACACAGCCCTGTTCAGACTTCTCAAAGGCCCCCATTGCCCTTAGGAGACTCCAAACCAGTGGGTTCAAGGCCTTCGGGACCTGGGCCTACTGCCCGCCCATCTCTATCTCCTTACCCACCCGACACACATGCAAGCGTACACACACACACGCACACGCACGCACACACACACACACACGCTGCCTCTGCTGAACTGGTCCCAGGTCCCCAAATGTGCTCTGTGTCTGCATATTTTCCTCAGCTAAAAGTGCCAGCACCTCCATCCAGAAACTGGTGACAAATCCTCCTCCACCTCTGGCTACTCCAGGAAGCCCTCGCCACCCCAGGAGATCAGAAACCACCAGTTGCTGGAGGTCTCTGTCCTTGCACTCTCCCCCATGACCCGTTACTTGGCTGGTTGATGTCCCAGGCAATAAGGGTGCAGGTTGTGTCTTGTCCCAGGCCCCTGGGCCCCTGGCCCAGAGCTGACCCAGCCCCTGCACCCTGACCCAAGAAGGGGTCAGCCCGAGCCACCTGAGGGGTAGGGGGGTGAGGGCACAAGAAGCCCCTTTCTTTGTTCAGCCCCCAGTGCCCAACCCTGGTGCAGATGCTCACATAGTTGGTGTAGATGAGGGAGACGTATTTGCAGCGGAGGTCCTCCACGCCGTCATTCACCATGTCCACCAGGGCTGCCTCCTGCTGGTCCTTCCCATAGAGCCCTGGGGTTGGGTGGGGGGGAGCAGGCCGCGTGACTGGGCGCCTGATCAACACACAGTCACTGGGGATGGGCCAACCAGGGGGCTGTCTGTGAGCCCCAGCCTGGGAGGAGGGGAAGAGGATGTGCGTGGAAGGATGAGAGACTGCCACACAGCAGGTGCTCAGAGCTCACCTGACACCTGGGAGGCAGCCTGGCACAGGGCAAGGATTGCAGGCACCCAGGCTTGACCTTGGGCAAACTACGTAACCTCAGTGGGTCTCAGTTTCCTCCACTCCAGAGGGCTGCGGGGCAGCTGATTTAAACAAAAGGGCTCCGGGGGCAGAGGCTTGCCCATGCCTGCCCTGGACTTGGAGGTTCAAGACTCACCAAGGGTGCGGCCCAGGTGACGCAGGATGGTATTGGACTGGTACAGGGTGAGGTCTCCGTCCTGGAACTTGGGGAGCTGCCCGTATAGCTGTTGGGGGAGGCATGGCTCAGGGAGGGGCACTGAGCTTGGGCGTCCCCCGATCCTAGTCACAGCCCCCTAAGGCCCAGCACCCCCTCCCCTTGCCCGGGCATGGTCACTTACGCAGGAGGCTTTGAGTGAGCCCTCCTGCCACGTCTCCACGGTCACCACCTCCTCCTTCCAGCTCTGGCCCTGATCTGCCAGCAGCATGCGCAGGGCCGCGCAGCGGCCTGCGGGGAGGGAGAAGTACGAGATGTGGGGACCGGGCCGACTCCGCCTCGCAGCAACCCGGGGAGGGGTCAGGAGTGCAGGGAGGGAACAGGGAAACAGGTTCCTCCGAAGATTTCACACAACACTGGGGCGGGGAGCAGGCATGGCGGGAGAGGCGGGGAACAGGAAGGAGGCCCGGGGTAAAAGCCACACGACGGAGGGATAAGGGGGTTCGGATCTCTCCGGGTGGGCGAGGGGCTGTGGGCTGCAGCCCCAGCCCCTGCCTCCCTTCCCTGCCAGACACATGCTCCTACCTCGAACTGGGAAATAGACCACGGTGTAGGGCGGCACTGCAGCGAACAAAGAAAAGTTTGCTGGAGCCCGGGGGAGGATGCCAAGGCGCGGTGCGCGCAGCCTGCCCCCCCTACCCGCCCCCGGGGTCCCATCCCTCCCCGAGGCGCTCCGGGCCCCCTGAAAGCCGCTAACGGCACTGGGGACGTCCTGGGTCCCCTAGGCCCCCGTCCCGGGTCTCGAGGTGGGCGAGGGGCCCTGCCGGGAGCCCGGGCCTGATGCTGCGGGTTGGCCCCATGCTGGGAGCTCTGAGCCCCATCCCCGGGGACGCGGGCCGCGCGTACTCACTGGTGGCGAAGACTGCGGCGGCGAAACTCCAACGAAGGCCTCGCGGCCTCCGAGCCTTATAAGGGTGGTCCCGCCCCGCTCCGCCCCAGTGCTGAGTCACGGCGCCGGCCGCTCTTCTGGAGGGTCCCGCGGACTCCCGCCGGCCCCAGCCCCGGCGGCCGCTGCACCCCTGGCGTCGGCCGCAGAGGGGCGCCCTGGAGTCCCCGGAGTCGCCGCGCAGCTGGCCGGGGAAGCCTTTCCCTCTTTCCCAGGTCCCCAGCGGGGCCTAGGGAGTAAACAGACAGCAGGAAGAGGACCGCAGCGAAGTGTGCACAGCTACTGGCGCGCCGGGACATCGCGGGGGGAAATTCCCTAAGACCGCTGCGATCCCGGAGCTTGCACACCCGCTTCACAGGGCAGGGGAGAGGGGTGGAGGCCGCTTAGAGGAGAGGAAATTGCTTTATTTTTATTTTATTTTATGACGTAGTCTCACGCTGTGGCCCCGGCTGGAGTGCAGTGGCGCGATCTCGGCGGCTCACTGCAACCTCCGCCTCTCGGGTTCAAGCAATTCTCCTGCTTCAGCCTCCCGAGTAGGTGGAATTATAGGTGCGTGCCACATCTGGCTGATTTTTGTATTTTTAGTAGAGACGGGGTTTCACCATGTTGGCCGGGCTGGTCTCGAACTCCTGACCTTAGGTGATCTGCACGCCTCGGCTTCCCAAAGTGCTGGGATTACAGGCGTGAGCCACCGCGCCTGGCCCTCCAACTTTTATTTGAAGTTCTGGGGTACATGTGCAGGATGTGCAGATTTGTTACATAGGTGTGTGCACCATGATGGTTTGCTGTACAGATCATCCCATCACCCAGGTATTAAGCCCAGTATCCCTTAGCTATTCTTCCTGGTACTCTCCCTCCCCAGCACCCCGCTCAACAGGCACCAGTGTGTGTTGATCGCCGCCATGTGACCATGTGTTCTCATTGTTCAGCTCCCACTTATAAGTGAGACCATGCGGTCTCACTGGTTTTCTGTTCCTGTGTGAGTTTGCTGAGGCTAACGGCTTCCAGCTCCACCCATGTCCCTGCAAAGGACATGATCACGTTCCTTTTAGTGGCTGTGCCTTAGGCTATTTTCTTTGGCTTTGCTGCCTACTTTCTGTTGATTTGCAGATCTCCATTTATTCTATATATTGATCTCTTGTTGGCTTTAGACATGACAGACAGCTTCTCCTATTCCATCAACTGTCAAGTTTGTCCAAGGAGTCTTTCATGAAACAAAACTCGTTAATTTAAGTGTAATCAAATTCAGCAAGGGATTTTTGTGGTGGGGAAGAGGTTGGTGTTTATGTTGTATCTTTAAAACTTCATTTAATGCAGCCATTAAAAAGAACTAGATCATGTCTTTTGTGGGAACATGGATGGAGCTAGAGGCTATTATCCTTAGCAAACTAATGCAGGAACAGAAATCCAAATACTGCATGTTCTCACTTGTAAGTGGGAGCTAAATGATGAGAACTTATAACACAAACAAGGAAACAACAGACACTGTGGTTGACTCCAGGGTGCAGGGTGGGAGGAAGGAGAGGAGCAGAAAAGAGAACTATTGGGTACTCGGCATAATACCTGGGTGATGAAATATTCTGTACAACAAACACCGATGACACGAGTTTACTTATGTAACAAACCTTCACATGTACCCCCAAAACTGAAATAAAAGTTAAAAAACAAAGAAATTTCATTTAAAAGTCTTTTTTAAGAGACTTATTGTCGGGGGAAATTCAGCCCCCAATATTTCACGTGGGTCCTTTCCTATTTTCCCTAAGTGTCGGCTGGCCTGAGAAATAAAGGGAAAGAGTACAAAAGAGAGACATTTTAAAGCCGGGTGTCCAGGGGAGACATCACATGTCCGCAGGTTCCGTGATGCCCCCTGAGCCGTAAAACCAGCGAGTTTTTATTAGCAATTTTCAAAGAGGAGGGAGTGCATGAACAGGGTGTGGGTCACAGAGATCACATACTTCAAGGGCGACAAAAGATCACAGGGCAGAAGGTCACGGCGAAACTAGAATCACTAATGAACTTCCAGGTCCCACTGTGCACGCACTGTCAGGGTTCAAGAGCAGAGAACCGGTCTGACTAGAATTTGCCAGGCTGGAATTTCCTAATCCTATCAAGTCTGGGGGCGCTGCAGGAGACTAGGGCGTGTTTCATCCCTTTCTACTTCTGAATAAAGGCAGGCACTCTCAGGGAGGCCATTTCAGTGGCCCGGCCCTGGGAATGCATTCTTTTCTCAGGGCTGTTAATTATTAATATTCCTTACTGGGGAAAGAATTCAGCGATATTTCTCTTACCTGTTTGCGGTAATAAGAGAAGTATGGCTCTGTCCTGCCCGGCCCACAGGCAGCCAGACTTTAAGGTTATCTCCCTTGTTCCCTGAAAATTGCTGTTATCCTGTTCTTAAGATGCCCAGATTTCACATTGCTCAAACACACAATTGTCCTCTACAAACAATTTGTGCAGTTAACGCAATCATCACAGGGTCCTAAGGCGACATACATCCTCAGTTTACGAAGATGACAGGATTAAGAGATTAAAGTAAAGACAGGCATAGGAAATCACAAGAGTATTGATTGGGGAAGTGATAAATGTCCATGAAATCTTCACAATTTATGTTCTTCTGCCATGGCTTCAGCCAGTCCCTCCGTTCGGGGTGCCTGACTTCCCACAACACGTATGTTGCCGCAGCTGGTCTGGAACTCTTGGCCCCAAGTGATCCTCCTGCCTTACTTAGCCTCTCGAATAGCTGGGACTACAGGCATGTGCCACCACACCCAGCTAATTTTTGTATTTTTTGTAGAGATGGGGTTTCACCATGTTGCCCAGGCTGTCCCTTTTTTTTTTTTTTTTTTTTTTTTATTTTCACCAATGGACTGAGGTCACAAGGAAGCTTTTGAAATTTTTGTCACCTTGGGTTTTCTTTAATTTCACTCTAATTGTCTAGCTTTGGTGCTCTTCCTGGCTTGCCAAGCTGTCTCTCTGGTTTGGCCTCTTGGCCCTTCGGTCTGAGGTTGGTCATCTTTCTTCAGTTTTGAGAAATGTATCTCCATTGTTTCTTCTGAGATGCCCTCTTCTCCGTCTTCTTCCTCTTCCTCCTCCTCCTCCTCTTCTTCTTCTTCTTTCTTCCTTGCACTATCTGGAAAATGGCCCTTCTAATCTATCCTCCTATCACTTTACTGCCTTTTTTTTTTTTTAGACAGGGTGTCACTCTACTGCCCAGGCTGGAGTGCACTGGCACCATCTCAGCTCACTGCAATCTCTGCTTCCCAGTTCAAGTGATTCTCCTGCCTCAGCCTCCTGAGTAGCTGGGATCACAGGTGCCTGCCACCACACCTGGCTAATTTTTGTATTTTTAGTAGAGACAGGGTTTCATCATGTTGGCCAGGCTGGTCTCAAACTCCTGACCTCAAGTGATCCACCTGCCTCGGGCTCCCAAAGTGCTGGGATTACAGGCGTGAGCCACTGCGCCTGGCCACTTCGATGTCATTTGTGTTTCTTCTGGTTTGTCTTTCCTGGGAGAGAGTTCCCCAGCTGATCTCATCACTCACCTCTTCATCCATGAGTCGCATACCTCGTATGATTCATCCCATCTGTTGTTGGCTTTCTTCGATTATTGTTTTTATATCTACTCTTTCTTTTTGTTGCTTTTTGTAACTTCCTATTGCCAGTGTCTTCTCTCATGTCCTCATGATTTCTCCTGTGTGTATTCTCCGTCTGTGTGCTGCACTCATTCAGCGTCAGGGGATGTTCCTGTCCCCTGAGATGTCTCCCCTGGAACCAGTGAGCTTGTGCCCTTCCCTTGGTGGCACTGGTCATTCTCTCGGGTAGTATGCCAGCCTGTGGTTTCAAAGCAAAGGAAGGAGATAAGCACCACCAGACCACAGCCAACCTCTCCCCTTTGCTATCGCTCTTCAAACAGAGCTTGAGGTCAGAGTTTCCCCTTCCGAACCTTGGGAAGCAGTGCTGGGGAAGGTGGCTCCCCATGTTCTAATGTGCTGGTGCTGGGTGTTTCCAGGGGAAGTGTGGGAGGGAGAAAGCCCGCCCCATTCAGTCCCACTGTTCTCCCCAGTGCCTCACCCAGCAGAGGGTAGCAGAGGCTAACTTCGGTTTAGCCTGCACCAGGGTCAGTGTTCAGCAGTGACATCCCCTCAACAACTCCAGAGAGTACTAATAAAGGAACTGAATGCAAACTCCTTCCTTCTGGCATCCTACCACGGCCACCTCCAGCCACGCTCAGTCTCCACCCACACACACATCTCCACGCGCATCTACTCACATCCCTGTACACCCAGACACACACAGGTTCAACACAGCCTGCAGCCTCCAGGAGGGGCTACGTCTCACTTTATTTGTTTAATTTTACTTTTTCCTGAAATCTCTGTTTCTCTCTGTGGTTTCTCCCATATTTCTACCGGAGAGGGCAACGAAAGCTCATGATAGTTCACCATCTAAATCAAGGGTTGGGACACTATGGACCGTGGTTCATCACCTGCTTGTGTAAATAAAGTTTTATTGGGCCCCAGCCATGCTCACTCATGTGTGTGTTATCTATGTTTGTTTTTGTGCTACAGTGGCCCAAATGAGTGATTGCAACAGAGACTATGTGGTCCTCAAAGCTTAAGATATTTTCTTTTTTCTTTTTTTTTTTTGAGATGGAGTCTGGCTCTGTTGCCCAGGCTGGAGTGCAGTGGCACGATCTTGGCTCACTGCAAGCTCCACCTCCCGGGTTCACGCCATTCTCCTGCCTCAGCCTCCCGAGTAGCTGGGACTACAGGCGCCCGCCACCACACCCGGCTAATTTTTTGTATTTTTAGTAGAGACGGGGTTTCACTGTGTTAGCCAAGATGCTCTCGATCTCCTGACCTTGTGATCTGCCTGTCTCAGCCTCCCAAAGTGCTGGGATTACAGGTGTGAGCCACCGTGCCCGGCCAGCTTAAGATATTTTCTGTCTACATTTTCAAGAAAAATTTGCTGACCCCTGATCTAGACTAAGGTCCAGACCCCAGCCTCAGGAAAAGCTAGACTTCCAATGTCACCCATTTGACCTTCACCAAGAGTGGCTCCATAGCAATGCCATCTTCCCCTTGCAGTACCCAGCGCCTCCCTGATATCTCGGCAGCACAGGAGGGTTCCAGGCCAGGGTGGGAGCCATTGAGATGCTCCTGAAATGTACTGTGAGGATGAGCAGATCTGGTCCAGCTTAATCTTCAAAGTTCTGAACTCTTATCCAAGGTGAAGGTGCCCCAGTGGCCTCACTGAGCCCAGGCGCAGGGATGGGTGGGCCACAGGCATGGGTTCATGCTTCCCTGAAAGGAGTTGAGGACGCTCATCTCAGGGCTGGGAGCTCTACTTGGTGCTTGGAGCACCAGTTGTCCCGAGCAGGTGGACTGAAGCTGGGAAAGCCCTTGGCCTCTGTCCCTTTCTTGGTCTTGATCCACGGCTGCCCTGTGCCCACCAAGCTGCCATGTGCAGCCTGACCAAGGGCTGGGGCTCCGTCAGGGCAGCAAAAGCTAAGCCGGGGTTGACTGCCCAGCTCAGCAGGGCACGGAAGCAGGCTTGGGCTTCAGTCCAACACTTTTCCAGAGACAGCTAGCGGCGTGGGGGCTGGATGGCCAGTGCTCCAGGCCTTTGCCCACATCATTTGTGGTGTCCCAGCCAAACCTGACTAACTGGGGCTGCATTTAGTGGCTTAGCACTCAGAGTCATCCTCCCCAAACCCCCCAGAGTAACTGGAAGCCCAGTTCATCTTCTGTCCTTGCTGGAGCAGGGCCCATGGGTGGCAGTGAGCCTTTTCCAGGGTGTGTCCACTCGGTGCCAGGATGCTGGTGTTGACGGTGCTTCGGGGATGGTGGGGACAGCCTCGGACCCCGCTGACAGTCACATTCCTTCAGACTGCATCTGAAAGTCACCTTGTCATCCAGATAGACAAACCCTCACCTCTGCACTGACTCTCCAGGGCTGGCGGCCAGTGTCCTGCGTGCTTTCCTGAAAGCCCGGAAAGATGCAGTTAGCAGAACAGCTCTTCAACGAATCAAGCGATAAAGAAGATAAGCGCCCTGCTCTCGCGGCACTTACAATATCATCTTCCATCCATGGCCTCAGGGGCGAGAGCGTAGCCTCTAGGCCGGGCGGTCTGGGATCAATTCCTGGCTCCTCCCTCACCCTCTGCAACCTTGGCCATGCTACTTGCAACCTCATGCTCCCTTTCCTCACTTGCAGTGAGGACAAGCTGAAGGGTTCAACGAGACGATGCTTCACGCACAGCGAGTGCATGGTAAGTGCCAGCAGCAGTCACTCATACTCTGCCTGCCTGATCCCCTGGGGCTGCATGGCCCCATCCTGCTGAGCCTTCCCGAAGGAGACCCTCGGCTTCCCCTCCTCCTGCCTGAGGGGACTCTGCAGAGGGTGGGGGCTCAGAGTCCCCTGGGCTGAGCTCAGGCCCCATACCTCAGGTCCTCTCCCGGATATTTCCAAATGCCAGTTCTGCTGCCAGGATCTCCGCCCCCGCCAAGGCTGGCTCCAGGGACTGAGGGCGCTGACATGCTCTGGGTTCAATCCCAAAGCACCCCCGAGAGCCTTCCCACACCTACCAGGGGCCAATGAGCTTCATCCCAGAGTGGGAGAAGCACCCGGCCTCAGGAGTCAGGCCCAGAGGAGGCTTTTTCCTCCCTGCTCCCAACACGTGTCTTAGGATACCCACCAGGGGACCCACCCACCTTGCCCCTCCCCTCCAGGCTAAGCCCCAGGCATCATCCATCTCAGACCCAGTCCTGCCTGTCCCAGACCCAGTCTCCAAGGTTCTAGCACCCTCCTGAGGCAACACCAAAGAGTGCAGAAGCGAGGACAGCTCCCCTAAAGAAAGAGACATGCAGCTTCAGCCTGGAGGGGACCCAGAGCAGCAGAGCTGCACCCCCCCCCCCAACCTTCCTCCTTGAACACAGGTTTCCTGGGCACCTACTATGTGCCAGGCATGGCTGAAGGCACTGGGGACGCAGAGGGAAGAAGACAAAGTCCCCGCGCTTTGGAGCTTGCGTTTTATCTACTTCTCCATGTGGAGGAAGACTGTCAATAAGTGTTCACAGGAAAAAGGGTGTCAGTCCCTCTCTCTGTGTTGGAAAAACTACCCAGAATTATTTCTATAATCACCCCCTGCTGTCTTAGGCTGGGTCTCTCAAAAGGCAGAGCCCAAGACGAGGCTTGTATGCAGTGGCTTGTTTTGGGGAGTGGTTCCAGGGCACGGGAGTGGAGGACGATGGAGAGTGGGACAGGGCAGGAGGACGAGCCCCTCCGAGGTGCGTCATCGGGCTGGCATCTAGGGACTTCTGAGGAGCCAGGTGGGACAGAGGAGAGGGGACTGTATGTCCTGCCTCCCACCCCATCACTCAAGGGCTCATGACTGCTGACGCCCTGCACTCCAGGTCTCATCTGAGACCACCAGGGAGGTTCCAGCAGGTGATCTGTGCTAGAGAGGCCTCAGGGCAGAAACTGATAGCCACAGGTGCTCTGAGGCAGGGGCTGTCAAGTGTCACCAGTGGGAAGCTGATTGTGGCAGCCATGGCTGGAGACCAGGCGGGCAGAGAGCGTGGGGTGTGTCAAGGGGCGGCAGGCCCGGGGTCTCCACACGCCCCATCTTCCTGATGTTCCTCCTTCCTTTTTTTTTTTTTTTTTTTGGGACGGAGTCTCTGCCACCCAGGCTGGAGTGCAGTGGCACAATCTCAGCTCGCTGCAACCTCCACCTCCTGGGTTCAAAGCGATTCTCCTACCTGAGCCTCCTGAGTAGCTGACACTCGCCACCACGCCCAGCTAACTTTTGTATTTTTAGTAGAGATGGGGTTTCACCATGCTGGCCAGGCTAGTCTCGAACTCCTGACCTTAAGTGATCCACACACCTCAGCCTCCCAAAATGCTGAGATTACAGGCGTGAGCCACCATGTCCAGCCTGTTTGTTTATTTCTTTTCAGAGACAAAATCTTGCTCTGTTGCCTAGGATGGGGTGCAGTGGCACAATCACAGCTCACTGCAGCCTCTACCTCTCGGGCTCAAGCGATCTTCCCACCTCAGCCTCCTGAGTTGTTGGGACCACAGGCACGCACAGCCACGTTCGGCTAATTTTTAAAACTTTTTGTCCTGGTGGGTGGCTCACGCCTGTAATCCCAGCACTTTGGGAGGCCAAGGCAGTCGGATCACCTGAGGTCAGGAGTTTAAGACCAGCCAGGCCAACATGGTGAAACCCCGTCTCTACAAAAATACAAAAAAAATTAGCCAGGCATGATCGCGGGTGCCTGTAATCCCAGCTACTCCGGAGGATGAGGCGGGAGAATCACTTGAACCCAGGAGGTCTCAAAAAAAAAAACAAATAAAAAAAACTTTTTCATAGAGACCGGGTCTTGCTGTGTTGCCCAGGCTAGGAGGCCCAGGTTTTTAAGTTAAAAAGACAGAGGTAGTTCCTAAGTTGTTTACCAAGAATTTACAATAAAATAACATAAGTTATCAACTGGCTGTACATTGTTCTTTGTATCACAAATCCCAGGAACATGAACATAATGAGTGAGGCAGGAAACAGGAACAAAATGCCTTTAAACAATTGTGCGGGTGGGGTGTGGCTGCAGGTGTGAGGGTCGCTGGAGTTTCATGATCACATCTCCCTGAGCCTGATGAATTTTTCAGACTTTGCACAGCTAAGACTTCTCTGAGCTACTTTTCTTTGCTCATCTCCCTCCTTTTCATCAAGATCTTTCAAAAAAAGCAGCATCTCAAGTGAACTCATTTTCACTCCTTAGTCTTAGCCTTGTATCTCTAGGAAGGCTCCTCCCTGGCTGGTCCCGTCTGATGCTGTGGGGTGCCGGGGGAGAATATATCTCAAAGAGGAATTTTAAGAGCACCAAAAGCCAAATTAGGATGGCATTGCAGGGTGGCAAAAATGAGACCTCCGTCTGATTTATATACCTGCTGTCACTTCGTCTCTAGTGTTCAGAATACAATGAGCGTAGTTTTCTCGGGAGTAAAACAGGCCAGGTGTGGTGGTTCACACCTGTAATCCCAGGACTTAGGGAGGCCAAGGTGGATGGATTGTTTGAGCTCAGGAGTTTGAGACCAGCCTGGGCAACATAGTAAAATTCTGTCTTTACAAAAAAGTACAATAATTAGCCGGGAGTTGTGATGTGTGCCTGTAGTCTCAGCTACTCGGGAGGCAGAGGTAGGAGGATCCCTTGAGCTCAGGAGGCGGAGGCAACAGTAAGCCAAGATCACACCACTGCACTCCAGCCTGGGTGACAGAGCCAGACTCTGTCTCTTAAAAAAAAAAAAATGGAGGGGTGTATATAAAAATCACAACCGGCCAGATGCGGTGGCTCATGTCTGTAATCCCAGCACTTTGGGAGGCTGAGGCAGGCAGATCACCTGAGGTCAGGAATTCGAGATCAGCCTGGCCAACATGGTGAAACCCCATCTCTACTAAAAGTACAAAAATTAGCCAGGTGTCGTGGTGGACACCTGTAGTCCCCGCTACTTAGGAGGCTGAGGCAGGAGAATCGCTTGAACCAGGGAAGCGGAGGTTGCAGTGAGCTGAGATCGTACCACTGCACTGCACTCCAGCCTGGGTGACAGAGCAAAACTCCATCTCAAAAACAAAAAAAGAATCACAACCAAAGAATTTGTATGTCAGAATGACAACAAAAACCTATTCCATCAGGGAATCAACTAAAAACATCAGGAAGAAAATTAAAACCCAGTCCTTCTTTAGAGACTTGTGGCCAGGAAATAATTCAAGATTTAGTCAAAATTGTAGGAAAACAATAAAATCTCAAAAACAATGGTCAGGGCTGGAATCTAATAACAGATGTGCCACAGTTTGCTTTTTAAAGATTGATTCTCTCTCACTCTCCAGTTCTGCATTTCTATCAAAAGAAATCTTAGTAGGGCTGATTTTGTTGCCAAATAAGTTTTAGTATTATACTTGGCCTGATTATTTGTAAAAAGTGCAATGAGAATAGTGAATGGCCATGCAGGCTCTTTTAAATTGGCTTTGCTGGAGCTTTTTCATAAAGAATCTCAGGTTGGACTTTTGAAAGCCTCCCCAGGCTTTGAAGCCAACCCATGGATTCATGATCAGCCTGTGCCTGTAGTACCTGTATGAATTGGGTGAATTCCTCTCTTCTCAAGGTCCCAAATATCTTGAGGTTCCTGGGTTTGTCAGAAAGTGACATTCTTTCCTTACCACAATGTAGGGTCCAGCCCTACAGGGCCTATGGGTTTTTCTCTTCGTGTGCGGAGACGAGAGATTGTAGAAATAAAGACACAAGACAAGGAGATAGAAGAAAAGACAGCTGGGCCTGGGGGACCACTACCACCAAGACGCGAAGGCCCAAATGCCTGGCCGCGCTGATAATTATTGTATACAAGGCACGGGGGCAGGGTAAGGAGCGTGAGTCATCTCCAATGTAAAGTCCAATGTAAGGGTAAGGTCACGCGAGTCATGTGTCCACCAAACAGGGGGCCCTTCCCTATTTGGTAGCCAAGGCGGAGAGAGAGAGGGGACAGCTTACGTCATTATTTCTTCTATGCATTTCTCGGAAAGATCAAAGACTTTAATACTTTCACTAATTCTGCTACTGCTATCTAGAAGGCGGGGCCAGGTGCACAGAGCGGAACATGAAAGTGGACCAGGAGCGTGACCACTGAAGCAGAGCATCACAGGGAGACATTTAGGCCTCCGGATGGCTGCGGGCAGGCCTGGCTGATGGCAGGCCTTCCACAAGAGGTGGTGAAGCAGAGTGTTCTCTAACTCCCTGGGGGAAAGGGAGACTCCCTTTCCCAGTCTGCTAAGTAACAGGTGCCTTCCCAGGCACTGGCACTACCACTAGACCAAGGTCTGCTAAGTAATGGGTGCCTTCCCAGGCACTGGCGTTACTGCTAGACCAAGGAGCCCTCTAGTGGCCCTTGTCCGGGCTTGACAGAGGGCTCACATTCTTGCCTTCTGGTCACTTCTCACCGTGTCCCTTCAGCTCCTAATTCTGTATGGCCTGGTTTTCCTTAGGTAATAAGTATAGAACAGGTAATAATTATAGAACAGAGATTAATATAATAAAGAGTAATGCTACAAACTAATGATTGATAATATTCATATACAATCATGTCTATATTCTATTTCTAGTATAACTATTCTTATTCTAATTATTTTCTTTATTATGCTGGAAGAGCACATGCCTTCGGTCTCTTGCCTCGGCACGTGGGTGGCTTGCCGCCCACACCACAAGGTCAGGAAGCTTGTAAGGGAACCATAAAAACCAGGTACCAGACCAATCTTTCCAAGGGACTTTTTACTGGCTCTATAAAATCAGCCTCAACTCCTCAAAACAGTCTGGCTGTATCTGAAAATATGCCAGTACAGTCAAAGCCTTGGTAAAATTACCAGTGTCTTCAGTGTGCCCAGTTACAAAAGAAAACATAGTCTTACTGAACTTATGCAAATAACTGTATTGCAATAAAATAAGAATCGTCACAAATAGTGCCCAAATTTTGGAGAAATCAGGTAGAAAGAAAGGTAAATATTTCAATTTTGCTCACAAAAGTATACTTTGCCCAATGGCTGTGAGTTATAAATAGCTCAAAAGAAAAAGTTTTCTTGTTTCTAGAAAACAAAATATAAAAAGAATCAGCAACGTTTCAAACAAACAAAAGTCATAAAAATCATTTTAGTCCCCTATCGGTTCTGTCCTACGTAATTAATTCTTGTTCTGCTTGATGTTGTGTTCACAATCTTCATGAATGCATCAGTTCTTTATTAGGGTTCTGGAAGTTTTTACTTAGTTCAGTGGTATGATCTCTAAAGTTACCAGAGCAGGGTGCGGTAGCTCATGACTGTGGTCCCAGTGTTACCAGATGGAAAGTCTTGACTGTGAGTTGTCCAGGTTCTTGGCGTGTTGAACAAAGAACTGAACAAAATGCACAAAGCAACAGAAGATGAGAGCATAGATTTATTAAAGCAAAAGTATGCTCCACAGAGTGGGAGCAGGCTCAAGCAGCCCTGATTACAATATGCTTCAGGGTTTTTATTAAGCCAAAAGAATTTGGTAACACCGTAGGTGCCCTGCAGAGGCTTCCAATTGGTTACACCCTGTAAGCGATTGGCCCATGACCAATCAGAGGCTGAAGTGCAGACTCTGCCTGTGGTCAATCGGAGGCAGAAGTGAAGACTCCTGTCTTGTTATCACAGGAGTGAGGACGTGGCCTGCGTGCTGCCTAATCTTGCCTAGAACTGGCTGCCCCTGCTGTTTTTTGCTTATGCCTTGACCCTTTGTTACCCTAATTCCCTGTTCTCCTATCTTACCAGCACTTTGGAAGGACAAGGCAAAAGGATCACCTGAGGTCAGGAGTTTGAGACCAGCCTGAGTGACACAGAAAGACTGTCTGTACAAAAAATTTAAAAATTTGCCAGGCGTGATGGTGCATGCCTGTAGTCCCAGCTACTCGGGAGACTAGGGTAGGAGGATTGCTGGAGCCCAGGAGGTTGAGGCTGCAGTGAGACATGTTCACACCACTGCACTCCAGCCTGGGTGACAGAGTGAGACCCTGTCTCAAAAAACATACACAAGCAAACAAATATTTAATTAATAAATAAATTTACTGGAAACCTATACTCAAGAGTACTTTTCAGCATCGTTTTCTGTGAATTTCCTTAAGAAGCAAATTTTGGACTGTAGCTGATTATAAACTAATTTTTGAGAATCAAAGTAAAACAATAATTGTCTGTGGATGACAAAAAACTTAGACTAGCCATGGTTAAAGATGCAACTGACAAGGAAACTTGGTTATTTCTGTGACATACAAAAATTTAACAACATTATCACTGAAAACATATACCGAGACATGTCATTTTAAGAATCTCATTCAATTTTGGAACACATATTAATAACACATTTATAGAAATATAACTCAAAGAAAGTTAAACACCGGCTGGGCGCGGTGGCTTATGCCTGTAATCCCAGCACTTTGGGAGGCCAAGGCGAGTGGATCACGAGGTCAGGTGTTCGAGACCAGCCTGGTTAACATAGCAAAACCCCATCTCTGCTAAAAATACAAAAATTAGCTGGGTGCGATGGGGTGCACCTGTAATCCAGCTACTCAGAAGGCTGAGGCAGGAGAATTGCTTGAACCTGGGAGGTGGAGATTGCAGTGAGCCGAGATTGTGCCACTGCACTCCAGTCTGGGCGACAGAACGAGACTCCATCCCAAAAAAAAGAAAGTTAAACACCATTTCTTATTTGACAATGCTCCGTATATGATTTTAACATACCAAATAAGCCCAATATTTCTCTCTTGGACTTCCAGGGGCTCCTATTTCTTGTGTCCAAGATAGTTCAGATAAAAAAGACTTAATTAACTTTGGGAAATATGTCAAAAATTTTTCTAAATTTGAAATTTAAATTAGGTGTCCAGGTGTGGTGGCTCACACCTGTAATCCCAGCACCTTGGGAGGCTGAGGCGGGTGGATCACTTGAGGTCAGGAGTTCAAAACCAGCCTGGCCAACATGGTGAAACCCCGCCTCTACCAAAAATACAAAAATTAGCCAGCCATGTTGGTGTGCACCTGTAGTCCCAGCTACTCAAGAGGCTGAAACAGGAGAATCATTTGAACCCAGGAGGCAAAAGTAGCAGTGAGCTGAGATCACACCACCGCACTCCAGCCTGGGCAACAGAGTGAAACACTGTCTCAAAAAAAACAAAAATTTTGAAATTTAATTTTGGGAAGTATGTCAAATATTAAAGGTTCAAAACACTTGATATTAAAATAAGTAAGGTTTGGCCAGGCACAGTGGCTCACGCCTGTAATCCCAGCATTTTGGGAGGTCGAGGCGGGCGGATCACGACGTCTGGAGATCGAGACCATCCTGGCTAACACGGTGAAACCCCATCTCTACCAAAAATACAAAAAAATTAGCCGGCCGTGGCGGCGGGCGCCTGTAGTCCCAGCTACTCAGGAGGCTAAGGCAGGAGAATGGCGTGAATCTGGGAGGTGGAGCTTGCGGTGAGCCGAGATCGCGCCACTGCACTCCAGCCTGGGCAACAAGAGCAAGACTCCATCTCGAAAAAAAATTAAATAAATAAATAAATAAATAAAATAAGTAAGGTTTAAAACACATGATCAAAATAGGATACAGGTTACTATAAAATAAAAGTCATTAATTTAGGCCAGGTGCAGTACCTCATGCCTGTAATTCTAGCACTTTGGGAGGCAAGGCAGAAGGATCACTTGAGCCTAGGAGTTTGAGAACAGCCTGGGCAACATAGTGTGACTCTGATTCTATAAAAACAAAAATGTCAAATATTAGCCAGCCTTGCTAATATTTAAAATTTTTTTAAAATAGAGACAGGGTCACACTATGTTGCCCAGGCTAATATTATTAGCTAATCGGGAGGCTGAGGCAGAAGGATCCCTGGAGCCCAGGAGCTTGAGGCTGCAGTGAGCTATGATCATGCCACTGCACTCCAGCCTGGTGACAAAGTGAGCCCCCATCTCTAAGAAAAAATATATATTTTTTTGAGACGGAGTCTTACTCTGTCACCCAGGCTAGAGTGCAGTGGTGCGATCTTGGCTCACTGCAACCTCCACCTCCCGGGTTCAAGTGATTCTCCTGCCTCAGCTTGCCTGTAATTCCTGAGTAGCTGGGATTACAGGCATGCGCCACCACGCCCAGCTAATTTTCGAGGAGACCAGGTTTCACCATGTTGGTCAGGCTGGTCTTGAACTCCTGACCTCAAGTGATCCGCCTGCCTCGTCCTCCCAAAGTTCTGGGATTACAGGCGTGAGCCACTATGCCTGGCCTCTAAGAAAATTTTTTTAAAAAGTTATTAATTTAGCCAAAATGATAACTCAAAGATTTCAAAAAGCAAAAAACTTTACTATTGGATTAGAGAGGAGACAGTTTCCTAAACAATTGAAATACCCAATAAAGATAGCCTGAGGCAAACTCTCCCACTCATTTTTTTTTTTTTTTGCAGTTTATTCAAAAGGTAAACAAATCTTTTACTATCTCTTTTTTTTTTTTTTTTTTTTTTTTTGAGACGGATTCTTGCTCTGTCAGCCAAGATAGAGTGCAGTGGTGTGATCCTGGCTCACTGCAACCTCCACCTCCCAGGTTCAAGAGATTCTCCTGCCTCAGCCTCCCGAGTAACTGGGATTACAGGTACCCGCCACCACGCCTGGCTAATTTTTGTATTTTTAGTAGAGATGGGGTTTCACCATGTTAGTCAGGCTGGTCTCAAGCTCCTGACCTCATGATCCGCCAGCCTCGGCCTCCCTAAGTGCTGGGATTATAGGCGTGAGCCACTGCGCCCGGCCTAGTATCTCTTATTAATACAATGCTAAATTCTTGTTCAAAGGAGAAAACCAAATTTTACCTTATATTAATGTATTATCAATATGAAAGCCAATTTTAATAAAATATTATAAACAAATTCAACCAATCTCAGTCAGCTTTGACCACACAAGGTAAGATTTCCATAAATCTTTCTTTACCTCTTGGGATTTTCTATTAAAGAGCAGGTCACTGCTGGGCGAAAACCCTGTTGTTCCGACACAGGCTCAGCCTCTGGCCTTGCATCGGTGCTTTTGATATTAATACTCGCTTTATAGAACTTATAAATAATTCCCTTCCAATTTTAACCAACTTGATCACACACAAAATTTCTCTCATGAGATTAATCTCCTGTAAATCTACAACTTGCTTAAACCTTCAGTTTTATCCTATACTCCCTTTTTTATGTTAGCATTCAATCTTAGAACAAAAATTTACCTTACTGTCCTCCTTGTCAGTTTTTGGTTTTTCTATTTGAGATGGAGTCTTGCTTTGTCTCCCAGGCTGGAGTTCAGTGGCACAATCTCAGCTCACGGCAACCTCCACCTCCCGGGTTCAAGCGACTCTCATGCCTCGGCCTCCTGAGTAGCTGGGATTACAGGTGTGTGCCAACATGCCCAGCTCATTTTTGTATTTTTAGTAGAGACAGGGTTTCACCATGTTTGCCAGGCTGGTCTCGAACTCCTGACCTCAAGTGACCCACTCGCTTTGGCCTCCCAAAGTGCTGGGATTACAAGCGTGAGCCACCATGCTTGACCTATTTTCCCCCTTGTCAGTTTAACCACACAGAGTTTTCTCATGCAAAAGAAAAGCTTATTCCCTCTTTTCAACTTATTTACCAAAAACACATTTTTTTTTTCTAGACCAGTTCTCACTCTGTCACCCAGGCTGGAGTGCAGTGACATGATCATAGCTCACTGCAGCCTCAAACTCCTGGGCTCAAGCAATCCTCCTGCCTCAGCCTTCCACCCAAAAACATGTCTTACTTTCTGTATACACTCTATAGATAGAATTGTTTCTCTTATAGTTAGTATTTTTACTTACATACATTAACTAAAATTTTAAGTCTTTCTTTTTGAGATGGAGTCTCGCTTTGTCACCAGGCTGGAGTGCAGTGGCACAACCTCCACTCACTGCAACCTCTGCCTCCCAGGTTCAAGCAATTCCCCTGCCTCAGCCTCCCAAGTAGCTGGGACTACAGGCATGCGCCACCATGCCCGGCTAATTTTTTTGCGTATTTTAGTAGAGATGGGGTTTCACCATGTTGGCCAGGATGGTCTCGACCTCCTGACCTTGTGATCCACCCACCTCGGCCTCCCAAAGTGCTGGGATTACAGACGTGAGCCACTGCACCCTGCCAAATTTTAACTCTTAGTAACCCTAATTTGCGGTGAAAAACCTAGGAAATATGTCATTTTAAACTGTTTCTTTCTGTTTGTTTGTTTTTGAGACGGAGTCTTGCTCTGTCGCCCAGGCTGGAGTGCAGTGGCATGATCTCAGCTCACCACAACCTCTGCCTCCCAGGTTCAAGCAATTCTCCTGCCTCAGCCTCCTGACTAGCTGGGATTACAGGCACCCACCACCATGCCTGGCTAATTTTTGTATGTTTTTAGTAGAGACGGGGCTTCACCATGTTGGCCAGGCTGGTCTCAAACTCCTGATCCGAGTGATCCGCCCGCCTCGGCCTCCCAAAATGCTAGGATTACAGGTGTGAGCCACCGTGCCCGGCCTTAAACTGTTTTATACCAGTATTTGTAGATGAAAACCATTTCATAATTTTTAGAAAAATGTTTTATTGGTTTTTTGTTTATTAACAGATCTAAATATATTTAGTTTTTCTATACCATATAAACAACTCAGACATTTTATGATGATGAATTACTTAATATGTCGTTAACATAATGGCATTAAGTTTCTGCAAAAGATGTTTGAAACTATGAAAAGTTCCTTTTTAAACTTTTACCCCATTGACATTTATTTAATTTATTCATTCTCAACAATTATGCTTGAATATTTCAATAAACAAAGCTCGCCATCCTCCTAAGTTATTTCTTTGTTAATTATTTTTATAGCCTTCAAATGTTAGGCAGTCATCACCTAAGAGCTCTGTTGAATGTTGGCATTCAACTTTCAAACAAAAATTTACTTTACTTTCCCCCTTGTCAGTTTTTGGTTTTTTGTTTGAGAAGGAGTCTCGCTCTGTCTCCCAGGCTGGAGTGCAGTGGCGCAATCTCAGCTTACATACATGGGTATTTTGCTGATCAGAAGACAGAGCTGGTTTTTTGGTTTGTTTTGTTTTTTGTTTTCTTATTCTCTCTGGGAGCTGTTTTTATTAAGCCAACTATATTATTATAGCTGCAAATGGGGTCCAATCCACATTTCTGTCCAGCCACATTCCAGGATCTCACCTTTTTGAGACAGGATCTTGCTGTGTCATCCAGGCTGGAGTGCAGTGGCATGATCATGGCTCACTGAAGCCTCAGTCTCCTGGGCTCAAGCTATCCTCCTACCTCAGCCTCCTGAGTAGCTGGAATTACAGGTGCACACCACTGTGCCTGGCTAATTTTTTTTTTTTTTTTTTTGGTAGGGACACAATCTCGCTATGTTGCCCAGACTGGTCTTAAACTCCTGGGTTCAAGTGATCCTCTAGCCTCGGCCCCCTAAAGTCCTGGGTTTATAGGCATGAGCCACCATGCCCAGTCAAGCCAACAATATTGAACTAGTCTTATTTACCAAAAATGTACCCAAGTCATGTGAACTAAAAGATTTTTGAGTTAGTTTCTGTTTTCCTGATGAAACATTTGATTAAAACACTTTCTTTTTCTTTAAGCTAATTACTTGGAGCTCTTTCATATATTTTGGCGGTGAAATATCACAAACACATGACATATAAAAATATATAGACGTGGTCGGGTGTGGTGGCTCATGCCTGTAATTCCAGCACTTTGCGAGGCCAAGGCGGGCTGATCACAAGGTCAGGAGTTCGAGACCAGCCTGGCCAATATGGTGAAACACTGTCTCTACTAAAAATACAAAAATTAGCCGGGCGTGGTGGCACACATATGTAGTCCCAGCTACTCAGGAGGCTGAGGCAGAAGAATCAATTCAACCCGGGAGGCAGAGGTTGCAGTGAGCCGAGATCGCTCCACTGCACTCCAGCCTGGACGACAGAATAAGACTCTGTCTCAAAAAGAAAAATCTATATATCTATATATAGATATAGAGATGTAAAGACACACAGAAGAAGCAGAGTTTTTGATTTTGGTTTTGGGGTTTTTTGTTTTTTGTTTTCGGTTTTTTGTTTGTTTGTTTGTTTGTTTGTTTGTTTTTGAGATAGAGTCTTGCTCTGTCACCCAGGCTAGAGTGTAGTGGTGCAATCTTGGCTCACTGCAACCTCTGCCTCCCCAGGGTTCAAGTAATTCTCCTGCCTCAGCCTCCCGAGTAAATGGGATTACAGGCGTGCACCACCGTGCCTGGCTAATTGTTTTTGTTTGTTTGTTTGTTTGTTTGTTTTTTGAGATGGAGGTTTGCTCTTATTGCCCAGGCTAGAGTGCAATGGCATGATCTTGCCTCACCACAACCTCCACATCCCAGGTTCAAGTGATTCTCCTGCCTCAGCCTCCCAAGTATCTGGGATTACAGGCACCCACCATCATGCCTGGATAATTTTTGTATTTTTAGTAGAGACGGGGTTTCACCATGTTGGCCAGGCTGGTTTCGAACTCCTGACCTCAGATGATCCATCTGCCTTGGCCTCCCAAAATGCTGGGATCACAGGCGTGAGCCACCGTGCCCGGTCTTAGCTTGTTTCTTGATCACATAACTGACTTCAGGGTGAAGCTCTTTAATAAGCTTCACCCTGAAGCAAAGAAAGAATTCTCCATGGCTGGACTCAGCATGGATAGCTCTGAAAAAGAAGAAAGGCTACTTTACCTGAAGGCCTATCATTTATGAACATTTAATTCACCTTAAAAAAAAAAAAAAGTTCCTTTTCAAGTGACTCACCAAAACCAGTAACCCTTAACCAAGGTTATGACTTAGCCAAGGACACACAAGACATCTCCAAAGAAGTGCAAAGTGATCCTCACGAGATCCAGAACCACCCTAAAGACAGCTCAAAGAAGGAAAAGTCTCACTGTTACTGGAAAGGGGTCCCGATCGAGGCCCAAGAGAGGGTTCTTGGATCTCACACAGGAAAGAATTCAGGATGAGTCCATAGAGTAAAGTGAAAGCAAATTTGTTAAAAAAGTAAAGGAATAAAAGAATGGCTACTCCATAGACAGAGCAGCCCCGAGGGCTGCCAGTTGCCCATTTTTATGGTTATTTCTTGATGATATGCTAAACAAGGGGTGGATTATTCATGCCTCCTCTTTTTAGACCATATGGGGTAACTTCCTGACGTTGCCATGGCATTTATAAACTGTCACGGCGCTGATGGGAGTGTAGCAGTGAGGACGACCAGAGGTCACTCTCGCCGCCATCTTGGTTTTGGTGGGGTTTGGCCGGCTTCTTTACTGCAACCTGTTTTATCAGCAAGGTCTTTATGACCTGTATCTTGTGCCGACCTCCTATCTCATCCTGTGACTTAGAATTCCGTAACCATCTGGGAATGCAGCCCAGTAGGTCATTCAAGATGGAATTGCTCTGGTTCAAATGCCTCTGACATCACAAGCTGCAAATGGAGCGTGACCCACATTTCTGTCCAGCCATATTCCAGGATGTCACCTTCTCAGCCGACCACCTATGCATAAAGGCTCAAAATCCCCATATGCCCCACAGATGGGAAAAACAGGAAATCGGAAGCTGCCCATGGGAAGGAAGAGGACCAATAACAAATGGCTACCCAAAAGGTGAAGAGTCACCCCAATAATTTAAAACAAACAAGACTGGTTCCCTGACCAGGAGTCCAACCTGGGCTGCCGCTGTGAATGCCCGGAATCATAGCCACCAGATCCCATTGCTTTGTAAGGCCTGCAGCAGAAGCAAAGCAGGCAGTTTGAACATGTAAAGGATTTTAACTTGTTTCAGATCTGATCTCAACTAGAACATGGCTTAGCCAATTCCCTGGAAGTTAACATTTCAAATACCTGGTAAGATTTACATCTCCAAGGGACTGTGAAGTCCAGCAGGGCTTTTAAAGGGTATTGTCCGATATTGGGTCAATAAATCATCAGTGTCATTCATTCATCCTCGTTTAGAGAAAAAAAAATGTTGGACCTGTATTTTATAATGTTAGTAAGTCATTCTCATTGTGAAGTGGTTCCATTTGTTTCCTTTGTTCCAAATTTAGACACATTCCCCCCTTTGGAGAGAAGGAAATGTGTGTATTGTGGAATTCCAAAAATCTCTGCCTGAGAGATGTATGGGAGCCGAGGGAACTAGCAGAGAGAGGTGAGTTCAGATCACAGGGGAGAGGACGAAGGGGCAGCTGGAGGAGAAAGAGAAAAAGCCTCCGAAGTCTTTCTTAATTTAGAACTCGTTTCAAATATCCTTTTGTTTACCTCTTGAATGGAGGCAATTTTTTCTCTCAGAATGTCTTTTAGAAGCTTCTAGGTGCTATTGGAAGTAAGTCGCTCATTCCATTTGTTTAGTTCTTTTTTTTGGAGACAGAGTCTCGATCTGTCACTCAGGCTGGAGTGCAGTGGTGTGATCTTGGCTCACTGCAACCTCCGCCTCCCGGGTTCAAGCAATTCTCCTGCCTCAGCCTCCTAAATAGCTGGGATTACAGGCGACTGCCACCACGCCCGGCTAATTTTTGTATTTTTAGTAGAGATGGGGTTTCACCATGTTGGCCAGGCTGGCCTCAAACTCCTGACCTTAAGTGATCCGCCCGCCTCTGCCTCCCAAAGTGCTGGGATTACAGGCGTGAGCCACCACGCCCGGCCCCATTTGTCTGCTCCTAAAACCAGCTTTTTCCAGTTGTGCATGCAGATGAATTCATGTAGGCATTTCAAAGTCCTCCATTTTGGCCATTATAAGCTGGGTCATCACAAGTTATGCATGACCAGTTTTCTAAACATTTGCATGAAGAGGCGCGCCACAGTGTTAAACACAAATCCAGCCTATGTTTTCATGTTGATCTTGCCTTCAGGAGGAACACTCAGTTTTAGACCATTGAACCGAGCCTCAGAACCTGGCCAGTTTGAAAGATTACAGATTTGACACTGAAGCCACAAAGATTTCACTTTCTCTTTTCGGAGAGGAACTATTTTCTCCCTGATCAAAATTTGAAATGAGAAAAAAGGTTGCAAATTCTAATGAGTAAGACAAACAAAATCTTAACCTCAGAGAAAACTGAAAATTATGAATATGTGATCAGCAGAGTCTCTAGAGAATAACAGATGAAACTCCCACCTCTCAGTAGAGTTTCGACTCCAACCCCACCGAGTAAAGAATATGTGTAGCTTGAAGCAAGTCTGAATTCACAACCAAACCTGGGAGGAATTCGGCCCTGAGAGGGGCCTTATCAGAAATCCTTGCTGGCTTGGGCAAGGTAAAGTGAGTAAGTTGCTCATGCTGGTACCAAGGATCTGGTTGCTGGGGAAGCGGTGGGATCGCTGGAGGCTCCCTTCAGGTTCCATCTGGGGTGCAAAATGTCGACTTTAAATAACAAGATTCAGGCCAGCGCAATGGCTCACGCCTGTAATCCCAGCACTTTGGGAGGCCAGGGCAGGTGGATCACAAGGTCAGAAGTTCAAGACCAGCCTGGCCAAGATGGTGAAACCCCGTTTCTACTAAAAGTACAAAAATTAGCTAGGTGAGGTGGCAGGAGCCTGTAATCCCAGCTACTCGGGAGGCTGAGGCAGGAGAATCGCTTGAACCTGGGAGGCAGAGGTTGCAGTGAGCCGAGATTGCGCCACTGTACTCCAACGTGGGCAACAGAGTGAGACTGTGTCTCAAAAAAACAAACAAACAACAACAACAACAACAAAAACAAGATTCAGAAAATATTATTAAGTATAGAGTCTAAAGCCTGAGGGTGGCCGCCTGGGAGCACAGACTCAAGTTGCCCTAAATGTACACTCTGATTAGCAGCAGTTAGAAGCTGGTTTTTAAGGAAAAAGAAAAGAGGCAATCCCTAAGTTGTTTACCAGAATTTTTTTTTTTTTTTAGAGGAGGTTTTCACTCTATTGCCCAGGCTGAAGTGCAGTAGCATTACATCGGCTCACTGCAACCTTCACCTCCCAAGCTCAAGCAATCCTCCCACTTCAGCCTCCCCAGTAGCTGGGACTACAGGCGTACAACACCACGCCTGGCTAATTTGTGTATTTTTTGTAGAGATGGGTTTTGCCATATTGGCCACGCTGGTCTTGAACTCCTGGACTCGAGTGATCCACCTGCCTCGGCCTCCCAAAGTGCTGGGATTACAGGCATGAGCCACCATACCCGGCCCCTTTACCAGGAATTTACATTAAAATAATAGGAGTTATTGCAAGCTACTTGGGAGGCTGAGGTGGGAGGATCACTTGAGGATCACAGGAGTTTGGGGCCAGCCTGGGCAACATAGTGAGACCCTATCTCAGTAAAATAACGTAAGCTATTGATTGGCTATACATTGTGCTTTGTATCACAAATTCCAGGAGCATGAAGATAATGGGTGAGGCAGCTAGTCAGTCAAAATGCCTTTATATGATTACCTCCAGGCAGGGGGTGTGCAACTGAAGTCCACATCCATGTCTCTCCCGGCCTGATTCATTCGTGCACCTCATGTAGGTCAGACTGCTCTGAGGGATTTTTCTTTTCTCAAACACTAAGCTGGTATCTGGAGAGTCAGAGAAGTGGTTGCTGGTATTGGAAAACACCCCAGTTTATCTTTGATTTTCTTTTTCTTTCTTTTCTTTTTTTTTTTTTTTTTTTTTGAGACAGAGTCTTACTCTGTCGCCCAGGCTGGAGTGCAGTGGCATGATCTCGGCTCACTGCAAGCTCTGCCTCCCAGGTTCACACCATTCTCCTGCCTCAGCCTCCCGAGTAGCGGGGACTACAGGCGCCCATCACCACGGCTGGCTAATGTTTTGTATTTTTAGTAGAGACGGGGTTTCACCATGTTAGCCAGGATGGTCTCGATCTCCTGACCTCGTGATCCGCCCACCTCAGCCTCCCAAAGTGCTGGAATTACAGGCATGAGCCACCGCGCCCGGCCTGCATCTTTGATTTTCAGAAAACATATGATCCCTTAGGCCTCCTGCCCATTGCAGATTTACTTAGATCTCAGTCTGAACCCCAATTCCCAGGCCTAGGCAGCTCAAGGCCACTTCCCTCCTCTGCAACAGAGCAAACCAAGCCTGTAGCTTTCTCCCCTCCTCAGTCTCCATCATGGAGAGCCCACTTTCTCACTCCAGTCCTCCTGGGCATTGCAGGGAATCGGCCCGTGATGGAGAATCAGGGTGGGGCATGGACAGGAGGCAGCACCTGGCATAGCCCAGTCCTCCATCTCCTTCTGCTGGTGCCCTCCACCCCTGCCTGCCTGACCCCAGGAAAAGCTGTTCATGGGACATCCAGGCCCTGGGCATAGAGATGGCCCCTCTCTGTCCAAATCACCCACCAGCCTATCTCCAGTCTTCCCTTAGGATTTGTTTTTTTAATATACATATTTTAAATGGAGATGGGATCTCAGTGTGTTGCCCAGGCTGGTCTCAAACTCCTGGCCTCCCACCTCAGCTTCCCAAGGCACTGAAATTATAGGCGTGAGCCACAGTGCCTGTCCAGGAATTTTTGAGAAATAAGTTTTCTCCACTTCATTACATATTGTTTTTATAATGAGCAGTACAGGAAAAAGCTGGCCAAAGGCATCATCTGGGCACAGCAAAGAAGGCACAGAGGGCATCTGAGGTCTTCGTCAGCTAAGCATCCTTTGCCTCTTCCTTTGGTAACAGAACCTCTCTTTCTTGGAGCAACCAAAGCCATGTGATCGAACTGAAAGTGACCACTTCTGCCAAGGGGATAGGAACTGCATTCTCCTAGCCAAAGTGATTATTCAGGAAGGGGCAGGACCCAGTGAGCCAC
Organism: Pan paniscus; assembly: GCF_029289425.2. Lineage (NCBI taxonomy): Eukaryota > Metazoa > Chordata > Mammalia > Primates > Hominidae > Pan > Pan paniscus. The sequence continues at coordinate 68,787,042 of NC_073258.2, read as the reverse complement.
GCCAATGAAAGGCAACCCCAGAACTCATCAAAGAAAGCCTTAAAGTGACTTGGCCATATTTGCCACCCTGCAGGTACAGGCTGCCTGAGAATGAAGCCACAGAGAAGTAAGCAGTGTAGAGAAAAAGAACGCTGGCTGGGTGCAGTGGCTCATGCCTGTAATCCCAACATTTTGGGAGGCTGAGGCGGACAGACCACTTGAGGTCAGAAGTTCGACACCAGCCTGGCCAACGCGGTGAAACCCCGTCTCCACTAAAAATTCAAAAATTAGCCGGGCACCTGTAGTCCCAGCCACTCGGGAGGCTGAGGCACGAGAATTGCTCGAACCTGGGAGGCGGAGGTTTCAGTGAGCCGAGATCGCACCACTGCACTCCAGCCTGGACGACAGAGCAAGACTCTGTCTCAAAAAAAAAAAAAAGAGAGAGACAGAGGGAGAAAAAGAATGTTTCATGGGGAGGAAGAGTGAGAAATGATGAAGAATTTGATGGAGCTCCTGGATCCAACGTGCGTAAAGCAGAAGCATCCGTTATCTTCCAGTTAACTGAGTCAGCAAATTCGCCTTTGATTGGGTTTCTGCTGCTTTCAATCAAAATCAGCCCAATACAAGTCGAAGAGTGAGAATGAGGAGTGAGCCCCGCCCCTGCTGCTGTGTGTGGCACATTTGCAGGCTCTGGGAGGAGCTGGTTAGAGTCAGGGACAATCGACGCTGTGGACCCCGTAGCGTGGCCTCAGCAAGCTGGAGCTGGGCCCAGGCTTCCCAGAATGAACCAGTAATACAGCAGTCAGTGTGCCTCCCCGCCCTCCTTGATTCCTGAAATAACTGGTTAAATATAAATTGGCCCCACCCCACTGAAGTACTCAAGAGGGAGAAAAAACAACTTAGTGATAGCAGTGCAGTCTCCGTCGAGTGTTTCTGGGCGGCACATTCACTAGAAGTCACGCCAGTTGCAAGTCAGAAACCCGGTGCTGCATGGGGTATGCTGCGTGTTGCCAACAAGTGACTTATTTTATCATCTACATTGCAAACCTAGAAGATGCCTCTTCAAAAGGTGTTGTTCAGAGAACCCCTGATCCCGCGGGGCTGGAACATGGACGTGACAGGGATGGCATCCTTGGCATGGCAGAGAGAGCAGGGGGAGCCTGGGTCCCTAACACCACGGAGTGCCCATTGCTTCGTGCAGAGGACACCGGACTTGTTGCAGAGTGAAAACATACTTCTAGCTTGTTTCAGCTGCTGCGGTTGGGGGACTTTGTAACCTCAGTGGAACTTGTATCTGATTAATATACAACCTGAAGTGAGAACAAGAACCAAAGAGAAGTAGGAAATGGTTAGGATTTTTTTAGCCCCGGAAGGTGAATCTATTTCTGAAAACAATCTTTTGTTTTTCTTTAAATAAAAAGCGGCTTTTTAAAATAAAGAAACAGCCAAACTAAATACATGTTGGGCAAATATGTAAAGACTTTGGGCTGGGCGCAGTGGCTCACGCCTATAATCCCAGCATTTTGGGAGGCCGAGGCCGGCAGATCATTTGCAGTCAGGAGTTTGAGACCAGCCTGGCCAACATGGTGAGATGCTGTCTCTACTAAAAACACACAAAAAAGAGCCGGGTGTGGTGGCACACACCTGTAGTCTCAGCTACTCGGGAGGCTGAGGCAGGAGAATCACTTGAACCCAGGAGGCAGAGGTTGCAGTGAGCCGAGATCGCACCACTGGTCTCCAGCCTGGGTGACAGAGTGAGACCCCGTCTCAAAAAAAAAAAAAAAAAGACTTTGAAGGGGGCCAGTTGTGGTGGTTCATGCCTGTAATCCCAGCACTTTGGGAGGCCAAGGCAGGTGGATCACTTGAGCCAAGGAGTTCGAGACCAGCTTGGGCAACATGGCAAGACCCCATCTCTACCAAAAAAAAAAAAAAAAAAGACTTCAAAGGGACAATAAATTACTAGCCTATCTGTGTCCATATTTCATAGTCTAGTCCCTCATATTTAAAACAAATAGCCTTAAGACGATTTGTGTGCCATTATTATACACCCCTTAAGCATATAAAAAGGTAAAAACATGTTCAGTGTCATTAGGAAATGCAATTTTTTTTTTCAAGATGGAGTTTCACTCTGTCGCCCAGGCCAGAGTGCAGTGGTGTGATCTCTGCTTACTGCAACCTCCACCTCCCAGATTCAAGTGATTCTCCTGCCTCAGCCTCCCGGGTAGCTGGGATTACAGACATGTGCCACTATGCTCGGCTAATTTGTGTATTTTTAGTAAGGACGCGGTTTCACCATGTTGGCCAGGCTGGTCTCCAACTCCTGACCTCAGGTGATCTGCCTGCCTCAGCCTTCCGAAGTGCTGGGATTACAGGCATGAGCCACCATGCCCGGCCAGAAATGTAAATTAAAGCCACAGTGAAATACCACTGCACGCAGGGCACTAACAATTCCAACTGTTGGGCCAGGCGTGGTGGCTCACGCCTGTAATCCCAGCACTTTGGGAGGCTGAGACGGGTGGATCACGAGGTCAGGTGTTCAAGACCACCCTGGCCAAGATGATGAAACCCCGTCTCTACTAAAAATACAAAAATTACCCGGGCGTGGTGCTGGGCACCTGTAGTCCCAGCTACTCAGGAGGCTGAGGCAGAGAATTGCTTGAACCCAGGAGGTGGAGGTTGCAGTGAGCTGAGATCCCACCACTGCACTCCAGCCTGGGCAACAGAATGAGGCTCCGTCTCAAAACAAAACAAAACAAAACAAAACAAAAAACAACAACAATTCCAACTGTCAACAGGAGGGAGAGCAACTGGAACTTCCACGCACTGCAGATGGGATGGATTGTTAAACTGTTCAGCCACACTGAAAAACTGTATCAGCTGTAAAACTTCCAAGGTATATACTAGTGATAGGTGATTTTATGGGTTAAATTGGTCAGGCCCCAACACCCAAGTATTTGGTCAAACATTATTCTAGATGTTTCTGTGAAGGCATTTTTTAGATGAGATTGACAATTAGATCAGTAGATTTTGAGTGAAGCAGATGACCCTCCATAATGGGGGTGGGCCTCATCTAATCAGCTGAAGGCCTTAAGAGAGACAACTGAGGTTCCCTGAAGAGGAAGGAATTCTGCCAGAGACGGCCTTCAGCCTCGAGCCACGGCATCACCTCTTCCTGGGGTCTCCAGCCTGCCAACCTATCCTGCAGAATTGGACTTTTTTGAACATACCCAGCCTCCACCAAGCACATAAGCCAATTCCTTGGAGCCTTTCTCTGTCTCTGCCTCTCCCTCTCTGTCTCTGCCTCTCCCTCTCTCTTTCTCTCCACACACATCCCATTGGTTCCGTTTCTCTGAAGGAAACTAATACAAAGCTCAAAGGAAAGAGCGTATGCGTCCACCAGAAGACCTTTACAAGCACGCTCAGAAACCGAGCTCCCATGTTTATTGCAGCATTGTTCACAATAGAACAATTTATTTTGTATTTTTAAAAAAATTTGGCCGGGCGTGGTGGCTCATGCCTGTAATCCCAGCCCTTTGGGAGGTCGAGGCGGGTGGATCACCTGAGGTCAGGAGTTCAAGACCACCCTGGCCAGCATGGTGAAACTCCATCTCTACTAAAAATACAAAAGTAGCCAGGCATGGCGGCACACGCCTGTAGTCCCAGCTGATCGGGAGGCTAAGGCAGGAGAATTGCTTGAACCTGGGAGATGGAGGTTGTGGTGAGCCGAGATTGTGCCACTGCACTCCAGCCTAGTAGACAAAGCAAGACTCCGTCTCAAAAAAAAAAAAAAAAAAAATTGGGGGCTGGGCAAGGTAGCTCACGCCTGTAATCCCAGCACTTTGGGAGGCCAAGGTAGGAGGATTCCTTGAGCCCAGGAGTTCGAGACCGGCCTGGGCAACATAAGGAGACTCCGTCTCTACAAAATTAAAAATTAAAAAATTAGCCAGATGTGGCGGTGCATGCCTGTAGTCCCAGCTACTTAGGAGGCTGAGCCAAGAGGATTGCTTGTGTCCAGGAGGTTGAGGCTGCAGTGAGCCATGATCACACCACTGCACTCCAGACTGGAGGACAGAGCAAGACCCTGCCTCAAAAAAAAAAAAAAAAAAAAAAAAAAAAAGACGAAGTCAGAATGAAAAACAAAAGAAAATCAAATTATATTCTATTTACAAGGAGCACATTTATAGCATAAGGCTATAGGAAGGTTGAAAATAAAAGGATTAAAAAAGATAGGCCACATAGGAACAAACTGAAGAAAAGCTGTCATATATCTATATTGATGTCAGGTCAATAGCACTTTTTTCTTTTTTTTTCTTTTTTTTTTTTTTGAGACAGTCTTGCTCTGTCCTCAGGCTGCAGTGCAGTGGCGCGATCTCGGCTCACTGCAACTTCTGCCTCCCGGGTTCAAGCCATTCTCCTGCCTTAGCCTCCCAAGTAGCTGGGACTACAGGCGCCCGGCACTACACCCAGCTAAATTTTGTACTTTTAGTAGAGAGGGGTTTCACCATGTTGGCCAGGCTGGCCTCAAACTCCTGACCTCAAGTGATTCACCCACCTCAGCCTTCCAAAGTTCTGGGATTACAGGCATAAGCCACTATGCTTGGCCTACCAATAGCACCTTAAGGGAAGAAAAATAAATAAATAAATAAATAATGAATTTTAAAACAAAATCTTTACTACTTGGAAGGCTGAAACTGGAAGACGGCTTGGGGCTAGGAGTTCAAGGCTGTAATGTACCACGATACAGCCTGTGAATAGCCACGGCACTCCAGCCTGGGCAACACAGCGAGACCATCTCAAAACAAAGAAAACAAAACCTTTACATATGAGATGGGAATTTGCTAATGTGAAAAGATTCCGTATTTATTAGGACGTTGCAAAAATTCTAAATGTGTATGCCCTTAATAACATGGCCACAAACTCTATACAGTAAAGTATGATGGAATTACGATGAGAAATACACAAAACAGCTGTGTGTGTGTGTGTGTGTGTGTGTGTGTGTGTGTGTGTGTATTTGCCAATCTCAATCTTGACTCATTTCTATTTCCTTCCAGCCTAGAGTGGGATATTTTGAAATAGTGCTTCAGTAATTGATAGAAGAGACTGAGAAAACGATCAGAATAATATTGAATATTTGAATGACTGAAAATACGCTTTGTTTTCAAGCACACAAGGAGTACCTATCAGATCCTATACAGCACCAGAAACACCCACACTCTTCAACAGATTGAAATCTTAGAGCATGTTTTCTGTACGCAATACAACTGAGCTAGAAATCAACTATAAAAAGATAACTTGAGTCTTTGATGAGGGCTATTTATTTTCTTTCTTTTTTTTTTTTTTGAGGTGGAGTCTCACTCTGTCACCCAGGCTGGGGTGCAGTGGTGCAATCTCAGCTCACTGCAACATCTGCCTCCCAGGTTCAAGTGATTCTCCTGCCTCAACCTCCCAGGTAGCTGGGATTACAGGCATGCACTACCATGCCCAGCTAATTTTTATATTTTTAGTAGAGATGGGGTTTCACCATGTTGCCCAGGCTGGTCCCAAACTCCTGACCTCATGATCTGCCCACCTCGGCCTCCCATAGTGCTGGGATTACAGGCATGAGCCACTGTGCCTGGCCTCTCCCACTTCTAACTTTACTTTTTAACCTCTTAACAGAGTGTTTTGCAAAGCAAACATTTCCTTTTTTTTTTTTTTTTGGGATGGAGTCTCGCTCTGTCACCCAGGCTGGAGTGCAGTGGCGCAATCTCGGCTCACTGCAACCTCCACTTCCCAGGTTCACACCATTCTCTTTCCTCAGCCTCCCAAGTAGCTGGGACTACAGACGCCTGCCACCACGCCTGGCTAATTTTTTTGTATTTTTAGTAGAGACAGGGTTTCACTGTGTTAGCCAGGATGGTCTCAATCTCCTGAGCTCATGATCCACCTGCCTCGGCCTCCCAAAGTGCTGGGACTACAGACGTGAGCCACCGCCTCTGCTGCCCAAGCTGCCTCTGCTGCCCAAGCTGGAGTGCAGTGGCGCAATCATGGTCCACTGCAGCCTTGACCTCCCAGGCTCAAGTGATCCTCCCACCTTAACCTCCTGAGTAGCTGGGACTACAGGCATGTACCACCATACCTGGTTAATTTTTTTTATTGTTTGTAGAGATGGAGTCCCACTGTGTTGCCCAGGCTAGTCTTGAACCCCTGGATTCAAGTGATCCTACTGACTTAGCCTACCAAAGTGCTGGGATTAGAGGTGTGAGCCATAGTGCCCAGCCAAACATTTTTATTTTTATGAGGTGCAATTTATCCATTTTTCCTCTTATGGATCATGCTTTTAGTATTAAGTCTAAGAATTCTTTGCCTAGCTCTAGATCCTGAACATTTTCTCACATTTTTTCCCTTAAAGTTATATAATTTTTCATTTTGTAATTAAGTCCATAATCCATTTCAGTTAATTTTCTATAAGTTGTGAGGTTTAGATTAACATTTCTTTTTTTTGCCTATGAAATTCTAATTGCCCCATTACCTTCTGTTGAAAGGTATATTAGTCCGTTTTCACACTGCTATGAAGATACTACCCGAGGCTGAGTAATTTATAAAGCAAAAAGGTTTAATTGACTGACTGTTCTGCATGACTGGGGAGGCCTCAGGAAACTTACAATCACAGCAGAAGGGGAAGCAGGCACATCTTACATGGCAACATGCAAGAGAGAGCAAGCAAAAAGCCCAGGGAAACTGACTTTTATAAAACCATCAGATCTCATGAGAACTCCCCAACTATCACGAGAACAGCATGGAGGCAACATGCTGATTCACGATCCAATCACCTCCCACCAGGTCTCACCCTCAACACCTGGGGATTACAATTCAAGATCAGATTTGGGTGGGGACACAAAGCCTAACCAAATCATTCCACCCCTGACCCATCCCAAATCTCATGTCCCTTTCACATTTCAAAACACAATCATGCCAAAGTCTTAACTAATTCCAGCATTAACTCAAAAGTCCACGGTCTAAAATCTCATCTGAGACAAGGCAAGTCCCTTCTGCCTATGAGCCTGTAAAATCAAAAGCAAGCTAGTTATTTCCTAGATACAATGAGGGTACAAGCATTAGGTAAATATTCCCATTCTAAATGGGAAAAATTGCCCAAAAAAAAAGGTGCTACAGGCCCCATGCAAGTCTGAAATCCAGTGGGGCAGTCATTAAATCTTAAAGCTCTAAAATGATCTCCTTTGGCTATATGTCCCACATCCAGGGCATGCTGATGCAAGGGGCAGGATTTTTCACAGGCTGGCATTCAGTGCCTGTGTCTTTCCCAGGCACATGGTGCAAGCTGTCAGGGGACCTACCATTCTGGGGTCTGGAGGACGGTGGCCCTCTTCTCACATCTCCACCAGGCAGTGCCCCAGTGGGGACTCTGTGTGGAGGCTCCAACCCCACATATCCCTTCCACATTGCCCTAGCAGAGGTTCTCCATGAGGGCTTTGCCCCTGCAGCAGACTTTTGCCTGGACATCCAAGCACTTCCATACATCTTCTGAAATCTAGGCAGAGGTTCCCAAACCTCAGTTCTTGACTTCTGTGCACCTGCAAGCCCAACACCACATGGAAGCTGCCAAGGCTTGAGGCTTGCACCTTCTGAACTAATGCCCCAAGCTTACCTTGGCCCCTTTTAGACATGACTGGGGCCCATGAAACCATTTTTTTCTCCTAGGCCTCTGGGCCTGTGGTGGGAGATGTTGCCAACAAGATCTCTGACATGCCCTGGAGACATTTTCCTCATTGGTGGAAATGACTCACAGTTCTACATGGCTGGGGAGTTAAATAGTGATTAACATTCAGCCCCTCATTACTTATGCAAATTTCTGCAGTGGGCTTGAATTTCTCCCCAGAAATTTTTTTTTTCTGTTGCATCATCAGGCTTGCAAATTTTCTAAACTTTTATGCTCTGCTTCTCTTTTAAACGTAAGTTCCAATTTCAAATCATCTCTTTGTGAATGCATAAAACTGAATGCTTTCAGAATAATCTGGGTCATGTCTTGAATGCTTTGCTGCTTAGAAATTTCTTTTGCCAGTTACCCTAAATCATCTCTCTCCAGTTCAAAGTTCCACAGATCTCTAGGGCAGGGGCAAAATGTCACCCAGTCTCTTGGCTAAAAAGCATAGCATGAGTGACCTTTACTCCAGTTCCCAATAAGCTCTTCAACTCCATCTGAGACCACCTCAGCCTGGACTTCATTGTACACATCCTTATCAGCATTTTGCTCAAAAGCATTCAACAATTCTCTAGGAAGCTACAAACTTTTCCATATCTTCCTGTACTCTTCTGAGCCCTCCAAACTGTTCCAACCTCTGCCCATTACCCAATTCCAAAGTCGCTTCCACATTTTCAAGTTTCTTTATAGCAATACCCCACTCTCTGCAGTACCAATTTACTATAATAGTCCATTTTCACACTGCTATAAAAATACCACCTGAGACTGAGTAATTTATAAAGGAAAGGGGTTTAATTGATTCACAGTTCCACATGGCTGAGGAAGCCTCAGGAAACTTACAATCACAACAGAAGGGGAAGCAGGCATGTCTTACATGGTGGCAGGCAAGAGAGAGAGAGAGAGAGCAAAAGCCCAGGGAAAACTGCTTTTTTCTTTTATTTTTTTTTTTTTTATTTTTGAAACAGAGTCTCTCTATTGCCCAAGCTGGAGATCTCGGCTCACCGCAACCTCTGCCTCCTGGGTTCAAGTGGTTCTCCTGCCTCAGCCTCCTGAGTAGCTGGGATCACAGGCATGCCCCACCACGCCCAGCTAATTTTTGTCATTTTAGTAGAGATGGTGTTTCACCATGTTGGCCAGGCTGGTCTCAAACTCCTGACCTCAAGTGATCTGTCTGCCTCAGCCTCCCAAAGTGTTGGAATTACAGGTGTAAGCCCACCATGCCTGGTGGGGAAACTGCCATTTATAAAACCATCAGACCTCGTGAAAACTCCCTCACTATCTCAAGAACAGCATGGGGGAACCATCCCCGTGATCCAATCACCTCCCACTAGGTCTCTCCCTCAGCTCTGGGGGATTACAATTCAAGATGAGATTTGGGTGGGGACACAAAGCCTAGCCATATCAAAAGTGCTATCTTTTCTCCACTGAACTGGTTTTGCATCTTTGTAAAAAATCACTTGGAAGGAAATTCTGATACATGCCACCACATAGATGGACCTTGAGGACATTATGCTAAGTGAAATAAACCAGTCATGAAAGACAAATACTGTATGATTCCACTTATATGAGATACTTCAGAGTAGTCAAAATCATAGAAACAGAAAGTAGAATGTGGTTGCCAGGGACTGGGAAGAGGAGAATGGGAAGTTAGTGTTTAATGGGTAGAGTTCTGATTTTATAAGATAGAGTTCTGGAAATGGATAGTAGTAGTGGTTGCACAACATGAATGTATTTAATACCACTAAACCTTACACTTAAAAATGGTTTGGGCACAGTGGCTCATGCCTGTAATCCCAGCACTTTGGGAGGCCGAGGCGGTGGATCACAAGGTCAGGAGTTCAAGACCAGCCTGGCCAAGATGGTGAAACCCCATCTCTACTAAAAATACAAAAATTAGCTGGGCATGGTGGCAGGTGCCTGTAATCTCAGCTACTCAGGAGGCTGAGGAAGAGAATTGCTTGAACTCAGGAGGCAGAGGTTGCAGTGAGCCAAGATCGCTCCACTGCACTCCAGCCTGGGTGACACAGCAAGACTCTGTCTCAAAAAAAAAAAAAGAAAAGAAAAAGAAAAAAATCGGTTAAGATGGTAAATTTTATGCTATGTGTATTTTACTACAATTAAAAAAAAAAGTTGGAAAAAAAATCAGCTGGGGCAGACACGGTGGCTCACGCCTGTAATCCCAGCATTTTGGGAGGCCAAGGTGGGCAGATCACTTGAGCCCAGGAGTCTGAGACCAGCCTGGACAACATAGTGAAACCCCATCTCTACAAATAATTTTTAAAAATTAGCCGGGTGTAGTGGTGCCCGCCTGTAGTCCCAGCTACCTGGAAGGCGGCTGTGGGAGAATCACCTGACCCCAGGAGGTCAAGGCTGCAGTGAGCCGTGATCTCACCATGCACTCCAGCCTGAGCAACAGAATGAGGCCATCTCAATTTAATTGCTAATTTGTGTTTCAGTCTGTCTTTTTTTTATTTTTGAGATGGAGTCTCGCTCTGTCGCCCAGGCTGGAGTGCAGTGGTGCAATCTCAGCTCACTGCAACCTCCGCCTCCCGGGTTCAAGCAATTCTCCTGTGTCAGCCTCCCAAGTAGCTGGGACTACAGGCGCCTGCCACCACACCCGGCTAATTTTGTAGTTTTAGTAGAGACGGGGTTTCGCCATGTTGGTCAGGCTGATCTCGAACTCCTGGCCTCATGTGATCCTGCCACCTTGGCCTCCCAAAATGCTGGAATTACAGATGTGAGCCACCGTGCCCAGCTGGAGTTTCCACTATTTGAGCTGAGGTCCCATGTCACAGTGAGGGCAACCAGACCAGCGAGACTCAGCCAAGCTGGCCCAGCTCAGAAGGGACACTCAGTCCAGTCACAGAGCTGGGAGGAATAAGTGTGTGTTGTTTTAAGCCAATAAACGTCAGAGTGGTTTGTTAAGTAGCAAATAACAAATACAGTTACATCAATTTTAGGCTTTCTTGCAACCCATGACACTAGCAAACAGAGAGCAACTCTTTGCTTTGGGGGCGGGGAATGTTCAACACCTTGATTTGTTTGTGGTTACACAGGTACACAGGTATACGTATGTAAACATTTACTGAACTATATGCTTAAGATAAGTGCGTCTACTGTGTATAAGTAATAGCTCAATTCAAAAGCTGGAAAAGAAAAAGAAAAAATAATCCAGTCCCTTCTCTCAAGAGATTTCTAGTCATAATACGGAAGCAGACATGTAGATGAGCATTTTATTTTATTTATTTATTTATTTATTTATTTATTTATTTTAGACTGAATCTCACTCTGTTGCCCAGGCTGGAGTGCAGTGGCGCAATCTTGGTCCACTGCAACCTCTACCTCCTGCAATCAAGCTATTCTCCCATCTCAGCCTCCTGAGTAGCTGGGATTACAGGCACATGGCACCACTCCCAGCTAATTTTTTTTGTATTTTTAGTAGAGATGGGGTTTCGCCATGTTGGCCAGGATGGTCTCCAACTCCTGAACTCAGGTGATCTGCCTGCCTTGGCCTCCCAAAGTGCTGGGATTACAGGCGTCAGCCACCATGCCTGGCCAGGTTTCCATTCTTAAATAATATGTTGATTTTGAATATTGAGCAATTAAAAATTTGGTTTCAAAGAACTTTACTTGGAGGCCGGGTATGGTGGCTCACGCCTGTAATCCCAGCACTTTGGGAGGCCGAGGCAAGCAGATCACTTGAGGTCAGGAGCTCGAGACCAGCCTGGTCAACATGGCGAAACCCCATCTCTACTAAAAATACAAAAATTAGCCAGGTGTGGTGGCAGGTGCCTATAATCCCAGCTACTCAGAAGGCTGAGGCAGGAGAATAGCTTGAATGTGGGAGGTAGAGGTTGCAGTGAGCCGAGATCTCGCCACTGCACTCCAGCCTGGGTGACAGAGCGAGACTCCATCTGCAAAACAAACAAACAAAAAAAAACCCAAAAACAACAACAAAAAAAGAATTTTACTTGGAGAGAAAATTGCAATGTAATAATATTTCTTTGTTTCATACTAGACTCGAGTGCCCAACTCATGGCTTGGCTGAAATTTTCAAAAGTCAAGTTTTGCCAGAGGTCAATTCACTACCTATTTTTTTTTTCTCTTGCTGTTAGTTGAGATGAACATATGAAAGCAGGAGATTGTGCTCAGTTGCTTGTTTGTACAAAATACATAGCAAAAGAAGAGATGCTGATTTCTGAAGATGTTGAGACAGCACCAAAGCTAATGGTAGTGAGAAACTTTGAAGCTGTTTCTGTTGTTGTTGTTTTCTTTTGTTTTTTGAGACGGAGTCTCGCTCTGTAGCCCAGGCTGGAGTGCAGTGGCACGATCTTGGCTCACCGCAACCTCTGCCTCCTGGGTTCAAGCAATTCTCCTGCCTCAGCCTCCCGAGTATGTGGGACTACAGGCGTGTGCCACTATGCCAAGATAATTTTTGTATTTTTAGTAGGGACAGGGTTTCACTGTGTTGGCCAGGTTGATCTCAAACTCCTGACCTCAAGTGATCCACCTGCCTCGGCCTCCCAAAGTGCTGGGATTACAGGCATGAGTCACCACACCCGGCTGAAGCTGGTTTTTTACAAAAGTTGTTTTCAGCCATTTATTGAGCACTTACTGTGTTCCAGACACTGCGCTAAATGTTCTAGATGCATTATCTCATTTGGGCATCTAGCTCAAGGTCACATGGCAGAGTTGGGACCTGAAGCCAAGCCCAGCACCTGCTCTCTTACACACTGCTCCTTCCTTCCTCTCCAGCGTGAATGAGCTGCAGCCACATAGACTCACAATCAGGAATCAGAGACCATCAAAGGAAAGACTCCTGTCTGAAGGATGTGCCTTTATCCCAGACACTGACAAACACCTTTGCCAAGAGAGCTCAGAAACGACTGCAAACCCCAACCCAAGCAACTGGACTCTGGAAAACAGCTCATGAAATCTCAGCATCTGCCTTGTCTGGTGAGCCTCGTAGGGCACTCACCTCTATTACGGAGGCTTGATGGCAGCGGCTTGGTTTGAACTCTGTATTACTTATCTATTGCTGCATAGCAAATTACCCCAAAGCTTAGCCGCTTAAAACAACACGCATTTATTATATTCGTTTCTGAGTCACAAATTTGGGAGTGCTTTAGCTAGGGGTTTCTGCTGGGGTCTCTCATGAGGTGGCCATTAAGATGGTCTCTGGGGCTTAAGTGGGGCTGCAGGATTCACTTTCATACTGGTGCACTCACATGGAGAGTGATGAAGTGCTGGCTTTGTCAGAACGCCTCAGTTCCTCACCACCTGGACCACCACAGGGCTGCTTAAGTGTCCTCATGACATGGCAGCTGGCTTCCTCAGAGCATGTGATTCAGGAGAGCAAGATGGAAGCCACAGCGTCTTTTCCGACCTAGTCTTGGAAGTCATGCACTATCACTTCCACGCACTAAATCCAGCCTGTGCTCAAGGGGTAGGGAGTTGGGTTTATTTTTCATTTTTTGAGGGGGGAGACATGGTCTCCCTCTGTAACCCAGGCTGGAGTGAAGTGGTATGATCACAGCTCACTGAAGCCTCAACCTCCCAGACATGCTCAAGTGATCCTCCTGCCTCAGCCTCCAGAGCAGCTGGGACTACAGGTGCATGCCACCACATCCGACTAATTTTGTTGTTTAATTGTTTCTAGAGATGGGGCCTCATTATGTTGTCCAGGCTGGTCTTGAACCCCTGAGCTCAAGAGATCCTCCTGCTTTGGCCTCCCAAAGTGCTAGGTTTACAGGTGTGAGCCACCGCCCTCACCAGGTTCCAAATTTTGAGGGAGAAATTGTCAAAGGATTTGTGAACACATTTTGAACCTGTCGCAATCTCTTTCAGCTGAAAGTACAGAAACTCAACTCCAAGAGAGAGGCATTTATGGACCCAAACAGGGAAAGTGGAGCTGGACTCTCACAGAATGGAACCAGGCACCTAAAAACTGCACCGCCACCTCTCTCTCTTTCTCTCTCTCTCTCTCTCTCTCTCTCTCACACACACACACACACACACACACACCTGCTCCACTCTCTCAGCCATAACCTACATCACAGTCCACTCCAGATTCACCTTCTACCAGCCTCTTGACCTGAATAGAAGCTCCCATCTCAGAGGGAGCTCCTGGCCCCTGGCCAGCTGTGTTTGGGATGGGCCAGGGAGGACTCTGATAAGCCCGACTCTGCTCACGTGCTCTCCCCGCTGGACCAATTGCTGTTGCTGAAGCTGAGGCTCTTTGATTGGCAGGGTTTGGGTCAATCCCTGCATCTAGGGAGCAGGGCCTGGTACCAGCAGGGGACGCTGGGCCAGGGTGGGTAGAGGAAGAGAGCTGAGCGGCCACCCCAGTTGTGTGTGCAACTGTTGCCTTAGCTGAATTTATAAGCCAAAGGTCGCAGTTGTCCTATTTTTGGAATAGCAGGAAAAAGCAACTACTTCAAACTCTGGCAATGGCAATCCTCCACAGGAGTGGCCTAGTCGCTCGTTCTACCTGAAGACTTAAACCTACTGAGCCTGAACCTCTGAGAGGTCACCACCTTCTCATTTTAAGGTGGGACACACTTTAAGCCAGGAGACTGTGGCAGGCACAGCAGGCAGGTGGGCCAAGGCTTTTATCGTATTTTCTGCCCTGGATGCTGCTTCTAAGTAAGGACAAGGCTTATGACGTTCAGTTTAAGGGGAAGCAAGCATCGCTCACGTCTGCATCATCCAGGGCCATGTTCCTGACCTTGTTTGTAGCAGAAAATCCCATCTGGAAATGCAAAGGTCCCACCCTGACCCTGTCCAAAGTCTTCCGGTGGAGAGGTCTGGAGTTCAAGTGTGGTTTCATTGCCAAAAACAACTCCCAGGAAAACACTCAGAAGTTCCCAGGAGTAACCGTCTCTGCAGGTGCAGGGAGAGGAGACTTCCGGCTGTATTTGAGCACCCCGACCTCACCCCACATATTTCAGAGCTGGCTTTCCACTGTGCTGGCTGTGAAGGCAAACTGCAAAATGGGCCAGAAGAGTGCATGAGTGCTTTTGCTTCTGAAATTCCTGGGGCTTCAACTTAATTTCAGTCAGGATAGTTAACATTCAACTAACATTAACCTTTTAAATAACCACTTCCGGCCACTTCATTCGTCCAGAGCTTTTTTTTTTTTTTTTGAGACAGAGCCTTGCTCTGTCACCCAGGCTAGATTACAATGCAGTGATGTGATCTCGGCCCCCTGCAACCTCCACCTCCCGGGTTCAAGTGATTCTCCTGCCTCAGCCTCCTGAGTAGCTGGGATTACAGGCGCCCGCCACCACACCCCGCTAATTTTTGTATTTTTTTTAGTAGAGACAAGGATTCTCCATGTTGGCCAGGCTGGTCTTGAACTCCTGACCTCTGGTGATCCACCGCCTCAGCCTCCCAAAGTGCTGGGATTACAGGCGTGAGCCACTGCACCCAGCCAGAGCACTTTTGAGAGTATTTTCTGAGGCTGTTTGGGACAGGATGAAGGCTTGGTAATCAGCCTCCTGGGTACAAATTCCAGTTCTGACCTCAGTTTTTTCATCAGTAAAATGGGGGTCTAAAGACCCACCAAGTGTCTGGCATGGAGGAGGGATTTGGTAACAGGATGATACTTTGTGATGGGTTGGGCTATTGGAGGAAGAAATAGGCCCACATGCGCAGATACTCACAGCTATAATCCCAGTACTCTGAAAAGGTGAGGTAGGAGGATCACTTGAGCCCAGGAGTTCGAGACCAGCCTGAGCAACACGGGGAGACCCCCACCCCGCTTTCTACAAAAAGTTTTAAAAATAGCCAAGCATGGTGGTGCATGCCTGTAGTTCCAGTTCCTCCAGAGGCTAAGGCAGGAGGATTACTTAAGTCCAGGAGGTCAAAGCTGTAGTGAGCCATGATTGCACCACCACATTTCAGCCTGGGCGACAGAGCAAGACCTTGTCTCAAAACAAACAAACAAAAAGAAACAGGCCCAGAGAGGGCTGACCACTTGTCCAAGGTCACACAGCTGGGTAAAGGCAGCCATGAGCCCCAATATCTAGTTGCAGGGTCCCCAAGCAGGGCTAGGAAGGGTTCTCAGGCCACTTATGACGGTGGAGAGAAATGGATCCCGAGCCTGAGCCACAGCCAACTGGGACCTTGGCCAAGCAGGGAACAAGCAGGGGAGGCAGGAGGAGGGGCAGGGAGGGATGGAGCCAAATTCCTGCATCTGCCCTGCCTGGATGGTGCAGCTGGGGACCAGACCTGTGGGCTGAGACCTGATGCCAAGGCCTGCAAGCATCCTCAGGTTTTGCCCTTGAGGTCTGGGGTCACTCTCTACACCCCTTAGCCCTCCCTCCCCATGCTGGTACCCCAGACCTCTCAGTCCCAGGGCTACTACCAAAGGGCAAACTCCTGGGTGAACGGATGCCAGCCCCCTGGATCTGCCCTTTCTGCCTGCTCCTGAACAGCAGCTGGCCGGGGCCAGAGGCTCCTCCTGAGAACAGCAGCTTTTTATCTGTAACCTGCATGGCCCCCCTCCCCAGCCAGGGATCAAATCCAGCCACTAGTTCCAAATGTTCCAACCTTCAAACCAAAGCCGCTCCCACTCCCACCCCCATCCTGACTGGCTGAAGCCAAGCCTTTCTCTTGGGCTTCCTGTCCCCCATATAATGAAGGGGAGTAAACAGAGTTACCGGCCTCCTGCAGTCACTCTGTGCCAGAATTTAAGGACAAAACAAAAAACAAACAAACAACAACAACAAAAAAAACAGTAGCTAGAGCCACCACCTGTGGCAGAGGTGATTCAAGCACAGGCGTGGAGCCAGAAAGCTTTAATTCAAATCCTGGGTCAGCCTCTTACCAGCTATGTGAACTTTGGCAGTTACTTTACCTCTCTGTGTCTCTGTTTCCTCATCTCTAAAATGGAGATAATGGGTCGGGCACGGTAACTCACCCCTGTAATCCAAGCACTTTGGGAGGCCAAAGCAGGCGGATCACTTGAGGTCATGAGTTGGAGACCAGCCTGGCCAAAATAGTGAAACCCCATCTCTACTAAAAATACAAAACTTAGCCGGGTGTGGTGGCGGGCACCTGTAATTCCAGCTGCTCTGGAGGCCTAGGCAGGAGAATCGCTTGAATTCAGGAGGAGGTTGCAGTGAGCCAAGATCACGCCACTGCACTCCAGCCTGGGTGACAGAGCAAGACTCCGTCTCAAAAAATATAAAATTAAAAAAATAAACTGGAGATAATAATAGCATCCACCGGGTGGATTTTTTCTGCCGATTAAATGAGTTGATAGATGTCAAGTGCTTGGGGCACTGCCTGGAGGAAGCTTACCCTCCTCCCTCCCATATGCTGCTAGGGAGTCCCGACCACATGCCCTGGGTGTCATCTGTCAACTTTACAGCTAGAGGGGCTCCCAGCCTCTCACCAATGACCATCTGATCACTCCCACGCCTTGCAGCACCAGCTCACACATGTGGCTTCATGCCAGTCCTGAGGTACCCAGACAGGGGCCCAGTCCCTTTTCCTGGCCACAGGGAGCCTCTCCATCCACCTTCCTGCAGTCTCAGAGCTACACAGCCAAAATGTCCAGCCCAGTCACCCTGAAGAGTGTGAAAGTGATTGTCTGCAGGAAGCTTTCTTTTAAAAATATTTTTATACAGTCACAGTGGCTCACACCTGTAATTCCAGCACTTTGGGAGGCCAAGGCGGGTGGATCACTTGAGGTCAGGAGTTCGAGGTCAGCCTGGCCACCATGGCCAAACCCCATCTCTTCTAAAAATACAAAAATTAGCCAGGTGTGGTGGCATGCACCTGTAATCCCAGCTACTTGGGAGGCTGAGGCATGAGGATCACTTGAATCCGGGAGGCGGAGGTTGCAGTGAGCTGAGATCATGCCACTGCACTCCAGCCTGGGTGATAGAGTGAGACTGTCTCAAAAAATAAAATAAAAAATGTTTTTAGAGATGGGGTCTCGCTCTTTTGCCCAGGCTGGAGTTTAGCAGTGCAATCATAGTTCACTGCAGTCTTTAACTCCTGGGCTCAAGCAATCCTCCCACCTCAGCCTCTGAGTAGCTGGGACTGCAAGTGTGAGCCGGTGCATCCAACTCCTGTGGGAAGCTTTGAAAAGAGCAACTCCTCTCCTCCTGCTGCTCTGGAACCTGCGGGATGCTTGAGTGTCCCCTAGGCCTGCTCTGTGGCCTACCACGGCCACTGTCTTCCCTGCCTACACAGTGAACCACTGTGGTCCAAGGAGTCCAGCCCTTCCCATGCCAAGCCACTGGTAAGGCTGCCTGCCCTCAGGCACCAGGGCATCCCAAGCATACTCCAAGGCCTGGCCCAGGCGAGGCTGGAACCTGAACACGCCCTCCTGAATGCTCGGGGCACTGAGGAGGCCACAGGCTGCAGGCCCGGGGCCCTGCCTGGCAGGCTCCTTGGGGCAGGGTTACAAGACCCACTGGAACAGCGACCCCCTCAGGCAACAGTCTGTCTTCTGGGCTGTGGAAGCTTCGGGATTTCACTGAGATGATGGGTGTGCAGCACTTTCCTCTTGGGGACTGGGGGGGTCGTTCCTGGACCATGCCTCCCAAAAGGGGTCAGCTCTCCTTCACCAGAAACAGAACTGCCAGTCAGCCCCTCAAATCCAAGGTGCATAAGACCCCTCCCCATGGAGCCTCTGCTAAGCATCTCAGTCAGGCAGACACTCCTTTGAGGGGCAGCCAGGCCTCCAGCCTGGGAGCTTAGCACCCAGGACACCAACTCGACCCATCTACCCACTTGCTTAGTGAACCTAGGCGGTCCAGTCCCCTCTCTGGGCCTCAGTTTCCCTATCTATTAGGTGTTGAGTTAGGTGGTGCCCAAGGCTTCCTGAGCTATCACAGGCTCTGATTCCTAAAAGTCACCATCCCTGCTCAAAAGCCTGCAGTGGCTCCCTAGTGCCCTGGGAGTCAACTCCCACTCCTTCATCCGGCAGACAAGGCCTCTGCCAAGGTCACCAGCGCCCCTGTCCACTCAACCCCTGGGAGGGTCATCTGTAGCCTCTGGTCCTGCCTATGCCTGGGTCATTCCCAGGCAGCCTGGGATGGGGTAGAAGGTCCCTTATGCCCACCCAGCCCCTCAATGACCTCAGCACAGCTTTCCTCTCATTGCTTTTATTGATTCCCAAGGGCAACCCTGCTCCCATGGGGAGGCCAAGTGGGCTCACATCTTGTAGCCTCCAAAGATGGGGTCGTTCCCATACTCAGGGGAAGCCAGGGAGGCCTTGAGCTTAGGCTGGGCGCTGAGGCGTGCCACGTAGGCTGAGAGCAGGAGGAGGGCACCCAGATAGCCAGGCACCAGTGTCCCTGGTAGAGGGTTGTGACTGCAAGTTGTCCAGGTTCATGGTGTTTTGAACCAAGAATTGGACAAAACGCCCAGCAAAGCAAAGAAAGAATGAAGCAATAAAAGAATGAAAGCAGTTTTTTTTGTTGTTGTTTTTTTTTTGAGACGGAGTCTTGCTCTGTCACCCAGGCTGGGGTGCAGTGGTGTGATCTCTGCTTACTGCAACCTCTGCCTCCCAGGTTCAAGTGATTCTTGTGCTTCAGCCTCCCAAGTAGCTGGGATCATAGGCGTGTGCCACCACGCTCAGCTGATTTTTTTTTTTTTTTTTTTGTATTTTCAGTAGAGACAGGGTTTCACCATGTTGGCCAGGCTGGTCTCGAACTCCTGACCTCAGATGACCCACCCACTTCGGCCTCCCAGAGTGCTGGGATTACAGGTGTGAGCCACCACACCCGGCCTAAAAGCAGGGATTTATTGAAAACGAAAGTACACTCCACGGTGTGGGAGTGGGCCCAGCAGCAGCTCAAGGGCCTGGATACAGAATCTTCTTGGGTCCAAATACCCCCTAGAAGTTTCCCATTGGTCACTTCATGCTCACCTCATGTAAATGAAGTGGTAGCCTGCAATCTGATTGGTTGCAGAAAACAGCCAATCAGAGGCTGAAGTGAACTTAAAAGGTCACACTCCTGTGCCAACATCTGATTGGATCAGATGTTTGCTAGGGTGAAGTTACAAAGTTATACTTCTATGCAAACAAAGACTCCACCCACAATCAGTCTGATTGTTTGCGGACAGCAACCATTCATAGGCTGGAGTGAAGTTACCAAGTTGCAAACGAAGACTCCACCCACAACCAGTCTGATTTGTTGGGAACAGCCAATTTCGCATCTGCTGTGCAGAAAAGGTCAAATGGAGTAGCCTCTGGTCCTTTTGTTACTTAGGTGTGGAAAGTTAGGGTTTTCCTTTCAATTTAGTTCTAGGAAGTTGGCATGAAACAGCCTTAGGTTCCCTGCCTCCACACCCTATTCTCCTGCCTCACCAGGACCTGGTGGGCCAGCAGCAAGTCCAGCAGGTTGTGGTCGGTGAAGGAGACCTGCAGGGCAGGGGGTGTGAGGGAGCTTGAGCTGGGTCAGGAGAGAGCAGCTTCAGGAGCCAGAACCCTGGCTGCCTCTGCTGCAGTGAACTGGCCCACCCTGGGCCTCAGTTTGCCCTTCTAAGAAATGGACCTACAATGATCTGGGAGAGGCTGGAGCCAGCACTCACCTTGCTGCCCACGATGAAGGCCTGTCATCCCTGGTTCTGGGTCAGAGGGTCTCAAAAGGCTCCAGGTGCCTGGCAGCTCCTGAACACACTGGGCTTTGCCCACCTCCTGTGAACAGGACTGATTCCAGTTGGAGGTGTGCGGTGAGACTGATCAGGGTGACCTCCTGTCCCTGACCACACTGTCCCAGAGCACCAGCCGGCACCCAGGCTCACTCAGAGCCCTGGTGGATAAGGCAGCTGCAGCGCCTGCCCACGATGGTCCTCCGCCCCGTCATTCACTATGTCCACCAGTGGTCTTTGCTGCCTAAAAATACCAAAAAAAAATTAGCCGGGCGTAGTGGCAGGCTCCTATAGTCCCAGCTACTCGGGAGGCTGAGGCAGGAGAATGGTGTGAACCCATGAGGCGGAGCTTGCAGTGAGCCGAGATCGCACCACTGCACTCCAGCCTGGGCGACAGAGCGAGACTCCGTCTCCAAAAAAAAAAAAACAAAAAACACAGGTTTAGATGAACAAGGGTTTTATTACTTGGTATAAGTAAGGAGAACACTGAGAGGATTCTGGAAAGCAGCATCTCCCCACAGGAAAGTGACAGGAGGGTTTTATGGGGTGATGGAGAGGGGAGAGGGGGCATGATGGCATGCAGAGGAGAGGTCCCAGTTGCGCAGACGCAGTGAGTCATTAATCCAGTGTTCCCAGAAAAAGCGATCCAGATCCAGATCCCAAGAGAGGGTTCTTGGACCTCATGCAGAGAGGAATTCAAGGCGAGTCATAGGGTGCAGTGAGAAGAGAGAGCTTATTGAAAGCCACTCCATTACAGAGTAGGGCATCCTCAGAAAGCAAGAGGAGGGATGCACCATATTTGTTTTAAGTTCTTCTTATACAGGATTCTTATCTATGCAAAGACTAAACTAAGTTGTGCCTATGTGTGAGTGGGCTGACAGCATGACAAAATTTATTATTTTATTGATTTAAAGAAAACTATCCTTGACGTTTTAGTGTGTGAGTGCATCAAAGCATAACTGTAATTATCTTGAAAGCATATGTTGTTACGGGTATTGGGACGTCAAACTTTCTGTGGCTGCAGGAATGTGTCCTTGCAGGCAGTACCAAGCCGATTCCTTAGCTGTAAGCATCTTAGAACCGTGGGTCGTGACTAGTGTGGAAAGTGCCTTGCTAGGTTTTTTTGGTTTTGTTTCGTTTGTTTTTTGTTTGTTTTTTATTTGTTTGTTTGTTTTGTTTTTTTTAAGATGGAGTCTTGCTCTGTCGCCCAGGCTGGAGTGCAGTGGTGCAATCTCGGCTCACTGCAAGCTCCACCTCCTGGGTTCACGCCATTCTCCTGCCTCAGCCTCCCGAGTAGCTGGGACTACAGGCACCCACCACCACACCCAGCTAATTTTGTTTTTGTATTTTTAGTAGAGACGGGGTTTCACCGTGTTAGCCAGGATGGTCTCAATCTCCTGACCTTGTGATCCGCCTGCCTCGGCCTCTCCAAGTGCTGGGATTACAGGCGCGAGCCACCACGCCTGGCCATTTTTACATTTTTAAAGGTTTCCTTTAATTCCCTTTGACCAAGAGAGGGGTCCATTCTGTTGAGAGGTTTAGGGTTTTATTTATTTCTTTAGTGGATATATCCCCTTTTTTGTCAAGGTATGCCAGAGGCAGTATCAATAGCCAAGCTTTTATTATTTATTATTTATTTATTTTTAAGACAGAGTCATGCTCTGTCACCAAGGCTGGAGTGCAATGGTGCGATCTTGGCTCACTGCAACCTCCACCTCCCGGGTTCAAGCAATTCTCCTGCCTCAGCCTTCCTAGTAGCTGGGATTACAGGTGCACGCCACCATGTTTGGCTAATTTTTGTATTTTTAGTGCAGACATGGTTTCACCATGTTGGCCAGGCTGATCTTGAACTCCTGACCTCAGGTGATCTGCCTGCCTCGGCCTCCCAAAGTGCTGGGATCACAGGTGTGAGCTACCACACCCGGCCTGGCCAAGCTTTCATTTTGTCCCATATTGATGCCAGGGTGGTGTGCTACCTGTCCTGGGTCCATTATGTCCCTTGGTGGGACTTTTATGGCCAAGGGACTTAGAGTCCAAAGTTGTATAGTCAATTAAACATTCTAGGTCAGGTGGGAATGGAGGTAGGCAGGCATTCATCAGCTTTAGGACCCCCTTTAAGCAACATAAGAGCCAAAACTCAAAAGCCAAAATGCAAGGTTATAAAATTAACTTATCTGTAAATTCTATGCATTGAGCCATTGTAATCTTGGCTTGTAGCAATTCGTTATACAAAACACAAGCGTTTTATTAGCTGCTTAGGCATCTGTGTGCCCATCTTTACAGGTGGTACACACCTGTAATCCCAGCTACTCAGGAGGCTGAGGCAGGAGAATCACTTGAACACAGGAGGCAGAGGTTGCAGTGAGCCAAGATTGTGCCATTGCACTCCAGCCTGGGCAACAAAAGCGAAACTCCATCACCAGGATAAAAAAAAAAAAAAGAAAAATAACAGGTTTAATCTTGGACAGGTGTACCCAGCTAGTGATTCCCTGAAGTTTAATCTTTGATTAACTTCAGTGAGCCAAGAACTAGTTCCTGATTAGCTTCACGTTGCAGTGAGATGAGATTATGCCATTGCACTCCAGCCTGGGCAACAAAAGCAAAACTCCAGAAAAACAAACAAACAAACAACAAAAAAATCAAGTTTAATCTTGGACAGGTATACCCAGCTAGTGATTCCCTGAAGGTTCCATCTTTGATTTGGAGGGTCTGAGCTAATTTTATCCCTCAAAATCAGCTCTTACAATCTCATATGATAGTCTCTGGGCCTGGAGGGACTGAATCATTTCAAATTCTGGAGGTAAAACAAAATATAAGTAATTAACAACATTTTAAACAAAAGGTCATAAGCCATACCTAGTTGTTTTTTGTTTTTTGATGAGATGGGGGTCTCACAGTATTGACCAGGCTGGTCTCAAACTCCTGGCCTCAAGTGATCTTCCCATCTCGGCCTCCCAAAGTGCTGGGATTACAGGCGTGAGCCACCACACCCAGCCAGCTCTGCCTAGTTTTGAGCAGGGCAGGAAAGGAAGTTCACAAGTAGCCAAACATTTAAATTATTTAGCATCAAGGCATAGAATAAATTAGATTATTTCAGATAGAGGAAAAATTATTAAATGGATCTTAATGTTTTTGAATACAGGCCTGTTCCTGTGTCTAATGAGAACAGTTTACTTTGTCACTTTTGCCCAGTTCTAAAGACAAGGCTTTGGTTAACTTGAGTTTGGCATCAGATACTGGCAGGAGTTGATGCCTTTTTTAGATGAGATGTGGATACCCAGAAGTCAAAGCCCTGTAATTTAACAGTACGAGGATTAGTCAATAGCACCTGATAAGGACCTTTTCCAAGGGGCTGAAGGTGGTGATACTGGTCTTCATGGTCTAACTAGAAGGTGTAAAAAAAATTCTACAACCTTGCAGCAATTAACTTTTATAGCTTTAGTAAGCCCCAGCAATAAAACTAAGTTAGAGACTTAACAGGATTTTGATTTTGAGGATGTTTGTTAAAGATGTTAAAAGGTTAAAACATTTGATCAAAACAGAAGCACAGGTCATTGCAAAATAGTTACTCATTTAACCAAAGTGATAATTAAAAACCATGTAACTGGCTGGGCATGGTGGCTCATGCCTATAATCCCAGCACTTTGGGAGGCCAAGGTGGGCAGATCACCTGAGGTCAGGAGTTTGAGACCAGCCTGACCAACATGGAGAAACCCTGTCTCTACTAAAAATACAAAAAATTAGCCAGGCATGGTGGTGCATGCCTGTAATCCCAGCTACTTGGGAGGCTGAGGCAGGAGAATTGCTAGAACCTGGGAGGCAGAGGTCGTGGTGAGCCAAGATCACACCCTTGCACTCCAGCCTGGGCAACAAGAGCAAAACTCTGTCTGAAAAAAAAAAAAAAAAAAAAACCACCATGTAACCACTCCATTACAGAGTGGATAAAACCTAAAACCTTTTAAATCTTAGGGTTTTTTTAGCAATCCAAAACCTAATAAAGACAGCATAGCAATTATAAAATCTTGGGTTTTTTTGTTTTTTGTTTGTTTGTTTGTTTTGAGATGGAGTCTCACTCTGTTACCCAGGCTGGAGTGCAGTGGTGCGATCTCAGCTCACTGCAACTTCTGCCTCCCGGGTTCAAGTGATTCTTCTGCCTCAGCCTCCCAAGTAGCTGGGACTACAGGTATGCACCACAATGCCCAACTAATTTTTTGTATTTTTAGTAGAGACAGGGGTTCACCATATTGGCTAGGCTGGCCTCGAACCCCTGACCTCATGATCCACCCATCTCAGCCTCCCAAAGTGCTGGGTTACAGGTGTGAGCCACCATGCCCAGCCAAAATCTTGTTTCTTAAGCCAGCTACAAAAAAGCAAAGAAAACCCTTCTGCAGTGACTGCTTCTCCTTCTGGGAAGCCCATTTACATAACTTGGAATTCAAACTCAATGAAAAAAGTGTTTGAATTTAACTGAACACAGGAAGAGTGTGTTCAAAGCTATGCATATAGCAAGGGAATACCTGACTCTTAGAAACAGTGTGAGAAGTTTTCTGATTACATTAGAAACTTAGATATATCAAGAAAAGCCAAGAGTACAGAATCAAGTTATCCTTCTCAAGGAGAGAAAAACAAGACATAGCAAAAGTTGAACTTCTGAGATATGATTCTGAGAAGTTTTCAAAAGAAATAGATTATAAAATACAAGTAAAATATCTTGCAATTTTATTAAGAGCTAAGCAATAGTTTTTTTTAAAAAAAAACCTTGTTGTAACGTAGGGGACCAATCTTGGACTATTATAAATGATTTCCTTTTAATTATAATCGACTTAGTGACATCCAAAATACTTTCATAAATTCCCCTTCCCAAAGCTTATCATGACTTACACAGACCATCTACAACATGCTTGGACTTTCTGCCTTGTCCTAAACCTCCTAAATAATCAGTCATTTTACTTTAGGACAAAAATTTACCACACAAGATCCTTTTTCATACAAAATTATTCTCTTTTCTTTATAACCTTCCTTACCAAAAATACGTCTGCATGTCCATAACTTTCTTCACACCTCTCTCTCCCCTACTTACTGTTCCTTTCTACCTTGTTTAACAAGTAATTTTCAAGGCCATAATTGACTTTTAGATAACTTCTGAATTGGAAAAAATTACTCTTTTTCTCAATAAGACTAGTTCCTGGGAGGCTTTTGCCCTCCAATGCCACCCAGAGATATGCCAAATTAAACAACCCAAAGAACGAAAATCATCAAGACCAGAAGGGAAATGCTAGGTGTAAGCTTCAGGGCATGGAAGTGCAGGGCAACATGTGTCACTAGTGAGGCACAGACAGCAAACATGTGGCCAAAAAAGGGGACAAGGGGGATGGAGAATCAGTAGGTGCTGGCACACATCCCTCTGAGCCTCGGTTTATCTGACAGGGCAACATGGCAGCCCTGGACCCATAAAAGCCAAAAAGCCCCATGCAACAGGGTGGCACCCAAGCCAGAGGACCCCACAACTCCAGGCTCCCTGGCAGGCATAGCCCACAGGATCCAACAGCTCTGAGTGGGGGCCTGTAACCCCCAGTCCCAAGGGAATATAAAGGAACATGAGCATCCCTGTGTCCCCTGGGGCTCAGCATACTGAGCATGAAAAAAGACAACAAAGGAAAGGGAAGGGACAACAAAGACACTCACCCATCCATGACTCCGAGAACTTAGGAAGCAAGAAACCCTGAACTGTTTGTCATATGTTAGCATTTTACAGAGAAAACCATTCTACAACTGTGAAACATATTTTCCCATATCATAAACTTTTCTTAACTGAGAATGACCCAGACATCTGACAAGCCATCCAAAGAAAGCTGTGGACCAACGTTTTGGGTAAAGAAGACTTCATGGAAGTTTGGTTTTCAAAAAGCCCCTTTCGCCTTTTTTTTTTTCTTCAGATTCAAAGGCATTTCTCATGTTTACATTTTAGCCAGAACAAAATCTCCACGTAACCTTGAACAGCAAGTTTTATCTCAACACCAGTAGCCTAATAATAGCAGATTCAAAGCAAGCAGAAAATAAAAGAGAGAAATAGCTTTGGAAGTGGTAATCAGAGGTAAGTGAACCTGTGGGCCAGCCATACAGGGCTGCCATAAGGCCACAGTAAAGTAAAGGCGACAACTGGGAAATGACAAGAACTGTAGCTTTCCCACACCCAGCAAAGGGGACAAGGTAGATTAGTTCACGGCACACACTGGCAAATGTCTTGCAGGGCTCCTTCTATTTTTATTATGCCCCAGGGACTCTAACCCCTTAAGCAGGGACTCCCACCCCATGGGCCAGGACTCTAACCCAAATATTAGCCTTGCCTAATATGACACCAAGACAGATCCCACTTTCCAGAGGTGGCCAATTAGTGCTGCACAAACTGAATTTCCTTGGCATAGGGTCTTGTCTGTTCTCACACTGCTAATAAAGACATACCTGAGACTGGGTAATTAATAAAGGAAAGAGGTTTAATTGACTCACAGTTCTGCATGGCTTGAGAGGCCTCAGGAGACCTACAATCATGGTGGAAGGGGAGGCAAACACGTCCTTCTTCACGTGGCGGCAGCAAGGAGAAGTGCCAAGCAAAAAGGGGAAAAGTCCTTTATAAAACCATCAGACTTGTGAGAACTCACTCACTATCATGAGAACAACAGGAAGATAACTGCCCCCATGATTCAATTACCTCCCACCAGGAACCTCCCATGACATGTGGGGATTATGGGAACTACAATTCAAGATAAGATTTGGGTAGGGACACAGCCAAACCATATCAGTCCCTTAGTGGTGGTCACCAGAAGATGCTACCAGAAAAAGGGGTCCCAATCCAGATCCCAAGAGAGGGTTCTTGGATCTCACACAGGAAGGAATTCAAGATGAGTCAAAGAGTGCAGTGAGAAGAGAGAGTTTATTGAAAGCTACTCCATTACAGGGTAGGGTGTCCTCAGAAAGCAACAGGAAGAGTGCACCGTCTTTGTTTTAAGTTTTATATGTCTTGTCTATGCAAAGACTAAACTAAGCTGTCCCTACATGCAGATGGGCTGACAGAATGACAAAAATTATTATTTTCTTGATTTAAAGAAAACTATCCTTGACATTTTATTAAAGTGTTATTTTATCAAAGCACGTTTATCCCAAAGTGCTGGGATTATAGGTGTGAGCCACTGTGCTCAGCCAATGTCTTGATAGTCTTGATTTCACTTTGGAAGGCCAAGGCAGGAGAATTGCTTGAGCCCAGAAGTTGGAGACCAGCCTGGGCAACACAGTGAGACCCCGTCTGTATTTAAAAACAAAAACGGCCAGCACGGTCGCTCATGCCAGTAATCCCAGCACTTTGGGAGGCCAAGGCAGGCAGATCACTTCAGGTCAAGAGTTCAAGACCAGCCTTGCCATGGTGAAACCCCATCTCTACTAAAAATACAAAAATTAGTCAGGCATGGTGGTGGGCACCTGTAATCCCAGCTACTCGGGAGGCTGAGGCAGAAGAATCTCTTGAACCTGGGAGGCAGAGGTTGCAGTGAGCCAAGATCATGCCACTGCACTCCAGCCTGGGCAACAGAGCAAGACTCCGTCTCTAAATAAATAAATAAAATACCAAAATGGACATGATTTAAAAATGGTGTCACCCTGGCTTTCCTAGGCTCCCTAACATCAGCACATGGGCCGCATGTTATGGTCATGAAGCTATAGCTCCTTCTGGGCTGGAGACTTTAGCATGGTCATGAAGAAAGTTCACTTTCTATAAGTTGCTGGGGTCTGTCAGAAGCTGTTTCCTACCAACAACACCTTGTGGTCACCACCACTTTCCACACAGGGTTTGGGGAAAAACAGGCTGCAGGACAGGAGGCTATAAAACAGGCAACTATGTAAGTTGATAAAATTCCTATAATTCCTATAATCCCTGGAGACCCTCCTTGTCTGCTTTCAGAACCTGCAAATAAACCTCCCTCCATTAGTTTCTTGCCATAGATTTACCTTCACACAGTAGTCGCTCTTGTAAGCCTAAAGCTGCTTTTTTTTTTCCTGTCATTTCTCTAAAATGTATTGCTCTTTGTTGAAGACACCATGTGAGTGAAATCTCATCACTGCTTGGAGTTACTTTTCATTGAGGTTTCTCCTGCGTGATTGTAGGTTTTTCTTTTGTTCTACTGTTACAGGGGTCCATTCCAACTAACAACTCATGAATGTTGAGGAAAAGATTATTTTTTCTCCCCCACATAGTCTGCAAACCATTTCTTGACTGAGTATGAAGGCAAATGCAGCCTTCAAATGCGGCTGGCCAGGGGCTGGGATGGGCAGAGCTTCCTGGACCCCAGAGGGCTGCGTCTCACCAGGCGGAGCCCAGTGCTGCCTCCTTGCAAGCTCACCTGGCCCCCAGTCCGGGTCTCCTCCTGGCTGCCCCTCCCCCGGAAGGCTCAGAGCCATAAGGAGGGAGGAAGGTGTCCTTCCCAGGTGCAGAACCGCCCACCCAAAGCCTGGGCAAAAATTAAAAACATCGCACTGATCAGGGGCACCCCCTGCACCGAGCGCTCAGGGTTGGGTGCGCTTCCCCTCCTCCTCATTTGAGCTCACAGCTGCCTAGGCCTAGGGGGAGGAGGAGGAGGTGGCACCAGGACTGGGATCTCATCCCTGACTCACAGCTGGAGGAACATCTGCCCAGCATGTAGCAGCTTACAAAGAGCTTTCATAGAAATGATCTCATTTCATCTCCACGCAATCTGGGAGGGAGGGAGTCCTGTTCCCATTATACAGATGAGGACACCAAGGCTCAGAGGAACCTGCTCTGGCCTGGAGCACCCGCTCCTGCTTTGTGCAGAAGCATCACAGATCTGAGAGAGTGAGAGGACCCCTTGTTGTCCAGCAGACTGCCTGTCTCCCGCCACCGGACGGGCTGAACCTCCAGATGACTTGCCGCCACGGTGCTGTGGTGTTCCGGTTGGCTGCTTTTACCCACAGCCCTCTGGCTCCATGGGCCTTCCCTGTGATCTAGCTCCGTGGCTACCCTGGGGCCACGGCTCCCAGCAGCACAGCTTTTCCCGGCCCATCCCCCACCTCCATTGCATGTGCACATCACGCCTTTTTGGTGGGTTTTAAAGTGTACATAAACAGTTTGTTTTGTTTTGAGACCAGGTCTTGCACTGTCACCCAAGCTGGAGTTCAGTGGCATGATCTTGGCTCACTGCAGCCTTGATCTCCTGGGCTCAAGCGATCCTCCCACCTCAGCCACCCCAGTAGCTGGGGCTACAGGCACATGCTACCATGCCCAGCTAATTTTTGTATTTTTAGTAGAGACGGGGTTTCGCCAGCCATGTTGCCCAGGATGGTCTTGAACTCCTGAGCTCAAACCATCCGCCCACCCTGGCCTTCCAAAGTGCTGGGATTACAGCCGTAAACCACTGCGTCCAGCCTAAACAGCTTTATTGTTACATAAGATTCACCCTTGCAAAGCCTGCATTCTGTGGTTT
The DNA here is from genome assembly GCF_029289425.2 of Pan paniscus. Classification (NCBI taxonomy): domain Eukaryota; kingdom Metazoa; phylum Chordata; class Mammalia; order Primates; family Hominidae; genus Pan; species Pan paniscus. Next base: position 68,757,258 of record NC_073258.2, on the reverse strand, counting down.
TTCATATATTCGGTGTTGCGCAATCATTACCCTATCTAATTCCAGAACATGTTCATCATGCCGAAAGGACACCCCATGCCCATTAGCAGTCACTCCTCTTTCTTCCTCCCCCCAGCGCATGGCAACCACTAATCTACTTTCTGTCACTATGGATTTGCCTATGCTGGACATTTCACATAAGTGGAATCATACAGTATTTGTCCTTTTGTATCTGTCACTTAGCATAATATTTTCAAGGTTCATCTATGCTGTAGAATGTGTTAGTACTTCATTTCTTTTTATAGCCAAGTAATATTCCATTGTAGTAATAGACCACCCTTGTTTACTCATTCATAGTTTGTTTTTTGGTTTTTGTTTTGTTTTGTTTTTTGTTTTTGAGACAGAGTCTCACTCTGTCTCCTAGGCTGGAGTGTAGTGGCGCGATCTCGGCTCACTGCAACCTCCGCCTCCTGGGTTCAAGCTATTCTCCTGCCTCAGCCTCCCAAGTAGCTGGGACTACAGGTGCATGCCACCATGCCCGGCTAATTTTTGTATTTTTAGTAGAGATGGGGTTTCACGATATTGGTCAGGCTGGTCTGGAACCCCTGACCTCAGGCTATCCACCCTCTGTCTCCCAAAGTGCTGGGATTACAGACGTGAGCCACCATGCCCAGACTTTACTCATTCATAGTTGATGGACATTTAGGTTGTTTCACTTTTTGGTCTACTATGAATAATGCTTTTAGGAACATTTCTGTAGAAGTTTTTGTGCGGACTTATAGGAGTTTCTTTGTTTTGTTTTGTTTTTTTAGAGACTGTGTCTTGCTCTATCACTCAGGCTGGAGTACAGCTCCTGAGTAGCTGGGACTATAAGCAATCATCACTGTGCCCGGCTAATTTTTATATTTATTGTAAAGACGGGGTCTCACTTTATTGCCCAAGCTGGCATTGAACTCCTGGCCTCAAGTGATCCTCCTGCCTTGGCCTCCCAAAGTGCTGGGATCACAGGCATGAGCCAAACTTATGTTTGCCTGGCCCCAAACTTATGTTTTTGGTTCCCTTGACTATATACCTGGGAGTGGAATTGCTGAGTCATGTGATAACCCATTTTGAGGAATTGCCAAATTCCTTTCCAAAGTGGCTGCACCATTTTACAATCCCATCAGCAGAGTCTGAGGGTTCCAACTTCTCCACATCCTTACCCACAGTGGTCAGTGTCCGTCTTTTTTACCTTATCCTGGTGGTTACGAAGTAGATTCTCAACATGGTTCTATTTGGGGTGCTTACCAGGTACCAAGTTCTAGATTCAACTTGTGGGGAAAGCAGGGGAGAGGGAGCCATCATCTTTGCCGTTAGAGGAATCACAGTAAAGTGTGGAGGGAGATAGATAGACACAAGTCTTCATTCATGCATTGATTAGTATGTACCAGGCAATGAATGGGCTAGACACCATGGGAGACACCAAAATAGGCAGGATATAGTCTGTACCCTAACGAAGTCTTTTAATGAAGAATATAGGACCTTTGTTGGGAGCCATGGCTCATGCCTGTAATCTCAACGCTTTGGGAGGCCAAGGCAGGAGGATTGCTTGAGGCCAGGAATTCAAGACTAGCCTGGGAAGCATAACAAGATGTCATCTCTGCAATAAATAAATAAAATGGCTGGGCATGGTGCCACATGCCTATAGTGCCAGCTACTCAGAAGTCTGAGAGAAAGATTGCTTGAGCCCAGGAGGTCAAGGCTGTAGTAAGCCATGAGCCAAGATTGTACCACTGCACTCCAGCCTGGGTGACAGAGTGAGATCCTGTCTCAAAACACACATACACACACACACACACACACACACACACACACACACACACACGACCTTCACCAGCAGTCCATCCTCCCAGCCATCTATCCACTTCCATCTATCTCTCTATCCATCTAAACCCTCATCTACCCAATCATCCATCAATCCATCAATCAAATATTCAATAGCCAGTCCATCAAGACATTCATCTATCCATTTGTCCACCTATTCATCCAACTACCCATTTACCCATATGATCGTCGGCCACCTGTCTATCCATCCATCTTCCATTCACCCATCCATCTATCCAACCATCTACCCAACCAACTATCTATGCAATCATCCATCCATCCATTTACCAATCATTGCACCACCAGCCCATCAAATCACCTACCCATCCTTCCAGCCAGCCAGCCACTCACCTGTCCATCCATCCAACTTCTCATCTACTAACCCAACTATCCATCCTCCGGTCCATCCATTCATCTATCCATCCATCTGTCCATTTAAACACCAGTTCATCAAATTATCCACCCATCCATCCAACCACCCATTTTACCCAACCAACCATCCTTCTACCCATCCTTCCCTCTGTCTACCCATTAGTCAAACCCCTGATCCACCCATCCTGGACACTGGAGCCAGGACCCCAGCTTGGCTAAGTCAGGCTGGGCAAGTTGAGGGCACCAAGATGAGAGCTCCAGGATGCTGCTGATTGAACACAAGCAGGGGGATCTCCAAGCCAGGCTTTCTCCTCCACTTAGACACAAGGCCTTTGCTCCCTGACTGAAAACTCTTTTACCCCCTATACTCTGAGTGGTTACAGACCCCACTGTTTTGGATTATACTTTGGGACGTACATTTCTCACCAGTTTCCACTTTCAAAGATGGTTCTTTAGACATGGAATCATTCATCACATGTGGTGCCCACCACGTTCTGCACCTTCCTATGTGCCACGAACCTGCCAGGTCCTGTCATCTAATTTCCACAATGGCACTGGGAGGCAGATGCTAGGTCAACCTCCACTTTTCAGATGACGAAACTGAGGCTCAAAGAGGTGACATACCTTTCCCAGGGTGACACGGTGTGTGCATGGGGGAACCTAGGCCTGCCGGCCTTTTCTGTGGTCTTGCAGAGGAGAATTTCTGTCTCCGATGAATGTTTTCAGAGACGTTACCGCCTGGGAAACCAGGCCGCTCCTGCTCTCCATGTGCAGAGGTGGGACTGAAGGACACTGAAGGCTGAAGCAATGGGAATGATCACAACCAGCCTTTCCACTCACTTCTCAACCCCGGCCTGTCCTCAGATGTGGAGGCTTTCCTCTGTCTGTGAGGCCACCCCCTCCCTTTGCTCAGCCATTCCCATCATCCTCTGCTCTTGGCTAGCATGTCAGTTCCTCAACCCCATCAAGCAAGGCCCTCCCTCTTTTTTTTTTTTTTTCTTTCTTTCTTTCAAGACAGAGTCTCAGTCTGTCACCCAGGCTGGAGTGCAGTGGGGCGATCTCGGCTCACTGCAACCTCCACCTCCCAGGTTCAAGTGATTCTCATACCCCAGCCTCCCGAGTAGCTGGTATTACAGGCATGCGCCACCACGCCAGCTAATTTTTGTATTTTTAGTAGAGATGGGGTTTTGCCATGTTGGCCAGGATGATCTCAAATTCCTGACCTCAAATGATGCGCCTGCCTTGGCCTCCCATGGTGTTGGGATTACAGGCGTGAGCCACCACGCCCGGCCAAGTCCTCCCTCCTGAGAACCTTGGCCCTTCCTGCACTTCCCTGGCCACTGTCATTCTGGTTTGCTGAATAGGCATCTCCCAGCAGGTGAAAGGTTCCAGGATGTAGGGACTAGTTCCAGCACCCAGGAAGGTACAGAGCAGGGGCCGGACAAACGTTTGCTGCAGATTCAGCCTCTCTAAAATTTTCTCTGACCTCCTGCCACCTATACCCTCTCCAGAGGCCACTAGCCCCTTCCTCCCTCCCAAGGGCCTCCATCCAACACACCTGCCAGGTTCCAGCTCCTGGGGCACTCCAAGTTCAAGGCTGATCCGTGCCACGGACCCTGGCTCTCTCCCAGGGCCAGGCACAGGTTAAACATTAATAGGCGATGCCTTATCCCCTCACCTCCTCCATGAAGCCTCCCTGATGCCTGGGCCAATGACCCCAAGCACTTGGAGACTGTCTGGTGGCTCTTTTCCTGGTTAGACATGCCTGAGAGTGGGCTTCTCTGGACAGATGGGGTCTGTCACATAGCCCCAGAAGCTGGCCCAGCCAGCCTCAGCTGTTTGCTGAGGGAATACATGAATAGATGGCCGCGTGTGGCTGAGAGAGGCCAGAGCCACTAGCTCAGGTGGCAGCACCTAGTGGGATCTGGTTCCCTTGGACAAAGGCCAGTGTGGGGGACAGATGAATAAATCATGAGGGGCCTGGAATGGAGCCGGGGCAGGATGATGACCTCATTCTGGGAGTTGAAGAGCGGGCAGCTGGGTGGGGAGTGGGCTGGGGGCATGGCAAGGAAGCCTGAGAGGCCAGCAGGGGCTGCCCGGCCCACCTCCACCCCTTTTCCTTGAGAAGCAAGAGGTTGAAGGTCAGCAGGACCAGGTGGAGGTCCTGGCAGAACGCAGGGAGGTGGGCAATGCAGAGGGACCCTGGGGAGGAGAGGGGGCTAGCACAGAGGGACCCTGGGGAGGAGGGAGGGAAGGAGGGGGCTAGCACAGAGGGACCCTGGGGAGGAGGGAGGGAAGTAGGGGGCTAGCACAGAGGGACCCTGGGGAGGAGGGAGGGAAGGAGGGGGCAGCACAGAGGGACCCTGGGGAGGAGGGAGGGAGGCAGGGAGGTGGGCAGCACAGACGGACCCTAGGGCTCTGGGCTGGGGAGATGGGGAAGGCCTTTCCAGAATTCTGGAGCTCTCCTGGGAGCGGGATGGTGGGGAGAATAGGAAGAGCAAGGAAGGACAGACAGAAAGACCAATGCAAGAAAGGACCTTGCAGCAACAGAGGGAAGGAGCCGGCAGAGAGATGGGCTGAGTGGGTCAGAGATGGCAGAGACACCACTGGATCCAGACTGACAGAGATGGCGGCGGGTCAGAGGGGATGGAGACGGGGCTGCAGGCAAAACAGACACAGAGGCAGAGGGGGCAGAGAGGGGCAGGGGGTGAGATGGAAACTGAGCAAGGAGGTGTGTGGGGCAGCAGGTGCGCGTGAGCCAGAGAGATGCAGGCAGAACACTGCGGGGGAGGAGGCCAAAGGCAGGCAGGAGGGCCGGCCACTGGGGCCACAAGGATGATCAGGTGGAGCCCCGGGCACAGTCTGTGACCAGCATGAGGGGCTTCACCAGGCTGACAGGGCCACACGAGGGGCCACGGGGAGCTAGGGAGGATACAAGACTCTGGGGACACGGGGCTCTCCCAGTTAATGGAGGAAGGGACAGAAAGAAGAGTAGCAGGGACCCAGGCCACACCTGTGGCTGCCCACAAGACTACTCTCCCGCAGGACTGGGGAGGCCGGACGGAGCAGCGTCCCTCAGCCAGGAGGAGGTACCAAGCCCTCATCTCCATGGCCCAGCCCCAGGGTCCAGCAGAGGGCAGCCTCCCAACGGGGGACCCCAGCCCCTCTGAGGGCACTCCAGGAACCAGCCAGGCCCCTGGCAGCCCAGCAGCCACCCGGCGACGAGAGCTTCTGCGGGAGCTCGAGGCCCAGGTGCAGGCAGCCTACGGGCAGGTAATGCGGGCAGGGGTGTGAGGGGACCAGGAACAAACAGCAGGGACCCCACACCCCAACTGGGGGCCCCGGAGGACAGACCCAGGACTTAGTCCAGGGAGGGGACCGGGAGGCAGAGTCCAATGGGAGACTCTCTGAGGTCGGCAGGGCCGGGGTGGCTTCCCTTCCCAATCTCCACCCTCACCGAGCCCTGTCACTGCCCACAGCACATAGGCGGTTCCCTTCTGCTCCTCATCCAAGGGCGGGGCACCAGTCCAGGCAGGGGGTGCCAAGTGCAAGCAATTGGGGCTACCCCGAGGTGAGGAGCCCAGGGCCCAGCTGGGGTCCTGGCAGGGAGAGGCAGGGGCTTCCTGGGCTGAGCCAAGTGGCTGCCTCTTTCTGGGAGGCTGTGTGGGAAGGCCCGCGTGTCCATACCAACCGGAATCTGTGCCATTCGGAGGGCCCAGCCCACCCTGGCACACTGCACGCCTGCCTTCCTCCTCCTGGGACCCAGGCCCTGCTTCTGAAGACATTAAATCTCCCCTGATTGGGAGAGATTAGAGGCAGGGGTTGGGGGAGGGTGCTGGAGAAGGGGCGTCTGGAAGACCCTCAGGAGGCAGTCTGGGGAGGCTATGCTCTCCAGGGGGCCTTGGGCCCAAGTGGCTCCCCTCAGCAGCAGAGACGCTCAAAGATAATCCCGGATTAGGACCCAAGCCCCGGGCCCAAGTCCCCCGCCTGCCCACCCGCCCCCGATCTTCCCCACAAAACCCCAGGAAAATCCCCAGCAGTACTCCCAGGCTCTCATCGGGAGCAGCTGGGGGCTGGCAGGAGTCCTCAGGCAGCAGCATCCACCGAGGCCCACCCGGGCCACCCCCGGGGTTCCAGGCCTGGCATGGTTCAAGGCCCATGGGGAACTGTGCCAAGCGGCCCTGGCGCCGGGGCCCTAAGGTAGGAGGGGTCAGGGGAGAAACCCAGGCCAGGAGGCTGGAATGGACCCTGAGGGTCAGATGGGATGGGCAGAGCCCTCCGAGGGCCAGGCGGGGTTGGGGGCTGCCCACTGCCCCAGGTGGAGATTTTTTTCCTGGAAGCCACAGCCTCTGGCCATCCTGATCTTGGCTCCCACCGACCTCTGGGTCTCCCCTGCCAGGCTTCAGGTCCCCCAGCTGCCCGTCCAGCTGCCCCATCCCAGCTGCAGGTCCCTGCTCTCTGCTAGCCAGCCTCCATCTAGGAGACAGAGCTGGGCACAAGGTCCCTCTCTGCCGCTGGCTTTCTCAGTGGCCTTGGCCAAGTCTCTTGCCTTTTCTGGTCCTCAGTTTGCCCAACAGAACAGTTAGAGGATTGACTCTTTCTGCCTAAAGAGTTCACGGGTGAGGGTCCTCTCTCTACCCCCCAGCCCCTTCCCTACTATCCCATGCCGGGCTCCAAAGACAGGAGCAGCTGGTGAGAGGAGTGGGGAGGGCTATCAGGCCCAGAGCTCAGCGGCCACTGCCCCAGCTCACGGCCGGCTCTGCTGCAGGACCCCTTGCAGTGGCTCGGCTCCCCACCAAGGGGCTCCTGCCCCAGCCCCAGCTCCAGCCCCAAGGAGCAGGGGGACCCCGGGCCAGGCATCCAGGGCTACTCGGTGCTCAACAGCCTGGTGGGGCCTGCCTGCATCTTCCTGCGGCCCAGCATTGCCGCCACCCAACTCGTATGTACGGCCACCTGCCCACCAGCCTGCCTGCCCTTGCCCCTCTCCCACCAGCTCACCTGCCCTTGCCCCTCGCACTCCAGCCCACCTACCCTTGCCCCTCGCTTTGCCTCTCCTGGAGCTAGGGGGAAGAGGATTGAGTGGGGACATCAGAGCAAAGGTACACAGATCTGGGGTGGGGGTGCAGAGAGGGGAGAGAGCAATGACTCTAGAAATGGAAGAGAGATCAACAGTGACATTGAGGCTGGCGGGACCAAGTCTGAGGTTCTGCCCAAACCCCAGATCCACCACCAGCAAAGGGAGCCCCCTGCCCCAGAAGAGGGTGATGGAGTAGGTGAGGACGGCCCAAGGAGTGACCTAGGCCGGAAGCAGGGAAGGGGGCACCCGGTTACCCAGGCCAGTGAGTAGGATGGGGTGGGAACCAGGGCCGAGCAATCAGACAGACACAGGCCCTGCGTGTGCGTGTTGGATTGTGGGGCTGGGTGGGGAGCCCCGGGAAGCAAGAAGGAAGGGCACAGTCATCAGTAGGAGCAGGGAATTCCTAACCCCTCTGTGCCCTTCAGGACCGGGAGCTGCGGCCCGAGGAGATTGAAGGTAAAGGGTTGGAGAAGGAACTGGTTCCCTGGAGGGGAGGTGGCATGGGGGGCATGGGGTGGGGACACAGGGTTGGGGGGGCATCGGGTGGGGGCCTCAGTGTTTCCAGGAGGAAGTGGGAGCAAGAAGGCTGCAGGGGACCAGTTTAGGGAAATGGGGACAAGACTGAGCAGGGAGGGGATGACAGACCCCCACCCAGCTGTCATTCCTTGGTCTCACTCACCAGGCAGGTGACAGGGCCCCTTTTATATTTGTTCATTCAGCTGACACTTCCTGGGTGCCCACTGTGTGCCTGGCCCTGGCTGAGCACTGGGAAACATGGCCAGCTAGACAGATATGGCCCGTGCCCTCTGGAGACCAACGTCAATTAGTCAGCTGCAAGTACAAATGGTGCATGTGCTCTCCAGGAAAGGGACAAATGGGCCGGGGGAGGCCACATGTAGAGGGATGGCTTCCTTTAGTAGGTGACATAGGACCAAAGAGGAAGGGGAAGAGTGAGGAAATCTCCAAGAGGTCAGAATTTGTTTCCCCCACTTTCTTTCTTTCTTCCTTTTTGAAAAATTTCACTGCTGTATCCCCAGTGCCTAGAGCAGAGCTTGGCACATAGTAGATGCTCCTCAAATATTTGCTGAAAGAACAAATAACAGGAACAGCACGTGCAAAGGCCCCGAGGCAGCAAAGAGAATCTGATGTTCAGAAGGAGGGATGATTGGACCAAGGGAGAAGGGTAGGCGGGTCCAGGCCAGGATCAGGGGGATGTGGGGGAAGGACTGACCCCACCCTGCCTGGCAGAGCTGCAGGTCGCCTTCCAGGAGTTTGACCGAGACCGGGACGGCTACATTGGCTGCCGGGAGCTGGGTGCCTGCATGCGGACCCTGGGCTACATGCCCACCGAGATGGAGCTCATCGAGATCTCACAACAAATCAGTATGTGCCTCGGACCCGTCCCCATCCCCAGTCCTCCAGATGCCCCCGCTGGGCCCATGAAGCCAAGCAGTCCAGGTATACAGGTGACTGCACAGGCTGTCCCCAGAGCCCATGACCTTGGTCATTCTCAAGGCAAGCTCTCTGCCTCTGGAGAATCTCACCAGCTTCTAGGAGGTGGGCACAGCAAGGACTGTGATCCTCATTCTGCAAATGAGGCAACTGAATGGTTAAGTGACTTGTCTAAGGTCACACAGCAAGTTCCTTGGAGCCAGGACTTGAACCCAACCGAAGTGTTCAGGAAAATTAAGGAAAGTTCCAAGAAGTTTTTTGGTTTTTTTTGTTTGTTTGTTTTTTGTTTTTTGTTTTTTGTTTTTTTTTAGATGGGGTCTTTTTCTGTCACCCAGGAGTGACAATGGCGCTATCTCGGCTCACTGCAACATCCGCCTCCTGGGTTCAAGCAATTCTCCTGCCTCAGCCTCCTGAGTAGCTGGGATTACAGGCACCTGCCACCATGCCCAGCTAATTTTTGTATTTTTAGTGGAGACGGGGTTTCACCATGTTAGTCAGGCTGGTCTCGAACTCCTGACCTCAGGTGATCCACCCGCCTCAGCCTCCCAAAGTGCTGGCATTACAGGCGTGAACCACCGTGCCTGGCCCAAGAAGTTTTGGGAGTGGTTTTCCTTTCACTTTTGGCCAAATCTGTGCCTTGTTTGGAGGGCGATTCCCATTGGGAAATACAGATGACCCAGGCTTCTGGCGCAGAGGGAGGAAAGGATCCATTCACGAAGGGAAGGCAGAGGGCAGAGGAGGGAGGGCCAGGGAGGGGCAGGGGTCTCTGATGCCCTGGGTCTGTAATGGACGGGACCCCCAGGTGGCGGAAAGGTGGACTTTGAAGACTTCGTGGAGCTGATGGGCCCCAAGCTGCTGGCAGAGACAGCAGACATGATCGGTGTCCGGGAGCTACGGGACGCCTTCCGGGAGGTGCGGCCACTGGGGCTGAGGGCGGGCGGGGCTGCGTGTCTGCCGTGAGTGAGGGGCTGCGCGTGTGAATGACTGTCAGTGACCAGACGCCACAACCAACGCCGCCACAGTTCGACACCAATGGGGACGGCCGCATCAGCGTGGGCGAGCTCCGGGCGGCCCTCAAGGCCCTGCTGGGGGAGCGCCTCAGCCAGCGGGAGGTGGACGAGATCCTCCAGGACGTGGACCTCAATGGGGACGGTCTGGTCGACTTCGAAGGTACCCCCTGCCGCACGTAGCAACTCACGCCCTGGAAGGGTCCTAGCAGATAAGAAACCGCACAGCAAGAGTCACCACTGGGCACCAGACCCTGTGCCACGCACTCCCATGTCCTCTCCTAGTTAATTACCATGGAGAATCCGAGAGGAAGGAATTGTTATCCCCATAGGCAAGAGAAGAAAGTCCATTCTCAGGAAAGCCTAGGCACTTAGCAAAAAAGCAAGTAGATGGAGTCAAGATTTGAATCTGGGCAGCCTGATCCAGAACCCAGCTCTTCCTCTATGCTGCATTCCCATAAAGGCGTAAAATGATTAAATAATAATAGAAGCCAAGGAAAATTACTATGTGGAAATGTATTCCCATAAGTAGGCCTCAAAGTTGCTCCTGAGCTTCCTAGCTGTCAAAGCAAAAAGGAAAACAAGTTCCATTACAAGGGTTTGTTTGTTTTTCCCCCATAAGACAAAGCCTCCTCTTCCCGGCTCTGAGGCCTATTCCCTATCAGATCCAGAGGATGCCCTTGAAGACCCTCCCCTCAACCACACTCCCACCCGCCCCAAGGCCTGCAGATGATCCTCACTCCTAGCGCAGTCCAGAGAACAGACCCAAAACCTTGGCTTCGTCCTGGCAGAGTTTGTGCGAATGATGTCTCGGTGAGCCTGTACAGAAGCTGGAGGCAGCATAAAGGACTCAAGGACCACAGCCTCTGCCCACCAGCATGTTCCTTGAAGCCCATCGCCTCCAGCGGGGACCCTCCTTTCCTCCCCATCCCACCTGTGTGCAGTGCCCTTGCCTGCCTTCACCCCCACCACCGCTTCTCCAATAAAGCCGCCTGGCCTTGTCTCTGTCTCTCTGACAATAAAATATCTCCAAGCCTGGGGAGATGGCTTTTGCCTCTCACTTGCTTATCCTGGAGGCTCCAGTATTTGGCCCCCAAAACCAAGTACTGGGGCTGTCCCCTTGGATCACAAGCCCCTTCCATTGTGAGCTCCAGGGAGATGGGGACCCTCTCTTATTCCTCTCTGGATCCTGGACCCAGCCCAGAGCAAGTGTCAGGAAACATCCCTAGCGAGTAAACAAAGCTTTCTTGTCCCAAGCTCAGGCGTGTGTTGGCCTCCACAGTTCCTGCCGTGTATCCTGAGAACAGCTCCTGCTACCTGCATGATTACATTCGAGCGTGGAGCAAGTACTACAAGAAGACCTTTCCCAAGCTTGGTCTCACTTTTCCTGCAGTAGCCTTGGAGGCACACTGCTCAGAGCTCACTTCAAGTACATGCAGTTCAACTTAGAGAAGTGCATGAGTTAGCAGAAGGGCTCAGCCACTGGCCCCTTCAGGAGACACCTCAGCTTTTGGGCTGACACCTCACTCATCCAGGGAGCCCCCAGCCACTAACTGAGCACAGCATGGGGAACCAGGACCTGGACATTTCTGCCTAATGCAAGGCTCCTCTAATGAGCAGTCTTTGCTCTGAGCTCCCCTTTGGGGCAGCCAAGACAGACAGATCTGCGTGGAGTCAGAGGCTCGCCTGCCCAGTCCTGCTTCCTCCCCCTTTACCTTCCACCCTCCCTAACTCCATCTCAGCATCTTCCTCCTGGAGGACCCCGGACACTCAAAGCATATCCCAGTCTTCAGGGCCCCATTTTCCAGACTGAAGAAATTGACAGGCTGAGTGCCCTCATCCTTTCCTGCTGCTATAACAAAATACCTTAGACTGGTATTTTATAAACAGCATGAATTTATTGCTCGCAGTTATGGAGGCTGGGAAGTCCAGGGTCAAGGTGCAGGCAGTTGGGTGTCTGGAGAGGGCCAGGTCTCTGCTTCCAAGATGGTGCCTTGAGCTGCTTCCTCCAGAGGGTGCCTCACATAGCAGAAAGGCAGGAAGCACATGAGGGCCTGGCTACTCCCCCCGCCCCACCGCCACCCCCAGCCCTTTTATAAGGCACTAATCCCATCCATAAGGGCAGAGCCCTCATGGCCTGATCGTCTTCTAAAGGCCCACCCCTTACCGTTGCTGCACTGGGGATTGAGTTTCAACATGCATTTTGGAGGGGACATGAACATCAGAGCCACAGCACGTGGGCCGGGTGCAGTGGCTCATGCATGCAACCCCAGCACTTTGAGGCCAGGAATTTGAGACCAGCCTGGGCAACATAGCGAGACCCTATCTCTACAAAAATAAAGCAAAAATTAGCCAGGTGTGGTGGTGCATACCTGTAGTCCCAGCTACTTGGGAGGCTGAGGTGGGAGGATCACGGGAATCCAGGAGGTCAAGGCTGCAGTGAACTATATGATTGCACCACTGCACTCTAACCTGGGCAACAGAACAAAACCCTGTCTCTAAAAAACACTTTTTTAACTAAAAATAATAATAACATAAACAATAGCACCAAGTCAAAGTGACCTGCTAGAGACTACGTGGCCTCACTGCCCTCTATCCCCACATGCGGCTAGGCTATTCTTCCTAAAATGCCACTTGCATTTTGTCACACCCCTGTTCAGGACCTCGCCATGACTTTCCATTACCCCCAGGTTAATCCAGGGCCTTTGCCTGCACAGAGGTTCCAGGAGAACACGGGAGTGGCATAAAGCCACACACAATCAGGATGAAGGGTGGTGGGACTTGCACCCAGGCCCAGGGACTCTGAAACTACAGTGCCAACTAGGGAGGGTGCCTCGGAGTCAGGACCGGCCCAGGCCAGATCTTGGCCTCTTCTAGCTATGCCGCAAGCCTCATCTGCAGCTCCTGCCTGCTGGGAGTGAACGACCCCTGACCTTCCTCATCACGAAGGGGTGAGAGTGCCCAGTGCCTGTGCCTGGTCCTCACATGGCGCCTGCCAACAAGATGGCCCTGGGACAAAGCAGGCAGGCGGCCTGGGGATGTGCGCTGCGCATTCTGGAGACTAGATGCCGAGGTGCTGGAGCTGGCTGCAGTGGCCTCAGCACCACTCTCCTGGCAGATCTCAATTAATCCTTAATCCTCAATTAGGTAATCACCTCTGCCAATCTGGCAGGACTAGGGATGTGGATAAGTTGCCCCAGCCTCAGTGGCTTCTCTGGGAGCCAGGATCCACACTCCCACCCTTCCTTCCACCACCCTCACGGCTGGTACAGATGGTATTGCTGCCTGAGAAGATGCCTGTCCCTGCTGCAGGGGCTGAGGGGTAGTGATGGCCATGAGGAAAAGGGAAATCAGAACCCTACTCAGGGTCAGCCTCCCACCACCTCCCCAGGCCTCAGCCTGGCAGGCTCTGCGGCTAGAGAACTGGGAGTGGCTGTGGGGTGGTCTGAATCAGGGCAGTGTGTCTGCTGGCAAAAGAAGTGCTCCCAGCTCCCCCAAATCTCACACACACTTCCCAACAGATAGCAACTGGAGCAGGGGATCCCTTAAGCCTGTGAGATCGAGGCTGCAGTAGGCTGGGGAAGGAACTGGAAGGAACCCAGTAGGCAGGGTTGAAACTATGGCGAGTCTAAAACCCCTGCCCCCGCTACAGGGGGCACCTGCTGCCCAACTCCTCCGACTCTTGCCAGAGCAGCCCCAAGCTATAAGATCTTCTGATTTAGGCCGGGTGCAGTGGCTCATGGCTGTAATCCCAGCACTTTGGGAGGCCGAGGCGGGTGGATCACCTGAAGTCAGGAGTTCGAGATCAGCCTGGCCAATATGGTGAAACCCCGACTCCACCAAAAATACAAACATTAGCCAGGCGTGGTGACAGGCTCCTGTAATCTCAGCTACTCGGGAGACTGAGACAGGAGAATTGCTTGAACTCGGGACACAGAGGTTTCAGTGAGCCAAGATTGTGTCACTGAACTCCAGCCTGGGCAACAGAGTGAGACTCCATCTCAAAATAAATAAACAAACAAACAAACAAAAGACCTGTAGGTTTACAGAATGACTGTGAAGATAGCACAGGGGGTTTCCCAATACCCCACGCCCAGATTCCCCTATATATCAGTCAGGGTTCTCCAGAGAAACAGAACAATAGGATATCTCGGTAGATGATTGATGATTGATAGATAGATAGATAGATAGATCATCCATAGGGAGTCTTTCAATTGGCTTTGTGTCCCCATCATTGTGTATGTTTGTTTATTTTTAGCACTTTTTATGCTTTGGCACTACAAGCTGCTCCAGGATCATCTTGTATATTTCCTGCCCCAGTCCTACAATCAGTCATTTCTCCAAAGAGCCCTGGTTCATTTTATTGGAGAATGGTATTAGACACCAAGATCTGGGGCGGGGCATGGTGCCTAATGCCTGTAATTCCTATACTTTGAGACGCCAAGGTGGGAGGATCACTTGAGTCCAGGAGTTCAAGACCAGCCTGGGCAACATAGTGAGACCCCATCTCTACAAAAAAATTTTAAAAATTAGCCAGGTGTGGTAGTGTGCGCCTGTAGTTCCAGCTACTTGGAAGGCTGAAGTGGGAAGATCACTTGTCCCTGGGTGTTCAAGGCTTCAGTGAACTAGGATAGCACCCAGTTCATCACACTGCAGCCTGGGCAACAGAGCAAAGCCCTGTCTCTCTAAAAAAACAAAAAAGTGGGGGCAGGGCCCGGGCACAGTGGCTCACACCTGTAATCCCAGGACTTTGGGAGGCCAAGGCAGGCAAATCATTTGAGGTCAGGAGTTCAAGACCAGCCTGACCAACGTGGTGAAATCCCACCTCTACTAAAAATACAAAAAGAATCCCGGCGTGGTGGCGGGTGCCTATAATCCCAGCTATGCAGGAGGCACCATGCCCCGCCCCAGAGCAGGAGAATGGCTTGAACCCGGGGGCAGAGGTTGCAGTAAGCTGAAATCCCACCACTGCATTCCAGCCTGGGTGACAGAGAGAGACTTCATCTCAAAAAAAAAAGAAAAAAGAAAAAAGAAAAGAAAAGGAAAAGAAACCAAGATCTGGGTGCTTGTTGCTAGTGGGTGTGGCAGGGAGGGGAAATTGTTTCCAGGCCTTCTCTGCTGATAACATGAGGAGATACGTGTGTGTGCATGCTATTCTGTGTATACAGACATTTATAAATATTCCTGTATGTAAGCAACTGAATCTCTATTAAGCTGTACATGAGTTCATCCTGATGCTTCCAACTCCAGCCCATTACCACATGGATCATTCTAGCCACCCCACTTGCTTATCTGTAACTTCTCATTCCAACAGTGACCCCCATCATCCATCCTCTGTTTACTTAATTGTTCAGTTCCGCTACATGTGGAGTGATTTTGGAACTGTTAACCCATATTCCTGTGGGGCACAACTTTCTCAACGAGTGCGGTGCTTATGTGCAGTTCCTTTTGCCTTTAGTCTTACAGACTCCCTCATTTCTAGGTCAGCACCTTATTCCCCCAGCCCCTACAGTGAGGTTGTTGCACACATTTGTAATATAGCTAGTTTCTTTGGTTGCATTCTGCATTCCATCCTGGGATCCGCTGACCTCCAAGATGAATTTTTTTACATTTGCATACATTAAAGTTTACTCAGCCGGGCACCGTGGCTCACGCCTGTAATCTACTTTGGGAGGCCAAGGAAGGAGGATGGCATGATCCCAGGAGTTGGATGCAGCAGTGAGCCATGATCACACTACCGCACTCCAGCCTGGGCAAAGAGCAAGACCCTGAATAAAAAATAAAAAATAAAAACACAGAAAGTTGGTCAGGAGTGTTGGCTCATGCCTGTAATCCCAGCACTTTGGAAGGCCAAGGTGGGTGAATCACCTGAGGTCAGGAGTTCGAGACCAGCCTGGCCAACATGGTGAAACCCCATCTCTATTAAAAATACAAAAATTAGCTGGGCATGGTGGCGTGCAGTTGTAGTTCCAGCTACTGGGGAGGCGGAGGCAGGAGAATCGCTTGAACCCGAGTGGCAGAAGTTGCAGTGAGCTGAGATTGTGCCACTGCACTCCTGCCTGGGTGACAGAGTGAGACTCCGTCTCAAAAAAAAACAAAAACAAAAACAAAAAGTTTCCTCATACAGAAGAGTTTCACTCCCCTGTGCCTCACCTATTCAGTTTCACTCCCTCTACCCCAGGCCCCAGCAATCACAGTTCAACTTCTGTATAGTTTTCCCTTTTCCAGAATGTCACAGAATTGGAATCATACAGTATGTGGCTTTTTCAGACTGGCTTCTTTCACTTAGCAAAATGCATTTAAGATTTATTGATGTCTTTTCATGGCTAGATAGGCAATTTCCTTCATTGCCCAATAATATTCCATTGTATGGATATGTCAGTTTGTTTAACCATTCACCTACTTTTTTTTTTTTGAGATGGCGTCTCACTTTGTCACCCGGGCTGGAGTGCAATGGCGTGATCTCAGCTGACTGCAACCTCTGCCTCCCGGGTTCAAGTGATTCTCCTGCCTCAGCCTCCCCAGTAGCTGGGATTACAGGCAACCGCCATCATGGCTGGCTAATTTTTGTATTTTTAGTACAGAAGGGGCTTCTCCATGTTGGTCAGGCTGGTCTTGAACTCCTGACCTTAGGTGATCCACCTGCCTCGACCTCCCAAAGTACTGGGATTCCAGGCGTGAGCCACCATGCCCAGCACATTCACCTATTAAAGGGCATCTCGTTGCTTCCAGTTTTGGAGATTATAAAACTGCTATAAATATTCACATGCACGTGTTTTTGTGTGCTCATACATTTTCAAATCAGTTGGGTCAACACCCAGGAACACAACTGCTGGATCACAGAGTAAGTCTATGTTTAGTTTTGGAAGAAGCCACCAAACCATCTTCCAAAATGGCTGTACCATTCTACATCCCTACCAACAGTAAATGCGAGTCGCTGCTGCTCCACACCCTTGCCAGCAACTGACGTTGTCAGGTTTTGGATTTTAGCCATTCTAACAAGAATGTAGTAGTATCATCTTGTTCATCCATTCATTTTTTTTTTTTTTTTGAGACAGAGTCTCACTGTGTCACCCAGGCTGGAGTGCAATGGCACAATCTCAGCTCACTGCAAGCTCCGCCTCCCAGATTCAAGAGATTCTCCTGCCTCAGCCTCCCAAGTAGCTGGGACTATGGGCACGTGTCACCATGCCTGGCTAATATTTTTGTATTTTTAGTAGAGACGGGGTTTCACCATGTTAGCCAGGATGGTCTCGATCTCCTGACCTCGTGATCTGCCCGCCTCAGCCTCCCAAAGTGCTAGGATTACATGCGTGAGCCACCGCGCAAAGTTGAAAGGATTGTACAGAAATACAATGCTGCTCACTAAGATGAAGTTTTAATTCACTGGGCAAGCCAACGAGAGCCCATCTATGGGCTGAATTTAGCAATGGTTAAAGGCTCCAAAATCCAGGGGATGAGCTGTGGGTCTGAGGGCTGAGACCAGAGGGGAGCCCCTAAAGCGTTGTACCAAGGAAGCTGTGCTATCTTCCCCCAAGGTAGACGGAGTCCTCTCTCTAAGATAGGCCACAGTTGTCACCACCCACCTCCCTCACGGAACTCTGTGCCCCTCCTGCCATAGCCCACTGCTCCAAGGAGGAGGGACATCTGAACCTGCTGTAGGGCCAAGCCAGTGGCTCCTGCCTGTAATCCCAGCACTTTGGGAGGCTGAGGCAGGAGGACTGCTTGAGCTCAGGAGGTCAAGACTGCAGTGAGCCATGTTTGCACCACTGCGCTCAAGCCTGGGTGACAGGGTAAGACCCTGTCTCAAAAATAAATAAATAAATATAAATGAATGAATTCAAGGTTCAACCCCTCAGGCACCTCCCAAGCAAACCCCTTCCCCCAAACATGGGTGTTATGGACTAAATGTTTGTGTCTCTCCAAAATTCATATGCTGAAGCCTAACTCCCAGTGTGGCTGTGTTTGGAGATGGACCGCTAAGGAAGTAATTAAGGTTAAATGAGGCCATAAGGGTAGGGCTCTGATTTGATAGGACTAGTGTCCTTTTTTGTTTTTTTACTTTTTTATTTTTTTAAGACAGGGTCTTGCTCTGTTGCCCAGGCTGGAGTGCAGTTGCATGCTCACGGCTCACTGCAGCCTCAACCTCCTGGGCTCAAGCAATCCTCCCACCTCAGCCTCCCAAGTAGCTGGGACCAAAGGCACATGCCACCATGCCAGGCTACTTTTTGTAGAGACAGAGTCTCACTATGTTGCCCAGGCTGGTCTTGAACTCCTGGGCTGAAGCAGTGCTCCCGCCTCAGCTTCCCAGTGTGCTGGGATTACAGGAGTGAGCCACTGAGCCTGGCCCTTCTTTTGTTTTTTAGATGTCGGGTCTCACTGTGTTGCCCAGGCTGGACTCAAACTTCTGGGCTCAATCAAGTCTTCCATGTGAGCTCCCAAGTAGCTGAGATTACAGCCTTGCACCTCCCTGCCCAGCTTCCAGGATTAACGTACTTATAAGAAGAGACACCAGAAAGCTTGTTCTTTCTCTCTGCACCAAGGAGCACATATGAAGACGTGGCCAGAAGGTGGCTATTTACAAGCCAGGAAGGGAGCCCTCACCAGAAACCAACCGTGCTAGCATCCTGATCTCAAACTTGCAGCCTCCAGAACCATGAGAAAATAAATTTTAGTTGTTTAAGCCACCCAGTCTATGGTATTTTATTTTGTTTGTGGAATTAGGCCAGTGGCTATTGCCTGTAATCCCAGCACTTTGAGAGGCTGAGGCAAGAGGATTGTTTGAGCCCAGGAGGTCAAGGCTGCAGTAACTAATAGAATGGGCAGTGGAGAAAGTAGGAAGGTCTAAGGTGTGGAAGTGTCAGAGGCGTTTGAACCAGAGCAACTCCATCTTGAATAGGAGCTGGGTAAAATGAGGCTGAGACCTACTGGGCTGCATTCCCAGATGGTTAAGGCATTCTAAGTCACAGGATGAGATCGGAGGTCAGCACAAGACACAGGTCATAAATACCCTGCTGATAAAACAGGTTGCAGTAAAGAGGCCAGCTAAAACCCACCAAAACCAAGATGGTGATGAGAGTGACCTCTGGTTGTCCTCACTGCTACACTCCCATCTGTAAACTGATGCCATGGCAATGTCAGGCAGTTACCCTATATGGTCTAAAAAGGGGAGGCATGAATAATCCACCCCTTGTTTAGTATATCATCAAGAAATAACCAGAAAAATGAGCAACCAGTAGCCCTTGGGGCTGCTCTGTCCGTAGCCATTCTTTTATTCCTTTACTTTCTTAAAAACTTGCTTTCACTTTACTCTGTGGACTCACCCTAAATTATTTCTTGTGCAAGATCCAAGAACCCTCTGGTGGGATATGGATCCAGATCCCTTTCCTGTAACAGAAGGAGTTGGGGCTTGGTGGTTTCCAAAGGAGGTATAACCCTCAGTGGCTCCTCTTCACCTACTATCCACAGTAGATTTCTCTGAAGCGCACCCTCAGTGCCACCGGTAGGAGCAGAAGACCTTGGGTGACCTGATCAACACCTTTTCTTTTTAACAGTAGTTGAGTCTGAATATGTATTAGAAAACTATAAATACTGAGCACATGATTAAATGGACATTATGCCTTTTCCTATTTAAGATTTTGTAAAAGTGAATTAATTACAAGGAAATGTTAAATAGATGGCAAAACTGATGGAGTTTTCCTAATGGCTGGAGTTAGGGAAGCACTGGACTCCGTGGTCAACTCAGCTTCCTTACATCCACGTCACCTAAGGTCCCCTTCCTGACCCTGTGGTTATTTCCACGGCTCCACCTCCACTTCCCAGTGAACTCTCCAGCAGAAAAAAAAAGGAAAAAAAAAAAAAGGCTGGTTCTCAAACACATGTTGTGCTCTCCCATTTCCCAAGATTTTGCACATGCCAGTCCCTCTACCTGGAGTGTCCCCTCGGTCTCCGCTTCCACCCCCACCTACTCAAATGCCACCTAGTCTGTAGAGATTTCTGTGATGCCACCCGGCAGGCCCTTCCTCTAAGTTCCAATGCACCCTGTCCCGTTATCCCTTGTGGCCACTGACTTACTGCAATGTAAAGAAGACGTTGCTTCCCTGTCTCAGAGTATAAGGCCTCCTTGAGTACAGAGGCCATGGCCTGTTCATTTCTGTAACCTCGGCGTTCAGCACAAGGCATGGGACGGAGGAGGGAGTCAGAACATGGTTTTTGTGTGTTTTTTTGGGAGGGGGGGGTTTGAGACCGAGTCTTGCCCTGTCGCTCAGGCTGGAGTGCAATGGCACTATCTCGGCTCACTGCAACCTCTGTTCAAACGATTCTCCTGCCTCAGCCTCCCAAGTAGCTGGGATTACAGGCGCCTGCCACCACACCCAGCTAATTTTTGTATTTTTAGTAGAGATGGGGGTTTCACCATGTTGGCCAGGCTAGTCTCGAACTCCTGACCTTGTGATCCGCCCGCCTCGGCCTCCCAAAGTGCTGGGATTACAGGCGTGAGCCACCGCGCTCAGCCAGAACATGCTTGTTGGATGAATGAATGAATGAATGAATGAATGACTGTCCTAGAGATGAAGATCTACAAAGCTGGGAGCATGAAGATACACAAGGCCAGAGAAGTTTGAGTTTGGAGAAGGAGCCTGGGAGAAAGGGTTAGGGAGTGGAGGAGGGTCTGAGGTCTAACTCTGTGGGGAGTGAGACTTGAGGGGAGGGGTCTGAGTGGTGGAGTGGAAAGGTATGGGGGCCCTGTGGGACAGGAAGGCGGAGAATGAAACAACAAGCACTTTATGACTATTCATTTAATCCACACAACCCAATGAGATCGTCATTTTCCCCATTTTACGGATGGGGAAACTGAGGCATACTGAGGTGAGAAACTTGCCTGGGGGAAATCGCTAGTGGGGGTGGTGCTGAGATTTGAACCCAGGCGGTTGGCTCCAGTCGGTGCTCTTGACCAGTTTGGTCCGGGGCCCGGCACGCAAGTAATCCCGAAGGTTTGCCCTACGGCCACTGTCACTAACTGAGGCAGCAGCGCGGGGCCTTGGGGGTGCGGGTAAAGGGGTCTTTAAGGTCGCCCTTAGACCTGAGGACGAGCCAAGCCGCAGGAAGAACGGTACGTGGCGGCATCCATGAGGGGCCTGTTGCCATGGGAACAAACGCAGGCCTCGGGAGAGCGCATGCGCAGATCGGGGACCGGGTGTTGAACCGGCGAAAGGTGACGTAAAAGCGCACGGGGTGGGGCGCAGGGCTCGGGACGTCAAAGCCCTGCGTCCTTCGGCCCCCAGAGCGGAGAAGCGCGCAAGGCAGTGGTGACAGCGGCGACGGCAGCTGCGACAGCAACCCCTCCTGGGCCGAAACTGGGCAGAGCGAAGCAGACGTCTGAAGCAGCGCGAGTGAGGCGCGAGGGTAGCGCCCGCGCCCGGGAAGACCCCTCGGCGCGAACCGGCAGCCCAGCCCCGGGTCCCGGTTCCCGAGGCCCCGCCTCTAGGGCCTGGGGACTAATCGGATTGAGAGCGCGCCGGCCCGGGCCGCGAACTCGCCAATTGCGGAGGGCGGTGGCCACCGCCCAATCCGGAGCAGACAGGTGCGAGGTCCGGAAGGCGGAGGCCAATCGGCGGCGGTTGCGACCTGCTGGGGCAGGTCTCGGCCAATAAGGAGGCTCGAGTGACATCTTCGCGCACCAATCGGGAGTGAGGGAGCATTCGTGCCCGCTCGCCCTTCCGGCCAGACCTCTATTTACCAGGGGCGTGCAGCCCGCTTGCCAATCAGAGCGCGGCTGAGCGGCCCCGCAGCCAACCCCCGAGGAGCGGCCGGCTGGCGTCCGCCGCGCCCAGGAGTTGGGGATGTCCTACAAACCCATCGCCCCTGCTCCCAGCAGCACCCCTGGCTCCAGCACCCCTGGGCCGGGCACCCCGGTCCCTACAGGTGAGGATCCAGCTCCACCCCTGCTCGCCTGCCGGGCGGTCGAGGTCTCGAAGAGAAGACGGCCTGAGTTCTGCAATACTGGGCCTGCCGCCTACCCTTGCTGAGCCTCAGTTTGCTGGCCTGTGAAGTGGGCGTGGTCACGTAAGGGCTTGTAGGTGGAGCGCAGTGGGAGGGATTTGTCCCTGAAGTTGATCAGCATGGAATGAAGCATCCTTTGGAGGGAATCGGGCGAACCCGGTCCTGGGCTTGGAAAAGCTGGGAGGCGGCGTCCCTGCCCCGCGCTGACCTCTTACTCGCGCCTGTTGCTGCAGGAAGCGTCCCGTCGCCGTCGGGCTCAGTGCCAGGAGCCGGCGCTCCTTTTAGACCGCTGTTTAACGACTTTGGACCGCCTTCCATGGGCTACGTGCAGGTGAGTGGGGCCAAAGCCTTGCTTATGGATGCGGACTGGAGTCCCCCTCCCCGCCAGGTGCCTGAGCTCACTGTCCTGTTCTCTTTTGACATAGGCGATGAAGCCACCCGGCGCCCAGGGCTCCCAGAGCACCTACACGGACCTGCTGTCAGTCATAGAGGAGATGGGCAAAGAGATCCGGCCCACCTATGCTGGCAGCAAGAGCGCCATGGAGCGCCTGAAGAGAGGTAAGTGAGGCCAGGCCGCCCTGCTCAGGAAACCGACACTGGACTATCCTTCATTAGGGAAGGAAGGACATCTGGAGGCCACCTGAGCCAAGCCTAGAGGATGTCCAGTATTACTACCAGAGAGGTGTTTTGAATCGAATTGAAATTGAGTCCATTTCCAGGGAAGAGCATGGGAATTTGTATTTCAACAGGGCAACCTTGAGGATTAACCAAACCTCTAATTTCATCTAGCCGTCATTAGATTTGAATTTCTTTTGCCGAAAGTGGAAAGGGAGTGGGGAGGCAGGGGTCCTCCTCTGGAGGGCAGTGGGTGGGGCTATGGAGGGTTGCTGAGACCCCACCCCACCCCACCCCCAGGTATCATCCATGCCCGGGCGCTAGTCAGAGAGTGCCTGGCAGAGACAGAGCGGAACGCCCGCACGTAACAGGAAGCGCCTCGGCCTCAGCGTCTGGACCTATCCGGCCACTGCAGAGCACCCGCTTCTCCCTGGCCTTCATCCCGAGTTGCACTAACCATCCTGGGCTTCCTGTCCTGTGTCCCTTGGTGGGTCCCCTCCAGGAACCAAGGAGTGGCCCTCCAGGTGGCAGCACTAAGGACACCCCCCCACAACAAGAGTTAGCAGCGAGGTCCCCATGAGTCCCACCCATGACCTGCCGACAGTGTTGCCCACCGGAACTTTCTGTGGCCCCTACCGCTCAGCCCTTCCCAGCACTTCTCCCACTTTGTCCCGAGCCTCCTTCTACCCCAGCAGGGGCTCAGGCCTGGCACCTCCCTGCCTTGTGTCCTGAGCCATAGTGACTCTTTTATCTGTGTGTCTTTTGCTAAATATGCCCTTTTTATATTAATAAAAGATGATTTGGAGTTGTGCTCTCATCTCTGAGCCTTACTGGGTCTGGTTCTTCAGCTAAGCCTGGGTGGGCCAGGCAGAGACAGGGGAAGAGGAGACTATGGATGGGGAGGGTGTGACTAAATGAGGTTTGACTTGCCTCTGTGGGCCATCAGCCTCTGGTGGGACCTGGGCCCTCTCCGCCCCAGCCGTGGCGCTGAGAGCCCTGGGCCTTCCTGTGGTGCCACCAGGGGGCAGCACAGGGCCTGGCTGCTTCCACAGCCCTTGGCGCTGTGGGCAGCCTGGGCCTGGAGGGCGCTTCCTCTGGATTGGCGGTGATGCCTGGCAGCATGGAAATGCCAGTTCACGTAAGCCACTCCCTCACACGCCCTAATGCCCTGACAACACCCCAGCCTCTGAATCAGCCCTGAAGGTCTCTGACTTCTCAGAGAGAAAGGGCACTGCTGCTTCCAGCACTTGGCCTCAGTGTCAAGGGGAGGGGCTGGCGGGGTGCTGCCGTCACTGCCCCAGCACCTTGTAGCAGGCTGGGTGGGATCCCATAAACCCAGCCTTGGGGTGCCTCGTGAGGCCTCTGCCCAGACTCCGGGTGGCTGGGTGACCGGACTTGTGGACCCGGAAGGCAGAGGTCGGGGAGGCTTTGTGGCACCATGCAGGGGCTAGCCCAGCCACTCACAGTGACAGCCCGTTTCTGCCTGGGCGTGTAGCTGGGTGACCATAGAGGCCTGGGGCCCTGGAGCCGAGCCCAGCCCTAGGTGGAGGCACGTCAGAGCCACCAGCTTCTGGCTAGACTGGTGGGGAGGCATTTCCTCTACCCTGGGTCCCAAATCTAAGGACTGCAGAGAGTGAGAAGAGGAGAGTGGGCCTGGGACCCCCCATATCAAACCACCCTGTGACTGCACACAGGAGGGCGGGGCTAGGGTGGAGATAGGAACTAAGAGTCTTTGGGGACCCCAATCAGCACAGAGGGACTAGGAAGAGCCAGAATTTAGGCAATGGCCTTTTTCCCACTGCCCGGGGGAAGGAAGGCAGGGGCCTCCCTCCCTGCCTCCTCCGCTGCAGGCGGGGCTGCCCGGACCCCGCCAGGGTGGGGAGGGCCAGCTGGGCCCAGGAAGGGGGCGGGGCGGCCGCAGTGACGCGGCGGGCGGCGGGGAGGGACTGCAGGGGCGTCGGCGGGCGGATCGAGAGGAAGGTCGGGGCCATGGGCCGGCACTGCGCCTCGGGAGGGTCCGGCCACCGCTGGAACCCGAGGCCGGGGCTGGGGGCGCTCCGGGCTCCGACCCACGGGCCGGCCGGCCCTGCCCGGGCTGGGTGAGGGGCGCCCGCCTCAAGCTAGAGGTGAGCCGGGGCGTCGGCAGGCGGGCCAAGAGCGCGGCAGGGGACCGGGACGCCGGCGAGCAGAGGGAAGTGGGGACAACGGGGCCTCTCGCTTGCTCGCGGGGTGCGAGTGGGGGATGGAGGGGTGCCTGCAGCGGAACCTCGGTGCCAGTCTGGGGCGCAGGTGGACGGAGCGGGTCTCCAGGGCCAGGGCCCGTGGGATACCAAGTGGAGCCACTCTGGCCTCAGTCTGAGGAGGGCTCACCCCCTGGGAAGAGGACGGAGTGGCTGCCTAGGCGCGTGGAGAGCCGGCGAGGGCCAGGGGTCCAGGAAGGATGCTGGGAGGGGGAGGTCGAGGACCTGGCTGCCCAAGAAGGCAGATCTGGAGGGCGGAGGAGATTACCGGTCCCGGAAGGTAGGTTCGGGTGCAGGGCGTGGGGAACCCTGGCAGAGATGCTGGACGCACTGGGCCACTCCGCGCAGAGACACTTGGGGAACAAAGCTCTAGGTGGACGTCCGACAGTGGGGGACTTGGGACCCCGCCGACTCCGGGAAGGGGATGCAGGGGGCGGGTCCCCGAGGGGCCGGTCGCGGAAGGCGGGCCCGGAAGGAGGGGCCCCGGGGCTTCGGGGGCGCGCCCCAGAGGGATGCCGTTTCCCGGGGTTAGGACGCGGTCGCAGCGGGAGAGGTGAGGTGGCCCTCCCGCCCGCCGGCCGGAGCCTGGCGCTCGGGGGGGCCCGCGTCAGCGCGCGGTTGCCATGGCGACGGGCGGGCGGGGGGCGGGGGCTGCGCGGAAAAGAGGTCAGCGCTCAGCCTCGCTGCGGCTCCCGGCCCCGGCGGCGCGGGCGGCGGCGCTAGGCTCGCCTCTGCCTCCCTCGCGGCGGGCCCGGACATGGGGTCCCGTGGCCTGAGTCCCTCGGCCGGCGCGCAGGGCTCGGGGCCGCGCGCAGCCTCCCCGCACTGACTGTCGCGCCGTGCCCTGCGCCAGGAGGAGCGGAGGCCGCGCGCGGCCCGCCGAGCGCCTTCAGGATGCTCATCAAGGAATACCACATTCTGCTGCCCATGAGCCTGGACGAGTACCAGGTGGCCCAGCTCTACATGATCCAGGTGAGGGCGGCGGGGAGAGGGCACCCGGGCAAGGGGTGGAGCCCTGCCGACCCCGCCAGCCCTGCCCCGGGGCTGGGACCGGCTGGGAGCCCGGAGGAGGCAAGAGAGGCCCCCCTTCAGATGTGGGAATGGGGAAGGACTGTGGGAAGAGGGGCAGGAGGGCCGAGTGGTGCTTCCCATCCGCTAAGTGCCCAGCCCTCCTCTGATCTCCTGTAATCCTCCTCAGGATCTGTAATCCCATCGGGAAAGGAAAAAGCGCCCAGGAGGCGGCAAGAATGAGGAGGGGGGCCTCCGCGGCAGAGGAGGGCGGGAGGGGGTCTGGAGAAGTGGAGGGTCCTGGCCATCCCTGGAGGTCAGGGAGATGGGGTGAGGACCAGGTGTCAAACCTGGAGCAGGGACAGGGCAGCAAGGATCGGAGGGCGAGGGGGCTCTGGTGTAGGGCAGTGAGAAGAGTGGGCCAGGGCAGGCCCTCAGCAGTGGCCGGGTTGGTGCGGGGCCTGGGGGAGTCTGCTCCAGATCTGTCCCCAGCACAGCAGGACCAGAATCTCATAAAGCAAGAGGGCCCGGACCCCGCCTCGGGCTTGAAATGGCCATCTGAGCCCCGGAGCAATAGAAGGCAGGATCTGGGGGCTCTCAAGCTCTGAGGGGTGTGGCGGAGCTGGGATTGGGAGGCGGCCAGGGCCTCCCAGAGAGGGAGGGGGCCAGGGTCAGGGCCTCTGAGAGCTGGAGGCCCCTTTTCCTCTCCTTGTCCCTTCTTCCTTGC
This sequence comes from Pan paniscus, assembly GCF_029289425.2. NCBI lineage: Eukaryota > Metazoa > Chordata > Mammalia > Primates > Hominidae > Pan > Pan paniscus. The sequence continues at coordinate 68,730,918 of NC_073258.2, read as the reverse complement.
CAGCCACCCCGGCCTCCTTGCCACCTGCCAGCACATCCAGTATGCTCCCACCTTGGGGCTGCACTGGCTTCCCCCAGCCTTGAGCACCTCCTCCTACCTCACCTCCTTAAAGTCATGTTCAAGCCATGGTCACATTGTGTTATTAGCAAGGCCTTCCCTGACTATCAGATCAAAACTGCAGCCCCCAACCCTCATCACCCGTACCCTACTCTAGGCTTTCTTTTCCTATAGCACCCAGCGCCTTCTAACACACCACATAATTTGCTTTTTCCTTTTGTCTGTCTCCTTCCACTAGAATGTAAGTTCCACGAGGGCAGGGATCTTTGTTCTATTCATCAATATATCTCAATTGATATAATCCCAAACACTGCCTGGAGTGGAGCAGACACTCAATGAATACTTGAATGACTCAACTGAGTGCTGGGTTGCAGACCCCATGCGGGGCTGGGCTGCATCTGTGATTCTGATCCCAGGGAGCTTTGGTGGGGAGGGGTCTGGTTTCAGGGAGTTGAAAAGGCTGGGACCAGGGCCCCAGAGCTGTGTAGAACACGAGGCTGAGCTGGGGATCCCAGATGCTAAGCTGGGGCTGAGCTCCCTGTCCTGCTCTCCCTTGGGCCACAGAAAAAGAGCCGGGAGGAGTCTAGTGGTGAGGGCAGCGGCGTGGAGATCCTGGCCAACCGGCCCTACACGGATGGGCCCGGGGGCAGCGGGCAGTACACACACAAGGTGTACCACGTGGGCTCCCACATCCCAGGCTGGTTCCGGGCACTGCTGCCCAAGGCTGCCCTGCAGGTAGAAGAGGAATCCTGGAATGCCTACCCCTACACCCGAACCCGGTGAGTGGGTGAGCTGGGCATGGTCCGAGGCCAGGAGGGGAGCGGCCCTGGTGGGTACAGCAGTGAGCCTCACCCGTGCCTTCTGCCCAGGTACACCTGCCCTTTCGTGGAGAAATTCTCCATTGAAATCGAGACCTATTACCTGCCTGATGGGGGGCAGCAGCCAAACGTCTTCAACCTGAGCGGGGCCGAGAGGAGACAGCGCATCCTGGGTGAGGCCTGGAGCTATGGGGGGACCCTGGCGCCCCTCTCAGGCTCCTGGCTGCCTCAGTGGGCAGCCTCTGAGAAGTCCCAGCCCTCTCCAGGCCTCATGTCCTGTCTGCAAAAGGACGGGAACTGTCATCCAGTCCCAAGAGGGTGCCAGGAGCAGGGGCTCAAAGGGGCTGGCGCTGCTCAATGCTTGCCGAACTCCCTCAGACACCATCGACATCGTGCGGGATGCAGTGGCCCCAGGCGAGTACAAAGCAGAAGAGGACCCCCGGCTGTATCGCTCGGTCAAGACGGGCCGAGGGCCACTGTCTGATGACTGGGCACGGACAGCGGCACAGACGGGGCCCCTTATGTGTGCCTATAAGCTGTGCAAGGTTGAGTTCCGCTACTGGGGCATGCAAGCCAAGATCGAGCAGTTCATCCATGATGTAGGTGAGCACCCAGCTGCGGGAGGTCCCACTTACCCAGCATGCCCCAGACCCCATGTTTAGGGCCAGGGATGCGCCCATCCACTGGGGACACAGAAGCAGAAAGCCATCGTTTCCATTTGAGGTGGGGAGCACTAGGGCAGAAGCGGCCGCACAGCCTAGCCAGGCATCCACAGAGCAGGAAGCTGGTAACATGATCTACAAGGTCCATACTGGCTCTGACATTCAGAAATGCTGCTGCTTCCATTAAGATTCTAAGATTCTCCATCATCCTAGGAGTTAGATGAGACTTAGAGACACTCAGGAAGGTCACCGGCTCTAACTGGCAGCATGCTAAGGAGTGCAGGCTGAGGCTGTGACTCTGATGTCATTCTCTCTGGGATTCCCCACCTCCACTCCCAGTTTCTAGTGTTCCAGCCTTTGGCCCTGGTGTTCAGGAGCCCCAGTCCCACACCTCCCCTCAACCTGACCCCACCACGCCTACAACTCAGCCCTGCCTCAGTGCCCAGGTCATCTGCACACAGAGGGATGGTCCCTAGTTGGAGAGACCAGCGGCCTGGCTTCTGTCCCACTACTGACCCCCACCCCATGGTACCTCCAGCAAGGCACTGGCCATCTCTGCACTTTAAATTTCTCTTCAGTAAATGAGGAAGAGGTTGAGTCAGATATGAAGAGCTAATACTGACAGTGATTGCGACACACAGACCTATGGCTAATTACTTTTTGTGCAAGATCTCCCTTAACACCCACAACACCCCACCAGGTAATGACGATGATTATTCCCATTTTACAGGTGAGGAAATTCAGCTTAGAGAATAATGAGGACGCCTTGTCTTGCATTTGAAAAAATGCCAAAAAGCACAAATAAGAAAATTAAAATCACCCACATATAGCCACTACTAAGATTCCAATATATCTCCTTGCAGAAGTTTATAATTATCATTCAACCATCATTACTTTATTTCCTAGACATTTAAGAGTTTCTAACTTTTTCTTCTGCTTAAGATAAAAATATCCCAGAATGGGTATCATCTTTCGCTACAACCTTCATTGAGTGCCAACACTTCCATTAACTGTTAACACCTTCATTAACCATCAACAATTTCATTAAATGTTAAACCCTTAATTAACTGTTAATTTCTCAGAAGTCAGCAGGAAGCCAGCCAAAAGCAAGAACAAGCATTGGTCCCTGCTTCTGGAGTGATGGGGTGGGGACAGTGCTGAGAGTTAGGGTGTGCAGAGAGACAGGAAAGGCAGTGGGCGGGGGGGAGTCAGGCAGGAAGACAAATGCCCCACTTTCCACTCCCATTCCTGGACTGCACTGGCCCTGCCCTACTTTGTGGCTCTGGGTGGATGGTGTCCCCAGGGGAGCCATTATCCAACCTCAAGGCTGGGCATGTGGCTGCGGTGGCAGGGAAGCAGGGGGAGGGGGCAGTTCTGACGCCTGGGCACCTGCAGGTCTGCGTCGGGTGATGCTGCGGGCCCACCGCCAGGCCTGGTGCTGGCAGGATGAGTGGACAGAGCTGAGCATGGCTGACATCCGGGCACTGGAAGAGGAGACTGCTCGCATGCTGGCCCAGCGCATGGCCAAGTGCAACACAGGCAGTGAGGGGTCCGAGGCCCAGCCCCCCGGGAAACCAAGCACCGAGGCCCGGTCTGCGGCCAGCAACACTGGCACCCCCGATGGGCCTGAGGCCCCCCCAGGCCCAGATGCCTCCCCCGATGCCAGCTTTGGGAAGCAGTGGTCCTCATCCTCCCGTTCCTCCTACTCATCCCAACATGGAGGTGAGGCTGGGGCACAGGGATGGGAGGAACGGCCCTCCCCAGGCTGGGCTCCTGGGCTGAGGCTGAGGCTGAGCCGGCCCGGCAGGGGCTGTGTCTCCCCAGAGCTTGTCTGAGTGGCGCATGCAGAACATTGCCCGAGACTCTGAGAACAGCTCCGAGGAAGAGTTCTTTGATGCCCACGGTCAGCACTGAGGCCCTTTTTGGGAGTGGGGATGTCCCCGAGCAGCTCCTCCCACCCCATGACACAGCCCCCTGTCCCCTCAGAAGGCTTCTCGGACAGTGAGGAGGTCTTCCCCAAGGAGATGACCAAGTGGAACTCCAATGACTTCATTGATGCCTTTGCCTCCCCAATGGAGGCAGAGGGAACGCCAGGTAAAGATACCGCCTAGGACACCGGCCCCCAGCACCCATGTACAGCAGGTCATGAGTTTAATGGCATCTTAAGATGAGAGGCAATCTGAAGAGGTGCTCATTAAATACACAGACGAATAATGAATGGTGGATGGATGGATGAATGGTTGGATGGATGGATGGATGGATAGGTGGGTGGGTGGGTAGATGGGTGGGTGGGTGGGTGGGTGGGTAGATGGATGGGTGGCTAGATGGATGGATGGATGGATGGTTGGATGGATGGATGGATGGGTGGGTGGGTGGGTGGGTGGATGGATGGATGGATGGATGGATGGTTGGATGGTTGGGTGGGTGGGCGGATGGATGGGTGGGTGGGTGGGTGGGTGGGTTGATGGATGGGTGGTTAGATGGATGGATGGATGAATGGTTGGATGGATGGATGGATGGGTGGGTAGGTGGGTAGGTGGATGGATGGATGGATGGATGGATGGTTGGGTGGGTGGGTAGATGGATGGATGGATGAATGGTTGGGTGGGTGGGTAGATGGATGGATGGATGAATGGTTGGGTGGGTGGATGGATGGGTGGGTGGGTGGGTGGGTGGGTAGATGGATGAATGGGTGGATGGATGGATGGGTGGGCGGGTGGGTAGGTGGATGGATGGATGGATGGATGGGTGGATGGATGGATGATTAGAATGTAGTCATGATTCAGACATAGCACTAAGAATGAAGGAATTAATTTGGACTCCCTGAATGCTTCACGTGAGAGGTGATGTCTATGCTGGCTTTGGAAGACTTGGGCCAGCACTGTCCAGCAGAACTTCTAGGTCCATGCTGCCCAAGGCAATAACCACCAGCCACACTGGCTCCCAGACACTGAAAATGGGGCTAGTGTGACTGAGGAACTGAGGTTTTTATGTATTATATTTTAATTCATTTAAATTTAAATGGCCACTTGTAGCTAATGGCCACCACATTGGACAGGGCAGGGTTAGAGAAGTTTGGCAGGCAAACAGGCATTGTGTGGAGAGGCAGCCCTGACTGCAATAAGACCAGTAGGAGCAAAGGCCTGGAAATACAAACTGACCTGGGAGAGTTGGTGGGAGGAGAAGTTTGGAGGAAGGTACGGACTGGGGGCCTCAGGCAGACGCCAGAACTGGGGTGCCTGAAGTGCCAGATGAGGGGATCCCAGTGGTCCTCTCCGTCCCTCTCACTGGCTTCGTTGCCCTGCAGAGCCTGGAGCCGAGGCAGCTAAAGGCATTGAGGATGGGGCCCAAGCACCCAGGGACTCAGAGGCGAGTATGGTCAGCCACCCCATGTCAAAGCTCCCCCTACTCACTGGCCCGGACACTGCTGTGACACCCACTGCACCCCATTGTTCCCCCCAGGGCCTGGATGGAGCCGGGGAGCTGGGGGCTGAGGCATGCGCAGTCCATGCCCTCTTCCTTATCCTGCACAGCGGCAACATCCTGGACTCAGGCCCTGGAGACGCCAACTCCAAGCAGGCGGATGTGCAGACGCTGAGCTCCGCCTTCGAGGCTGTCACCCGCATCCACTTCCCTGAGGCCTTGGGCCACATGGCGCTGCGACTGGTGCCCTGTCCACCCATCTGCGCCGCCGCCTATGCCCTTGTCTCCAAGTACTAGCCACGGGTGGAAGGGCAGGGAACTCGTAGGATCAGGCCAGGGAGCGGGGCAGGGAGCGGGGAAGGGGTCAGGAAGCCAGACACCTGGGTCGGTCACTGGCATGGCTGGACCTGTTCTGGAGAATGGCTCCATTTCAGTTGCCTCTTGGGGCTAACGCTCCCCACAGAGGACCCACAGAGCCAGGGTCTGCCAGCAGGCCCAGGGGACTTGGATGGCAGGAGTGGGTCTGGAAGCCCCTCACCCACGCACATTTCCCCCTCTTACAGCCTGAGCCCTTACAGCCACGATGGGGACAGCCTGTCCCGCTCCCAAGACCACATTCCACTGGCTGCCCTGCCACTGCTGGCCACCTCATCCTCCCGCTACCAGGGCGCCGTGGCCACCGTCATTGCCCGCACCAACCAGGCCTACTCAGCCTTCCTGCGCTCACCTGAGGGTGCCGGCTTCTGTGGGCAGGTCAGCGGTTAGGGACAGTCCATCTGCTGCCCTCCACTGCAGCCCCCACTGTGGCCTGGCCTGGGTGAGGACAAGTCGTCTCCTGATGGTGCCCCTGCTCCCACCCAGGTCGCACTGATTGGAGATGGTGTTGGTGGCATCCTGGGCTTTGATGCACTCTGCCACAGTGCTAACGCGGGCACCGGGAGTCGGGGCAGCAGCCGCCGTGGGAGCATGGTCAGTATAGCCAAACCCGGCCTCCTCAGGAGCGGAAAGGCCCTCTCTGGCTCTAGGTCTCTGCCCCCTGGAATGCCACCCCTCTGCCAGCAGGCAGGCCCCCTGCTGCCCTGCCAGTTCATGTCTTCTCTGGAATTCTACTCTGCCCAACCCCCAAGCCTCGCTCCTCACTTCTAAGTAAGTAGAATTCTAACGGTCCCCAGGCCTAAGAATGTTTCTGTCTCCTGTTCCATCCAGAACAATGAGCTGCTCTCTCCGGAGTTTGGCCCACTGCGGGACCCCCTGGCAGATGGTGTGGAAGGCCTGGGTCGGGGCAGCCCAGAACCCTCGGCCTTGCCTCCCCAGCGCATCCCCAGCGACATGGCCAGTCCTGAGCCCGAGGGCTCTCAGAACAGGTGACGTCCCTGCCCCATCACCCCTACCCTGGGCACATGATGGACTACAGAGGCAGCAGCACTGAGCACCCCTCCTCCCCCACAGCCTTCAGGCAGCCTCCGCAACCACCTCCTCCTGGGAGCCCCGGCGGGCAAGCACGGCCTTCTGCCCACCCGCTGCCAGTTCCGAGGCACCTGACGGCCCCAGCAGCACTGCCCGCCTTGACTTCAAGGTCTCTGGCTTCTTCCTCTTTGGCTCCCCACTGGGCCTGGTGCTGGCTCTGCGCAAAACTGTGATGCCCGCCCTGGAGGGTGAGTCCTAGGGGCTGCGGGGGCGCCTCTAGTCTCTGTCTGCCCCTTCCTTCCCCACCTCCTCTGGCCTTCCCTCTCATCCGAGGCACGAGCAACTTCCCCACTGTACTAATTCAAAGGCCTGGCTACAGAAGGGGAACCTGAGGCCCAGAAAGAAGGGACTCGCCAAGGGTGAGTCTCCCAAAGCCACTGGGAGGAGCTTCACACCCGTGGGATGTTCTGCACTAGAAGGGGTCAATCAGACACCACGGCAGCAAATCGAAGCCGCTGCCCTCTTCTCAGCCTTTTTTTTTTTTGAGACAGAGTCTCGCTCTGTCACCCAGACTAGAGTGTCAGTGGCCTGATCTTGCTCACTGCAACCTCCTGGGTTCAAGTGATTCTCCTGCCTCAGCATCCCAAGTAGCTGGGATTACAGGCACCTGCCACCATGCCCAGCTAATTTTTGTATTTTTTTTAGTAGAGACAGGGTTTTGCCATGTTGGCCAGGCTGGTCTCGAACTCCTGACCTCAGGTAATCCACCCACCTCTGCCTCCCACAGTGCTGGGATTCCAGGAATGAGCCACTGAACCCAGCTAATTTTTGTATTTTTAATGGAGACGGGGTTTCACCATGTTGGCCAGACTGGTCTCGAACTCCTGACCTCAAGTGATCCATCTGCTTCTGCCTCCCGCAGTACTGGGATTCCAGGCATGAGCCACAGTGCCCAGCCCCTGTCTCACTTTAAGCAGGGCCCTACTGACTTCCCAGGGAGTGCAGTTTGGGAAGTGCTGGCTCGGGGTCACACCAGACATCAGGGTGCTGCTCCCACACCCCCTACCTCCCAGAGTGCCCAGCTGAAACCCCGACCCCACAATCTTTCTCTGTCTTCTGGGTACCAGCAGCCCAGATGCGCCCAGCCTGTGAACAGATCTACAACCTCTTCCACGCGGCCGACCCCTGCGCCTCACGCCTCGAGCCCCTGCTGGCCCCGAAGTTCCAGGCCATCGCCCCACTGACCGTGCCCCGCTACCAGAAGTTCCCCCTGGGAGATGGCTCATCCCTGCTGCTGGGTACGCCCCCAAACAAGATAAAGGGGAGAAGGAGGAGGGCACACGCAGGAAGGGAGGAGGTAGCAGAAGACATGAGGAGGCTCCCAGACGATGGGAAACCTCTCAGGCCACCACTCCCGGACCAGGCGCTCCTTCCCCCTGGGGGGGTCTGGATCCCCAGGACCCTCTGACCTCCTGGGCCTAGAAGTTGGGTGGAGGTGGTTAGCCAAGCTAGAGAGGGTGCCCCCTGGCAGCATGATGCTGGTGTGCTGCCATACAAGCAGCCAGCATGTGTGCGCTGCTGCATCTGTGTGGGGTGTACTGCAGACATTTATTGCGGGGCATGCCCAGGTATGTATGGGCCAAGCGGGCCTGTGTTGGGCACAGGTGTGCAGCGTTTGGGGCGGTGGCAACAGGCATTCTGGCAGGAGTGCAGCTGGCCACTGGGCTGAGAGGAGAGAATGCCACAGTGCAGCCTCAGCCAGGACCTGACCAGAGGGGCCATAGGAAGATGGCAGAGGTGAGGGGAGCCCTGGGTGAGAAGACAGGAGAGCCACCTGGCCGGCCCCTGCTGACCTTGCCCTCCTTCCCCCAGCCGACACTCTGCAGACGCACTCCAGCCTCTTTCTGGAGGAGCTGGAGATGCTGGTGCCCTCAACACCCACCTCTACTAGCGGTGCCTTCTGGAAGGGCAGTGAGTTGGCCACTGACCCCCCGGCCCAGCCAGCCGCCCCCAGCACCACCAGTGAGGTGGTTAAGAGTAAGTCAGCCAGCCTAGGCAGTCCAGCCTGGGGGTGGGGGAGGCCGGTATTCCACCTCCGAAGCCCAGCTGAGAAACCCTTTCCCCCAGCACACAGCCTGGACTTGGCAAAGAGCAGGCTGGGTGAAAAGGGGGGAGGGAAGAGCACCCAGCGCCCAGGCAGATGGGTGTGGGGCAGGAGGCCATCCTGACTCGCTGCCATGGCCGCGCAGTCCTGGAGCGCTGGTGGGGAACCAAGCGGATCGACTACTCGCTGTACTGCCCCGAGGCGCTCACCGCCTTTCCCACCGTCACGCTGCCCCACCTCTTCCACGCCAGCTACTGGGAGTCCGCCGACGTGGTGGCGTTCATCCTGCGCCAGGTGGGCCTGGGAATATGGAATTGGAGATGAGAATGGGACGGGGATGGGCTGCTTTGGGCCGGGGGAGGGGCAGCCCTCCCTCCCCTAAGAGACAGAGGCCTCGCCCCTGTCCCGTGCAGGTGATCGAGAAGGAGCGGCCACAGCTGGCGGAATGCGAGGAGCCGTCCATCTACAGCCCGGCCTTCCCCAGGGAGAAGTGGCAGCGAAAACGCACGCAGGTCAAGATCCGGGTAGGTGCCCTGCCCCTCGCCCCCTCGCCCACTCGCCCACTCTCGCCCACTCACCAGAGAGGCCCCGCCCCTCCCCCCAGCACCCCCCTCCTCGGGCCCCAGCCAATCCAACTCTCTCCCAGTCCTGCCCCGCCCCTGGGGTCCTGGCCCCACCTCATTGCCCCAGCCCCGCCCCTGGGAACCGCTGGTCTCCCCGCCCTCTGCGGGAAGTTTGGGTCTAGGGTCTGGATCTGCGCTGGTCCCCACCTCGCCTCATCCTCTGCATCCCGTCCTGTCACAGCTCTGCCCCTGGAGCCGCGGCCCACACACAGGCTCTCAGGCCGGGGTCCACAAAAGTGCGCCCCCCGGGCTTGCCCTTTTCCCTCAATGCCCCGCCGCCTCTAGGCCCCCACCCCGGTATTTGCGTGTGGATCCTCACCCGCTCCCCCTCCCCAAGCATCCCCATCCTTTGCTGGCCGCGGACTCACGCCCTCTCCTCCCTCTAGAACGTCACTTCCAACCACCGGGCGAGCGACACGGTGGTGTGCGAGGGCCGCCCCCAGGTGCTAAGCGGGCGCTTCATGTACGGGCCCCTGGACGTCGTCACGCTCACCGGAGAGAAGGTCAGGACCCAGAGGCCCTGTCGCCTGGTCCCATGGCCCCATCGCCTGTCCTCGGAACAGCTCCTGGTTCCTGGTGGTTGTGCCCCTAGACCCACCCATCCCCGACGACAGCCCCGCCTCTGCCCACCTCCACGCGGGGCCCCCATGGACCTCCCGCCCCTTCTCCCCTCCAGGTGGATGTCTACATCATGACGCAGCCGCTGTCGGGCAAGTGGATCCACTTTGGCACCGAAGTCACCAATAGCTCGGGCCGCCTCACCTTCCCAGTTCCCCCAGAACGCGCGCTGGGCATTGGTGTCTACCCCGTGCGCATGGTGGTCAGGTGAGCGCGGCTGGCCGGGCCTCTGCGGGAGGGCTCCACCAGGCCTCGCCCCGCGCCACTCACGCCCCGCCCCGTGGGCCGCAGGGGCGACCACACCTATGCCGAATGCTGCCTGACTGTGGTGGCCCGCGGCACGGAGGCTGTGGTCTTCAGCATCGACGGCTCCTTCACCGCCAGCGTCTCCATCATGGGCAGCGACCCCAAGGTGCGAGCTGGCGCCGTGGACGTGGTCAGGTAGGAGTTGCCACTGCCACCACCACCCATTTCACCGGGGTGACCGGCCCCTCACCCCTGGCCAGCGGAGCTGACCGCTGCCCCCGCCCCACAGGCACTGGCAGGACTCCGGCTACCTGATCGTGTATGTCACAGGCCGGCCGGATATGCAGAAGCACCGCGTGGTGGCCTGGCTGTCGCAGCACAACTTCCCCCACGGCGTCGTCTCCTTCTGCGACGGCCTCACCCACGACCCACTACGCCAGAAGGCAATGTTTCTGCAGAGCCTGGTGCAGGAGGTGCGGCGGCTGGGGGGGGCTCCGGGTCCTGACCCCGCCCCCGCTCCCCCTTACCCCCCACCCCCGGATCGGCGGAGGCCCATCTGTTCCCAACTGGATCGGCCCGGGCCCTGCCTGACTGCAGCGGCCCGCTCTGGTCCTGCTCCCCTAGTTTGAGGGGCCCCGTGTACTTAGGGGCAACTAGGGAGATGCAGCTGGTCCCGCCCCTGTCCCCGTGGGACTGGGACCTGTCCTCACCTCCGTCTGCCTGGACCCACCCCCAGAACAATCTGGGGAAGCCCAACAGGCCCCGCCCCCAGCTGCACGGCTCCACCCCTGGGGCGGCTGATTGGCATCTCCCGCCACAGGTAGAACTGAACATCGTGGCCGGTTATGGGTCTCCCAAAGATGTGGCTGTATACGCGGCGCTGGGGCTGTCCCCGAGCCAGACCTACATCGTGGGCCGTGCCGTGCGGAAGCTACAGGCACAGTGCCAGGTGAGGCCCAAGTGAAGGCCAGGAACAGGACCCCACCAGGGAGCAGGGGCCTCAGTCCCAGGCCTTAGGGACCACGGACTCTGGGGAAGATGTGAGAAGGCCTAACCGGCCTCCAGGGAACCTGGGATCCTCTGAGGACAAGGGCCATGAGCAGCTTGAGCTGCCAGCTGCCAGGCAAGCCAGAGGGGACAGCCCACACTGGAAAGTGCTCAAGACCCTAGGCGCTGGTTCCACTCGGCCATGGCTTTCCACTGTGACCTTTCTGAGCCTCAGCTTCCCATCTGTAAATGGAAATGATCATGGCACTGCCCATGTCAGCTTATGAAGATCACATCAACAGGCACAGGGCTGGGCACAAAGCAAGTGCTGGCTAAACATTGGCTGCTGTTATTTTTCCTCTAAGACCCCATTTTCCAGATGAGGAGACTGAGGCCCAGAGAAGGGCAGAGCTAGGAGCACAGCCAAGGTGCCCTGGCTCCCAGCCTGGGGTCCTATCTATTGAGAAGGCTTCAGCTCAGGCTGTGCCAAGCCTGCCACCAGTCCCCCAGCCTGCCTCAGGTGCCTCTGGAGGACCGTGGAGGGCAGCGTGTGGGCCCTTGGCCAGCACCCCCTCATCGCTGCCTACCTCTGCCCACAGTTCCTGTCAGACGGCTATGTGGCCCACCTGGGCCAGCTGGAAGCAGGCTCGCACTCGCATGCCTCCTCGGGACCCCCGAGAGCTGCCTTGGGCAAGAGCAGCTATGGTGTGGCTGCCCCCGTGGACTTCCTGCGCAAACAGAGCCAGCTGCTTCGCTCGAGGGGCCCCAGCCAGGCGGAGCGTGAGGGCCCGGGAACACCACCCACCACCCTGGCACGGGGCAAAGCACGGAGCATCAGCCTGAAGCTGGACAGCGAGGAGTGAGGCCCACACCAGCCTGGACCTGGGTTATTTATTGACACACCCAAGGGGCCCGAGGGGCTGCGTGTGGGAGGCTGGGGACCCAGACTTTTGGCCCCAGCGCTGGCCCCCCCAGCCCCACACCCTATATCTCCGTGTGCTCCTCGGTGTTACTTCCCTTTCATATGAGGGGACCCAGCGCCGGGGGGAGGGAGGAGGGCGTGGGCGTGGGCGCAGAGGCTTTTCCAGTGTGTATAAATCCATGAAAATAAACGCCACCTGCACCCCACCCACTCACCCCATGCCTGGCATCACAGGGCAGCCAGCCCAGTTTCCAGTTCAACAGGGGACACTGATGTGCACAGAGAGGCCAACACACACCCAGGGCCATCCAGGTCACAGGCAGGGTCAGGATGGGGGCCTGGGCCTCAAAAGGTCGCACGAAACCCACGCCCAGGGCCATCCATGTCACAGGCAAGTCAGGATGGGGGCCTGGGCCTCAAAAGGTTTCACGAAGCGCTCGGCCCTCTCCTCTTTCTGGACAGTCAGCCCACCCCAGCCCAACCCGGCTCACCTCAGCCCCAGCGTAGCTTCTCATGGAAACCCTGCCCCCAGACACCAAGGCCAGGAGACCATAGGATCCGAGGCTGGAGGGGGAGGGCAGCACCAGGAGACTACCTCCCTCAGGTGCCCAGCTACCTAGCTTGTACCCACTTCATCTCCCCCTTAAGACTGGGGGCTCCTGGGGTGCCCCAGCCCTGGCCAGCGAGAGACACTTCCTTGGTGAAAGAGCTCATCGTAATTTCTCTAACAGGGACACCGGAGCCTCAGAGCTGGTGGGTGGAGGGGCTAGGATTTGAACCCTGATTCTTTGCCTCCCAACAGCCACCCAAGTACCAGGAATGCCAGGTGATGACCCGGCTCTCCCAGTGGAGCAGCTCAGCAGACTCAGAGAGAGATAAATAAAGGCCTTTATATACACAGAAGCATGATGCAGCACGGGCAGGGGGGCTGGCAGCTGCAGCAGTGGGCTTGGCAGGTAAGGCAGGGCCAAGTGCTCCTGTCAATGGGAGAAGATCCCCCGGAACCGGGCTTTGTCCTCTTCGTCCTTCTGCCGGATCCGTGCCTCCAGGGCCCGCAGCTCTCGGCTCACCACGGGCGCCAGGGCTGGGTCCAGCTCCAGCACTTTGGCAAAGTCAGCCTGGGCCTCCTGGGCATTCCACACGGCCGCGTGGGCCTTGCCCCGCTTGAAGTAGGCCTTGACGTTGTCTGCAGGGGAGGCCAGTGGGCAGTGGGCATGCAAGGGCATGAGGGTGGATCCTGGCCAGCTGCCTGCCCTCACGTCTCCTGGCACCATGGGCCCACAGGGGAGAGAGAGCCCTCCCTGACCTGAGGATGCCACCCCACCCCCAATACACCATTCATGCTTCATTGGCACAATGGGGCCCACAGCCCTGCCGAGTAGAGGCATTTAGTCAGGCCCCCGTGGGAGCTCAGAATGGGGGTTGTGAAAGGCTAGGTCTTGACCCCAGCAGTGACAGGAGAAAGGCCACTCTCTGACCACTCGCAGCCCCCGGCAGCCCAGGGCCCGGTGCTCACCGTCGTACTTGTTGAGGATGGAAGAGCAGTGGTCCAGCACCTCGTAGTACTCCTCGACCACCAGCTTGCACTGGCAGTAGTTGAGCAGCAGCGGTGTGATCTGCTGGTCCAGCTGGATCCATTCAGGGGACCCAGGCTGTTCCTGGGAGCATGGGGGCAGGGAGCGGGGAGAAGCTGTAGACCTGGGCCCCCTGGCTCCACACCCCCCTCCATCCATCCTCCCCCTCAGCCTCCAGGCAGCACCTTCATCTGCAGGTTCTTGAGGCAGGCAATGGCATCGTAGTACTTGGCAGCAGCCTCCTTCACATGCCCCTCGCGGTACAACCGGTTGCCCTCCTGGTGGATAAGTGGCACTGCCTTTGTCTTCTCTTCGTCTGTCATGGCCCATGGGTCCTGCTGGTATGTGCCAGGGCTCTCCACCTGCAGGGCATGGGGCATATCACAGCGGGGCTCGGGGACACACCACAGCTGCATCCGTCAGCAGCAGACCTGACCCACATCTGGGCTGGCTGGGCCCCCAGACATCACACACCAGCAGCAGAGCTACTTGTCACTCAAAAAGCATCAAACAAACATCGATGTCACATCTCCTGTGTGCCCAGCACTGTGCCAAGTGCTAAGAATAGAACAGTGAACAAGACGGTGAAAAGCCCTGCCCTTGCAGAGATCATGGTGCATGGCAGGTTCCCTAAATGGACAAGGAAATCCATGAATTCCAAGGGACTTCAAGGTGCGGCAGGGGCTATAAAGGAAATGAGCTGCTGTGAGACAGAGAATGAGGAGACCGGGTGGACAGGGCCGGTTTCCTGGAGGAGGTGACATTTGAGATGTGAAGGAGGAGGAAAGGAGACCCAGGGTACTGCCAAGGGTCCTGCACAGGTTTTCTTGTCCCTGTCCGCTCCCCCAGCAGTCCACCTGCGGATCCCACCACCCCTGGATGGACAGGCCAGCGCCGCCCTGAGGCTGGGCAGTGGGGGCCTGGTGAGACCAGGCGCGGTGGCCCCTCACCTTCAGCATCTCCATGTGGAAGATGAGGGGCTGGGGGTTCTGCTGCAGGGCGTCCAGGTCAGCATGGCCCAGGGAGCTGTGTTCACGCATCTGTGCAACACCGCAGCAGTGCCGCTGGCCCTCCAGGGGGTCCTTGCCCACCGCGATGTTGCGGAGACTCTTGGCCACCAGCGGGTACAGGACCACATGCTGCGGGAAGGCAAGGGCGCCGGGGGCTCTGTCACCGTGGGCTGGCTGGTCACCGGGTCCACAAGGCCCAGCCCCCTTCCCCACCACCATCTGAGAACAAACACCAAGGCCCAGAGAGTGACAACTGGGACCCTACTCCGTTTAAGCACAGGAGGCTTTTAATTCAGGACTCCTCCAGTCGCTCAGCCCTCTCTCCTGGTGAAGCCCCAGCTTCTGCCACATTCTCTGGCCACCAAACAGAGCACCTAACCCCCTCCTCACCCCCACCACAGACACATGCCTACCATCAACCCCTGTCTCCCTGGTCCTTACAGGCCCAGTAGAATTCTTACCTCCTCTCCCTCCAGAGGATAAGGCCCTTTGCTGGACTATGCAAAGAACTGGGGCCCCCCACATTCTGTTCCCAGCAGCTCCTCCTTCTGCCCCACCCACACCCCACTGAGGGCCTACCTCAGAGCCGGGCCCAGGCCAGCCACTTCAAAATCCTCAGGGAGGCCGGATGTGGTGGCTCACGCCTGTAATCCTAGCACTTTGGGAGGCCAAGGCGGGCGGATCACCTGAGGTCAGGAGTTCAAGACCAGCCTGACCAACATGGTGAAACCGCGTCTCTGCTAAAATACAAAAATTAGCCGGGCACGATGGCAGGTGCCTGTAATCCCAGCTACTCAGGCAGCTAAGGCAGAGAATCAGTTGAACCCAGGAGATGGTGGTTGCAGTGAGCTAAGATCACGCCACTGCACTCCAGCCTGGGCAACAGAGTGAGACTTAGTCAAAAAAAAAAAAAAAAACCCACAGGGAGACAGGCATAGGGGACCTAGCTTCTAATCTCTTGCTTGGCAAAGCTGCTAGGCTGGTGGGAACCAGATAACCAGATTCCTCCTACCCGGGTCCTCCCCACTCCTCCCACTGCCCTGTTGTCTGGACAGGGGCTGACTGCCGGGCTGCCATCAGCGGGCATTTCCTGAGTCTTGGCTCTGGACTGGCTCGCGCTGGGCATCCCAAAGCTAGAAGTAAACAGGCCAGATCCCTGCTCTGCAATAGCCTAGGACAAGGCAGAAGAGCAGATCCTGGCCATGCAGGGCATGAGGGTTGGAGGACCCAAACGTGGGAGTTGAGCCAACCACTAGCAGTCAGGGAGGGCTTCCTAGAGGTGGTGACCCAGGAATAAGCTTTGAAGGAAGAGGGAAGATCTTGGCTAAGAAGGGGAATGGAAAGGAAAAGCAGGGAGGTTGAGTAAGAGGGTGAGACGGCAGGGGCCAGCCCCCAAAAAGCTATGTGAGCAGCTATAGCTTATACGGTTTAAGTCCTCACTTAATGTCCTAAGTAGGTTCTTGGAAACTGTGACTGTAGGCGAAACAATACATAACGAAACCAATTTTTCTTCTCATCAATGTTCTAACAAAATTTTGCTGAGAGAAATGACGGTGGCTGAGAAAAAACCTGATGTATGTTTTTTCTCTTAGTCACAGTTTCCAAGAATGTATCAGCAACATGAAGTGAGGACCCACTGTGCTCTATCCTTACAGTGACCAGGAGTCATAGAGGTTTGAAACAAAGGGATGTACAGGTCGTTTGCATTTGAGAACGAGTCCCCTGGCCTCAGTCTGGCTAATAGGGGAAGGCGGAATGGAGGCCAGGACGCCATCAGCAGGCTGGTGTGGTGGTCTGGAAAGAGTGGGTGGGCCGGGCGCGGTGGCTCACGCCTGTAATCCCAGCACTTTGGGAGGCCAAGGCGGGTGGATCACCTGAGGTCAGGTGTTCAAGACCAGCCTGGCCAACATGGTGAAACCCTGTCTCTACTAAAAATACAAAAATTAGCCGGGCATCATGGCGGGTGTTTGTAATCCCAGCTACTCGGGAGGCTGAGGCAGAAGAATCGCTTGAACCCAGGAGGTGGAGGGTGCAGTGAGCTGAGATCGTACCACTGCACTCCAGCCTGGGTGACAGAGCAAGACTCCATCTCAAAAAAAAAAAAAAAAAGAAAGAAAGAGCGGGTGGCAGTCTAGCAGAGGGTGGAGGGAGGAGGAGCCCTGGGGATAGGGAATAGGAATAGGGCTTGGCTGGACAGTCACCGCAGACAGGTACAGGACAGACACCTTGATGTCACAGAGGAACTGGGCAATCTCCCCTTCTCGCATGGTGCACACGATGGTCTCCCACACGGGCAGCTTGAACTTCTTGCCAATGATGAGCTCCATGGGCTTGCCACGAGCCTGGCTGTCGTCCAGCACGGTGCCCTCGTCGTCACTGTGCAGCGTCCGGTAGTGGAACGTGGCCTGTGGGCCACATGTGAGGTCAGGCAAAGGCACAAACCCTCACCCTGACCCCCAAGGAGAAGTCCAGTCCCCAGCCTGCAGACAGCATAAGGGACGGGGCTTCCCCGGGGACACCACCTGACCTTACACCTGGCTTCATCCTCCCACGCTGGTGAGAAAACAAAGCCACAAGGAGGGGAGGAATAGGCCCAAGCCACACGGCTAGTGGGTGGCTGAGTGGGAACAAGAGTCCAAGCAGTCTGACTCCAGTCATTCCTCAACACATATTTACTAAGCACCTACTATGTGCCCAAGCTCTGTGCTAGACACCAGAACATGGCAGCAAGCAAAACACAAAAAAGTCCCTGCCCCCCTGGAGCTCACATGGCGCTTCTAGAGGGAGGAGATGGGCATCAAACAAAACAATATGTCATGGCAGGTGAAGCCACGTGCTTGGGAAACAGCAGGGCAAGAGGGTTGGGGCTGGATTAAACAGAGTGGGGGGTTGGGGAGTAAGGAAGAAAGCAAGCCAAGTGGACCCTGGGATAGGAACTTTCTAGGCCAAAAGAACAGCATGTGTAAAAAAGCCTTGCAGTGGGACAATGTGATATGGAAGTGCTGGGAAGGGAGGAGCATGGTCCTGTTAAATAATATGGAAGGGGAGAAGGGAAGTGCTGGGTAGAGGAGGGCGTGGTCCCTGGGTAGGGTTCCACCCCCACGGACCTAGGTGAGAACAGGCATTTCCTGCCCAAATGTTGCATTTCCTAAGACCACCCTGGCCTGCCACACCCCTATCCTGTGCCTATAAAAACCCAACACCCCCTAGGGGGCAGACCCACAGGCAGCCAGATGTCAGAGAAGCCCATCAGCAGAAGACGACACGAGCTCCTGGTCATTGGAGAGGATGTTAGGGGAGCAAGCAGCAGAAGATCACACTGATAGGCACCTGCACGCTGGCAGGTCATCAACTGGCAGGAAGAGGCGGAGTTTGGCTGGGGCAGTCAGAGGAGAGGTGGGGCCACCAAGTGGCCCAACCCCAGGGGAAGACCATCTCCAAGGCGGGTGGATCACCTGAGGTCAGGAGTTCAAGACCAGCCTGGCCAATGTGGCAAAACCGCGTCTCTACTAAAAATACAAAAATTAGCTGGCCATGATGGCGGGTGCCTGTAATCCCAGCTACTTGGGAGGCTGAGGCAGGAGAATCACTTGAACCCAGAAGGTGGAGGTTGCAGTGAACCGAGATCATGCCACTGCACTCCAGCTTGGGCAATAGAGCAAGACTCCGTCTCAAAAAAAAAAAAAAAAAAAAGGTGTTTGAAACCAGCTTGGCCAACATGGTAAAAGCCCATCTCTACTAAAAACATTTTTAAAAATTAGCCGGGCCTGGTGTCGGGCACATGTAATCTCAGCTACTTGGGAGGCTGAGGCAGGAGAATTGCTTGAACCTGGGAGGCAGAGATTGTGCCATTGCACTCCAGCCTGGGCAACAAGAGTGAAACTCCATCTCAGAAAAAAAAAATAAATAATAAAAATAAATTTGCAATCATTCTCCAAGCCCACAAGTGATCTAATTCTCCAGTACTCCAGTACATCAAGGCAAGAAAACCCCAGACTACAGAAAGCCCTCTGTCCTTGTGATAAGGAAGGGGGTCTAATTGAGCTGGTTAACACAAGCCTCCCATAGACAAACTAAAAGAGCACCCTAGAACACACGGAGCTGTAAATATTCACCCCTAGACACTGCCATGAGGTCGGAGCCCACAGCCTGCCCATCTGTATGCTCCCCCAGAGGTCTGAGCAGCGGGGCACTGAAGAAGCGAGCCACTCCCCCATCGCACGCCCTGCGAGGGAGACAAGGGAACTTCCCATTTCAAATGCATGATGTGTTCAAGAGCAGCAATGCCAGTGTGGCAGAGCAGAGTGAAGGAGGGGGTGGGGTACACCACAGGGTCAGCAGGGGAGCTCACCCAGGTCAGTAGGGGTGGACCTCACAGGGCCTGTAGGCTATGGTGAGGCCTCTGTTTTTTACTCTGTGATGGAAGCCACTGAGTGGCTCCGAGCAAAAAAGGAATTGAATCTGGCATGGGTTCGGCTGCTGGGACGAGAACAGACCACAGAGGGACAAAAGAGGCAGGAGAGTTAGAGGTCGCTGCAGTAACCCAGGCTGGAGATGAGGATGGCCTGGACCCAAGCAGTGATGGCAGAAGTGGTGAGAACTCAGATCCTGGCTGGATATTGAGGATGTGATGTGGGATGTGAGACTGGGAGGACCACAGAGATGCTAAGGTTTTTGCCCTGAACAACGGGAAGGTTGTTGGTTCCCCTGACACGGAGAAGCCTCAGGTGGAGCAGGTTAAGTGTGAGTTGCCAACCAGGCTTCCAGGTGGAGATGGTGAGTAGGGAGCTGTATATCAGGTTTAAGAGACAGTTAATGACTGGAGAGCTGCATCTGGGAGTAATCCGGGCAGGGAGAGTTTTTAGAGATAACACTGGGGGTGGGTGCAGAGAAAAGAGGTTTGGAGATTGAACTCTCGACAGGATATGGTTAGAGGAGCCCACGCTCTTAACTGCCGCACCATGCTGCATCTCTGAAGTCAGTTTCCACATCGGTAAAACGGAATCAACAACAGTACCTATCTCACATTGTAGGAAATAAACGTGTGAAGCATGTAGCACAATGTTCGAATAGTGAGCACTCAATCAGTGCTGGCGATTGGTTATTTAACACCACCTGTTTCTGATCTTGGGGTGCCATTGTTCACATCTCTCCTTCTGATGTCTGTTCCATCCAGGATCTCCCTTGCCAGCCCCTTCTTCCAACGCCACCAACCCCCCAGCACACGGGGGCATGAACCCACACCACACATCCTGTCTCTTCTTAGAGAAGATATCTTTTCATACAGCGGATCACTCCAGCCATGCAGCTCCCCTCTGCTCTCAGAGCACTTATACTGCACTGGGCTAGGATGCTTAGCTGCCCGATTCGGCACGGTGCTGGCCAGGGGGCATGTGCTCATATGCTCAATGTGCATGTCCTGCCTGACTGCTCTGCTGGGCACAGGGGCTGCCCCTGGGAGGTTCCCTACTCTGCAAACAAGTGGCAGCTGGGAAAAGCACTCCGGGAGGAGGCAACTGCAGGAGAAGCAGGGAAGCCTGGAGTTGTAGGTTGGGGGAGAAGGGGGCAGAGGGGCTGGATCTGGGGGCCTGGCAAAAAGGAGAAAAGTGGGAGGTTCTTTACTTCCCAGCCCTCATCTGTCCCAAACAAGCCCCTAGTGCAGCAGGAAGGCTGCTAAAGAGTCCCTGTCTGGGAGACCTGACCTCTGGGCCCGTTCTCCGGCTTTGCACGTCCCAGGGTCTTGGTTTTCCACTCTAAACAGCGGCAGCTGGTCTAAGTGTTTTCAGAAGGCCCTTCCATCTACAAAGGATCATGAGCCTTGAAACCCAGATACCCGAGGACCACTCCCGGCCCTGGGTTTCCGCCAGCGTGGGGTCTGCCCAAGCACTGAGATCAACCCCCAACCCCAACCCGCTTGTGATGACTGACGGCCTCCCCCACCAATGCTGCTACAAGGCCGAGCCAGGGGGCGGGGCAGACAGGCCCGAATTCACCCCCTACTTAAATTCAGCCCAATCAGCGTCGAGTTCTGCATGTGAGCGGTAGGGTCAGTGGACGCTGCCCTCTGGGCATGCGCAACCTCTCGCCTAAGGCCTCCTCCCGCCTCGCATGCGCACCACGCCGCAGAGGGGGAGAAGGGTAGGGTAGACACGAACCTTGGTCCCATCCTGAAAGTCCGGGAGCTCTCCTCGGCCTTCCTGTATCACACGTTTTTGGATCCCGTCCTCCCGGAGTCTTGCGATGATATCCGCCATCCTCCTTCCCCGCTGCTCCCTTTCGGCAACTTCCGGACTCGGTCGGTAGCTTCCGGACTTGCTTCGGCAACTCCTAGCACCTCGGCAGCTTCCGAGCTAGCGCCATTTTGGTTGAGGGCAGAAGCCAAAAGGGACTGAGCGTGGAAACGGATGGTGATTGGTTCTCTGCGATGGGGCTGAGTGCGCGCGTCCGCTCGGGGGCGGAGCCTAGGAATGTCTCGGGGCTGGACCCCAGCCTGTCAAGGAGGAAGGGTCGGGGTCCGCGGGCCGGGCGGGACGAGGACGTCCCTAACAATTGTCATTGAATTGAGTGGGACTGCGGCCGTGTGGCACTTTGTTTGAAGTTGTGGATGGAATATAACAGCACTGCAGAGTTAGGAAAATGAAAAAAAAAAAAAACACCCGTAAGCCACACCCTCAAAGTGTTATGATTTTTGTGTATTTTCTTCCGGCTTTTTCTCTTTCGCATATCTAGTATGATTGTCGGGACTCTTGCATCCTGGATCTTCCTCTTTCAAAAAATAAAAAGAGGAAGAGGGAAAGAAAGGTGGAGAAGGAGACCAAGAGAGCCCATTGCGGGGTCGGAAATGAGTCATAGTTGTGCCCAATTAATATTAGGGAATAATCGATGAATGATAGAAATGAGGTACTTTAGCGCCGGGCGCGGTGGCTCATGCCTGTAACCCCACCACTTTGGGAGGCCGAGGCGAGAGGATCGCTTGAGCCCAGGAGTTCGAGGCTGCAGTGGGCCGTGTTCGTGCCACTGCACTCCAGGCTAGCCGACAGAGCGAGATGCTGTCTCAAAACAAAACAAAAAAATAAAATTAAATTAAAAGAAAAGAAAAAAGAGAAATGAGGTACTTTGGGGCTAAAACAACTTTTTTCTTTTTTTGAGACGGAGTCTCGCTCTGTCACCCACGCTGGAGTGCAGTGGCACAATTTCAGCTCACTGCAAGCTCTGCCTCCCGGGTTCACGCCATTCTCCTGCCTCAGCCTCCCGAGCAGCTGGGACTACAGGCGCCCGCCACCATGCCCGGCTAATTTTTTGTATTTTTAGTAGAGACAGGGTTTCACCGTGTTAGCCAGGATGGTCTCAATCTCCGGACCTCGTGATCCGCCCACCTCGGCCTCCCAAAGTGCTGGGATTACAGGCATGAGCCACAGCACCCAGCTGATATGAAACATTCTAAATAAAATACTAGGCTAATTGAATTCACTAATGTCATGTAAAAATGCATCAATATGGAGCAGGTGTGGTGGCTTATGCCTCTAATACCAGCACTTTGGGAGGCCAAGGCAGGTGGATCTCCTGGATCTCCTTGAGCTCACAAGTTCAAGACCAGCCTGGACAACATGGCAAAATACCATCTTCACCAAAAATACAAAAAATTAGGTGGTGTGGTGGTGCACGCCTGTGGTCCCAGCTACTCAGCAGGCTGAGGCTGGAGGATTGCTTGAGCCCAGGAGATGGAGGTTGTAGTGAGCCAAGATCGCACCACTGCACTCCAGCCTGGGTGATAGAGTGAGACCCCATCTCAAAAAAAAAAAAAAGGCATCAATATGCTAAGTGAAATAACAGTCACCAGTCACATACAGGAAAATACTGTATTATTCCACTTATGTAAGGTACCTAGAGTAGTCAGATTCACAAAGACAGAAAGCAGGGCTGGGCGCGGTGGCTGACACCTGTAATCCCAGCACTTTTGGAGGCCAAGGCAGGCAGATCACCTGAGGTCAGGAGTTTGAGACCAGCCTGGCCAACATGGAGAAGCCCCATCTCTACGAAAAATACAAAAATTAGCTGGGTATGGTGGCACGTGCCTGTAATCCCAGCTACTCGGGAGGCTAAGGCAGGAGAATCGCTTGAACCCAGGAGGCAGAAGTTGCATTGAACCAAGATCGCGCCACTGCACTCCAGCCTGGGCGACAGAGCAAGACTCCATCTCAAAAAAAAAAAAAAAAGACAGCAGAATGGTGATTGCCAAGGGCTGGGGGTAGGGGGGTGGGAAATGGAGACTTGTTCTTTGATGAGTGTAGAATTTGTTTTGAAAGACGAAACTGTTCTGGAAATTGGTTGCATAACAGTGTGCATATACTTAACGCCACTGAGTATACACTTCAAAACAGTTGAGATGGTAAATTTTATGTTATGTGTATTTTACCACAATTAAGAATAATTTTTTTGCCGGGCGTGGTGGCTCACGCCTGTAATCCCGGCTCTTTGGGAGGCTGAGGCAGGTGGATCACCTCAGGTCAGAAGTTCAAGACCAGCCTGGTCAACATGGTGAAACCCCGTCTCTACTAAATATACAAAAATTAGCCAGGCATGGTGGCGGGCACCTATAATCCCAGCTACTCAGGAGGCTGAGGCAGGAGAATCACTTGAACCCGGGAGGCAGAGGTTGCAGTGAGCCGAGATTGCGCCATTGCACTCCAGCCTGGGCAACAAGAGCAAAACTTCATTCCGAAAAAAAAAAAAGAAGAAGAATTTTTTTTTCCGGGCTGGCACGGTGGCTCACGCCTGTAATCCCAGCACTTTGGGAGGCCGAGGCGGGCAGATCATGAGGTCAAGAGATCAAGACCAGCCTGACCAACATGGTGAAACCCCGTCTCTACTAAAAATATAAAAATTAGCCAGGCGTGGTGGCAGGTGCCTGTAATCCCAGCTACTCAGGGAGACCGAGGCAGGAGAATCACTTGAACCCAGGAGGTGGAGGTTACAGTGAGCCGAGATCACACCACTGCACTCCAGCCTGATGACAGATCGAGACTGTCTCAAAAAAAAAAAAAAAATTTTTTTTCCAAAGAAAATGCATGAAGATCAAGTAGAGTTTATTCCAAGAATGTAAGAATGATTCAACATTATAAACATCTATTACTGTAATTCACCACGTCGGTTAACTAAAGGA
The DNA here is from genome assembly GCF_029289425.2 of Pan paniscus. Classification (NCBI taxonomy): domain Eukaryota; kingdom Metazoa; phylum Chordata; class Mammalia; order Primates; family Hominidae; genus Pan; species Pan paniscus. The sequence continues at coordinate 68,707,304 of NC_073258.2, read as the reverse complement.
GAAAATGCATATGGTTATCTCAAAATATGCATAAAAAGCATTTTATGAACTTCTGTGACTATGATAAAAACTCACAGTTAGGAACAAAGAGGAATTTTCTCAGGTTGATAAAAGCTGCATACAATTAAGTATGATGGAATAAGTATCCACAATTTCTTCAAGATCAGGAACAAGGCAATGATGCTCTCTAGGAATGATGCTGATCAGTAAGTGTTAGAAGTCCTGCCTAGAATCCCAGCACTTTGGGAGGCTGAGGCAGGAGGATGGCTTGAGCCCATGAGTAACAACTTGGGCAAGATAGCAAGACCCAGTCTTTACAAAAAGAAAAAAAGAAAGAAAATTAGCTGGGCCTAGTGGCACATGCCTGTAGTCCCAGCTACTAAAGAGGCTGAGGCAGGACGATCCCTTGAGCCCAGGAGATCGAGGCTGCAATGAGCTATGATCTCACCACTGCACTCCAGCCTGCACAACAGAGCAAGACCCTATATCCAAAAAAATAAAAGAAATTTAATTTTTTTTAAAAAAAGAAGTCCTGGTCAAAACAATAAGCCAAGAAAAAGAAACGAGAGTAAACTGTCATTGTCGGCAGATTATATCAGTATAGAAAATCCAACATAATCTATAGACTGCTTTAACAAATTAGAAGGCCAGGCATGGTGGCTCATGCCTATAATCCCAACACTTTTAGAAGTCAAGGCAGGAGGATTACTCGAGGCCAGGAGTTCGAGACCAGCCTGAGCAACATAGCGAGACCCTGTCTCTACAAATAAATCAAAAAATGTAGTTGGGCATGGTACCACGCGCTTGTGGTTCTAGCTACTTGGGAGGCAGGAGGATCCCTTGAGCCCATGAGGCTGAGGCTGCAGTGAGCCATGATCAGACCACTGCACTCCACCCTGGGCGACAGAGTGAGACCCTATCTCAAAAACGGAAACAAAAAACCCAGAGTTCAGCAATGTTACAGGGATTTAAAAAAAAAAAAAAAAAAAAAAAGCGGCCGGGCGCAGTGGCTCACACCTGTAATCCCAGCAGTTTAAGAGGCTGAGGTGGGCGGGTCACCTGAGGTCAGGAGTTCAAGACCAGCCTGGTCAACATCGTGGAACCCCCGTGTCTACTAAAAATACAAAAATTAGCTGGGTGTGGTGGCGGGTGCCTGTAATCCCAGCTACTCGGGAGGCTGAGACAGGAGAATCGCTTGAACCCAGGAGGCGGAGGTTGCAGTAAGCCGAGGTTGTGCCACCGCACTCCAGCCTGGGCAAGAAAGAGCGAAACTCCGTCTCCAAAAAAAAAAAGCTAACAAAAATTAATAGTACTCTTCACACCAGCAATAAGCAACTGAAAAGTATAATAGAATATAAAGGGCCAGGCATGGTAGCTGACACCTGTAATCCCAGCACTTCGGGAGGCTGAGGCAGGCAGATCACTTGAGGTCAGGAGTTCAAGACCAGCTTGGCCAACATGGTGGAACCCCATCTCTACTAAAAATACAAAAATTAGCCAGGCATGGTGGCACATGCCTGTAATCCCAGCTACTCAGGAGGCTGAGGCAGGAGAATAGCTTGAACCTGGAAGGCAGAGGCTGCAGTGAGCCATAATCACACCACTTCACTCCAGCCTGGACGACGGAGTGAGACTCCAACTCAAAGAGAAAAAAAAGGGAGAGACTAAAGTATCATTCACAACAGCAATAAAACCCATGAAGTAGGAAATACAAACACAACTCAGAACTTTTTGAAGAAAAACAAATTTTTTTTTTTTTTGAGATGGAGGCTTGCTCTGTCGCCAGGCTGGAATGCAGTGGCACGATCTCGGCTCACTGCAACCTCTGCCTCCAGGGTTCAAGTAATTCTCCTGCCTCAGCCTCCCAAGTAGCTTGGACTACAGGTGCCCGCCAACATTCCCAGCTAATTTTTGTATTTTTAGTAGAGACAGGGTTTCACCATGTTGGCTAGGGTGGTCTCGAACTCCTGACCTCAGGTGATCCGCCTGCCTCGGCCTCCCAAAGTGCTGGGATTACAGGCATGAGACACTGTGCCCAGCCTGAAAAACAAGATTTTATAACACAAAAGAAGATCTCAATAACTGAAGAGACGTATCTTGTTAATAAATAGAACAACTCAACACAAAGATGTGATTTCTTCTGAAATTAACCTAGAAATTCAATGAAATCCAAATAGAAATCAGGAGGATTTTTTCGCCCGGCCAGCCGCCCCGCCCGGGAGGTGAGGGGCGCCTCTGCCCGGCCACCCCTACTGGGAAGTGAGGAGCCCCTCTGCCCAACCAGCCGCCCCGTCCGGGAGGGAGGTGGGGGGGTCAGCCCCCCGCCCGGCCAGCCGCCCCGTCCGGGAGGTGAGGGGCACCTCTGCCCGGCCGCCCCTACTGGGAAGTGAGGAGCCCCTCTGCCCGGCCACCACCCCGTCTGGGAGGTGTACCCAACGGCTCATTGAGAACGGGCCATGATGACAATGGCGGTTTTGTGGAATAGAAAGGGGGGAAAGGTGGGGAAAAGATTGAGAAATCGGATGGTTGCTGTGTCTGTGTAGAAAGAAGTAGACATGGGAGACTTTTCATTTTGTTCTGTACTAAGAAAAATTCTTCTGCCTTGGGATCCTGTTGATCTGTGACCTTACCCCCAACCCTGTGCTCTCTGAAACATGTGCTGTGTCCACTCAGGGTTAAATCGATTAAGGGCAGTGCAAGATATGCTTTGTTAAACAGATGCTTGAAGGCAGCATGCTCGTTAAGAGTCATCACCTAATCTCAAGTACCCAGGGACACAAACACTGCGGAAGGCCGCAGGGTCCTCTGCCTAGGAAAACCAGAGACCTTTGTTCACTTGTTTATCTGCTGACCTTCCCTCCACTATTGTCCTATGACCCTACCAAATCCCCCTCTGCGAGAAACACCCAAGAATGATTAAAAAAAAAAAGAAATTGGGAGGATTTTTTAAGAACTTGGAAAACATTTTTGTAACATTTCTATAAAAAATAAAGGTCCATGAAAAGCTAGGTCAAGTTTGAATAAGATGACCAAGGAGAAGGGGCTTGGTCTCTTGCATTAAACCACACCGAAAACCGTACAGACAAGGATAAGATACTGGTGAGAAATAGTGAAGTGGGTCAAAGTGTGTCCTGAATTGGTGGGTTCTTGGTCTCACTGACTTCAAGAATGAAGCTGCAGACCCTCGCGGTGTTACAGTTCTTAAAGGAGGCGTGCCCGGAGTTTGTTCCTTCTGATGTTCGGATGTCTTCGGAGTTTCTTCCTTCTGGTGGGTTCAGGGTCTCGCTAGCTTCAGGAGTGAAGCTGCAGACCTTCGCCGTCAGTGTTACAGCTCACAAACGCAGTGTGGACCCAAAGTATGAGCAGCAGCAAGAGCTATTGCAAAGAGCAAAAGTACAAAGCTTCCACAGTGTGCAAAACCACCCGAGCCAGTTCCCACTGCTAGCTCGGGCAGCCTGCTTTTATTCTCTTATCTAGCCCCACCCACATCCTGCTGATTGGGCCACTTTACAGAGAGCCGATTGGTCCATTTTCCAGAGAGCTGATTGGTCCGTTTTGACAGGGTGCTGATTGGTGCGTTTACAATCCCTGAGCTAGACAAAAAAGTTCTCCACGTCCCCACTAGATTAGCTAGATACAGAGTATCCACACAAAGGTTCTCCAAGTCCCCACCAGAGCAGCTGGATACAGAGTGTCGACTGGTGCATTCACAAACCCTGAGCCAGACACAGGGTGCTGATTGGTGTGTTTACAAACCTTGAGCTAGATAAAGAATGCCCATTGGTGTATTTACAATCCCTTAGCTAGAGGTAAAGGTTCTCCAAGTCCCCACCAGACTCAGGAGCTCTGTTGGCTTCACCCAGTGGATCGCGCACCGTGGCTGCAGGTGGAGCTGCCTGCCAGTCCCGCACCGTGCGCCCGCACTCAGCCCTTGGGTGGTCGATGGGACTGGGCGCCCTGGAGCAGGGGGCGGCGCTCGTCGCGGAGGCTCGGGCTGCGCAGGAGCCCACGGCGGGGCTGGGGGGAGGCTCAGGCATGGCGGGCTGCAGGTCCCGAGCCCTGCCCCGCGGGAAGGCAGCTAAGGCCCGGCGAGAAGTCGAGCACAGCAGCTGCTGGCCCAGGTGCTAAGCCCCTCACTGCCCAGGGCCGGCGGGCGGGCCGGCCGCTCCGAGTGCGGGGCCCGCCGAGCCCACGCCCACCCGGAACTCGCGCTGGCCCGCAAGCACGTCGCGCAGCCCCGGTTCCCGCCCGCGCTTCTCCCTCCAGACCTCCCCGCAAGCTGAGGGAGCCGGCTCCGGCCTTGGCCAGCCCAGAAAGGGGCTCCCACAGTGCAGCGGCGGGCTGAAGGGCTCCTCAAGCGCAGCCAGAGTGGGCACCAAGGCCGAGGAGGCGCCGAGAGCGAGCGAGGGCTGTGAGGGCTGCCAGCAGGCTGTCACCTCTCAAAAGGAACCAAAAAGAGAGCTTAGAACATACGTATGTGTGGGCAGCTCTACCAGTGCTGTATGATAAAGATGGCACCACAGTCCAGAGGGAAAAAGAACTGGTTGTTTGGAGCGGCCAGTGGTAGTGGCTCACACCTAATCCCAGTACTTTGGGAGGCCGGGGCAGGCAGATCACATGAGGTCAGGAGTGCAAGACCAGCTTGGCCAACATGGTGAAACCCCGTCTGTACTAAAAATATAAAAATTGGCCGGGCGCGGTGGCTCACGCCTGTAATCCCAGCACTTTGGGAGGCAGAGGCGGGCGGATCACGAGGTCAGGAGATCGAGACCATCCTGGCTAACACAGTGAAACCCCATCTCTACTAAAAATACAAAAAATTAGCCGGGCGTGGTGGCGGGCGCCTGTAGTTCCAGCTACTCTGGAGGCTGAGGCAGGAGAATGGCGTGAACCCGGGAGGCGGAGCTTGCAGTAAGCCGAGATTGCGCCACTGCACTCCAGCCTGGGCGACAGAGCGAGACTCCATCTCAAAAATATATATATATAATATATATTATTTATATATTATATATTATATATAATATATTAATTATATATATAATATATATTGTATATAATATATAATATATTGTATATTATATATTATATATTTAATATATTATACAAATATATATAAATATTATATATATATATAAATTAGCTGGGCATGGTGGGCACCTGCAATCCCAGCTACTCGAGAGGCTGAGACGGGAGAATCACTTGGACTCAAGAGGCAGAGGTTGCAGTGAGCCGAGATCACCCCACTGCCCTCCAGCCTGTGTGGCTGAGCAAGACTCCATCTAAAAAAAAAAAAAAAAAAAAGGGAATCTTGCCCTGTCATCCAGGCTGGAGAGCAGTGGCACAATCTCGGCTCTGTGTAACCTCCGCCTTCTGGTTCAAGCGATTCTCCTGCCTCAGCCTCCCGAGTAGCAGGAACCACAGGCACCCACCACCATGCCCTGCTAATTTTTTTGAGACTTTGTCTAAAAAAAAAAGAAAAAAAACTTGGAACAGAGGCGAATGTACAATAGCTACCCTTGCCCCTCCAGAGGTCACAGTCTGTAACCCCATAAGACCCAAGAACAGCAGAAGTAAGTGAGCAATAGGATTAATTTTGGCGGGAATCAGGGCAACAATAGGACTGGTGGCACCCTAGGGTGGCCTTGCTTACCACGAGTCAACTGTAAAGAACTTGACTCAAACCCTAGAATCCTTAGCCACCAACACGGGTCAGGCCTTAAAGGGAATTCAAGAATTTCTAGACTCTTTGGCAAACATAGTTCTCTGTAACAGATTAGCATTAGATTATTTACTAGCTGAACAAGGTGAAGTTTGTGCAGTTATTAATAAAACCTGCTGCACATGTCTTACCAGCTCCAAACAGGTTGAGGCTAACATTCGAAAGATCTATGAACAAGCTACTTGGCTACATAGATAGAACCATAGCACCAACCGCAGCAATATCTGGTCAACTATCAAAAATGCCTTCCCGAGTCTCACCTGGTTTTTTACCTCTCCTAGGACCTTTGATAGCCATCTTGTTATTCCTAATTTTTGGCTTTGGTTGTTTAAACTCTTAGTAAGTCTTTGAGATTGCAACAGTTTCAGGTAAACACAATGCTGGCACAAGGCTTCCGACCCATTCATCTACTGACCTGGGTAATGAAAGTATCCTGTCTTTTGGACCCTTAGATCGGGTATCAGGAGATTTTTTTTTTTTTTTTTTTGAGACAGAGTCTCGCTCTGTCACCCAGGCTGGAGTCCAGAGGCGAGATCTTGGCTCGTTGCAACCTCCACCTCCCAGGTTCAAGAGATTCTCTGCCTCAGCCTCCCAAGTAGCTGGGATTACAGGCGTCTGCCACCATGCCCAGCTAATGTTTGTATTTTTAGTAGAGACGGGGTTTCTTTTTTTTGTTCGTTTGTTTTTTGAGACGGAGTCTCGCTCTGTCGCCCAAGCTGGGGTGCAGTGGCGCGATTTCAGCTCACTGCAACCTCCACCTCCCGGGTTCACGCCGTTCTCCTGCCTCAGCCTCCCAAGTAGCTGGGACTACAGGGGCCTGCCACCACGCCCAGCTAATTTTTTGTATTTTTAGTAGAGATGGGGTTTCACTGTGTTAGCCAGGATGGTAGAGACAGGGTTTCACCATGTTGGCCTGGATGGTCTCGACCTCCTGACCTCGTGATCCACCCGCCTCAGCCTCCCACAGTTCTGGGATTACAGGCATGAGCCACTGCACCCGACCGGGTATCTGGAGATTTTTACCTCTCCAGTGCTAGGAAGGGGCTATGCCCATAAACTCAACAGGAAGCAGTTACAGAAGATGGATCTCTGCCCTTCCGCTGCCCTCTTAAGATTAAGAAGGAGTATCTAATCTCTGAGCAAGGAATGAGGTAGGTGGCAGGACTCAGCTCTGGAGGTGGGAGACAGACACCAGACCAGATTGAGAACTAGCTAAAACAGGGAATGCTGGGCATGGTGGCTCATCCCTGTAATCCCAGCACTTTGGGAGGGTGAGGCAGGTGGATCACTTGAGGCCAGGAATTTGAGACCAGTTTGGCCAACATGGTAAAACACCATCTCTACTAAAAATACAAAACTTAGCTGGGTGTAGTGGCGGATGCCTGTAATCCCAGCTACTCCAGAGGCTGAGGCAGAGAATCGCTTGAACCCAGGAGGTGGAGGTTGCAGTGAGCCTAGATCGTGCCACTGCACTCCAGCCTGGGCAACAGAGGGAGACTCCGTCTCAAAAAAATAAAATAAAACAGGGAAGAGGCGAAAGCACCTCTCCATAAGACCTAAGACCAGTAAGACCAGTGCATGTCAGTTTACCATTGCCATGGCAACACCTAGAAGTTACCACCCCCTTCGGTGGCAATGACCTGACGGCCCAGAAGTTACCACTCTTTCCCTAGAAATTTCTGGATAATTCACCCCTCAATTTGCATGTAATTAAAAGTGGGCATAAATATGGCTGCAGAACTGCCTCTGAGCAGCTGCTGGGGGCACACTGCCTGTGGGATGGCCCTGCTCCACAAGGAGCGACGCCTGTGCTGCTGCTGTGCGCTGCTGCTTCTGTAAAAGTTGCTTTCCAATAAGTAAAAAATAAGGCCAGGCACGGTGGCTCACGCCTGTAATCCCAGCACTTTGGGAGGCTGAAGTGGGCAGATCAACTGAGGTCAGAAGATGGAGACCAGCCTGGCCAAAATGGCGAAATCCTGTCTCTACTAAAAATACAAAAATTAGCTGGGCGTGGTGGCAGACGCCTGTAATCCAAGCCACTTGGGAGGCTGAGGCAGAAGAATCGCTTGAACCCAAGAGGCAGAGATTATGGTGAGCCGAGATCACACCACTGCACTCCAGCCTGGGCGACAGAGCAAGGCTCAGTCTTAAAAAAACAAAAAATTTTTTAAAATGTTTAAGTTGCTGTCTAACACCACCAGCTCACCCTTGAATTCTTTCCCAGGTTAAGCCAAGCACTCTCTTGGGCTAAGCCCCAATTTTGGGGATCACCTGCCCTGCATCAGCCTTGCTACGCTGAGGCTGATCTTGAATTCCTGGCCTCAAGTGATCCTCCTGCCTCAGCTTCCCAAAGTGCTGGGATTACAGACATGAGCCACTGCACCCAGCCTGAAAAGGAGTGATTATTCTTTGAGAGCATGTTAGACAAAGAGTCAAAGACAGACAGATAGGAAATATGTGCAAGGTCATAAACCAGCAAGGGATTAATGATTAGATATGTTGATATGCAAATTAGTGGGAAAAGGCTAGAAACCCAATAGCAAAAAGAAAGACCAAAGATATGAAAAGCCAGTTCACAGACAAGGGACACCCAATGGCTGACAAGGGCACAAAGAGCAGCTCAAACTCTCCAGCCATCAGAGAACCCAGAGGAACATGAGGTACCACTTTAAATTCATCAGATCGGCAAGCCATTAAAAAGTTGGATGGTACCAAGTCCTGAGAGAACCAGAAGCCTCAGGTGGAGTGTCAACTCTCACAGCCACTCAGGAGAGCATCTGTGGTACCCTGTGAAGTCATGAGTGCGTGTGCCCTATAACCTGGAAATCCTACTCCAAGGGGAATTCTCCCACAGTCCATAAGGGGACAGCAGGAAGATGTTAACTGCAGTGATGCCTGTGATGGCGGGGTTGAGGCCAGTTTGAGTGTGCAACACTGTGGAGGTGAGGTGGATCATAAAGGTGCTAGACACTCAACATGGTATAACATGCATGTAGCCTGTAGAAACAACAAACAAATGCATGTGGAAAACAGCATCGAGAGCAAAAATGTAAACGTGTAAATAACAGAACTGAATTTTCTGCATGACATCATGTTTGTAAATTGCAAACACATCCACATAGGAGACAGTGCCATACATGGTACAGAGCCAGGCAGGCTTTAAGGACGCCGACTGAGCATGCTGACATGGGTCTGATGGAAGGCAGGGGAGAGGAAGGAACCTGGGAAGTGAAAGAGGGTAAGTGAATTAACATAACTCGAGAGGGGCCTTGTTCATAGTGTTGATGTGTAACAAACAGAAGTAGACTTGACTCAGCTCTGTACATGAGGCCATAAAATGAACATGAGGCCGGGTGTGGTGGCTCATACCCAGCACCTTGGGAGGCCGAGGTGGGCGGATCACGCCTGTAATTCTAGCTACAGGGGAGGCTGAGGCAGGAGAATCGCTTGAACCCAGGGGGCGGAGGTTGCAGCAAGCCGAGATCTTGCCACTGCACTCCAGCCCGCGTGACAGTGCGAGACTCTGTCTCAAAAATAATAATAATAATAATAAGGCAGGGCACTGTGGCTCATGCCTGTAATCCCAGCCTCCTCGGGAGGCTGAGGCAGGAGAATCACTTGAACCCAGGAGGTGGAGATTGCAGTGAGCTGAGATCGCACTCCAGCTTGGGCAACAGAGCGAGACCCTGTCTCGAAAAAAACAAAAACAAAAAAGAACTCTTGACTAAGGTCCATAAAGCTCTCAAGGCTCTGGGGCCCATCTACTCCTCCCAGGCTCATCAAGTCGCCCTGCCCCTTTCCTTGCTGCTCAGCCACACTGGTTTTCTCACATTCTTCCTCCACAGGCCAAGCTCCTTCCCACCTCCTGGCCTTTGAACGTGCTGTTCCCTGGTGCCAGGAAAACACTGAACCTTGCTTTTCTCACAGCTGGCTCCTTCATCATTGGCATTCCTGCTCAAATGTCACCTCTTGGAAAGGTCATCTTTGAGTACGAAATCTAAAGTCAGTTTTGCATCACACAGCACTTGAAACTGTCTCATTTTGCACTGTTTTATTCACCACTGTATCTATAGTGCCCAAAACAGTGTTTGGCCCTAAATAGATGCTTAATAAATACTTGTGGCAGAAATGAATGAGGGGTTTGCCGAAGTCCCAAGTACTTACAAGTGGTAGAATGGGGATTTGAAACCAGGTCCACCTAATTCATAGAGTACTTCTGCTCTTCCACCCCCACCGCCCCCCACCACGGTTCATTTTTTTTTTTTTTATGGAGTCTTGCTCTGTTGCCCAGGCTGGAGTGCAGTGGTGTGATCTCCACTCACTACAACCTCTGCTTCCAGGGTACAAGCGATTCTCCTGCCTCAGCCTCCCAAGTAGCTGGGATTACAGGCACTGGTCACCGTGCCCAGCTAATTTTTGTATTTTTAGTAGAGACTGGGTTTCACCGTGTTGGCCAGGCTGGTCTCGAACTCCTGACCTCAAGTGATCCACTCTCCTTGGCCTCCCAAAGTGTGAGCCACCGCGCCCTGCCAAGAGTTCAGATTTTATTCTAAGTGCAATGGAAAACCAAGGGAAGGTTTTTTGTTTGTTTTGTTTTGTTTTTTGAGACGGAGTCTTGCTCTGTCGCCCAGGCTGGAGTGCAGTGGCTCAATCTCGGCTCACTGCAACATCTGCCTCCCGGGTTCAAGCAATTCTTCTGCCTCAGCCTCCCAAGTAGCTGGGACTATAGGCATGCGCTACCACGCCCGGCTAATTTTTGTATTTTTAGTAAAGACGGGGTTTCGCCTGTTGGCCAGGCTGGTCTTGAACTCCTGACCTCAAGTGATCCACCCGCCTCGGCCTCCCAAAGTGCTGGGATTACAGGAGTGAGCCACCGAGCCAGGCCAGCAGCAAAATTTTTAAAAAGGGTTTTCAGAATAACACACGCAGATAAAAAGATTTGTTTTAAAAGATCACTTCGGCTGCTGCGTGGAGACTGACTGGAAATTGGAAGACACAGAAGCTCTCTGAGCCTCGGTTTCCACATTTGCAAAAATGGGGAGAGCACCCCTCCGGTGCGGGGCTGTTGTGAGTAAGGTGGGGAAACAGTTCCCAGGAGTCTCCTTGGCACTCGAGGAACAGGCTGCGGTGCAAAAGGCCCTGTCAGGGACCTGGAGGTTGGGGCGTGGAAGCCCCTCCAAGCCCCCCCACATACACGCCTGGGGGCTGTGTCCGAGCCCGGCACGGGCTGTCGCTTGCCATGGCGGCCACTGAGTGGCGTCACGGGGCGGGCGCGCTCCGTCTGGAAGAGGCTCCCACCCATCAGCCCGCTCAGGGCTCGGCAACTCTGGCCTGCTTAGGGCGGACGGGGGCGGGACCGGCGCGTGGGGCGGAGCCAGGGTCGGAGGGGCGGGGCATGCGGGGGCGGGGCCGCGGCGACGGGGCCGCGGCGACGCTGGGTGTGTGGACGCAGATGGCGGCGGCGCAGGGCGCCTGAGCGGGCCGGGGCCATGAGCGCCGCCCGGCCCCAGTTCAGCATTGATGATGCCTTCGAGCTGTCCCTGGAGGACGGGGGCCCTGGGCCCGAGTCCAGCGGGGTCGCGCGCTTTGGGCCGCTGCACTTCGAGCGTCGGGCCCGGTTCGAGGTGGCTGACGAGGACAAGCAGTCCCGGCTGCGCTACCAGGTGAACCGCCCGGCCCACCTAACCCCCTGCCCCCGGCCGGACGGGACCCCAGGCCGGGCCCCAAAGGCCTCAACTCGGGGAAGAATCTGCCTAGAGGCCCCAGCTGAAGCGCGAGACCGCCCCCCCGCCCCGCGGACGTGACTCTTGATCCAGAGCCCTGCCCAGGCCCTCCCGGTTCCCATACCGGGCCCCAGCCAGCCGGGAAGAGCCCAGTGCCCGGGCCCGGGAGCTCATCCCTCAGCTCCAGCTGGGGAACCCAACCGGATTCCCCACTCATCCTGGCTACTCGCACCTGGCCCCCGCTGGGTTGGGGGAGCTCCTCTGTATCTGAACCAGACCTTGCCCCACACGCAGGAGCATCCCCTGTGCCCCAGGCCAGCTAAGCTGATGGGAACCCGCACGCCTTTCTCTATTCTGAAAGCCCTCTCCCTAATCCCACCACCACCACCCCTAAGAGCTGGAGCTCCTCTCACATGACCAGTCCTTGCCCACCCTTTGGCTCCCACTAAACCAGAAAAACCCATTTTTCCAGAAAACCTCCACCAACCCTAGGCTGCTTTTCTTGGAGACCTGGACCAGAACCCTGTGCCTTGAACCTGGGAACTCTGGGCCTGGCCTTTCCTGGCACCCCAATTCCCAAGCTCCCATTCTAGGCCACTGAATGAGAGCTCCACCCTGACCCAAAGTTGGGAGCTCTCCTTTCCCTGGGATCTATGCAGGCTCCTGCTCCCCAAAGCCCTGGCATCCACCCACCTCCTACCTGGTTTCTGTGAATCACCAAACCCGTTCTGCGGGGAGGGCAGAGGGCCAGGTGAACAGCTGCCAGGCGGCCAGGCAAATGGTTGTGTAGGCCTGCTTTTCTCTCCCCGGGAGGGAGTGAGGAAGGGCCCCAGCCCAGCAACCCCCCTGAGACCTGTGTTCTGCAACAGAACCTGGAGAACGATGAGGATGGAGCCCAGGCCTCTCCGGAGCCGGATGGGGGAGTCGGCACCAGGTTAGGGCCAGGTGGGGACCCAACCCTGTACCCCAGCCCCAGCTCCTATCCCCAGGGACCCTGCTCAGTCACTCACCCCACTTCACTCACTCTCTTCCATCCCGTCCTATTGATTCCTAGCCTGACCCTCACTTTCCTCACAGGGTCCCCTACACTGTAGGGTCACCCTACCCTAGTGCCCAGCTGTACTCACCTCTTTCAGAAACCCCTAGTCTGGTCTGGCCCCCACCTTCATACAGGTCACCTGTCCTACAGAATCCCCTAGCTCATCCCCAGCCCCTGAATTCATGCTCACCCACCGAGGCCTCTCAGGGCCCACTATCCTGCAAGGGGCCAGCCCCAGTCCCTGCACCATGCCCTGCACTTCATCAGGACTCCTGTCCCAAAGCAACCCCGTCCTTGCCTCCCTGCCCCTCACTGGGCGCCTGTCCTAGCAGGGATTCCAGCCGAACTTCCATCCGCAGCTCCCAGTGGTCCTTCAGCACCATCAGCAGCAGCACCCAGCGCTCCTACAACACCTGCTGCAGGTGAGCCTGCCCGCCTGAGCCCCCAGCCGAGCAGCCCTGGCTCCGCCCCCACAGCCTCCTGCACCCCCTCCCTCTACCTCCTTCACATTCACCCTGCTCTCCTGCCACCCAGCTGGACCCAACACCCTTTGATCCAGAAGAACCGCCGAGTGGTGCTGGCCTCCTTCCTGCTCCTGCTGCTGGGGCTGGGTGAGTGGCCCTGAGGGTTGGGGTCAAGAGGGGCCCCGTGGGAGGCTCTGCCCTCCTTTTGTACAGGCTCTGCCTCCCCCTTGACACTGAGCCTCCCAGCATCCTGAGGAGGCAGCTGGCTGCCATCATCACACTCCCATTTTACAGGTGAGGAGACAGAGGCCTTGTGACCTGGGCACACAGCCAGGAAATCACACATAGCTGAAAATGGAACCTGGCTTATCACTGCAAAGACTTTTCCTTTTTTAAAAAATTTAACCTGTTTAAATCCATTAGAGGACAGAAGAGTAGCAGCTACCATTTATTCTGTGTCTACTTTGGGCAAGGTGCAGGGCAGTTTTATTTTCCCATCTTACAGAAGTCCTACAAGTGAGGTGGTGCCCAGAAGCCACGTGTAGGGGCTCAGGGATGCCGAGTGCCCAGCCAGTGCAGAGCCGCAGGGCACCTGGCACTTCCCCTTGTCTGGCATCTAAGCACTGACAAGCACCCCTCTCCTACCCATTGCTCAGATGGGGGAACTTTTGGTCCAGAGCAGGCAGATCTCACACCAGGTGTTCTTTGGCTCCCAGGCGCCTCGTTCTTTGGGGTAGAGGAGGCAAAGTCCCCAGAAAGGATCCAGGGTTGGGGTCACGAGTGATCCATAAGAAGGGACTAACTGTGGCTGCTACCCTGGCTCATCTCTCCGCTTCTCCAGTAAGGCCAAGGCTCCCCAGCCAGCCAGGCCCCTGGCACAGAGTCTGGCCTCTGCTCAGGGTGTTTGAGTGTGGGGGAGGGTGCTGCCACTTCCCAGCACCGCTGTACACTGGCCCTGGTAGTGCTGCCAAGTTCTTTCATTTTTCCCCTCAACCCAGCAAGGCAAGCCTGGGGCTACCAGAGCGCCTTAGAGGGCCTTTGTAGGGTGCAGGGAGTGAGTTTCAGCCCCCATCATACCCTATACCCCTTTATTTTTATTTATTTTTTTTTTGAGAAGGAGTCTTGCTCTGTCGCCCAGGCAGGAGTGTAGTGGCGCAATCTCGGCTCACTGCAACCTCTGCCTCCTGGGTTCAAGGGATTTTCATGCCTTAGCCTCCAGAGTAGCTGGGATTACAGGCCCCCGCCACCACACCTGGCTAATTTTTTGTATTTTTTTAGTAGAGATGGGGTTTCACCATGTTGGCCTCAGGTGATCCACCCACCTCAGCTTCCCAAAGTGTTGGGATTACAGGCGTGAGCCACCACGCCCAGCCCTTTTTATTTTTTAGAGACAGGGTCTTGTTCTGTTGCCCAAGCTGGAGAGCTGTGGTATGATCACTGCAGCCTCAAACTCTTGGACTCAAGCCATCCTCCCAGCTGAGCCTCCCTAGTAGCTGGGACTACAGGCATGTACCACCATGCTCAGCTAATTTTTTTTTTTTTAATAATAATAGAGACAAGGTCTCACTATGTTGCCCAGGCTGGTCTTGAACTCCTGAACTCAAGTGATCCTCCTGCCTCGGCCTCCCAAAGTGCTAGGATTACAGCCATGAGTCACCACGCCTGGGCTGGGCTAATTTTTTTTAAACTTTTTATAGAGATGCGGATCTTGGTATGTTGCCCAGGCTGGCTTCAAACTCCTGGCCTCAAGCGATCTTCCTGCCTTGGCTCCCTGAAGCACTGGGATTACAGGCATGAGCCACCACACCTGGCCCACCCTTTTTGAAGTAGTCTGGGCAATGCACAAAGCAGTCCATGGTGGCCCCCCCGTCCCCCAGGCTTACTACCCCCCTTGTTGCAGAGCCCAAAGTCCAGCTCCTCATTCCCCCATCACTCTTCTAACTGGGGACCCAGGACTCCTGCACTGCCCTGTTCTTACCCCCTATATCCCAATCACCTGTACTGTTAGCTTTCAGGTTCTTATTGGTTCCTCCACTAAGGACAGGCCATGAGGGCAGGGACCTTATCTGCCCTTCAGGGCGGAATTCCCAGTACCAGGCACGCAGTAGGTGTTCCATAAATGTTTGCTGAATGACTAAAAGCCCACCCCAAGGAACAAAGAAAAATCTCTCCTTTCACACACTTCCCAGGGCCTGCTCAGTGCCTTGCTCTGGAAACAGAGCTTGGTGAGCTTCCTGGGGAGGGTCTCTGCCTAGGGCACCTTCAGCTGAGGTGGTGGGGGGCATCATTCCTTAGGGCTGAGCCGGGCTGGGGGTGGGAGCCCCCGCCCTCACCACTGCTCCTGCCCCCACCCCCGCGGCTCCGTCTGTGTGCAGTGCTGATCCTGGTCGGCGTGGGACTGGAGGCGACCCCCTCTCCAGGTGAGCGACCCTCCCGCCCCCACAGGCAGAGGACACCCCTGTCTTGTGTCCACGGGTCCACGGCAAGCCCTCCCACCTCCCGGCAGTACACGGCTCCTTTTCAGCTGGGAGTGAGGCTTGCCCGGGCAGTCAGCGGCAGCCCGGAAGGCCTCGAAGCCTCCGCCCCCTTGCCCTGACCGGGCTCTGGTCCCTCCCGCAGGTGTCTCCAGCGCCATCTTCTTCGTGCCGGGCTTCCTGTTGTTGGTGCCTGGAGGTGCGAGCGGGCACCGGGGCGGAAGGGGCGGGCGCTGTGGGGCGGCACGGGGGGCGGTGTTGCGGGGAGGGGCGGGGCTTCTGCGCTGACAGGCCCCGCCCCGCAGTCTATCACGTGATCTTCATCTACTGCGCGGTCAAGGGCCACCGGGGCTTCCAGTTCTTCTACCTGCCCTACTTCGAGAAGTGATCGCGGCGCAGCGTGGACCCCTTGCGTCCATGGGGGCGCCCCTCTCGCCCTGTTCCGTTCCCCTCATCTCAAGGGAAGAGGCCCTCCAGGACCCTCGAAACCCCAGCCCCTAGGGAGTTTGCTCAGGAAGTTCGGGGCATGCAGGCCTGGCCCTGGGAAAGCCGCCCGTCGCCTGCTCTGTGCCTTAACTTATTCTCGGGCCGTGTGGCTGCTAGGTTGCTGTTATTTTGTGCTAATAAAAGAGTAATTAATTCCACCAGAGGCAATTGCTCTCCTCCTGTCCTGCCACTGCTAGCCCAGCCCACCAGCCTGACCACAGCCCCCCTCCCAAGGACTGACCCTGACGCTGAAGGGCTTCGAGCACCACCGAACGCGTGGCAGCCCTGATGCTGAGGCTTGCCCAAGGGCACGGGGCATGTTAGGGGCAGAGCTGGGCGTAGGACTCCTGCCTTGCCAGCCAGGAGCCGGCC
Organism: Pan paniscus; assembly: GCF_029289425.2. Taxonomy (NCBI): domain Eukaryota; kingdom Metazoa; phylum Chordata; class Mammalia; order Primates; family Hominidae; genus Pan; species Pan paniscus. The sequence goes on along the minus strand of NC_073258.2, from coordinate 68,691,027 downwards.
GGAACAGCCTGCCCCACCCCCAGCCCTTGGATGACTCAACCAGCCCGTCTCTGTCTGGTGGCCCTGGCCGAGGGCACGCAGAGATGACGCAGGCCTGGGACCTGGAGGCTGGTATCCTAGTTCCAGCCTGGCTCTGGGGCCCTGGGCTGCCACAGCCAGCCCTGAATGTGGACCATGTCAAGGCAATGGCCCAGCCCCCTCCACCCACTGCCCTCCTTCCCAGTCCCAGAGGTTGGGAGAACCTGGGGGCAGAGGGCATAGGAAGCTGCGCCTGACAGACACCCTCAGTGGTCAAAGACTTAGAAATGCAGAACGTTAGAAACAAACCATCTCAGAATTTTGGAACATCAGCATTTCAGAATCTTACGAACCAAGAAACAGAATCTTTGAGAAACCTGAAATCTGAGATCATAGTAGCTACCAGTTATCAATTTGTTAAAAGACCCCAGGATGGCCGGGCACGGTGGCTCAAGCCTGTAATCCTAGCACTTTGAGAGGCCAAGGTGGGAGGATCGCTTGAGCCCAGGAGTTCGCGACCAACCTGGACAACATGGCGAGAACCCATCTCTATTTAAAAAAAAAAAAAGAAAAAATATACCAGGCCCTGCGCTAAGCACTGAACACGGGTTATATCTTGTAATCTTCACTACCTCCGTCCCATTTTACAGATAAGGACTGACTCACCCAAGGACAGCCAGCAGGTGGTAGGTAGAATTAGGAACGTAGCCCAGGGCTCTTCCCATGACACTGTCGGGGAGGGAGAAGGAAACCGGCACTGAGCTGGTCTCCCCTACCGGCCAACCAAGAGGCTGGCTGAGTGAGCAAGGGTTGGGAGGCCCTGTTGGTGCACCTGCCCGTACTGTCTATCTCCCCCACCAAAACACGGGTCCCACAAACCACTGTCTGCAGCACCCAACACAGCGGGGCCTTCAGGATTCTGAGTTAGAGGAATGGACACCCAGACTCTTGCTCTCGCTCCCACCTTTCCAGGCCCCGCAGACTTCCCACCCTCATCCCCCATTCAAGGCACTTAGGGGGCACCCATTGGATGCAGGAACTCCTAAACCAGTGGTCCCCCAACTAGCTATGGTAAAGGACCAGTTTTCATTTCTAATCCATCACGGTCCAGTACTTTCATAAGAAGAACTAGCCGGGTGCCGTGCCTCATGCCTGTAATCCCAGCACTTTGAGAGGCCACGGTGGGAGGATCACTTGAGCCCAGGAGTTCGAGACCAACCTGGGAAACATGGGAAAACCCCATCTCTACAAAAAATACAAAAATTTAGCCAGGCATGGTGGGGCGCCTGTAGTCCCACCCACTTGGGAGGCTGGAGTGGGAGGATCACGGAGCCTGGGAGGCTGCAGTGGAGTCATGATTGCACCACTGCACTCCAGCCTGGAAGACAGACTGAGACCTATTTCAAAAATAAATAAATAAATAACATAAAAATTTTAAAAACTAGAAAAATGAAATAAAAAACATACAGAGGCTGGGCGTGGTGGCTCATGCCTGCAATCCCAGCACTTTGGGAGGCCGAGGCAGGTGAATCACGAGGTCAGGAGTTCGAGACCAGCCTGACCAACAGGGTGAAATCCCATTTCTATTAAAAATACAAAAAAATTACCGGGCATGATGGTGCACACCTGTAATCCCAGCTACTCAGGAGGCTGAGGCAGGAGAATCGCTTGAACCCGGGAGGCAGAGGTTGCAGTGAGCCGAGATCACGCCACTACACTCCAGCCTGAGCAACAGAGCGAGACTCTGTCTCCAAAAAAAAAAAAAATACAGAATACAAGTCCACAGTTTATCAGATTAATTAGACATAAAATTACATTTCAATAAATATAATCAGAACAAACATAGGAAAAAGGAAAAATGACAAAAACCATTGAATATGAACAAACAGGCAATTAACACAGAATCGCAGCTAACAACTTTTTACTCCTTGTTTTTTTTTTTGTTTTTTTTTTTTGAGACGAGTCTCACTGTCTCCCAGGCTGGAGTGCAGTGGCGCGATCTCGGCTCACTGCATCCTCTGCCTCCCGGTTTAAGCGATTCTCATGCCTCAGCCTTCTCAGTAGCTGCGACTACAGGCACATGCCACCATGCCCAGCTAATCTTTGTATTTTTAGTAGAGACAGGGTTTCACTATGTTGGCCAGGCTGGTCTCCAACCCCTGAGCCACCTCGCCCGACTTCATTCTACAGTCTTAACAGAAAGCAATTTCAGAAGTGATTCCCATCATTAGAAGTCTGCGTTAGGAATCAGCAAGGTATAGTCCACAGAGTCGTTTTTATATTTTGTAATGGTTGGAGAAAAGTCAAAGAATAATAAGATTTTATGACATAAAATTATATAAAATTCAAATTTCCATGTCAATAAATGAAGTTTTACTGTTATTTATTAAAATTTCTGATATAGCCACACTCATTTGTTGACTTGACTTTGCACTACAAACTTCAACAGCAGAGTTGCGTGAGCAGCTGCAACAGAGACCAAAGCCTCAAAGCTGAAAATAATTATTCTCCAGCCCTTTACAGAAAGTTTCCCCACCCTTAGTCTACATGAACACTTTGACAGAACACCGTGAATCTGACTTTTCTCTCCAGTTATTTATAAGATTTGCTTTTTATATTCTGTGGTTTCAATGGGATATATCCAGATATATATTTATTTTTATTTACCCTACTCTGACTTCAGTTTGTTCCTTCAATCTGAGGAGTTGAAGTCTGTGGAAGTCTTTATGGAAAATTTTCAGCCATTATCTCTTTGGTTATTGCTTTTTGTTCATTCTCTATGTATGTCCTCTGTCTGAGACTCCCAAGGACTTATCTGTCTTTTTCTTTGAGACAGGGTCTCTTGGTCTGTCACCAAGGCTGGAGTGCAGTGGCACAATCACTGCAGCCTCCAACTCCTGGGCTCAAATGATCCTCTCACCTCAGCCTCCTGAATAGCTGGAACTACAAGCATGAGCCACTACACCCAGCTTATTTTTTTATTATTTTTTTTAAGAGGCAGGGTCTTGCTGTTAGGCTGATCTCAAACTCCTGGCCTCAAGTGATCCTCCTGCCTTAGCCTCCCAAAATGCTGGGATTACAGGCATAAGCCACCACACTCAGTCTTCCAGTGACCTTTTTTTTTTTTTTTTTTTTTTTTTTTTCAAGACGGAGTCTCGCTCTGTAGCCCAGGCTGGAGTGCAGTGGTGCAATCTCGGCTCACTGCAAGCTCCGCCTCCCGGGTTCACGCCATTCTCTTGCCTCAGCGTCCCTAGTAGCTGGGACTACGGGCGCCCGCCACCACGCCCAGCTAATTTTTTTTTGAATTTTTAGTAGAGATGGGGTTTCACCGTGTTAGCCAGGATGGTCTCGATCTCCTGACCCTGTGACCCGCCCGTCTCAGCCTCCCAAAGTGCTGGGATTACAGGCGTGAGCCACCACACCCAGCCTTCCAGTGACTTTTAACTACCCTGTAATATTTTCCATCCTTTTGTCTCTCAGTGTTACATTATAAGTGATTTCTTAGATATAGCTTCCAGTTCATTAATCTTTAAATTGTGTTTAATCTGCTGTTTAGCTTATCCATTATTTTTTCATTCCGATGGCTGTGTGTGTGTGTGTGTGTGTATATATATATAAAATATACTTTTTTTTTTTTAACAGAAGCCATGGTTTGTTTTTTTCTTTTTGACGGATTCTCACTCTGTTACCCACGCTGGAGTGCAGTGGTGCGATCTCAACTCACTGCAACCTCTGCCTCCTGGGCTCAAGTGATCCTCCCACCTCAGCCTGCAGAATACCTGGGACCACAGATGCAAGCACCACCACGCCTGGCTAATTTTTGTATTTTTAGTAGAGACAGGGTTTCACCATGTTGCCCAGGCTGGTCTTGAATTCCTGAGCTCAAGCAACCCACCCACCTTGGCCTCCCAAAATGCTGGGATTCCAGGCATGAGCCATGCGCCTGGCCTGTTGGGTTACTTTTTAAATCTTCCGGTTCTCTCTTCATACTATCCTGTTACTGCATGATCTCTCTTCCCCTTTTAGCCGTCTTTTATTTGCATGTATCTTGTGGTCTCTTAGGCGGCTGTATTATGTACACTGAGATGCCAGTCCTCTTGTTTTTGTCTCTGTCTCGTCTCCTTCATGGTGGTTTCTTTACTTTTATAATCGGTACGGTTTTTTTGTTTTGTTTTTGAGACAGAGTCTCGATCTGTTGCTCAGGCTGGGGTGCAATGGTGTGATCTCAGCTCACTGCAGCTCCACCTCCCGGGCTCAAGCGATTCTCCTGCCTCAACCTCCGAGTAGCTGAGATTACAGGTGCGTGCTACCTCGCCCAGTTAATTTTTGTATTTTTAGTAGAGATGGGGTTTCACCATGTTGGTCAGGCTGGCCTCAAACTCCTGACCTCAGGTAATTCACCCACCTCAGCCTCCCAAAGTGCTGGGATTACAGGCGTGAGCCACCACTCCCAGCCCAATAATCTGTAATTTTTATCACAAGTTCCCCTTTGGGAGCGGCAGGGTTTTTTTCCAGTTTTTCACACCCTGGAGAGAGACTACACACGCCTGCTTGAAGGGCAGGCCCTGGAGTTCCAGGCTCTTTAGGGCAGCTGTTTCCACTCTGGGCCCTGAACATCTGTATCCTTGCCACTTTCTATGACTGGTCAGTGCAGACAGATTAATATCTTAGCCTTTGGAGACCCTGGAATATATCCGGGGGGTTTGTTTCTTGCTCCCCAGACTCATATGGTTCTTCTGTCACTCATGGGTGTAGGAGTCCAGGCGGCCAAGCCTCCATCCAGATCTGAAACCCCCACAGGGTCAGCTCCCTCTTACAACCCCAGCTTTGATTTCTTTGTCTTTGATACATGGAGCCATCCCTTTCTTTCTTTCAAGCTCACTTTTTTTACACTTGGGGTTTTTGGTTTTTTGTTTGTTTTTTTTTGTCTTTTATTTTTCCTTTTTGTGGAGAATGGGGTCTCAATATATTGCCCAGGCAGGTCTTGCACTCCTGGGCTCAAGCTATCCTCCCGCTTCTGCCCCCTGACAGCTGGGCTTACAGGTGTGAGCCACTGCACCCGGCTCAAGTTCATTAAAAAAAAAAAAATTATAAACATAAGTAGTGGAAGGGGTCCAGCCATCCTCTCCATTCATCATGCCACTGGGGGGTCCCCACTGAATGCTGCCAGTGCCAGGGAACTCCCTACCTCCCAGAGGTCTGGAGAGACCCAAATCTTGCTCACACTGAGGAACGGTGGGCAGCTGAGAGCAGGTCTTCTCCAGGCAGCTTGAGTAGGAGGAGGTAAGGATGAGGGTGGGCAGGTAACATAACAAGCCAACATCGCGGCCAGGTGTTTTCAGGGATAGAAGTAGTCTGGGGGCTGCTGGGTCTCCATCTCCATCCTGGAGGCTCCTGGGGGAGGCCTGCAGCCTGGGTCCGGCTGGTGTCTGGGGCCACAGGGGCAACAGATATTCCCTCCTGGAGCCTCAGTGGCGGGAGAGCATCATCACAAACTCTGCGGGAGAGAAGGGCAGGGCTTGGGTCAGTCCACGTCAGGGATCCCAGGAGGTGCTGGGCTCAGCCTAGGCCCTGGAAGCATGGGAGGGTTTTCCGGGAAGGAGACTCACCGTCAAAGTCTACGGTGCCATCCCCATTGAGGTCCACTTCTCGGAGCATCTCGTCCAGCTCAGGACCCGCCAGCGGCTCCCCGAGCAGAGCCGGTACCGCCTCCCGCAGCTCCGCCACCGTAATTCGTCCATCCCTGTCCCTGTCAAACTAAGGTCCCCGCAAAGCTCAGCCCCTCCCACCCAAAGCTGCCTCAGCCTGCAGCCAGCTCCACTCTTTTATTTTTTATTTTATTTTATTTTATTTATTTTTATTTTATTTTTTGAGATGGAGTCTTGCTCTGTCACCAGGCTGGAGTGCAGTGACGCGATTTCGGCTCACTGCAACCTTCGCCTCCAGGGTTCAAGTGATTCTCCTGCCTCAGCCTCCTGAGTAGCTGAGATTACAGGTGCCCACCACAACCCTTGGCTAATTTTTGTATTTTTAATAGAGATGGGGTTTTGCCATGTTGGCCAGGCTGACCTCAAACTCCTGACCTCAGGTGATCCGCCCACCTTGGCCTCCCAAAGTGCTGGGATTGCAGGCGTGAGCCACCGCGCCTGGCCAGCCAGTTCCACTCTTACCGCTGCCTGTACCTAGATGCTCCCCTGCCCACCATCTCTGCCCATGCACACCTTCCACACCCTCCCACACCAAGGTGGTTTTCCTCCTGCTCCAGGAAGTGCCCCTGGACGGATCCTCTAGCTGGGAGTGAGCTGAACCATCTCTGACCCATCCCTGGGCCCCAGTCCCACCGCCTGCAGGGCTCTAGGCCTTCCCAAGGCTGAGACCTGAGTGAGAGGCCAGCAAGGATGCCACCCAGCCCTGCCCCCCTCTGCCCACCTCACCACACTCCGCACCTCTCGGAAGGCGATGCGCAGCTCTCGCACCCCCAGCATGTGTGCCGTCTCCTCCCTCAGCTTTGGGCCTATCAGTTCTACAAACTCCTCAAAGTCCACACGGCCGCCCACTGCGGACCCAGGAAGAGTGTCACAATGGTGAGGGCATAAGGGCTGAAGCCCAAGGAGGGACATCCCACAGGCCAGGCACCCCCACCCCCAGGCTCTGCACCTAGGAAGAAACACCCGTGTCCACCCCTGCAGCAGATAGGAGGCTGGAACCCCTGTCCTTGGCTGCTGGGGTACCAGGGCTGCTTCTGCTCTTAGTGGAGAACCCAAGTGTGCAAGGAAGAGACCGGGCTTTGGAGCCAGAGAGTGCCCGGTTCAAATCTTGGCCCTGCTGCTGATGTGCGTGGCATTGGCTGACTTACTGCCCTCCCTTCCTCATCCTAGGAGCAGGGCAAGGAGCCTACTCCATGGGGTTCAGGTTCATGGCCATGAAGTACTGGCGCCCAGTGGGCAGCAATAAATGCCACCTCCGAACACACCCATGTGGTCCGTGCCTCAGTTCAAAGATGCCATCAGTCACTCAAAGCACTCATGGTCACCCAACAGCTTTGGGGACAGAAAAGCATGACACCAAATGTCCAGCTCAATTGTAAATCACATCCCCATTTTGGGAATTTTAAGGAAAAAATGCAGGAGTCCTGGAATGAAGTGAATATGAGATTTGTCTGAGGACAAACCAGCGAAGGGGAACCACACAGTTCCTGCCATCAGACACTGAGTCGCAAGGCATGGGTGGGGTCCTCTCCCATCAGGGTGACCCCGATTCAGGCAGCTGCCACCAGGGCACAGGGCTGAGGCAGGGTCACAGAAAGAGAGAGAAAGAGAGAGGGTGCCAGGTGACTAGTATCAGCGGACAGCACTTTATCACTGAGTCAGGGGCTTCTGGGCCAGCGAGGCAGGAAGGGCTCGGGTGAAAGGAGCAAATGTGTATAGTGGCCATGGCAACAGACATCCCGAGCCAGGGTCCTCAACCTGAGCCCCAAGGGGCTCTCCTGGGTCTCCGGGCCGCCTTGCTGGCCTGCCTTCCCACACAGAGAGGCAGGAGCTTGAACCCGGTGCCCCTGCCTGGAAACCGCCACCCTCCCTCACTCCCACTAGGACCCCGATGGACTCCCAAGGGCCACCTCCTGCCAGCCCCTCGTGACCCCCTGAACTACGCAGGCTGCCCGGGCGGGAGGGCTCCCGCACTGACTGCGCATCTTGATGTGCTGCGAGACCTCCAGGAGCTCCATCTCGGTGGGCATGTAGCCCAGGGTCCGCATGCAGTCACCCAGCTCCCGGTGGCTGATGTAGCCGTCACGGTCAGTGTCAAACTCCTCGAAGGCGGCCTGAAGCTCTGTGGAGGAGGGAGGTCAAGCCCAGGTGGCCAGGCTCAGGGACAGCTCCCACCCCCTGCCAGCAGCAAGAGCCACTCACCGTCTAGCTCCTCGGGGCCCAACTCGCGGTCCTGCAGAGGGAGAGTCCAGGATGTCCCCAGGGCCAGCCACGGCTCTGTCATCCTTCCTCCTTCATCCCCTGCTCACGTTGGCCTGGGCAGGGTCCCGCCCCATCAGAGTAGGAAAAGGACCCTGAAGCCTCGTGGGACCCAGGAGGAGCAAGCTCCCTTTTGTGCTCCTAGAGCCTGGAGCTCCCACAGAGCCCTGGTGTGAATTCTGGCTCTGCCCACCGCCCATGCTGGCCCGAGACCTACCCTTCCCCAAACCGCAGCAACCCTGCCCCACAGCCCAGGCTCAGTCTGGGGCAGAAGGGGCAGAGGGCCTCTCAGGGGCAGGGTGAGCTGAGCCCAGGGGGTGTGTCTCCAGCCCCACCCCCAGGACCCCCAGCCCAATCCAGGTCCCACCTAACCTTCCCGAAGACTCGATTGAGCAGGGGCCCGTATGTCCTCTGAGCAGCGTCGTGCCGGGAGTCAGGACGATGTCGGTGGGACTGGCGAGAAGAGGCCGGCCCAGGGGATGCAGGGGGTGCGCCCGCCGGCCCCTCTCCAGTGCTGGGAGGGTTATTGCTGCTCCCCGGGGCCTCGGGGCCTGTCTGCTCCCCAGAGCTGCCAGTGCGCTTTCGAGACCCTCGGAGCCCCCTCTCCTTCTTGCTCCTCTTCCTGGTCAACGGGGGCTCCTCTGCATCACTCTTGGGAGTCACAACCCCCGCAGGGGGCTTCTGACGGCCAATGGCCAGATTTGGGCCCTGCTGCCCCCTTGCCTGCTCTGTGGTCATGGGGGAGGGATAACAGGGCTCAGAGACACCGCACCCCTGGGCACCCTTGGCTTTCAGGACCCATAAAGCTGCTTATGCACCCCCACTCTTAGAGCTGAGAGCCTAGGATCGGGCTCTGAGGGGGATTAGGGTAAGTGAGGCAGGCAGCCCTGGCCCTAATCCCAGTCCTCTGCCCCAGGGCTGGCCAGGGCAGAGCCAGATGGGTCCAGAGAACTGTCCTTGGTCAGAAGCAAGGGGCACCAGGACGTGGTGGCTGCCATGAGCCTCAGATGCCAGATCTGCTACTTATTAGCTGGGGGATCCAGCAAATTCCCCTCCCAGCCTCAGTTTCCCTATCTATAAAACATGGGGAATAATGCTAGGGTGCAGAAGACTCAGCTCATGTGTGACATGGGCAGAGGCCTTCGTTAGGCAGAGAGGACCAGGGAAGGCATCTCAGGTGGGAGGAGGCATGCGGACAACGGCTGGGAGGTGGGAAAGGATGAGCGAGTGGCCTACTGGGGCCCCCCCATGGGTGACATCCTGGCCAGAGCAGAGGGTGTGTGAAATGGAGGAAGAGGCCAGATCACAGATGCCTCGAATGCCGGTTTGAGGAGCACGGGGGGTGATGTGGGAGGAGGTGGACCTTGGGGTCTTAGAGTCTGCTCTGGGCTAGAGAGGCCCTGGGGAGGAGGGTCTGACTGTCCAGGCCCATCAGGGCTGGGGGAGGGGGTCTGGCTGGTCACTTGGCCCTACTGGGCCAGGGTTAGGGTTTCCCAGCAAGCAGCCCCATGAATGATTGATGTCCTCTCAGCTTGGGTTTCCTGCCCACCCGCCTTAGCGCTGCCGGGTGCCACAAAGCAGGCCCCGGTGAGGGCCGGGGGGACAGCTGGAGCGCTGGGCAGGCAGGCACGCCCTGCTCCTGCTCCTTCCACCCATCGGCCTCTGCCTCCCAGGTAAGCCAGGCCTCACTGGTCAGGGCTCCAGTCTAGGGGTGCCTGGGGCTCTGATCCAATAGGGAATGGAGACAGCAGAGGGGGTCAGCCTGAGGAGGAACCCTGGGGGTACGGAGGGCACCAAACTAAAGGCCAAGTGGCTGGAGCCGTGGGCCGTGGGCAGGGGCCAGCCCTTCAGGGCATCCGTTCCCTCCCCAGACTATACCACCACCTGGGCTCTCATCGCCCTCAAAGGGAAACTCCCTCCCCTCTGCCAGCGGGGAAGGGCGAGGTGGGGCTGCAGGCCTCTTGGATCCCAGGTCTGGGTGCCCTCCAACTCCCCTCACCCTCACCATCCCACCACCATCCCACTGCAGAGCCCCTCCCCTTCTCTGTTTAGCAGCTCCAGGAGACAAACAGGGGTCACCTCCTGCCTGAGCTGTGGGAAGCGGGAGAGGGCCGCGGTGGGGTGGAAGATGCTGGAGAGGCACCAGGGGCTCCTAGGATGGCCCTCCTGACCCCAGGCTGTGGGGTCCTGAGGCTCAGAGACCTCATCCTGAGCCCATGAGTGACACTCGCTGGAGGGGAGGGGGTTCCCACTGCCCCAGACTCCCTACCTTCGGGTCCCCTGGGCCCATGGGAACCAGAGCCCTCCCTTCTTGGAATCCTAAACACTCGAACCCCAGGGGAGCAGGCATAAAGGGGCCTTGTGATGAGCGGACCAAACGGTCTTCAAACTGTGTTCCCTGGAACCCTGGGGGGTAGGGGTACTCTTCCCTCCCTTAATTTGAGCACCCCCTTTTAGTCCATATAGGAGTTCCACTAGAATACTTTTTTTTTTTTTTTTTGAGACAGAGTTTTGCTCTTGTTACTCAGGCTGGAGTGCGATGGCACGATCTTGGCTCACCACAACCTCTGCCTCCCGGGTTCAAGCGATTCTCCTGAGTAGCTGGGATTACAGGCATGCGCCACCACGGCCAGCCAATTTTGTATTTTTAGTAGAGATGGGGTTTCTCCATGTTGGTCAGGCTGGTCTCGAACTCCCAACCTCAGGTGATCCTCCCAAAGTGCTGGGATTACAGGTGTGAGCCACCATGCCCGGCCTTAGTATACTTTACTTACAGACAAAATTCCATACCTTTAACAATGTTTGAAAGCCTCTGGGTTAGTCTATCCGGACACATTGGGATTCTACATGGCAGAAGATTAAGTCTGTCTGGACAGTGTCTCATGCCTGTAATCTCAACATTTCAGGAGGCCAAGGTAGGAGGATCACTTGAGCTCACGAGTTCAAGACCAGCCTGGGCAACATAGTGAGACCTTGTTTCTACTAAAAATTTAAAAAGTAGTGGGTGCACACCTGTAGTCCCAGCTACTAGGGAGGCTGAGATGGGAGGGTCGCTGGAACCCAGGAGGTGGAAGCTGCAGGGACTGTGCCACTGCACTCATCCTGGGCAATAGAGCAAGGCCCTGTCTCTCAAAAAAAAAAAAAGAAAAGAAAAGAAAAGTATGGGTTGAGCCCTGGCACCTCCCTTCCTACCTTCACTGATTCTCTGAACCTTCCTGTCCTCGCCTGTAAAGTAGATTGTATGAGGACTCCATGAGGTCATCCACTTCAAGTCCTTGGCATAGGATAACTACTCAAAAGGTGATGACAATGGCGCAGGGAGGGATGGTGACTTGCCTGGAGATGCACAGCACCGTCTCTCCCATACTCGGTCATTCACACCATCATTGATTCACCAGGCACCCACTCCGTGTCCAGCAGGACTCTGGGGACCCCAAATGGACACTACTATGGAAGCCGACCTGGGTGCCACTGGCCACAGGCCCCGCACAGAGCTTGATGATGAGGACTCCTACCCCCAAGGTGGCTGGGACACGGTCTTCCTGGTGGCCCTGCTGCTCCTTGGGCTGCCAGCCAATGGGTTGATGGCGTGGCTGGCCGGCTCCCAGGCCCGGCATGGAGCTGGCACGCGTCTGGCGCTGCTCCTGCTCAGCCTGGCCCTCTCTGACTTCTTGTTCCTGGCAGCAGCGGCCTTCCAGATCCTAGAGATCCAGCATGGGGGACACTGGCCGCTGGGGACAGCTGCCTGCCGCTTCTACTACTTCCTATGGGGCGTGTCCTACTCCTCCGGCCTCTTCCTGCTGGCCGCCCTCAGCCTCGACCGCTGCCTGCTGGCGCTGTGCCCACACTGGTACCCTGGGCACCGCCCAGTCCGCCTGCCCCTCTGGGTCTGCGCCGGTGTCTGGGTGCTGGCCACACTCTTCAGCGTGCCCTGGCTGGTCTTCCCCGAGGCTGCCGTCTGGTGGTACGACCTGGTCATCTGCCTGGACTTCTGGGACAGTGAGGAGCTGTCGCTGAGGATGCTGGAGGTCCTGGGGGGCTTCCTGCCTTTCCTCCTGCTGCTCGTCTGCCACATGCTCACCCAGGCCACGGCCTGTCGCACCTGCCACCGCCAACAGCAGCCCGCAGCCTGCCGGGGCTTCGCCCGTGTGGCCAGGACCATTCTGTCAGCTTATGTGGTCCTGAGGCTGCCCTACCAGCTGGCCCAGCTGCTCTACCTGGCCTTCCTGTGGGACGTCTACTCCGGCTACCTGCTCTGGGAGGCCCTGGTCTACTCCGACTACCTGATCCTACTCAACAGCTGCCTCAGCCCCTTCCTCTGCCTCATGGCCAGTGCCGACCTCCGGACCCTGCTGCGCTCCGTGCTCTCGTCCTTCGCGGCAGCTCTCTGCGAGGAGCGGCCGGGCAGCTTCACGCCTGCTGAGCCACAGACCCAGCTAGATTCTGAGGGTCCAACTCTGCCAGAGCCGATGGCAGAGGCCCAGTCACAGATGGATCCCATGGCCCAGCCTCAGGTGAACCCCACACTCCAGCCACGATCGGATCCCACAGCTCAGCCACAGCTGAACCCTACGGCCCAGCCACAGTCGGATCCCACAGCCCAGCCACAGCTGAACCTCATGGCCCAGCCACAGTCAGATTCTGTGGCCCAGCCACAGGCAGACACTAACGTCCAGACCCCTGCACCTGCTGCCAGTTCTGTGCCCAGTCCCTGTGATGAAGCCTCCCCAACCCCATCCTCGCATCCTACCCCAGGGGCCCTTGAGGACCCAGCCACACCTCCTGCCTCTGAAGGAGAAAGCCCCAGCAGCACCCCGCCAGAGGCGGCCCCGGGCGCAGGCCCCACGTGAGGGTCCAGGAACACGCAGGCCCACCAGAGCAGTGAAAGAGCCCAGGGCAGACAGAGGAACCAGCCAGTCAGACAGGTGGGGAGCCGCCGACAGCTTTGTCCTTAAAAACCCTGCCGAGTCCGTCGGGCCTGGAAGGAGGACTTGAGGGAGGGGAAACAATCCGGCCAGAAGTCTCAGGCAGTTCCATGTCAGCGACCCCTGCTCCCGGCCATCACCCTTTTCTGTGGTTGCTCCCAACACACACACAGTCCCCCGACAGCCCCCAAACCGCAGCTAATGGCATCTTGCGGGGTACTGTCCCTCAACACCCCTGACCCCGCTGACTATTCTTCCCTGGGCCTCAGTCCTGCTGGAGGAAGACAACAGGGGGCACTTTCCCCGGGCTTGACCTGACCTCCCTTTGGTCCTTCCCTCCCTCTCCTCCTCCGGGCCTGGACACAAGGACGTGAAACAAAAAAGTCCCTGAAGAGAAGGGGGCCTCCCAGGAGCCACCAGCCCCAAGCAGGAGCCTAAGGCCCTGGTGAACCACAAGCTGGCCTGGCATGGCCAAGCCTGGTCCACCAGTCCCCTTCCCCCAACAGTCATTGAGGCTGGGGCAGGGCCTCCCTCAGCAAGGCGCCAGAAGAGGCAAGAGCTGCCTAGCCTGGATTCAAATCCAGCTCTGCCATGTCCCAGCTGAGCGACTCTGGAGGAGCAACTTCACCTTCCGAGCTCCCGTGTCATCGGCTGTTGAGAGGATGCAATAAGAAAGTGTGTAAGGCATTACAAGAGCCTGGCGCACACAGGGGCCTGGTGAACTAGCCTTTCTTCTCCTTCATCCACATACAGGATGTCCCTTTAGAGGCTGGGGATGGACAGAGGAGGCAGTGGAGAGAGCCACCACCTGGCCCAGGCATCTGGGATCTTGTGACCTGTCTGGGCCGTAGACACCCAGGTGGCCTAAGACCAGGAGGCCGCCTCTGTGCCTTGGGGGCCTGCAGGGGACTTCAAAGTCTGATTCTATTTAAAAGTTCAATTAGCATCCACCTGCTCCCCACCTCCCGTGGAGGGCTGCACAAGATTCTTTGTGGGGGCTGCAGGTACAGAGGGCCCCGATCCTGCCTGAATAACAGCCTCCCTCTGTCTGAGCCCAAGTGCACAGATAGGAAGTTGTCCAAGCACACAGAGCTCAGGGCACCAGTGGGTCTAGGAAGGGCAAAGGCAAAGACGGCCGGGCGCGGTGGCTCACGCCTGTAATCCCAGCACTTTGGGAGGCCGAGGCGGGCGGATCACAAGGTCAAAAGATCAAGACCATCCTGGCCAACATGGTGAAACCCCGTCTCTATTAAAAGTACAAAAATTAGCTGGGCATAGCGGCGCACACCTGTAATCCCAGCTACTCGGGAGGCTGAGGCAGGAGAATTGCTTGAACCCGGGAGGCAGAGGTTGCAGTGAGCCGGGATTGTACCACTGCACTCTAGCCTGGCGACAGAGCAAGACTCCATCTCAAAAAAAAAATAATAATAATAATTAGAAAGGGCAAAGGCTCCCAGAGGTCACACAGCTTCTCTAGGGCAGAACCAGCTCTTCCCTCTCAAGCTGCTGATGCTGCAGAAAAAACTAGAAGTGCTGAAGGTCTATCTTCCAACCCCCACTCCACTTCCCTTTTCCTACCCATCGTCCTCTCCTGGTACCCACCCCACCTGCGTTCTCCTGACCCCCAGTGTTCCAGTCATGCCCCCTTATCCCATTAGCTCAGTATCATGACCTTCAGCAACTGAGACGCCCTTCCTGGCAGGTGTAAATGACAATGATGTCAGATGTGCAACCCTTCCCAGAGACACCTGCATTTTCCAAATGCAGCAGGCTGTGCAGGCAGCCTAGAGTGATACAGTCAGGTCTGGGTTCTGGTTCCTAACTTCCTTCCTCTCAGCCTGTTTTCTCCTCTGTAAAATGGAGTGATCATGTTCCCCTTGCAGGCTTGGCAGTTCTGATCATTGACTGAGCCCAGGGATGGGAAGTGCTGTGGGCAGTGGTGGTGGTGATACCAGAAGCATAGTCGTAGTGATGGAATTGCGGGCACTGAGGCCCATGGGAGAGAGATTTCTGGCCAGGCATGCATTTATTGAATTCATTCATCCAGTATTTCTTGGGCACTCGCTAGATGCCTTTCTGGCCAGCCTTCCATTCTGGAGCCACTTGGGTGAGGTTAAGGGTTTGCTCTCTTGGCTGGGCGCGGTGGCTTACGCCTGTAATCCCAGCACTTTGGGACCCTGAGGCAGGCAGATCACAAGGTCAGGAGATCGAGACCATCCTGGCTAACACGGTGAAACCCTGTCTCTACTAAAAATACAAAAAAAAAAAAAATTAGCTGGGCGTGGTGGTGGGCACCTGTAGTTCCAGCTACTCGGGAGGCTGAGGCAGGAGAATGGCGTGAACCTGGGAGGCGGAGCTTGCAGTGAGCCGAGATCGCACCACTGCACTCCAGCCTGGGCACACAGAAAGACTCTGTCTCTAAAAAAAAAAAAAAAAAAAAAAAGAGTGCACTCTCTGGTGACCATCAGGGGTTGTTTGAATCCTGGCTCCACCACTCACAGGCTGTGTGACCTTCCACAAAGCTCTTAGCCTCTTTGGGACTCAGTTTCCTCGTCTGTAAAATGAGGATCATAATAATGGTACCCATCTTGCAGGAGTGTGAATCCCTATGAAGTGTTCGTGATTGTTAGCCATTAATTTGATGACAGCAGTGGGCACCCCCCGGTCTCACTCAGCCCTGGGACCAATACTGAGCCACAGGCCAGCGCCTGAGTGGCAGATCGCCTGCCCCCCAGGCCTCCCCACCATGGCACTGCCTCCTGTTCCACAAGGGAAGCTCTCACCCTCCCCATCCCACTGCAGTCCACACTCTGAGCGCAGGGCCTGGACTTCGGTCCCCATTAGGGCACTCCGCAGTGCCCTTCTCCCTTTTTCTGGGCAGGGCTCCCAGGGCCTTTTCAGCATGGCAGGCAGATCGGGAAATAAAACCTCAGCATCAGCCACTTGCTTTCAGCTCTGGTCCACACTCCAAACCCTACCTCTTGGGGAGTGGGCCAGTCCCACGTCCAAGGACCCCAAAGGGAATCCCACCCATAATGGGTGATTTCTATCCAGAAGAAAGAGCAGCGGACCATCACCCTTGGTCAGCCAGAGCAGTGGATGTTCAAGAAAGGAATAAGTGAGGTAGCTGGTACCCCAAAGCCGCCAGCCTGAGGGAGGCGGGGCAGACTCCACCTGTGGGACAGGATGGGGTAGAATGCCTGAAGGGTTTTGCGGAATAAAGAGGAGTTCTCAGGCCAGGCACGGTGGCTCACGCCTGTGATCCCAGCACTTTAGGAAGCCAAGGCAGGCAGATCAACTGAGGTCAGGAGTTCAAGGCCAGCCTGGCCAACATGGTGAAACCTCATCTATACAAATACAAAAAATTTGCCGGGCGTGGTGGTGGTGCATGCCTGTAATCCCAGCTACTCGGGAGGCTGAGGCAGGAGAATTGCTTGAACCCAGGAAGCGCGGGTTGTGTAAACCCCCGAGGGGTTCACCTTGCCTGCTGCCTAGACAGAGCCAATTCACGCAGAGCCGGCTGTGCAGGAGACTGCAGTTTTATTCTTACTCAAATCAGACTCCCTGAGCATTCTCAGGGAGCTGAGTTTTTAAGGATAACTTGGTGGGTGGTGGGAAGCCAGTGAGCCAGCGGTGCTGATTGGTCAGGGATGAAATCAGAGGGAATCAAAGCTGTCATCTTGCACTGAGTCAGTTCCTGGGTGGGGGCCACAAGATCAGATGAGCCAGTTTATTGATCTGGTGGTGCCAGCTGATCCATCAAGGGCAGGGTCTGCAAAATATCTCAAGCGCTGATCTTAGGAGCAGTTTAGGGAGGGTCCGAATCTTATAGCCTCCAGCTGCATAACTCCTAAACCATAATTTCTTTTTTGTTTGTTTGTTTTGTTTTTTTGAGACAGAGTTTTGCTCTTGTTGCCCCAGGCTGGAATGCAATGGCGTGATCTCAGCTCACCGCAACCTCCGCCTCCCGGGTTCAAGCGATTCTCCTACCTCAGCCTCCCGAGTAGCTGGGATTACAGGCATGTGCTACCACGCCCAGCTAATTTTGCATTTTTTAGTAGAGACGGTGTTTCACCATGTTGGCCAGGGTGATCTCGAACTCCTGACCTCAGGTGGTCCACCGCCTTGGCCTCCCAAAGTGCTGGGATTACAGGCGTGAGCCACCATGCCCGGCCCTAAACCATAATTTCTAATCTTGTGGCTAATGTTAGTCCTACAAAGGCAATCTAGTCCCCAGGCAACAGGGAAGTCTGCTTTGGGAAAGGGCTGTTACCATCTTTGTTTATAAACTAAGTTTCTCCCAAAGTTAGTTCAGCCTACGCCCAGAAATGAACAAGGACGGTTTAGAGATTAGAAGCAAGGGCCAGGTGAGGTGGCTCATGCCTGTAATCCCAGCACTTTGGGAGGCCGAGATGGGCTGATCACAAGATCGGGAGATTGAGACCATCCTGGCTAACACAGTGAAACCCCGTCTCTATTAAAAATACAAAAAAAAATTAGCCAGGTGAGGTGGTGGGCGCCTGTATTCCCAGCTACTCGGGAGGCTGAGGCAGGAGAATGGCGTGAACCCAGCAGGCGGAGCTTGCAGTGAGCCGAGATCGCACCACTGCACTCCAGCCTGGGCGACAGAGCGAGACTCTGTCTCAAAAAAAAAAGAGAGATTAGAAGCAAGATGGAGTTGGTGAAGTTAGATCTCTTTCACTGTCTCAGTCATAGTTTTGCAAGGGTGGTTTCCGTTGCAGTAAGCCGAGATCGCGTCACTGCACTCCAGCCTGTACAACAGAGCAAGACTCCGTCTCCAAAAAAAAAAAAAAAGAGTTCTCTCAGTGGTCCATGGAGGAGGGTTTTGTGTTAGAGAAAATGGGCATGAAGGTGGGCTCAGCCCCAAGACATTGCCCAGCCACACACCTCCTGCCTACCACATCCCAGGGGACCAGTCAGTCTCCTGCTGCCGTCTGGAAGACTCACTCCTTCTCCGGTGAGAGATGCCCTTCCTTCCCTCTCCTTCATAGGTGCCAGACATTGATCCTGAGAATTGTGATTATGAGTATTGTTCAATTCTACATTCAGGGCTGCTGCTCATTCATTCATTCCTCATACATTACTTGATCCCATACTGAGTGTTGGATCTTGTTCAGGGTGCTGGGAATACAGTAGGAAGATAGGCAAAGTCCTTCCCCTCGATTTGCTGACATCCTGGTGGAGGCCGACACAAACCAAATACACCAATAAGCACCTGATGCAACATCAGGCGGCGCTGGAGAACACAGGCCGGGTGGTGGCTCACACCTGTAATCCCAGAGTTTTGGGAGGCTGAGGCAGGAGGATTTTTTGAGGCCAGGAGTTTGGAACCAGCCTGGACAACATAGGAGACCTCCATCTCTACAAAAATAAAAATTAGCTAGGCATGGTGGCGCGTGCCTGTAGTCCCAGCTACTTGGGAGGCTGAGGCGGGAGGACTGAGCCCCAGAGTGTGAGGCGGTAGTGAGCTAGGACCGTGCCACTGCACTCCAGCCTGGGCAACCGAGCAAGACCCTCTCTCCAAAAAAAAGAACAATGCAGTCAGGACAAGTAAGACCAAAGAGTGGCTGGGTGAGGAGTGGTCCGGGAGAGCCCTAGGAGGAGGTGATGTCTGACCAGAGACCTGAATCGAGTGGGGAAAGGAGCTTTTTTGGGATCTGAGGAAAGAGCTTCCAGATGGAGAGAACAGGATGTGCCCAGGCCTCGGGGTGGGAAGGAAGGTGGGTGGGATCTAGATGATCCTTCCAGCCCCAGGGTTTATAGAGCAGTAGGAAAAGCAAGGGCTTTGGACCCAAGCCGATGGGGATTGCATCCGGCTGGGTGACCTCAGGCAGGCACCACACCTCTCTGTGCCTGTTTCCTCAATGGGGTGTGGCAATGGGAATGAGATGGGAGACAAGCCCGAGGTCACCCTCAGACACACAGTGGGGGCCTCTTTTAGCCAGAGACAAGGCTCCTGTGACCTCTGCTCTTCCCCCGCTTCGTCCTCCATCCATCTCTTTCTGGGAAAGGGAGGGTGCCATCGGTCAGCCAGGGCAGTGGATGCTCAAGGAAAGAATAAGGGAAGTAGCCGGTGCCCCAGAGCCGCTGGCCTAAGGGAACGGGAGTACATTCCACCTGTGGAACGGGATGGGGTGGGTCTGGAGAGGCCAGTCTGGGCTCCTTGTCACAGGCGCTGGCTAGAGAAAGACAGAGGCCGGTGAATGGATCTCCAGGCCTTCGAGGGAGATGGTGGAGAAAAGAAGGCAAGGTGCAAGGGACTCACTGGCCATGGCCCCCTTTCGAATTGTAATAAGAAAGCTCAGCAGAATGCACAGGTGTTTACCCCGAAAAATAGGACTCCTGGGTCTTCCACTCGCTCCATAAACACTGCTATTTTCTGGATGGGCACGGTGGCTCACAACTGTAATCCCAGCACTCTGGGAGGCTAAGGCAGGAGGATTGCTTGAGCCCGGGAGTTCAAGAGCAGCCTGGCCAACATGGTGAAACCCTATCTCTACTAAAAATACAAAAAAAATAGCAGGGTATGGTAGCAGGCACCTGTAATCCCAGCGAATTGGGAGGCTGAGGCAGGAGAATTGCTTGAACACAGGAGGCAGAAGTTGCAGTGAGCCGAGATCACGCCATTGCACTATAGGCTGGGAGACAGAGCGAGACTCCATCTCAAAACAAAACAAAAAACACACCAGCCTGGGCGACAGAGCAAGAGACCCCATCTCTACAAAAAGTAAAAGAAAAATTAGCCAGGCGTGGTGGTGTGTGTCTGTAGTCCCAGCTACTTGGGAGGCTGAGGGAGGAGGATCCCTTGAGCCTAGGAGGTCGAGCCTGTAGTGAGCCATGATCATGGCACTACATTCTAGCCCGGTAGTGACAGACCTTGCCCCAAAAAAAAAAAAAACCACCCCAACACCTGCGGTTGTTTTCTTTACATTGTTAACCAAGAGCATGAAATTTAGGCCGGGCATGGTGTCTCACGCCTGTAATCCCAGCACTTTGGGAGGCCGAGGCGGGCGGATCACGAGGTCAGGAAATCGAGACCATCCTGGCTAACATGGTGAAACCCCGTCTCTACTAAACATACAAAAAATTAGCCGGGTGTGGTAGTATGAGCCTGTAGTCCCAGCTACTGGGGTGAATTTCTTGAACCTGGGAGGGCGGAGGTTGCAGTGGGCCGAGATCGCGCCACTGCACTCCAGCCTGGGTGACAAAAACTCCGTCTCAAAAAAAAAGAGCATTAACTTTGATAACTTAAAAAAGAGTCACGTGAACATATCCACTGTCCGTGTAGATTCTACATTTATTTGTTGGGGGCGGTAATGGGGCCCCTTGGAGGTGTGCGTTCCGTCGGGGGCCGGGAAGGCGGGGCCTCACCCAATCCTGGAGACTCCTGCGGATGCCACTATGAGGAGCAAGAACGCGAAGGGGCCTCGGGTCCGCTGTAAGGCTGCACCCGCACCTGCGGCGCCTCTGCGGCGGCCGCCGTCGGCCCTGCCCCGCCCCGCCCCCTTCTTCCGGAGGAGCTGCGGTGGGGGCGCTCCACCGGGTCCTAGGAAAGGGGCTCTCTCTGGCCCCGTCCCCGGCGGCCCCGCTCCCGGCCCCCCGGCGCCGCTCAGCCTCCCGCCCAGCCCCTCCGCGCGTGACCTCGGCCCCGCCCCCGCTCCGGGTCCCTCTGTCACTTCCTGAATCCTGCTTCCTGCTTCCCAGAGGCCGGGATCCGGAGCGCCCGAAGCCGGTGCCGCAGCCCCCTGCGCCCCCGGTGCCCCCGGTGAGCGCGGCAGGGCCGGGGCTAGGGGCGCGGGCTGGGGGCTGGGCGGGGCTGCAGGGGCCGGGCTGCGGGGAATGAGGGGGGATCGCGGGTCCCAGGAGCCTTTCGCCTCCCCTCTACCCCACTCAGTCCCACTCCCCTTGGCCGCCCAGCCTCTCCTCTCCTGGGCGGAGGTCCCTGGAAGTTGGGCTCCTGGTTCACCCTGGACCCCGATTCGAGGCCGCTCTGGGTTGCTTCGCGGCCCGCAGCTGCGTCCCGACCCCGTCCCTTCCTGGGGGCCATGCCGGGGCTCCCTGGACATTCCCTGGGACTCAGAACTGGGCACTCACTCGGCCCCACAGTGGAGAGACCTTTCCTGCTTCCTCTCTCCTTCTTCCCCATTACCCAGCCTCCAAATCTCTGGGCAGGAAGGAGGCTGCTCCCGACTGGCTGGGACCTACAGTAGAGCTGAGAGCTCTCCAACCCCGGCACCTCCCACCTCCTGCCCCCGACACACACCAGAGCCAGGGAGGGGCCCTGCGTCCTGCAAAGCCCCTCAGGACTCAGCAGTGGTCAGGGCCGGAGCATTTACCTCTCAGATCACTGCCTGCGGGGTGACAGGCGGCCAGGCTCTGCACCTGTGACCCCATTCTGTAACTGGGTAAACCGAGACCCAGGAGGGTTACGGTGGCCTGGCCCCCGGTTGCATCCTCCCGGCTCACCTTCAGCAGCCTGGGGAGGGCTGGAGTTGTTGGGATGGGCCGGACTGACCCAGGCCTCTCTGTCCCGCAGACATGTCCTTCCGCAAAGTGGTCCGGCAGAGCAAATTCCGGCATGTGTTCGGGCAGCCGGTCAAGAACGACCAGTGCTATGAGGACATTCGCGTGTCCCGTGTTACCTGGGACAGCACCTTCTGCGCCGTCAACCCCAAGTTCCTGGCGGTGATTGTGGAGGCCAGTGGAGGGGGTGCCTTTCTGGTGCTCCCCCTAAGCAAGGTGGGTCCTGTCAGGGTTGGGGGAAGAGGAGGCACCTCGGCTACCCCTGCTGGGCCTTTCTGCTCACCTTGAATCCCTCATCTTGCCGTTTCTCACACTGCTGGGCAGGTGTTATAACCCAGATTTATCGCCCCAAGTGTTAGCACAGATGGAGAGTAGCCTGTTGCCATAGGGGCAGGGTTAGAGGCAGCAAACATTTCCTGCTCACCTGGCAAGTGGGGCACAGTCACATCTGGGCCACCTGTGAGCCGGGACGTGCATGTCATTCCCACACCATGGAGGGGAAGACCAAGGCTTCGGGAGGGATGGAGCCCACTGACTGCCCCCTCGTGCCCACAGACGGGCCGCATTGACAAGGCCTACCCGACGGTGTGTGGGCACACAGGACCTGTCCTGGACATCGATTGGTGTCCTCACAACGACGAAGTCATAGCCAGCGGCTCGGAGGACTGCACGGTCATGGTGAGGCACAGGACCGGCTGGGCCAGGGTCGCGGGCGTGGCCAAAGGGGGCCAGCAATAGGACCAGCAGAGGACTGAGCTCGGTGGCCCTGTCCCTACCACAGGTGTGGCAGATCCCAGAGAACGGGCTGACCTCCCCGCTGACAGAGCCGGTGGTGGTACTGGAGGGGCACACCAAGCGAGTGGGCATCATCACCTGGCACCCCACGGCCCGAAACGTGCTGCTCAGTGCAGGTCTGCACCGCCCCCCGTTTTGTGCTCCCCCCCCACGGACCCCTCCATACATCCCAGCAGCCCCTCCAGGGCCCACATGACAAATGGGAAAGCTGAGGCCCTCAGAGTTGGAGAGACCCATCTGTCCCAGGGTGGTGGGCAGAGTGGGCCTCAGCCTGGTGAGCTAATGGCCTCCTGCCACCCGCCCGGCCCGAGCTGACAACCCTCACCTGCCAGGCTGCGACAACGTGGTACTCATCTGGAATGTGGGCACAGCGGAGGAGCTGTACCGCCTGGACAGCCTGCACCCTGACCTCATCTACAATGTCAGCTGGAACCACAATGGCAGCCTGTTTTGCTCAGCATGCAAGGACAAGAGTGTGCGCATCATCGACCCCCGTCGGGGCACCCTGGTGGCAGTACGTGGCTCTGGAGGGCAAGGATGGCTGTGGATAGGCCCAGGGCCTTGAGCAGGGTGCTGCACTGACCAGCCTGTCCCCCCGACAGGAGCGGGAGAAGGCTCATGAGGGGGCCCGGCCCATGCGGGCCATCTTCCTGGCAGATGGCAAGGTGTTCACCACAGGCTTCAGCCGAATGAGCGAGCGGCAGCTGGCACTCTGGGACCCAGTGAGTGGCCAGCCTGAGGGGGCAAACTTGAGACTTGGGCCCCACCCTGGTCCAGGCAGGCAGGGTTCACCCTGGGGAGGCCTGTGGTTCCTAGCTTCTCTGCCTGGAACTTGAGGCTCTCAGGGCCTGGGACTCTGTCAGACTTTCCTCTCCTGCCCCCTGCTCGCCCGACTGCCCCACCACTCCCCCATGGCCTCCCACTGCCTCCGTGTCTTTGCCCATGTTGTTCATGCCAACGGAAGGGCCCTTCTCTCCCTTGCTTGCCTGTACCACCCACTGCCTGCACAGGGCTCCCTGCTCCTCCAGAAAGCCTCCTCCTCCAGCAAGCCTCCTGGCCCCAGCCCTCTCTGCTTCTGCATAGTGACCTCCAGGGCACCTTGAGCAGGGGCTGGTGCCGCTGGCACCCCAGCTCCCCACAGTGGGGTATGTTTCAGCACTTGCTCAGTGGCCTGGGCATAGTCTTAAGGCCTGGAGGAGGCTGGAAAAGAGGGACCCTGGGAATAAAGTGAAGCCAGGAGGGCCAGGTAGGGGTCCTCATGTGGGAAAAGGCATAGAGACGGCAGAGGGCCCACCTGCATTTAGGGGCAGTGCTGGCTGGCCTTAGTGAGGCCAGCTAAGGCCCGTCCTGGTTTGGGATTAGGGGGTGAGGAGGTTCTGCTTGGCCTGACTGCCTGCAATGTGCCAGGAAAACCTCGAGGAACCCATGGCCCTGCAGGAACTGGACTCGAGCAATGGGGCCCTGCTGCCCTTCTACGACCCCGACACCAGTGTGGTCTACGTCTGCGGCAAGGTGGGGCTGGGCAGGGCTGGGGAGGGGCAGGGAAGAGGCGTGCCCAGGTGCTGAGCCCCCTCCCCACACAGGGTGACTCCAGCATCCGGTACTTTGAGATCACAGAGGAGCCTCCCTACATCCACTTCCTGAACACGTTCACCAGCAAGGAGCCGCAGCGGGGTATGGGCAGCATGCCCAAGCGGGGCCTGGAGGTCAGCAAGTGCGAGATCGCCCGGTAAGAGGGCTACCGAGGCCACTCGGTGACAGGGGCATCTAAGGTGAGAGGTCAGGTCATTGGAGGCTGCTTGGGAGCAGGAAACCTTGCGCCAGGGAGGCCCGGCGGGCCATGAGAACTGTCACAAGGCAGCCCGTGTGGGGGTCTAGCCACCTTAGGGGTCGGCCTGCGGAGGTCCTGGGGTGAGGACTGGAAGTGGAGGATGCCAGGAGAGCTGGCGGTGGGTGGGGGGGGCGGTGAGGGTTCCACCCGTGGCTCCTCCTTGCATCCCCAGGTTCTACAAACTGCATGAGCGCAAGTGTGAGCCCATCGTCATGACTGTGCCAAGAAAGGTGAGGCCGCCCGTCCCTCGGCTCACTTGGCCCTTTCTCCAGCAAGCGGGCCATGCAGTTGTGACCAGGGCGAGGCCTGTGAATGGAACATGACCTAGTATGGTTTGTGGGCAGTGAGCTGGACAGATGCCAGCTTGCCCTTGTACCAGCCAGCTGTTGGGCTGTGCCAGTCAGGGGGCAAGTGGGGATGAGACAGAGGGTGAGCAGGGGCCCTGCTCTGGACGAGCCACAGGAGAAGGACACCAGGCAGTCAGGGAGGGAGTGGCAGCCACGCAGATCTTCCTGAAGGAGGCAGGACCCATAGCACAGCTGGGGTGGCGCCATCCACTGGGGGCAGGCCAGGCGAAGGGCACAGTGGTGGGAATGGAGAGGGGAACAAGGAGTCTGGCTGCAGTGGGGAATCCCATGAAGAGGGGACCGGGCCACATGTGGCTTGGCCTCAGATGCCAAGAGCCTCGGACACGCTTCCATGATTCTCTGGCCAGCATTTGCCGACTGCTCTTTCAACATGCCAGGCACATTTTGGGGAGTGGAGCTGAGCTGATAGGGCCTGCTCCAGGAGCTCACAGTCCATGGGCCCCAGAATCCCATAAAGCCACATAGTGGCCCCTGTGCCTTGCAGGGGAAGGTGATGACAGGGGCCTTGCTCAGAAGGGTGGGAAAGCTTCCGAGGGAGCTGTTGATGTTGTCCAGAAAGGAAGTGAAAGGCCAGATTTGAGCTTTCCAGGCCGTGGGAGAATGGGTTAACAGAGTGCAAGCCTGGAGGCCAGGGGAGGGATGAGGGGACCCTGATGGGGCCTCCTAACTGATCCTGACCTCCCCGGCCCCCTGCCCAGTCGGACCTCTTCCAGGATGATCTGTACCCCGACACAGCCGGGCCCGAGGCAGCCCTGGAGGCTGAGGAGTGGGTGAGCGGGCGGGATGCCGACCCGATCCTCATCTCACTGAGGGAGGCCTACGTGCCCAGCAAGCAGCGGGACCTGAAGATCAGCCGGCGCAACGTGTTGTCTGACAGCCGGCCCGCCATGGCCCCGGGCTCCTCCCACCTAGGGGCCCCCGCCTCCACCACCACTGCTGCTGATGCCACCCCCAGCGGCAGCCTGGCCAGAGCCGGGGTATGCACCCGCAGGCAGGGGTGGTGCTGGGAGCCCCAGGTGTGGCCCTGGCCTGCTGTGTGGGCCTCAGCCATTCGCTGTCCCTCTCTGGGGTAGTGGTGGGTTTGGGAGGGCTATGGCTTAGCAGCCCCTGACCACCACCCCCTACACCTGCTTCATGTCCCCACAGGAGGCTGGGAAGCTGGAGGAGGTGATGCAGGAGCTGCGGGCCCTGAGGGCGCTGGTCAAGGAGCAGGGCGACCGCATCTGTCGCCTGGAGGAGCAGCTGGGCCGCATGGAGAACGGGGATGCGTAGGGCCACAGCCACACGCCACCTTCATCTCCTCCTCCGCCCCCTTCCCACTCAGCTTCTGCCAGTGGGTCGCACTGGGCTAGCTGGCTGCCCAGAGCCTCTGAGGCAGCGCAGAGGTCAGTTCCCACCCCCACCCGTCCCAGGCCCAGGCCGAAGCCAGCGCCCAGCTTTCCTCACTGTTCCTATGGAGGGTGTCTACGCCCAGGCGAGCTCCTCGACCTCTGAGGGACCATCTCCCCGACCACTGCCCAGCCCTCTGCTCCCTCCCCAGAGGAGGCGGGAGGGTGGGCTCTATATTTTCATTCCAAATAAAATTCTCTTTCTAAAAGCCAGGCTGACCTGCTGCTGCAAGGGTGGGGCTGAGAAGTCTGGAAACCTGGAGACAGATGATGTCACAGGAGTCATACATGTGCAGAAGGTCTGGGGGCAGTGAGCAGCCCCACAGGCATTGCTCCCCTGGATTGTCAGGCAGGGAAACTGAGGCAGAAGACCTGAGAACACATGCAAGGCTGCATCCAGCTTCAAGTTGGTGCTGCTGCTTCCTTGGAGGACAGGCCCGGCAGCCCAGCCTCCTCCAGAGAGACTGGGGAGGGTCTGGTGTGGACCAGGGGTCCTGCAGCAGGGAGGGGCAGGTGGGGTATGTGGGCAGGAAGCGGAAGCCTGGGCCACCCTTCACTGCAGACAAGCACTGAGCTCACTTCTCGCTCGACACAGCCAGAGCTGGAGGTGGGTGCCCGGCACGGAGGGGCCTGCGGACCAATGGTGAGCCTCGGAGCCCCCCGGGTTCTTGGGATGGGGGCCACAGGCAGTCGGGGCTAGAATATCTGGGCCTGTGGAGCTAAGGAGGGCCCCACATTGGCCCCAGGGAAGAGGTGAGACCTAAGAGGAGTATGGCAGAGGCTGAACCTTTCTCTCACCTGAGCTGGGCTCCCTGGGACTCCAGGCCTGGCCCCCGGCACCCCATACCGGACCAGGCCCCTGTCAGGAGCCCTGGGAAGGCCCTTACCTGGTCTTCCTGTGAGCGGGAACTTGCATTCCTGGAGCCTGGGCGGACAGCCTGGGGTGGTGGGGGAAGCTGGCTGCACCTCAGCACCCCTCCCCCGACACCCCCCACCTAGCCTGTTCCGACCGCAGACTTCCTCTGGCAGCTGCGCCCGCCTACCCCAGCCCCCGGCCCTGCACGCCTGTGGCCCTCAGGGACTGGGAG
Source organism: Pan paniscus (assembly GCF_029289425.2). Lineage (NCBI taxonomy): Eukaryota > Metazoa > Chordata > Mammalia > Primates > Hominidae > Pan > Pan paniscus. Next base: position 68,664,103 of record NC_073258.2, on the reverse strand, counting down.
TGGAACGGAAACCCTGCCGCTGGGGCAGCCCCGTGGTGGGGAGGGAGGAAGAGGGGCCTCACGGACCCCCGTTTGGGACCTGGCCAAGCAGAAGATGAGCAGTTGCCTCTGGGTGCGTCCAGGCCCCTCCATCCCCCATCCCAGGCCTCAGGGAGAGCCAGCCCTGACACCAGCTAGCAACCTCCTTCCCTCCCTCCCATCTCCTCTCCCACCCACCCAGGCAGCCTAGACACATTTAATCCATACTTATTGAGCACCTACTAACATGCTTGACCCAAAAAGCCCCCGTCTCCTAGCAGCTTATTGTGGGGGGTAGATAAGAAAATAGACATAAAAAATGAGTACAGTTATCTCCTGCGTTAGGTGACATGGAAGGAAAAAGGCGCTGAGTGCTGGGGGGTGCTGGGGTGGGCTGCAGTGATAGACATCAGGGTAGAGGTTAAGGTCAGGTTCAGCCTCACTGGGGTGACGTTTGAGCACGGTGAGCAGGCCATGCAGCCCGGGGGAGGGGAGGATGGGAGGAGGTGGAGCTTTCCGGGCAGAGGGAACAGCCAGTGCGAAGGCCCCAGGCAGGTGGCTTAATGCAGCGGTTGGGGGAGGTGAGTGGTAGGGAGGAGGCTGGAGGGATGGGGGCTGATCTCACAGGGCCAGAGCCTGGTTGACCAAATAAGGCCTTGGCCTTTTCTGCTTGGCTGTCCCAAGAGGATCCCAAAGAGAAAAAAAGGAAAGTGGTCTTGGTCACCCAGCCTGCCCCACACCAGGCCCCACCCCAGGTGCTGAGCCCTCTGAGCCCCTGCCTGTCTCCCACAGGCTCTGCCCTGCACCTTAGGGCTCGGGATGCTGCTGGCCCTGCCAGGGGCCTTGGGCTCGGGTGGCAGCGCAGAGGACAGCGTGGGCTCCAGCTCTGTCACCATTGTCCTGCTGCTGCTGCTGCTCCTACTGCTGGCCACTGGCCTGGCACTGGCCTGGCGCCGCCTCAGCCGTGACTCAGGGGGCTACTACCACCCGGCCCGCCTAGGTGCCGCGCTGTGGGGCCGCACGCGGCGCCTGCTCTGGGCCAGCCCCCCAGGTCGCTGGCTGCAGGCCCGAGCTGAGCTGGGGTCCACAGACAATGACCTTGAGCGACAGGAGGATGAGCAGGACGCAGACTATGACCACGTCGCGGATGGTGGCCTGCAGGCTGACCCCGGGGAAGGCGAGCAGCAATGTGGAGAGGCGTCCAGCCCAGAGCAGGTCCCCGTGCGGGCTGAGGAAGCCAGAGACAGTGACACGGAGGGCGACCTGGTCCTCGGCTCCCCAGGACCAGCGAGCGCAGGGGGCAGTGCTGAGGCCCTGCTGAGTGACCTGCACGCCTTTGCTGGCAGCGCAGCCTGGGATGACAGCGCCAGGGCAGCTGGGGGCCAGGGCCTCCATGTCACCGCACTGTAGAGGCCGGTCTTGGTGTCCCATCCCTGTCACAGCCGCTCATTCCCCGTGCCTCTGCTTCCCAAGATGCCATGGCTGGACTGGACCCCCAGCCCACATGACCATGCCTCAGACTGTCACCCCTCACCAGTTCCCAAGTCCATGTGTACCCCGCTCACCACGGGAACAGCCCCCCCCACCCACAGGCATCAGGCAACCATTTGAAATAAAACTCCTTCAGCCTGTGGCCCTGTGGTCCTACAGAGACCCCTCCCTCCTGGACCAGGGGCTCCTCCTGGCACAATCCAACCCAACCCTGCCCCTAGGCATGCAGCACAAAGAGCCAGGTCAGCGCCATGATTCAGCCCTTTAATCTTCCACGGGAGCAGCTGAGTGCGGGGCGTGGCGGGCGGCCCTCCGTGCCCATGATTCAGGGGCACAGCTGCCCCAGCAGACACACACTTTCATACGCACTCACACCCCACCCCCAGACACACCCCCAGGTCTCTGGAACTGGCCCAGGGTCCTGCTGCTCTCACAGCCGCAGGGACAGGGCTCAAGGGCTACCCTCACCCCCACCCAGCTTCCTAGCGCCCTGGACGCCCACGGCCCCTCTTGGACTTCTTGGTCCCTGAGGGGGGACGGATGGGGAGAGGGGCGGTGGTCGAGGGCGGTGGCGGTGGCAGGACTGGAGGTAGAGGTAGCTCCGTGGGCTCCGGCAGGCTGGGGCTGGGTCGAAACCCCTCAAAAGGGGAGAACTTGAGGGGGCTGCAGGGGAAACCAAGGCAGAATAAGAGCCTCCTAGGCCCTGCCAGAGGCTCCCAGCACTCGATCAGGGAAGGCAGCCTTTCCCACCTGCCCAGGCACACAGGCCGCGGGCTCCACAAACTCCCATCCAGGCAGCCTGGCCACAAGGGGTGTAGGAACTGAGGTCCCCATGATAGACACAGCAACCGAAGCCAACACTGGCTGACAGACGTGGCCAAGGCACCCAAGGCTGGAGCTGGCATCCTGCCCACTAGCGTCCCTAACCCAGCCACACACCCCCACGTCCCTCAGTACCTGATGGGGGCCCGGGGGCTACTGTTGAGGCGCCTGGGTGAGCGCAGCTTGGGCTGGAAGGAGAAGCCCTCCTTGATGCTGTCCAGGACAGATGGCGCCACGTATGTGAAGCCCTGGGGGGCGGAGGCAGGGCCATGCGACACTCAGTGCCTGCCATCCTTAGTCACGATCCGTGCCCTGGTCCCACAGGCCTCAGACCCCCGCACTCACCAGGAAGGCCTGGTTGGCACTCTCGCTGAGGGCTGTGTCATCAGGACTGTCCACCGGCGTCTGCCGTGTGAAGCGGGTATCAAACTGGCTCACGTCCTCCTCTGACTGCTGTGGGCCGACCAGAGTGGGGAGGGGTCAGAGGGCACCAAGATGCAGGTTCTCCACTTGCCACCCGCCACCGGCCACCGGCCACCAGCCCTGCTGCTCACCAGACAGGGCCTGAAAGGGGGGTCCACACGCCAGGCCAGAAGGTCGTCCCAATTCATGTGCCGGAAAAAGGGATGTCTCTGTAGGTAGAGAATGCCCCAAACCCACTAACAGCTCACCCTGCTTGCCCCCCTGGTCACTCCCTCTGCCCTGGGGCCCTGCCCCCATTCCCGGCACCCTTGGAGACTCAGCCCTACCCCTGGTGGTGGTCCCAAACCCACCTGCACATCAGCAGCATCCCCTGGGCCACCCCCAATCCGCTGGCTGGGATTCCGTTTCAGAAACTGCAGGACCAGGAGAGAGGGTGAGGGCCTGGGCAGGTACTGCTCATGTGTCCCCGGGTCCCAGGGCTAGCTGGAGTAGGGGTCAGGTGACATGGGAGAGAATGCTTTTGGGTGTGGCTCCCACCTATGGATACCCTCAGGGCTTTCAAGGTTTGGTCAATGGAGCCACCTTCTCCACAAAGGCTTTGCAGAGGCTCCTGGGCCCTGGCATTGCCCCAGGGCGCGTTGGTGAGGCGACAACTCCCCATGTGGCTGTCCGGCCTCCCCCTAACACCTCCGATGCTCGCCTTTGACGGAAGTGTGGCCAGCTCATCACAAGCGTGTCACTGGTTAGGACTCAGCCTAAGGACTGGGCCAGGGCAGCAGCTGGTCTGTGACAGGGCTGAGACCTGGGCTCAATCCCTGACTTCAAGGGAGGGGCTCCTTTCACTCCCAGAGGCAAACTGCACAGGCCGGGGTGGCCCTGGCTTCCCCACAGCCCAGAGAGACTCAGGAACACACGCAGAATGGCTGGCAGGGCCCCGGAGAAGAGAGAAGGGAGCTGCACCTTTTTGACAAGGTCCCGGGCATCTGGGGTAAGGTAGGGGGGCAGCGCCAGCTTGCCCTTGATGATCTTATCCATGGTTTTCTTCCGGTTCTCTGCGGTGAAGGGCGGCTGGAGGAGGAGGAAGGTGAGAGGAGCCTTGTGGGCCTCCCACCAGGCCCTGCCCTTGCCCCAGGAAGGGGGCTACTCCCACCTCTGCCCCTGCCCCTCCTCCTCCCCGGGGGCTGGACTTGCCGATCCAGTGAGCATGTCGTACATCAGGGCCCCCAGGCTCCACCAGTCCACAGCCCGGTTGTGGCCACTGCGCACCAGAATCTCAGGGGCCCTGGGGTCCAGGTGGAACTGTCAGTCAGGCCGTGCCCCTTCGGGCTGTCCTCCCGACCCCTGGGCCAGCCAGGTGCCACTTACATGTACTCAATGGTGCCGCAGAAGGTGTGAGTGACGGCGCCCTCATGGATAGACTCCTTGCAGAGTCCAAAGTCGGTCAGTTTGATGTGGCCTAAGGAAGGGTGTTGGAGAGGCGTGACCAGGGCCCCACCCCACCCACAGAGGTCCTCAGCCCTCCCCACAGATTGCAGACCCCGCCTGCAGCTGCCCGCACACACATGCGCACCCTGGCTGCTGAGCATGATGTTCTCGGGCTTGAGGTCCCGGTAGATGATGCCCTGGGAGTGGAGATGGCCCAGGGCCAGCGTGATCTCAGCCAGGTAGAAGCTGCAGAAACAAGACAGGGTGAAGGCGGGAGTAGGGCAGGGACCTGGCAGCCTCAGGAAAGCGGAGGATTAACACCCACCAGGCCGTATCTTCCAGGAAGATGCCCTCTCGCTCCAGATGCGTGAAGAGCTCGCCACCTGCCACACAAACACGTCAGCAACCACGTGCTGGGTCCAAGCCCCTTTGTGCTTTCTGAGTCTTTATTTCTTCTTGGGGAAAGAGGGGCTCATAATTCCCGCCCTACCTGCCTCACAGAGCTGCCGTGGGGATTCAATTCAATTCAGCAAACATCTACCGACGCCTACTCGGTGCCTGGCCCTGTGCTGGGTGAAGCTGGGGACAGGATGAAGAGACCCAGCCACTGCCCTCAGGACGCTCAGTCTACTGGGGAGACAGACATGTACACAACGGCTCTAATACGCCAGGCCCAGGCCACAGCTCCAAGAGCTTAGCCCAAAAGATCTCGCAGAGAAGACGGGGAAGACAGAGTGAATCCCAACATAACAGAACAGAGAAAGCGTGGTTTGCTGGGACTTTAAGGGGATGCTGAGATGGACGGAGCGAATGCAGAGCATGGAGGCAGAAGCTCGCAGGGTTCATCTGGCCCAAACGAGGGAAAGGCAGGTCAAGACTGCTCACAGCCTGCAGGGGACAGCCGGCCTAGGGGCAAGGCTTGATGTGGACAGCCAGCCGCAGGACTCTGAATAGAAGGGCTGGGAGCAGCCCCAGGCTCTATGACCTCAGCAGTCGGCAGAGGAGACACTAGAAAGCAGGTGAGCAGGAGGCCTCAGCCCAGTTAGAAAAGTGCTCTGGTCACCCCACCAGGCCCCTGAGAGTGGACGGATGGAGGAGGACGCTACAGAGAATGAACCAGTTGGGCTGGGGACCTGACAGGATGCAGGGCACACGGGAGAGAAGAACAAGACAGGGAGGGGAGTAGGAAGAGACCCAACCATCCTCTGGACTTCTATCCAAATTCGCACCATGCCCATCCACCCCAACACACGTGAGGGACACAGTAGGTGCTGGACAGACGTTTGCTGAATGAATGAATGATGGGACGGATGCACGGATGGATGGATGGATGGGTAGGACAGAGTGGGGGCCCCCTAGCCAACCCCCACAGACTCATCTCTCAAGAGCTTCCCCCCAGAGCTTCCTTTGCTGGCTCGCTGCCCCCCCCCACCCCCAGCACCCCTGCCTGGGCCCGCACTCATACCACTGAGGCACTCAAGGATGAGGTAGAGTTTGCCACCAGTCTGGAAGGCATAGGCCAGTTCCACAATAAAGGGGTGCTTCACTGACTCTAGAATGTTCCGCTCAGCCCGTGTGTGTGCTGTGTCCTTGGCATTGCGCACAATTTTGGCCTGGAGATACAGGAATTGGTTAGAAACTGAGGCATCCAGGCTGGGCGCAGTGGCTCACACCTGTAATCCCAGCACTCTAGGAGGCCAAGGCAGGCGGATTACCTGAGGTCAGGAATTTGAGACCAGCCTGGCCAACATGGTGAAACCCCATCTCTACTAAAAATAGAAAAATTAGCTGGGTATGATGGTACACGCCTGTAATCCCAGCTACTCAGGAGGCTGAGGCAGGAGAATCGCTTGAACCCAGGGGCAGAGGTTGCAGTGAGCTGAGATCACGCCACTGCACTCCAGCCTGGGTGACAGAGCGAGACACTATCTCAAAAAAAAAAAAAAAAAAAATGGGGGCAACCAGAGCTCCTCAGACCATCCATCTGTTTGTTACCTGCTGCATCCTCTGTCACTGCATTGTATTTCTCCATAATTCTGCTGCTGTCAGCCACCATCATTTTCGGGGATGGGTTTATCCTCTAACACAGGGTTTCTCAACCTCGGCACTACTGACACCTGGGACCAGGTCATTCTTTGTTGTGGGAGGCTGCCCTGCGCATCGTGGGATGTTCAGCAGCATCCCTGGTCTCCACCCACCGGGTGCCAGTAACACTCCCCTCTTGCCTTGACAATCAAAAATGTGTCCATGCCAGGCGCAGTGGATCACACCTGTAATCCCAGCACTTTGGGAGGTTGAGGCAGGCGAATCACCTGAGGTCAGGAGTTCAAGACCAGCCTGACCAACATGGTGAAACCCTGCCTCCACTAAAAAGTACAAAAACTAGGCCAGGCACAGTGGTTCATGGCTGTAATCCCAGCACTTTGGGAGGCCAAGGTGAGCAGATAGCCTGAGGTCAGGAGTTCAAGACCAGCCTGACCAACATGACAAAAACCCATCTCTACTAAAAATACAAAAAAAAAAATTAGCCAGGAGTGGTGGTTCATGCCTGTAATCCCAGCTACTCGGGAGGCTGAGGCAGGAGAATCACTTCACCCTGGGAGGTGGAGGTTGCCAGTGAGCCGAGATCGCACCACTGCACTCCAGCCTGAGTGACAGAGTGAGACTCCATCTCAAAATAAGTAGGTAAACAAATAAAAATACAAAGATTAGCCAGGTGTGGTGGCACAAGCCTGTAGTCCCAACTACTCAGGAGGCTGAGGTAAGAGAATTACCTGAACCCGGGAGGCAGAGGTTGCAGTGAGCAGAGAGTGCACTACTGCACTCCAGTCTGGGGAACAAAGCAAGACTCCATCCAAAAAAAAAAAAAGCTAGGGACGGTGGCTCATGCCTGTAATCCCAGCTCCCAGCACGTTGGAGGCCAAGGCGGGCAGATCACCTGAGATTAGGAGTTAGAGACCAGCCAGGCGAAACCCCACCTCTACAAAAAAGTACAAAAATTAGCTGGGTGTGGTGGCAAGCGCCTGTAATCCCAGCTACTCCGGAGTCTAAGGCACGAGAATCGCTTGAACCTGGGAGACAGAGGTGGCAGTGAGCCAAAATCGTGTCACTGCACTCCAGCCTGGGTGACAGAGCAAGACTCCGTCTTAAAAAAAAATAAAATAAAATAGTGTCCAGACACTGTTGTCAAATGTCTGCTGGGAGTCAAAATTGCCCCCATTGAGAATTACTGCAAGACAATACACATCACAACAGACAATAAACCAGCAAACGCCAAAGTCAGGGATCCTCCTCCACTGTGTTCCCTGCTGTCTTCCCAAAGCCTGGTACAGCATGTTGGGAATGGCAGCCACACAGTATTCGTTGGCTGAACGAGTGACTCACCTTCCTTAGGACTTTCATGGCATATATTTTGCCCAAGTTGGTGCCTTGCACCTTTCGCACCTGGAACACCTGTAGGGCAGGGGAGACAGGATCAACTTCCCTCTCCACATCCTATCTTCAAGAAGCCCCACCCTGAAGCTCTGGCTTTGGGATCAGGAGGCCTAGGCCCTGCCAAGGGTGGGGCAGTGAAGATTTCAAGTCCGATTGGAGAGGATTTGGCCTTCCCTCCTTTATGTTTCTGGCTCTGAATCCCATTAGAGGCCCTGCTGATTCACAAGTCTAATTTGTTTTGAGAACCCTTTGCTGCCTCCAGATGGAGGCTGTAAGGCCAGGAGGAGGGTGCGCCCGCCCCTACCTTGCCATAGCCCCCCTTGCCCAGCACACGCAGCAGCTCAAAGCAGTGGGGCCCGATGCGCTCTGGGCCAAGGTTCACGCTGGTCTCAGTCAGCTCCACCTCTTCATAGTGTCCCACAGGCCTACGGACACAAGGAGTTAATGAGGACAAGGCTCCAGTGCTCCCCAGTTCCCCTTCCCCACTCCATTCCCCCCTCCCCCAACACGACCCTCACTCACTCTAGGCCAGCTGCCCTCAACTCGGCAAGGGGACACGCGTCCTGTGAGAAACCGAGGGGTAAGAGCCAAGGAAGGTGCCAGGATACCTCCTCGCTCCCGTTCAGGTTGGACTGCGTGGCCCAGGAGAGAAGGGTGTCAGGGATGGCAGCTAGCAGGGGATGGGTAAGAATTGGGAAGAAACCGAAGGCAGGAAAGGGAGAATCGGGAGAAAAGGCTGGGGTTCTGGAAGAGAGGTCGGGGTGAGGGTGGGATCAGAGCTTAATAGAGACCGGGATCTGAGAAGGATCTGGGTCTGCAAAGGGTCGGAGCCCGCTCTGGGCGTGCGGAGCCGCCGCTCCGGCCTCGGCTGGGTGACAGGATCGGCTCCAGGATCCAGTCGCGCCAGGGCAGGGCACTCACCGCGGGGCTGAGCTCTGGCTCGCCCTCGCCCTCGCTGCCTTCCTCCGTCTCCAAATCCAAATCAAACACGGCCGCCATGGCGGCGCCGGCCCCGCGGGCCCGTCGGCCCGTACCTGGCCGCGCACTGACTGACAGTCCCGGACCTAAACATCATCTCTCCGCGACGGCAGCCGCGCGCGCCGGTGACGCAAGGGATCTTACTCCCCCTCCGGAAAATCGCTTAGCCTGGTGGGGAACAAAGATGGCGTCCGTCGCAAGGCCTCTCGGGAATTGTAGTCCTAGAGTGGCGAGGCGCCTAGCCTTCAGCCTGCAGAATCCTTTCCGCAGGACCCTCGGTCTTCCCAGCAAGGCTTTCTGGGAGCCCGTTTTGGTTCTACGGTGTTTTGAGTTTGGATGGAGCAGGGTCGGAAGTGTATGCAGGTGTGAATGTAAATGCAATCCCCAGCCCTGTTGGAGACGGGTACTGCCAGGCCGGCTGTGTGATGAAAGGCAGGTCGCGTTGCTTTCGGTTCACTCCAGAAAGGGAGGCGGCTGCAGCAGGGTCTCCTCAAAGTGCCTCTGGCTCGAGGACCCTGCAAATCGGAGCATTTACTGAGTGGCCAGCTCACTGCCAGGCTATGTTGCCAGGTTCCCGCCTTAAATAGGGTTTTGGGGGTCAGTGATAGACCTGTAAATATGGGATTTTGTTGGCGTTTACTCCCTTCTTAATTTAAGCACATTTAGGCACCTGGTACAGAATAGACACTTCAAAAAACGTTGTTGAGGCCGGACACGATGCCTCACGCCTGTAATCGTAGCACTTTGGGAAGCCAAGTTGGGAGGATCACTTGAGGCCAGGAGTTCAAGGTTACAGTGAGCTATGATGGTGCCACTGCACTCCACGCTGGGTGACAGAGTGAGATCCTGTCTCAAAACAACAAACAGGCCGGAGGCGGTGGCTCACACCTGTAATCTCAACACTTTCGGAGGCCGAGGTGGGTGGATCACTTGAGGTCAGAAGTTGGAGACCAGCCTGGCCAACATGATGAAACTCTGCTTCTACTATAAATACTAAAATTAGACGGGTGTGGTGGCGCGCACCTGTACTCCCAGATACTCGGGAGGTTGAGGCAGGAGAATCGCTTGAACTCGGGCGATAGAGGTTGCAGTGAGCCAAGATTGCACCACTGCGCTCCAGGCTGGGCGACAGAGTGAGACCAAGTCTCAAACAAATAAAACCCGAAAACCTGGCCGGTCACGGTGGCTCACACCTGTAATCCCAGCACTTTGGGAGGCTGAGCCAGGCGGATCACCTGAGGTCGGGAGTTCAGGACCAGCCTGACCAACATGGAGAAACCTCTACTAAAAACACAAAATTAGCTGGGCATGGTGGTGCATGCCTGTAATCCCAGCTACTCAGGAAGGCTGAGGCAGGCGAATCACTTGAACCTGGGAAGCGGAGGTTGCGGTGAGCCAAGATCATGCCATTGTACTCCAGCCTGGGCAACAAGAGCGAAACTCCATCTTAAAAAAAAAAAAAAAAAAAAAAAACTTTATGTTTTTTTTTTCTTTGTTTAGTTTAGTTTTTCAGACAGGATCTTACTCTGTCACCCAGGCTGGAGTACAGTGGCAAGATCGTGGCTCATTGCAGCCTTGACTTCTTGGGTTCCAGTGATTCTCCCACCTCAAATCCCAAGTAACTGGAATGACATAATCACATAATCTTTTTTTTCTTTCTTTTTTTTTTTTTTTTTTTTAGAGAGGAGGTCTTGTTTTGTTGCCCAGGAGGCTGGTCTTGAACTTCTGGACTCAAGTGTTCCTCCTGCCTTGGCCTTCCAAAGTGCTGTGATTACAGGCACGAGCCACTACACCCAGTAAAAACCAAAAACGCTGTTGACAGAATGAACTTAGGCCAGGCAGGGTCGCTCATGCCTGCGATCCCAGCAATTTGGGAGGCCAAGGCGGGTGGATCCCTTGAGGTCAGGAGTTCAAGACCAGCTTAACCAACATAGTGAAAACCTGTCTCTACTAAAAATACAAAAATTAGCCGAGAGTGGTGGTGCATGCCTATAGTCCCAGCTACTTGGGAGGCTGAGGTAGGAAAATCGCTTGAACCTGGGAGGCAGAGGTTGCAGTGAATCAAGATCACGCCATTGCACTACAGCCTGGGCAACAGAGTGAGACTCCGTCTCCAAAAAAAGAAAAAAAAAGAAGGAATGAACACACTCAACACAGCAAATCTTGTCTGTGACATGTGGTCTGTGACTTTAGATTGGGTATGGATTTGGCGGGGCGCGGTGGCTCACACCTGCAACCCTAGCACTTTGGGAGGTCGAGCCGGGTGGATCGCTTGAGGTCAGGAGTTCGACACCAGTCTGGCCAACATGGTGAAACCCCGTCTCTACTAAAAATACAAAAATTAGCTGGGTGTGGTGGTGGGTGCCTGTAATCCCAGCTACTTGAGAGGCTGAGGCAGAAGAATCACTTAAACCCGGGAGGCAGAGGTTTCAGTGAGCCGTGACTGTGCCATTGCACTCCAGCCTGGGCAACAAGAGTGAAACTGTCTCAAAAAAAAAAAAAAAAAGATTGGGTGTGGATTCTTATTGGATGGGGATGTGTGGGTGTGAATTTGGGCCAGACCAGGCCTTGGGTGTGAGTTCTGATTGTTGGAGGCTGTCTAGGTGTGCCTTCCATGTGCATAGGGGAGGTTGGGTATGAACTGAGGTGGACAGAATTCAGGGGTCTCCAGGCATGCAGAGGGTTATCTGGTTGAATGTGGCCCTCTGGTTGTAATTCCACCAAAGGAGATCCCCAGGTTCGGGTCTTGATGTGGGTGTAGGGCAGGCCCCTAGCAACCCAGGGCAACTCAGACACCAGGCCAGTGGGGTGGTTTTCCCTTAGCTCCAGATGCTACAAGTATCCCCTACCCGTCTCTTGATCCCCCTTCCCCACCCCCTATCTAGCTGATCCTGGGAGGAGTTGTCCAGTCAAGAGAACCTATCTAGACACTTCACCAGTACATAAGCCTTTATTTGGGGAGGGATGCCTGGGGAGCTGCCTCCAGCTCCTCTGCTGCACAGAGGCAGGATTTCTTAAAGCATCTTCCCTGAATGAGGAAGAGAGTGTAGACTCTCCTCTGCCAATGCTAGTTAGGTGTGCCAGAGGCCAAAGCACCAAAGCTCGGTGGAGAAGGTTTGTGATGCATAGGAGGGAGGTGTTCACGTGTCTCAGGGCCACTTGTGAATGAGGGCAGGGAGGTGAGGGGGGCCTAGAAGCTGAATGGGCATGTAAAACTTGATCAAAACAGAAACCTGGACCCTGCATCATGTCCTGTGACCCGCCCTCCACTGTGGTATAATCCTGGAGCAGTCATTTTTCTTCTCTCAGCCTGTTTCCTCTCATCGGGGGAACATAGGCAGTTGTGTCTGCCTGGGGTGAGCAGAAAGAGGATTACTTCTGTCCACAGGCCACCTGCCTCTACCGCTCAGGCCGAATGAGGCAGGTTGGATGCCACCAAGTTTCCAGCAGGCTCTAGAGCTATCCTAGAATTTGGGTAAGAGGAAGACAAGGGTTCTAGTCTCAGGTTTTCCCAGGATTTGTCCAAGGCTTGGGGCCCAGCCAGGTCCTCTCCTCTTGTAGATGGCAGGAAGAGAGTGAGACCTGGAGAGGTGGACAGGACAGGAGGGGCTGGGTTTGGGCCCACTCCCACCTGGGGAGCTGGCGTCAGAGGCGTGTGTGTGTGTGTGTGTGTGTGTGTGTGTGTGTGTGGCCATTGTCATTTCTCCAAGGCTAGAATGCTGGGGAAGCTGTAGGCTGGACTGGGGCCTTCGGGAGGGCAAGAGGCCCTTGAGTCCAGGATGCCTTGGTGTCTAAATTGCCCTGCTGCTCTGGAACAGACCTAGGCATTGCAGCGGGCCAGGCTGGGGCTGGGGCATGGTGATGGGGAGAGAAGCAGGAAGAGCTCCAGGGAGCAGAGGGCACCACAGTGCCTCCTCCCAGCACTGCTTCCCTGCCCCCTGACCCCAGTGCTATTTGAAGTGAGACAGGAAGTGGGCAACAGGGTAGCTGGGCCCATCGATGCCCAGGCCCTGGCAGAGGCCCAGCAGGCGGAGACGGGCCTCGGTGGGGCTGGGTCCGGCACAGGCCACACTGCAGTAGGGCTCCTCGTACTCGCCAGGCACCAGGGCCTCCTCCAGCAGATTGAGGCGTAGCAGTCCACGGTCGTGCAGGGCCTGCAGGGTCTCACGGCTGGCGGTGGAACTCAGGGCCTGCAGGTGCTGGGACACAAGGCACATGACGCCCACCAGATGGCCACGAGCACGTGGGCGGGTGGGCAGGGCAGGACGCAAGCCACAGGCCACCATAACAGCAGCCAGCAGCAGGTCCACACCATAGAGCTCCAGGATCCAATCACGCAGGTAGAAGCCACCCATGCGGGGGTTGATCTCGATAAGCCGAGGCCCAGCCCCGGTCAGCTTGAGCTCCACGTTGAAGACTCCATCGAGCAACCCGCAGCCCAGGCAACAGCGGAAGGCTGCCTGAACCATCTGTGCCTCCTGCTCTGGTGCCAGCCCGGTGGGCATGCAGGCTGCTGTCTCAGTGAAGCCAGGAAGCCTCGTAGGGCCATTGTCGGAGACAAAGGCAGCCAGCAGCCGCCCACCAAACAACACCAGGTCCACGTCGTGCTCGGTGCCCTCCACAAACTCCATCAGCAGCATGGCATTGCCCCAGCCCAGCCCAATGCCTGGGTGGTCGGCCTCGCCCTGCAAGTCTCGGGTAATCCGGGAAAAGTGCTCATGGCACTGTGGCGCATCCTCTACCAGCCGCACACCCACTGCACCTGCCCCGAACTCCAGCTTCATGACACCTGGCAGGGGTACCTGGTGCACGGCCCTCTCCACATCAGCCTCGCTCTCCAGTGGGCAGCAGGGCACAGCATGGAGGGAGGGCGCAGGCCAGGGTGGGCCATGGTGGCGCAACAGGTGCAGCTGGGTGAGGCTCTTCTGCTTAGCCAGGCGCATGGCAGCTGGGGAGCTGCAGGGCAGACCTAGCTCCTGGCAGAGCAGGGCTGTGAGCACCAGGCAGTCATCCCAGTAGGAGAAGCAGCCATCTAGCTTGAGGCCGCGAGCCCGCACCAACTCTGCCAGCAGCCGTGCGTTCTCCTCATCCCTCCGGTGCTCTGTCATGTCAAAGTGGATGAAGGTCTGTACCAACTGGGATGCAAAGTGGTTGGGGTCTGACTCCACGAGGTGCAGCTGCAGAAGCCACAGGGTGGGGCATATCCAGGTCAGCTAGTACTGGGTGCTAGGGGGATAGGATGGGGCCTAGGATGGCCCCTTCAGGGGATACGAGTACACAAACACTAGGTTCTCAATAAATGTGTGTTGTGGATTGACTGAATAAATGGAAGGGGCAGAAGTAGGACACCTGATACAGGCTGGAGGGGAGGGAAGGCATCCTAGAGGAGGCAATGCCTAAGCTGGGAGCTGAAGAATATGAGTCAGCCAGGTGGCTGCAGGAGGAAAAGGCATGTTCTGGGTGGGAGGGGCTGCAGCACAGAGAAGAGGGTGTGAGAGAGCGTGGTGGACTCTTTCCCACAGGCAGCCTCACTGGCCGGGGATTGCAGAGAAACTACCAGGGCTGGGGCTTGGGACAAGTGGTTTGGTCACAATTCACCCCATGTGCTCTGACACTGGGAAGTGTCCACGGAGGAATCCAGTGGGGCCCCGTGCCCCTAAAGCTTACTGCCTGCTGGGGGAACCCAGGGCAGGGCAGCCACTGAAGAGAGAGGGAGGGTGGCTCTCTGCAAAGTAACACAGCCTCGGCAGTGGAGTGACATTCCAAGTGGAGAAAACACTGAGCAAGGCAGGGGACACAGAGGTGGTGTCCACAGGGGATGCTGCACGGTGGGAGAGGGGAGAGGAGGCCAGTGTGCTAGATTAGGGCCAGCTTGAGATGGCCTCAGTTTTCTTATCTGTTCAATGGGGATAAGAATGTCTAATTGGCTGTGCGCAGTGGCTCACACCTGTAATCCCAGCACTTTGGGAGGCCGAAGCAGGAGGATCGCTTGAGCTCAGGAGTTCAAGACCATCCTGGGCAACAGAGCGAGATCCCGTCTCTACTAAAAATTTTTAAAATTAGCCGGGCAGGCCGGGCTGGTGGCTCACGCCTGTAATCCCAGTTCTTTGGGAGGCCAAAGCGGGCAGATCACTTGAGGTCAGGAGTTCGAGACCAGCCTGGCCAACATGGTGAAACCCTGTCTCTACTAAAAATACAAAAATTAGCCGGGCATGTTGGTGCGTGCCTGTAATCCTAGTTACTCCGGAGGCTGAGGCACGAGAATCACTTGAACCCAGGAGGCAGAGGTTGCAATGGGCCGAGATTGCGCCATTCCACTCCAGCTTGGGAGACAAAGAGAGACTCCGTATTAAAAAAAAAAAAAAAAGGCCGGGTGCGGTGGCTCACGCTTGTAATCCCAGCACTTTGGGAGGCTGAGGCGGGTGGATCACGAGGTCAGGAGATCGAGACCATCCTGGCTAACATGGTGAAACCCCATCTCTACTAAAAGTTAGCCAGGCGTGGTGGCGGGCGCCTGTAGTCCCAGGTACTCGGGAGTCTGAGGCAGGAGAATGGCGTGAACCCGGGAGGTTGCAGTGAGCCGAGATCACGCCACTGCACCCAGCCTGGGCGACAGAGCAAGACTCCGTTTCAAAAAAAAAAAATTAGCTGGGCATGGTGGCACGTGCCTGTAGTCTCAGCTACTAGGGAGGCTGAGGTGGGAGGATCGCTTCAGCCCAGGAAGTCGAGGCTGCAGTGAGCTGTGATCGCACCACCGCACTCCAGTCTGGTCAACAGATTGAGACCCTGTCTCAAAAAAGAAAAAACAAAAACAAGTCTACCTGCCTGGCTCGCTCCAGATTCTGTAAAGTGATGCCCTGCTATGAACTTGATTCAGGATCTGTATGCGGTTCCCCAGCACCCTCTGCGGGTCCTGGGTGCCAAGTGTCAGGAATTCAACCTCAAAGGGCCCGCCCTTTCCCCAAGACAGAGCCAGGCTCCTTAGCCTGGCATTCAAGGCCCCCACTCTGGCGCTAACGCTGTCCCTCGCCCAGCCCATCTACCCGGGCTCCTCTCCTCTTTCTGTGGAGGACTCCCTGCCCTCCCCAGGGCCTCTCACTCCAGAACTAGCGGAGTCCCCTCACCCTCACCGGGCGGCGGACTCCGCCCCTACGCCTGGGCTTACTTGTACCTGGGCAGGATGCCCCGCCCAAGCACCGCCTCTAGCGCGGCTGGTCCCGCCCCAAGGACGCCCCTTTGCTCCAGGCCCCGCCCCGGGGTCCCGCCTCCACCACTCGGGCCAGGACCTGGGGCCCAGCCCCGCCCCGCGCCCCGCCCACCTGGAGCCCGTAGTCGCGCGCCGCCTCCCACACGAACTTCTTGCTGACGCCGCCAGCGCCGACCACCAGCAGCTGCTTTCCCTCCATGAGGCAGCGCGCCGACCGCCGAAGCATGGTCTCCACCAGCGGCGCCGCCACCGCCTCGTCGGCCGCCGGCCCCAGCCGCGGCGCGGCCCACAGCCCCTCCAGCGCGCCGCACGCCTCCAGGCACAGGCCGCCGTTCAGCTCCAGGGCCACTGGGGTCAGCACGCCGCCGGCCGCTGTCAGCGCGAAATCCACGCCTGCGCCGGGCGGGGGGCGCGAGCTCAGCTACGGCAGCCCCCGCCCTCCAGCCCCTGGCCCTCGGCTCCCGGCCCCGGCCCCGGCCGCCCTCACTCACCCAGGAAGTCCGTGTGCGCCCGGCGCCCGCCGCGCTGCTCGGCACTCAGGCCGGCCTCCAGAGCCAGCACGGCGGCCAGCGCGGCCTCGGCCGCCGCCTTGACGCGCTGCCGCACAGCCGCCACCTGCGCCTCCTCGCCCAGGCCGCACTGGGCCAGCGCCACCTCCAGCGTCCTCGGCAGGGAGTTGTGGTGCCGTAGGGGGCGGTCCCCGCGGCCCACGCCGCACACCACCTGGGCAGGGGGAGACTCAGGGGGAGGCCCACACACTCCTGCCCCCCACGCACACCCCCACCGCCTTGTGCCAAAATTCAGACCAGACCCCTCACTGGACATTCAAGAAGCCCCGTCCTCCAACGTGTCTTAAATTGCACACGAGCTCTCCCTGCCACTCCCCATCTGGTCCCCAGACCTCTCCAGGGATTCTACCCAGGCTTCCAGGCCCAGCTGGGGTCCCCCTCCAGGATGGCTCCTGCAGCCCTGGGGGCCTGGGCCACCCTGGTGTGCCCCACCCTAGCATCTCCCTGGGGCGCACCTTTCCCTACCCCACTGGAGCTCCCTGAGGGCAGGGTCGAATCTCTCCCTCTCAGTGTAGCCTAGAGCGGGGTACTCAGGAGGGTCCGTAAGCCTTCCTGACTCTCCAGCTTAGAGGCCCCTCCTGAATGGGTCCAGGCACTAGAGGTTTATCAGGAGGCCCTGGGTCAGCCTCTACGTGGGCAAGAGCTCTCTGGGAAGACAATTCAGCCCCCTGGGCCCTGGTACTACCCAGCGTGGGGCTGAGCACAGGGGCAGGGGCTCTTGGTGTGGGAGGGATTCTGGAAGGGTTGCAGGAGAGGGAAGACGGGTCAGACCCAGTAGTTTCTCCAGAGGCAACTACGACCCCCCTAAGGATTTTGTCCTCTCTGCCCAGAGACGGCTCAGGGGCCCTTGGCAAACCACTACTGGGACTCGGCTGGCGTGTGGCAGGCAGGGTCACAGCCTGGGCCTGGGCCACGCTCACCTTGCTCAGCAGTGGCCTATCACCCTGTGTCCGACACACCACAGCACAGATTCGCACGGCCAGGCCGGGGCCGGGTGAAGGACCATCTGGGGGAAGACGGGGAGGTCTAAGGCCAGCACAGAGTGGCCAGAAGGCCACACCAAACTCCCATCCCTGGTCAGCCCAGGTGGCTCTCACCTGAGCAGGGCAGCTGGGCAGGTGGGTACACAGCCTCCACCAGGACACTCTCCTCCTCCTCCAGCTTCTCCAGCAGCGCCAGCACTGTGTCCACCACTGCACCCAGCTCTGCCCGCGGGTGCAGACGCCATGCCTGCCGCCCCCGCCAGCGCCAGCCACTGAGCTTCACAGCCACCTGCAGCAAGGAGGGGAAAGGGGCCTCCTGGACACCACCCCAGGTACTGCAGGGTGGGGCACTTCCGCCACAGGAGCCGGTGAGTAAACTGAGGCAAAAGGGCAGGGGATTGCCCCAGAGATGGGGCAGGGCAGCGGCAGGGCTAAGAGGTAGGGACACCTTTCCAGCCAGACTTGGTAACCGTGCCTGGGTCCCATCCTGCTGGCATCTGTACAGACCTCAGGGTGGGCGAGAGTCTGTTACCTGCAGGATATCACCCAGGGCCTCGGAGCGCAGAAAAGCCTCCACTTCCTCTTTCACCAGCGTCTCCTGGCCCTCTTTGCCACTCAGCTCCACCAGCCGTAGCCCTAGGCTGGCATCCCCTCCCCGCAGCAGCCCCGGCGGCTTGTAGGTGAAAGCCAGGGTTGCTGGCACAGCCACACCACCCTGCTGGGCCAGCAACTGCCTTGTCAGCAGCCGGTCCTCCAGCAGCCGGGCCAGCTCAGCCGAAGCTCCTGTGGGGCAGGTCAGGTCACGGGCGAGTTCTGCTGCCTCTCGGCCCCGGCCAGGCCCCAGGCCCAGGCCTGCCAAAAAGTAGGTGGCACGGCGCGGGGGGACAAAGTCATCCAGGAATGTCAGGCCCCCAGGGTGGAAGCTCACAGCCTTGGAGACTAGCAGGGCTGCCTCACCCGGCTGCCCGGGTGCTGGCACCTTCATCAGCCAAGCAGGGGACAGGCAAAGGAGCATGTTTCCTGTGGGCAGAGAAGGCAAGTGGCTGGCCAGGGAAGGCTTGATGCCCTATGCCCGGGCCCCCGGGTAGCGGAGTGGAAGCAGCTGATCCCAGAACCCATCCCCATTCGGCATGGCAGCTGCTCCGGTGGAATGCAGGCAGTTGCCAGGGTTGGCGGGTATTTTGGGATGTGGCTGGGCCAGGGCAGGGCTGCCCTTTCTGTAGAAGGGGATGGGGAAACTTGAGCACACACTCACCCGGGCTCTGGACCCCACCCTCCAGCAGCACAGGCAGAAAGGTGCTGGGGGAGCCCAGAACGCACAAGGTCACCTCCGCCCCAGGACAGCCTCGGGAAAGAGAACATGGCCCAGCTCACCAGGGGCGCCCTTGCTGTCTCTCTGCCCACCTTCCACCACCTCCACACCCATGGCCCCACCCTGAGCCCCCAGAGTTTTCCCAGGAATCGGACGAGACAGGGGACAGGCAGGGAATGGAGGTGCCCGCCGGTCCTGCCCCGTGAAGCTGGTTTCCCCTTTCTGCAGCTGTTCCAGAGGTGCTGTGGGCTGGGTGACTGGAGACCTGAGTTCTAGCCCGAGCTCTGACTTTCTGTGTAACCTTGGAGGAGTCAGTGTTCCTCCAAGCCTCAGTTTCCCAGTTTGTACAATGGGACCAAGTCTGTGATTCTCAGGTATTCTGCCTGTGAACCCTCTGTCCACACGAAGTCTGATATATGTAACAGGCGTGGAGGGGCAGAAGGGGAGGAATCTGGGGGGGTCTCAGCTGCTGAGCTGCCTCCACCACAGCTCCCAAGACCTTTCTCTAGAAGCTTCGGTGCCACACAACGTGGTTTCCCAATCCCAGGGCTGGGTCTTTTTGGGGAGGGGGTGAGGGCAGGGAGCCCAATCCTTGACCTCACTGGTGCCAGATGCCCTTGCAAACAATGTCCGCCTACCCTAGGCCAACTGGCTGTGCCTTCCCTGCCTTCAGATGGAACCAGAGCCTAGGGGAAGGGGCCGACCTTGACAGGGATGAGCAAGCAGACTGGGCTGAGGGCCCCTCCCTGCCCCCAGAGGTGCCCCCCTCCAGGGAGCCCTTGGGCACCTGTGCGGGGCACCTGGCTGCGGTCCTGGGTCTCCGGAAGGCCAGCTTGCTGCAGACAGCTCTGCAGGAGGCTGTAGTAGTAGACAGTCCAAGCCCGGGCCTCGGCCCCCTCGGGGGATCCCTTGCAGTCCAGGCCCACGTCCTGGCGCCAGGAGCCAGGGAAGCAGCCTGTGGGCGGCAGGCCAGAGCCCCCTCCCCAGGGGCCCTCTTCCTCCAGGTCCTTGGAGCCCAGTGGGCAATCCCACTCGGGACCCGATGGATCCAGGGAGAGCTGAGAGAGCAGAAGTGGTAGGTCTTGGGCAGGGTGGGCCAGTGGGCACATTAAGTCACCCAAGGGTGTAAGCCCCCCACTCTCCCAGCCTGGGCTATGTTCAGGGCTGACACCGTCCCGGGGACTAGGAGAGGAAAGGCTTGTGTTGGGGGTGAAGGCTTGTTAATGGGAACGCAACCGTGGGAGTGCTTTGTAAACTGTTCTGTGTGGTGCCCCTGGGGGGATGACAGGAAGCAGTGTCTTGCCGGCCAGCCCCTCCCGCCCCTGCCATGCTGGGCTCCGCCTTAGCTTGCTTCACAGCAGCAGAGTTTTCTGCTTGTTTTGTTCATGGAGGCAACCCCAGCACCTAAAGCGTGCCTGGCACACAGCCACTTCTCAGTAAGTGTTTGTTGACTGAAGAGTAGATGAATGAACGAACCCAGCCATCACTCTGAGGTGGCTTATTTCTGTCTCATGACCCGGCATGGAGTGTGCTGACACCTAAATGTGATTCCACTGTCATCCCCACGTAGGTCTTGAAGCCCTACTGTGTGCCCAGCCCTGGGCTAAACATTAGGAGGCTAGACAGTATCCCCCCTGCAGATATTTTGAGTCATGGAAATGCTTTCTTTGGATGAAACCTAACGTCCCTCCCCTCTCTGAGGCTGGCGCCCCCCCAATATGGGGCTGCTGAGAGGCTTCGTGTGAATGGAAATCTTGTTCTTTGCAGTCCCCAGGCCTGGACAGGCCTGGCAGCTGAGTCTGTCCTCCAGAGGACAGGCTCGGCCACCTTGAGCAAGTTGTGAGGTCTCTTTGGACCTTGTTGCCTGGTGCCTGCCCTCTCCCATCCCCTGGGGGCTGATGAGGCTGGGACGAAGAGAATCTCTTGGTTGTTGGGCGATGGTGTGCTGTGGCCCAGACGGCAGAGGACTGGGCCTCATGCCTGGGCTCGAATCCCAGTTTGCCAGGGCCAGAGCCTCTGTGCCGTCTCCTAGAAGGTGAGCTCCCTGAGGGGCCATGGAATGAATGAATGTCACAGGGCACTAAGAGTGCCCACCTCCCAGGATGCAGCCGCAGGGTGGGGGTGAGGGAGCTGGTCGTGGGTCTAAGCTGTCTGCAGGGGGCAACTCCCAGGCTTAGGTCCTAGGTGCTGCCTGCTGTCCTCTGGGCCCACTCTCTGCCCAGGGACTTGGGCCTTGTGGGGGAGGGACCACAGAAGACTCACCATCTCGTGGGTGGAGTGGCTGAGAGACTGATGGCAGAGACAGAGGGACAGAGAGACGAAGGAGTCAGGGCAGCCAAGTCCCTGCCTGGCCTTCCAGCCCCTAGACTTTGGGAGTGGAGAGGTGGCCGACACCTGTCCCTGCAGAGAGAGGCCAAGGCCGCCCCACCCCCACCCCGAAGGTGGGGAGGGATTTCTGCTGCCCAGACCGAGTGGCTCCTGCCCCAGTGTGGCTCACAGGTCCTTCCTGCCCTGGGGTCCGGGCTTGGCTCTGCCCCTCCAGCGCGGGGGGGAGTGGGGGGCGCCGGGTCCCGGGGGTGGGGGGCGTAGCGTCGAGGGTCCCGCCGCGGGGAGCGGGCGCCCGGGGTCCCCGTCCCCGCGACTCCTGCCCCGGCCGCCCCCCTCCCTGGCTCTCCCCGGGGCGGGGCCGGAGCCGGAGCCGGGGTACCTGGCGGTGGCAGCGGCTCGGCGGGCGTGGCGGGCGGACTCGGACCGGGCGGGATGCAGCGGCGGCGGCGGTGGCAGTGGCACAGCGCCCAGCCCAAGCGGCGCCGCTTTATATAGAAACGCCTGGGGCATGCCCAGTGCCCAGCGGGGGCGGCGCGGGGCGGACGGACCGACAGGGACCGATAGGGACCCGCCGGGGACGCGCCCCCCCCCCCCGCCCGTCAGCCACGAAAACGTCCCAGACCTGGGGGCGTGGGGCGGGACACGGACCCAGCAGGAGGAGGGCACGGAGCAGGCAGGGAGAGACGGGGGTCTTCAGAGACACAGAAGAAGTCCCGACAGAGGGCCAGGTACAGATGGACAGGGACTGTCGTCGAGGGTCACAGACGTAGGGCTGCCATGAAGAAAGAGGGAGGCCCACCATGGAGAAGAGATGGAAAGGAGGGGCGGGGAGAGCCGGAGCAGGCAGAGACTGGTACTAGGGCCCGCCCTTAAGGGTGGGGTGCCCGGGAGAGCAGCCTGGAGCACACAGCCCTGAGCCCTACCTTTGGATGGAGGCCGGAGGTCCCAGCCCTGCAGCTTTCTGTCCCAGCTGCCAGCGCTCTGCCCTATTGCACGTTCTCCCAGAGAGGCCCTCCTGGGCCAGGGTCTCCACACATCTGTGCAGCCCCCTCCTCACTTCTGGACCCAGTGGACTTGCACACAGGGGCCAGGATGTCTATAAGATCCAGCCTCTCCTGGTGCGGTGGCTGCCTATAATCCCAGCACTTTGGGAGCCTGAGGCAGGAGAATTGCTTGAACCCAGGAGTTTGTGACCAGCCTGGGCAACATAGCAAGACCCTGTCTCTACAAAAAAAAAATTTTTTAACTAGCTAGTTGAGGTGGTGTGGGCCTGTAATCCCAGCTACTTGGGAGGCTGAGGTGGGAAGATCACATGAGCCCCGGGGGTCGAGACTGCAGTGAGTCCTGGTTGTGCCACTGCACTCCAGCCTGGGCAATACAGTGAGAGCCTATCTCTCTCGCTCGCTCCGCTTTTTTTTTTTTTTTTTTTTTGAGACAGAGTTTCAGTGTGTCGGCCCAGGCTGGAGTGCAGTGGTGTGATCTCAGCTCACTGCAACCTCTACCTCCCAGGTTCAAGTGATTCTCCTGCCTCAGCCTCCTGAGTGGCTGGGATTACAGGCACATGCCACCACGCCTGGCTAATTTTTGTGTGTTTAGTAGAGACAGGGTTTCGCCGTGTTGGCCAGGCTTGTCTTGAACTCCTGACCTCAGGTGCTCCTCCTGCTTCGGCCTCCCAATGTCCTGAGAACACAGGTGTAAGCCACTGTACCCAGCCGAGACCCTATCTCTCTTTTTTTTTTTTTTTTTTGACCCTATCCCTTTTTTTTTTAAGACAGAGTCTTACTCTGTCACCAGGCTGGAGTGCAGTGGCACAATCTTGGCTCACTGCAACCTCCGCCTCCCCAGGTCCAGTGATTCTCCTGCCTCAGCCTCCCAAGTAGCTGGGACTACAGGTGCGAGCCACCATGCCCAGCTACTTTTGTTTTGTTTTTTGTTTTTTTTTTTTTGAGATGGAGTTTCGCTCTTGTTGCCCAGGCTGGAGTAGCTGGGATTATAGGCATGCGCCACCATGACAGCTAATTTTGTATTTTTAGTAGAGACAGGGTTTCTCCATGTTGGTCAGGCTAGTCTCGAACTCCCGACCTCAGGTGATCTGCCCGCCTCAGCCTCCCAAAGTATTAGGATTACAGGCATGAGCTACCGCGCCCAGCCCACCTAGCTAATTTTTGTATTTTTAGTGGAGACGGGGTTTCAAGATGTTGGCCAGGATGGTCTCAATCTCCTGACCTCATGATCTGGTCACCTTGGCCTCCCAAAGTGCTAGGATTACAGGTGTGAGCCACTGCACCTGGCCCCCCTATCTCTTTAAAAAAAAAAAGAAAGAAAGAAAAAAGAAGAGAAAAGAAAGGAAAAGAAATCTTCTCTGCTTATCAACACCCACCCAGGTCAACTTCACACCCGGAGTTGAAGCTATAATCTCCCCAAGACATACATACTCACACCCAAGTGCACCCACCCAACCACAGAAGCATACCCCAGGAGACCTGGGTCTCAGCCACAATTCACCCACAGAAGCACAACCAGAGATTCATCCCCTCTCCTGGAGTTTGTCCCACCAGTGGGTTTCAATCCTAGCTCTGGCTGTGGGACCTGGGCCTCTCCCCTTTGTGATCTGAAGCTCACTCTCCCCAGCCTAGAATGGGGCTGGTTTCCCTCTCCTAGGCAGGGCAGCCTATGGCTCTAACTCCTCCCTCTCACAGTCCCCAGTCAGCCCTTCTCCCTGCCTGTCTCGCAACTGGACACATATTAAGCCCTGGCTGTCCTTGAGAGCCTCCTGGCCTGGGGGAGAATACTGAGGGGCCCACACATGTCAGGGACAGAGATGACAGCTGTTGGACCCTTTCTGCAACTATATACAGGGCAGTCTGTGCAGACCCATCCCTGTCTACCACTGGAGGGGGTCGGCAGAGAGGGGAAATGGCTTCTCCAGGATGCCCAGTCCAGCCCACATTCCCCACACAACTTCCAGGCCCACGTGCAGCCCTCCCTACAGCTGGCCCAGGCTCCAGGAATGAGGAACCAGCCCCATTCTAGGCTGGGGAGAGTGAGCTTCAGATCACTAAGGGGAGGGGCCCAGGTCCCACAACCACCCCAGGAGACCCAATCGCTTGCCACCTGGGTGGCCTGAGCGTCCATGGGGTCCCACTGTGGGGCCTGGGCGTGATCCAAAGAGCATGAGCTTTGACATTTAACAACATTTAACAAGCTCTGCAGCCCTGGGGACTCAGTTTTCTCATCTTCAAATGGGGATACAGTGCACACTCAGCCCAGGTTTAACACTTCACATGCAAGGGAGCAATTATGAGACTGAGAGAGGTCGTGTGACTTGCCCAAGGTCACACAGCTGGTGAGAGGCAGAGCTGGGATCTTCTGCCAGAATGCGTGCATGCATGCACAGAGTGCTGCGGCTGTGCCCTCTCCTAGGCCACCCTGTCTGGTCCCTGGCTGCTCTGGCTTTTGCCTTGTGGATACAGGGAGGAAAATCAGAGTTGGGCAGCTGCAGCCCAAGCTCAGGATCCTGGGACTTGGGGCAGGCAGGTGGGCGGGTGGTTCTGCTCTGCCCCTGCCAGGAAAGCCTGGACATCACCTGAGGCTAGGTAGGGGTGGGGTGAGGAGAGGCAGTGCTTTGGCTGCTGTCCAGCTGGACTGAACAGTCATCATCATCATCATCATCATGAGCTGGTAGAGCCCTCTTGAGGCTGGGGTGGGGGCTATTATAATCCCATTATCCGCAGGAGAATACTGAGGCTCAGAGAAGAAGAAAGGGCCTTTCCCATGCAGGGGAGTCCAAGTCTGACCCCTCTGGGAGCCTGGAACAGTGTGGGAATTCAGGGAACCTCAAGTGGGTGGCAGGGCAAGATGGAGACGGTGGGTCCCCCCCGCCGATCCATGGCAGGCACCCATTTGCCCTGCTCCACTCCTTTGCATGCCCCCACTCGTGTCCACTCTGAGGCAGGCTGACAGACATCCCAGGGGCCCTCCCAGCTTCAGTCCCCACACACTGAGTCCTCTCACATGCATCACTTCCCTTCTCTGAGCCCCTTTCCAGGCAGATCTGTAGGGACTTTCTAGGTTCACTGAGCATGTTTGTGTAGGTTGCTCACTGCACAAAGGCACCTGGGAGAGAGATCACGCCCCACTCTGCTACACCATGCACTCTGGTGAGGCTGCATGTTGCCTGGAGGAGAGACGTCTTTCCCTAGCTGGCAGAAAGGTGCTGTGGGGGCCGGTGCAGCCCTGCGGAGGAGAGCCTGTGAGAACGCATGTGTGCGAGGGTTCACACCCGGAGGGCACTGGTCCTCTTCTGTCCAGCCTGTGAGTTAGGGCTCCCATGCAGGTGACTGATAAGGAAACCTACAGAAGAGCTGCCCAGAAAACAGTCTCCTGAGTAGGAAAGGCAATGACTGAGCCCCAGCTGGAGGGACGCTGCTGGAGACCACCGGCTCCTAGGGTCTGTGTCCAGGGTGAGCCACTGCCACCGCGCCCCCGCAGGCTCATGACAGACCCTCGGCCCAGGGCTGAGGCTGCTGCACCTTGCTCCTCTATTCTCCCAGGCAAAGAGCTGAACTGTGGAGGGCGGGGAGCTCCCAAGTGGATTTCAGGGACAAGTGCCCCCTGACCCCGGCCACCCTGCCCGCTACAGTGCCTGAGATTCCACCAAGACACTCCTCGTCTAAGGATAAGGCATAGTCTACACAGCACAGAGCCTTGCCTCTGCATTCCAGCCGGCTCTGCCTTTCACTGTGGGCCTGGGTGAGGTCCTTGTCCTCACTAAGCCTCTGTGTCTCTAACAGGGATATCAGGGGCCACCTGCAGAGAGAGGGCCTAGGGGCAGGGGGTCTGGGAAAGGGTTTTGTAAACTACAGGTAAGGAGGCTATTATTAAGTTGCAGGCACCCCAGCGGGGTGAGGAGGAGTGGGCAGAGGAGGCTCTGGAGCACGCTCTAAATCACGGGAGTCTGGCTATTGCCTCATCCACACACTGAGGGGCTGGTGCAGGATTGGGGGTAGAGCGGGGAAGGAGCAGGAGAAAGCACTCCCAGGGGGCTGCCCAGGGGGGAGCTGCCAGTGGTTGGGGCAGGGCTAAACCTTGGGTCTGCTATGGATAGTAAGGCTTTCTGCAAGTTCTTGCTCCTCCTGAGCCTCAGTTTCCCCCGGAGAAACGACAGATAAGGAAGGGTCTGGGCCGCCATGATTCCCTCTTCCAGGGGTTAGGCTCCTTGGGAGTAGGACAAGTCTGCCCAGGACCCAGGACCTGGCACTTGCCACATAGACACAGCCTGTGGCCCTGTCGCAAGAACATTCCAAACCCAGAGTCTGACAGGTGACTCCACTGACACCCCACCCAATGGCCACCCCTGGAGCCTGGGCCTACAGATGCCTCCCATCCATATGGAGTCCTGCCGTGTTCCCCATCGAAGGGAGGGCACTTGGGAATGGACACTGCGGGACACACGCCTGTGTCGGAACCAGCCCTGTTGCCCTGGCGATGGCTCAGGTCCTGGGCACCCACGGGGGCTATTAGTGAGTGTGGGAGGGGGTTTCCATGGTGGCGGTCCCGAGGGGGCAGACGCAGGGCCCAGGGAGGGGTGAGGGCTGGCGGGACCTTTCTCCTTTGTCCGCGGCACACTAGGCCTTTGTTCTTGCCTGGATCCCTTTGACAGATGTGACTAGAACCATGGGTGCGGGGAGGACTTGGGTTAGAGTCCCCCATCCCAGCGAGTACTGAACCACCCTGGAGGGAGGGGAAGGAGGGCAGAAGAGCGGGTAGAGCCCCTGGACTCACCATCCACTCGGGCGCCCTCCTCCTGCAGGTGCAAAAGCCACTCCTGTCCCCAGAGGCTGGGCAGGGCGACTTTCAATTGGCTCTTATTACTGTAAACACCTTCCCCAGCGGCCAGTGGGCAGCCTCGGTGTGTCCCCAGGGCAGGACCAGGAGAGGGCGGGGCTGGGAAGGGCAGGTGAGGGAGGAGGGGAAGGGGCTGCCTGTCTGGGGTTGGGAGGAGGGCATTTGATCCAGCGCCATCCAAGGCATCTGTTCAAGAAGATTTTATTCCTGGTGCCCTCTGGGGTCCCTTGACTCAGTCAACCCCTTCCCTGACTCCTTTGGTGCTGGCTTTGGTACTTGTGAGGGCCTGGGCACCAGGACGGTTCCATGGGTCCTCACGTGCCCCACTCTGTGACCCTCCTCCATGCTAGTGCCTGACCCAGTATCTACCACGGAGGACCTCCTCCTTCCCCACTGCCTGGTCCTTGCCAGGAAGGAAGCCAAGTCCCCGAGTCCCAAGAGTAAAGTGCGGTGCCTATTTGCTGGGCTGGCATCAGCCATCAGGCAATTGAGACTGGGGGACACTAAGTCCATGGTCCTCTCAGAAGCGGGTGTCCAGGAAGGAAGTGGAGCCTCGTTGGGGCCTGGGGGGCCCCTCGATGGGGGCGCCCCGGGCCCGAGTCAGGAGCCCATGGAAAGTCTTGCCGCGGGTCTGGGGTTTCCGCCGTGGTGGTCTGGGCTCCTCCGGGGGCTGCACCACAATCCGAGGCACCTCAGGCTTGGCGCCTCGTCGCACCCCTGCCAGCTGCTGGGCCTCAAAGATGGCTTGGGCCCCGGCGAGGCGGACCTGTGGCCGGGGCGGGGGTCCCGGCGCGGAATCGGGCAGCTGGGCCAGCTGGGCCTTGATCTCCCGCTGCAGGTCCCGCTCCGACAGCACCACGCTGTGCACCTGTGGGGAGCAGTTGGTGCTGTGTTTGCCCGGCCTCAAGGCAGGAACAGGAAACTGTGAGGTCCCCAGCCCAGGAAGTGGCTGAGGACTGAGGGGCTGACAGCCTCACTGGGGAGCCACAGAAAGCCACTGGAGGCCTCAGGTTTTTGTGTTCTCTGAAGCTCAGGGGACAGGAACTAAGTCCCCATTCTCGCTTTGGCTTCCTGCTCTGGGACTCAGTTTCCCCCGTGCAGCAGGGGCTGGGCAAGTCCAAGGAGAGGTGGGGGTACCCACCTGTGACATGAAGGCCTCCTCCTGCAGCTGCGCGGGGGGGATGGCTCGAAGGGCTCCCAGTGTCTCCAGGAGGCCAGGGCAGGCCCCTCGCTGCTCTGCAGTGCCCAGCGCCAGGCGCACCAGTGTCAGCCCCACACGGAACAGTACTCTGGCACCTGCAGGCCGGGGGCTTATTCACTGGGAGGCCGGCCCTGCCCCTCCACAGTTCTGCACCCAAACCTGCCCTCAGCCATATGCCTCCCACTCTCCTGCAGCTCTGCCCTCCCCGGTTCAGGAACAATGACAGAGGGTGGAGTTGCATTTCGGGTAACACAGGCCGCTGTACTGGCCAAGTTAGCCTCAAGAGCCACAGATGCTTTGGGGAAGAGTTAATATCTTGTGAATTTGGTTACTGTCACCTCCCATCCCCACCCCCGCCAGAATGAAGGTCTTGATCACTTGATGCTCAGATGCCATCCACATCTGGAGCCAGCAAGCACCCAGCAGGTGCCTGTGGGCTCCGGGGAGGAGCACCTCCTACCCTCCCTGAGCCAGTCAGGCCTCCATGTGCTATGATCACCCAGCTCCTACCCCAGGCAGCATCCGGGTGACAGGTGATGTGCCACCAGGCACAGGGCCATCACCTTCAGCACACCTGGTCCCATGACTCGAGGCTCCAAAAGGGAACTCTGGAGCTGGTGAGCTAGCTCCCTGCCCACACCCCAAGGCTCCAGTCCCCTCCAAGCCACCAGCTTCCTGCCAGGAGCCCAGGGCTACTGATGCCTTCACACCAAGCCCTCCCTGGGCCTCAGCTTGCTCATCTCCATGATGAAAGGTCAGGTGGAGCCCTTTAAGGGCCTTTACAACTTGGATCTGTGACCCTCTGATTCTAGAAAGATCCTAGGCAGAACTGCTCTTCCCTAAGCCAGGAGCATAGCACTCAGTGCACACTCCCCACAGTGTGAGTTTGGGCTAGTCCTGGAGCCTCAAAATTCCTTCCTGGCAGCCTCTGATCTGAGAAGAGCCACCAGGGGACCAGCGAGGTTGAGTGATGATGGTAGGAACAATCACTATTCATACTATCGTCCTTCTGATAAAGGGAGCCTGTGTAGTGTTTGCCCCCAGGTGGGCAGGTCAGGCCCTGCCCAGCTCTGCCCAGCCCTGCTCTCGAGGTCTAAGGCTGGTTGGAAGGTGACCGCATGGATAGCGACTTGGACACCTGTGGCCAGAACTCTAAGCCAGCCAGTGGTCCTCCGCTGTGCGGAGGGCAGGAAGCCGGCTGAGCACATGACAGGCATTCAGTATGCACAGTATGCATATGCTGACTGATTTCTACCACGTTTTAAGGTGCAACCTCCAGACCTCACATATAGAACAGAATGCAGGTGGGTTACCGATGGCAGTATCAAGGCAGAGTCCCAAAGACACAGGGAGTCCAGCTTGGCTCTGCTCCAACTCCCCTCCTGTTCTTGGCCTGGCCCCCAGCCTCCACCTCTCTGGCTTCATGGCTCCAAGCCCTCCCTGCTTCGTAGACTGTAGCCTGGCCCCTGGGGACAGTGGCCTCTCTGGCCCCAGGCCTCCACAGGCACCCCTGTGAGTCCTCCTCCTGCACAGAGCAGCCAGAAGGAGCTTAAATGCAGCCATCGCCCCTGCACTCCCCTGACACTCCCTGTCACATCCCTAGTTTTATTTTCTTCATGACACTTCTGACAATCTATAAATATCTTGTAAATTTGGTTACTGTCGCCACCCATCCCCACCCCCGCCAGAATTGAAGGTCTCGATCACTTGATTCCCAGCTGCAGATCCACGTCTGGAGCCAGTGAGCACCCAGCAGGTGCCTGCGGTCTCTGGGGAGGAACGCCTCCTACTGTCCCTGAGAAGCTCAGGCCTCCATGTGCTGTGATCACCCTGCTCCTGCCCCATCTGCCTCCTCTGGAAGCCTCCCTGGCCCAGCTCTGCACCAGGCGGTGCCTGGGTGATGGTGATGGGTGATGTAGCGCCAGGCACCAGGCCATCACCTTCGGTACACCCAGTCCTGTGATTTGAGGCTCAAAAAGGGAACCCTGGAGCTGGTGAGCTACCTCCCCACCCACACCCCAAGGCTCCTGCCCCAGCCACTGGCTGCCCCACTCACCCTCACTGAGGAAGGCATCCCAGACACGCAGCACTGTGGGGAAGGGCAGGGAGCGGGCGAAGAGACACAGGAACCACTCGGGCAGGTACAGCAGGGGCCCGACGCCCACCTGCTGCAGGTGCTTGTGCACGTGCGGAAGCAGCCGCCGCAGCAGGGCCATGAACACCTCGGCGTCCAGCCGCACAGCCTCCTGTGGCCACGTCCATCAGCAGGCCAGCACCGCCACCCCCAGAGCCCAGGCTCAACCTCCCTCAGTCCCCAGACCCCCACCCACTCACCGGGCCCCTGCCCCTCCTTCCTCCAGCCCCCATGTCAGCCTCTCACCATGTGGGGCCCGTAGTACCCAGGGAGGTAGACCTCACAGATCTGCACCAGGCACCAGAAGGCCTCCTGGGGAAGGGGCAGGGCACAGGCCTGTAAGTGCTCACCAAGGAAGGGACCGCGGAGGAGAAGGCAGGACAGGGGAAAGGAGTGAAGGGGAGGGCCTGGGCACCACAGGGGCCTGGACTCAGGGCCACTCCTAACCTGCGCAGTTCCTGGAAGCCCTTCCCAAAAGCCCCCTCCTCTGCCCAAGACAGGGTCTGCTGAGGGGTTTAGGGTGTTGGAAATCACAGGGCTCATGGTGTTAGATTTGAAGGTCACAGGGTTGGGGTTCACTGGCCAAGGGTTGGGAGTGTCCCAAAGTTCAAGTCCTGGGTTTCTGGGTCTTTGGGGTTGGGGTCATAGTCCCCAAGTTCAGAATCAGGAGTCGTGGGGTCAAGGTGATAACATCCAGATTCCTAGATGACTGGGGTCAAGGCTGGGGTCAAGGGTCCCAGGTTCCTGGAGTCAAGGTCATTAGGCTTGAAGGTCACTGAGGCTGGCAGTCATGAGGACCTGGGTCACTAGGACAGGGTCTAGGAATCAAGCATTGCAGGTTTCCGAGGCCACAGTTTCTGGGGATGGGGTTCCCTGGGCCTAGGTCACTAGAGTTCCCAGAGCAGGGTCAAGGTCACTCACCTCCGGGGGCAGGTGCATGAGCAGCACAGCAGCCACGGGCCCCTGGGCCTGGCAGTAGCCCTGCTCCGGTCGATACAGGGTGTAGGCCTTGAGCACCTGCAGGAGCCCCTGCTGCCTGTGCCGGAAGACCCCATAAGGGGCCAGTCCTGCAGGCACCCCCTTCTCCACCCTCTGGGGGCCTCTGCCCAGGCCTCAGCCTCCCTGGGCCTTGCTGGGTCCCCTGAGATGCAAGACTGTAGAGCTGGGCTGGGGAAAGTGGGCTGGAGCACCTGGGGCTTGTGGGGCTGGGGGTCCCTGGGCATCACCGGCCTCGTACCCGTGGCCCTGAGGCGACACAAACATCTCGTGCAGAGGGAACTGACGGTGCAGGTCCCTGCCAATGGTCTCCATCCACTGTGGGTCTCCAGGGGCCTCTGCCAGCTCCTGTGGGTAGCCGGGAAGGTGGGTGTGAGGGTTCAGTGTGGTGAGGGGCTCTGGGTAGGGGAATTGGGGCCCCTGCCCACTCCCTCACCTGATAGGTGCCAGGGCTGTTCTTCTGGCACACATGGGCCCCACACAACAGGGGCCAGCATCGGGCGCGCAGGGCAGACGGGATGCCTTTCCGGCACTGCATCTTTACCTGTGGGTGAGGCCAAGGGCTCCACTAGGCACCCTCCATAGCTCCTGCTGGCAGGCCCCAGGCACAGCTCATCAGCAGGCAGGGGCCCACTTTGGGTGGCAGGGAGCAAAGGCCGGAGGTGCTGGGACACAGGGTGGGTACATTTTGCCAAGATGTGGGCTGAGGCAGAGAGGAATGAGCCACGGAAGCCAAGTGGGGCCCCTGCCCCCCTCACCTTCTTGTACCGCCGGGACATGGTTTTCTCCCAGTGCGAGGTCATCTCCACCCACTTCATCTCCCGTTGGCGGATGAGGTCTGCAGGTGGGTGGCCCGGCCTGGGGGTGCATGGCACAGGTATCCAGGCGCTGGGCAGCTGTTACCCAAGGCCCACACTGCCACCCTCCAGGCTACCCAGGTGAACCCAGCTCCTGGCCCTAGGGATCTCTGGGAGCCCTGTGGGGTGACCTGTGACCCAGGAGCTGCCAATGCTTGTCACGGGGACAGGAAAGGATGTGGCTCCGACGTGGGCAGAATGCAGGAGACTGAAGGGGTGAGTGGGTGTGTATTGGGGGAGGGGCTGGTTGGCTGTCACCCAGGACAGGGACACAGACAATTCATAGGGGAAGCTGGCTGGAGAGAGCCCTGGACTGGAAGCCCAGAGTCCTGAGTTTGAGTCTGGGTCTGTGTCTGATCTCCTGTGTGACCTGGGGCAAGTTTCTGTCTATATCTGGACTTGTGTTTCTGTCTGTAGCTTGGGGAAAGGGGGAAGGAGGAGGTATGGGTTCTGTGATTTGGATCTGGGATTCCTGAGCCAGAGGTTCAAAGGGGAAGGATGTTCTGCCCCAGTAGTGGGTGCAAACCCTCGGAGGCTGGGGGTAAGAGACGTACAGAGGCCTCCCCGGACCCTTCCCACCTTAGGGTTCCACCTGGCACCTGCAGAGGGGTACTACTGGCTGAGTCCCCCTCCCAATCCCTACCACCAGACCCTCCTGGCCTCCCTCCAGAATTCAGCCCTCAGCCCCCCGTCCTCTGTCCCAGCATTCCGCCAGCCCTCACCCTGCCCCCTTACCCTGGCTCTGCTGAGCTGCCCCCAATGAATCCATAGCGGTCGGCCTGGCGATATGGGCCAGGCCCGCTGAGCTCTGAGTCGGACCCCAAAGAGCTGGAGTCATCCTGCAGCTCGGGAGGCTGCACCAGGTCCTCCCCCAGGGCCTGGGCCATGGTGCCCGGGGCCTTCGATGCCACAGGCAGAGAAAGTGGGGAGAACCAGTGTGAGGGGCCACTCCCGGCCAGCCTGGGGCCTGGCTGTGGGGTCAGAGGGGGGAGGTTTCAGGGTATCTCACCAAGCCCCCTATGTCTCCTCTTTTATGGGGGCAGGGGCTAGGCCCTGCCCTGACAGAAAAGCCAGGCCTCTGTCCGGAGACCCAGCCCCAAGCCCTGCCCCTGTCCCCACCAGCCCAGCTCACCTCCCGCAGCACCTCACCTCCTCCTCTCACTTCCTCCTCCTCCTCACACAGCTTTGGCAACCGCTGGGGGCCCCTCCCAAGGGTGGGGGGTGTCACCCCTTCCTCTCTGAGGCTCTTCCTGCCTGCCCCAGTGCCCCTGAGCTGTGGGCTCCTCCCACCCTCCCCATGGCCCCAGTGACTGCAGGCTTGAGTTCCTGTGCTGGTGTGGAGGGCCCAGGACTGTTAGACGCAGGGGCTGGGCCACCTCCAGTTCTTTTGTTTGTTTCTTTTGAGACAGAGTCTCGCTCTGTTGCCCAGGCTGGAGTGCAGTGGCGCGGTCTCAGCTCACTGCAACCTCCACCTCCCGGATTCAAGTGATTCTCCTGCCTCAGCCCCCCAAGTAGCAGGGACTACAGACATGCACCACCATGCCCGGCTAATTTTTGTATTTTTAGTAGAGACAGGGTTTTGCCACATTGGTCAAACTCTTGACCTCAGGTGATCCATCCACCTCAGCCTCCCAAAGTGCTGGGATTGCAGGCATGAGCCACTGCGCCTGGACTTCATGTTTGTTTCTTGAGACAGGGTCTTGCTCTGTCACCCAGGCTGGAGTGTAATGGCACGATCTGGGCTCACTGCAACCTCCACCTCCTGGTCTCAAGAGATCCTCCTGCGTCAGCCTCCATAGTAGCTGGGAATGCAGGCGCGCACCACCATGCCCAGCTAATTTTTGTATTTTTTGTTGAGACAGGGTTTCGCTGTGTTGCCCAGGCTGTACGCAAGAGACCATCCCGCCTTAGCCTCCCAAAGTGCTGGAATTACAGGCCTGAGCCACCACGGCAGGCCCACTTCCAGTTCTGAGGTTACTGGCATGTAAAGCACCAACTCAGGGTTCCAACAAGAATTAAGGTTCATTTATCGTCTGCTCTTTTTTTTTTTTTTTTTGAGACAGTCTCGCACTGTCGCCTGGGCTCCACCTCCCAGGTTCAAGCGATTCTCCTGCCTCAGCCTCCCAAGTAGCTGGGATTACAGGAGGCTGCCATCATGCCCAGCTAACTTTTTGTATTTTTAGAGAGATGGGGTTTCACCATGTTGGCCAGGCTGGTCTCGAACTCCTGACCTCAAATGATCCGCCCGCCTAGGCCTCCCAAAGTGCTGGGATTACAGGCGTGAGCCACTGCGCCCAGCCAGGTCTGCTCATAAAGTAATTATTTTTATGTGCACACCCTGCAATATTACTGTGCTACTCAAAAGCTAATTATGGGGCCAGGCTTGTTGGCTCACGCCTGTAATCCTAGCACTTTGGGAGGTCAAGGGGGGTGGATCACTTGAGGTTAGGAGTTCAAGGCCACCTGGCCAACATGGCGAAACCCCACCTCTGCTAAAAATACAAAAATTAGCTGGGCACAGTGGCGCACGCCTGTAATCCCAGCTACTCCAGAGGCTGAGGCAGGAGAATCGCTTGAACCCGGGAAGTGAATGTTGCAGTGAGCCAAAGTCGCGCCACTGCACTCCAGCCTGGGCGACAGAGCAAAACTCTGTCTCAAAAAAAAAAAGCGAATTATGGGACTTGTAAGAAAATATTAATTTAGCATGCCCCAAGGACCAAAGTGCGCTGGGAATTCAGCCGTAGCTGTCTTTGAGTGTGGTCAGCCGCCTGGGGGCCACAGAGACCCACGAAGAAGTAGGGGGTCCTCCGTGAATGCGAGGTCCAGGCTGTTTTTATCTCTTGAGCCTCAGTTTCCTTTCCTGCACTTCCAGCAGTTAACCCTCAATGCCTAGCAGCCGGTTATTAACATGTTCACAACACCTTCCACCCAGGGAAGGGGTGGGAAAGTCTGTTCGGCTTTTGAAAGAGAAAAACAACTTCCACAGTCCTTCCGGCCCCACATCCTCTGAACAGGGCTGGGCGCCTCCTCTGGGGCGTAACCAGCTTGGTCACGCCCCCGACAGACCCCGCCCCCAGCCCGCCGCCGAGGCCCCGCCCCCCGGGCCGCCGCGCCTCACGTCCAGCGGGGGCGCTAGAGGGCGGGGGACTGGGCGGGGCGGGCCCGGGAGGCCCGGAGGCGGGGCCGCGGGCCGGGGGCGGACTGGGGCGGGCGGAAGGAGAGCCAGGCCGGAAGGAGGCTGCCGGAGGGCGGGAGGCAGGAGCGGGCCAGGAGCTGCTGGGCTGGAGCGGCGGCGCCGCCATGTCCGACAGCGAGAAGCTCAACCTGGACTCGATCATCGGGCGCCTGCTGGAAGGTTGGTCGCGGCGGGGGAGGCCCGCGTCCGCCGCGCCCTGGCCCCCTGCCCGGCCCGGAAGTGGCGCGCGGGCGGGCCCCCGGGGCCAGCTTAGACTGGGCGGGGACGGGCAGCGAGGTTCCGTGGCCGCAGCTGCCCCCCCGCGGACGCGCCTGAGAGGTCCGGGGCCAGCTCCGACGCGCGGAGCAGCTCCCCCCCTCTCCCGGGCTGGGGGCGCACGGGTTGCCTGGGCTCTTGGGGCGAGGGAGAAACCCGGGAAGCCCGGTCCAGGAAGGGGTCCTGCGCTGTGAGGTTTTTGGTGGCAGCCCCCTGCGCACGACAGTCGCCTCCCGAGGCGCTGAGGGTAGCTGGGGGCTTCCCCTGGGAGGCTTGAGGCCGCGGTCCCGGGAGGCTCAGCAGCAACAGCTGCCTGTGGGCAAGGAGGGGCCGAGGAGGCCTAGGCGCCCCCGGAGGTATCCATGGGGCCACCCATGTCGCCCACCCTCCTCCTGTCAGGGTCCAGGGTCCTGACACCCCATTGCGCCCCCAGTGCAGGGCTCGCGGCCTGGCAAGAATGTACAGCTGACAGAGAACGAGATCCGCGGTCTGTGCCTGAAATCCCGGGAGATTTTCCTGAGCCAGCCCATTCTTCTGGAGCTGGAGGCACCCCTCAAGATCTGCGGTGAGCCCCCGGCCCAGGTCCCCTTGCCTTCCTAAAAGTGGCACTGGACCCCACAGAGTTCCTGGAGCCCTCCTCCCTTGAGCCCAGTCCTGGCCCTGGGTTCAGGTCTAGACCTTGCATCTAGCTTACCCGGTTCCCTGGATCACAGGTGACATACACGGCCAGTACTACGACCTTCTGCGACTATTTGAGTATGGCGGTTTCCCTCCCGAGAGCAACTACCTCTTTCTGGGGGACTATGTGGACAGGGGCAAGCAGTCCTTGGAGACCATCTGCCTGCTGCTGGCCTATAAGATCAAGTACCCCGAGAACTTCTTCCTGCTCCGTGGGAACCACGAGTGTGCCAGCATCAACCGCATCTATGGTTTCTACGATGAGTGTGAGTGGTCTGAGCGTCTGGGGCTGCCCGGGTCCTGAACCGCACTCTTTGCCATTCAATGGGACCTTCACATTGGCCTGATATCTGACAGACACTTGCTAGACTGTGCGCTCCACGAAGGCAGGGCCCAGGTCCGTTCTCGTGCCTGCCCTGCCCCTCCTGGCATGGGGTCTGGGGAATGGTTGCTGACTGAAGGGCTGCCCAGATTCTAGTGCTTTCCCCCAGGGCCCTGCCTGGTGACACTCCCCCTACATTTGCTACTAAGCACTTAGGATGTTTGCAGATGGGCTCTGCTGTCCAGAAGCTGAGATAAACCAGACCTGGACTTGGCCCGGCTCATGGGTGGGGGCATGCGAGGAGTGCCAACCCTGAGGCTGGTCCAGATTAGAACTTAGTTTCCAGTGGACTCGGGTGCTTTAGAATTACTTCTGGCAGGAGGCCGAGGCGGGAAGATCCCTTGGACCCAGAAGCTCCAAGTTACAGTGAGCTATGATCTTGCCACTGCACTCCAGCCTGGGTGACAGAGCAAGACCCTGTTTCTTTACTTTTTTGAGACGGAGTTTCACTCTTGTTGCCCAGGCTAGAGTGCAATGGTGTGATCTCGGCTCACCACAACCTCCGTCTCCTGGGTTCAAGCGATTCTCCTGCCTCAGCCTCCCAAGTAGCTGGGATTACAGGCATGCGCCACCACGCCTGGCTAATTTTTTTGTATTTTAGTAGAGACGAGGTGTCTCCATGTTGGTCAGGCTGGTCTCGAACTTCTGACCTCAGGTGATCCGCCCGCCTCGGCCTCCCAAAGTGCTGGGATTACAGGTCTTAGCCACCGCGCCTGGCCAGATCCTGTCTTCTTTAATTAAAATAAAAAGTAACTAGAATTACTCCTGGAAGGCTGACAGGTGGCAGGGGTGGGGGGTGGTTTGCATCGGTGCCTGACTCTCTCCTCCCAGCCGCGGCTGAATAGCCCAGGGACCCTGGCTGAGGGTGGGGTAGGCAGGCACCTCACAGCCACCTCCCCCTGGGCAGGCAAGAGACGCTACAACATCAAACTGTGGAAAACCTTCACTGACTGCTTCAACTGCCTGCCCATTGCGGCCATAGTGGACGAAAAGATCTTCTGCTGCCACGGAGGTGAGGGAGGGGATGGCTGGGGAGGAGGAGCACTGGCCGCATCTCCCGGCACCCGGCAGCTCTCCTTAGGTCTCATCTGGGAAGTCACTCCTTCCAGGAAGTGTCCCCCATACCCCACTGTGCTGGGCTGCACTGACTTCCTTGATGTGTGTCCTACATGGGGTGGGCTTGTCTCCTTTCTCCCGGGAGCTCTGTGCTCCTGAGGGCAGGGATGCGTTTGTGCCTGTTTGGGAACTTGAAAAAGCTGAGGGGAAGGGGATGACTTCTGCCTGTCTAGGCGCCCAGGAGACCAGTGGCGGGACCAGGAGGGTGGTGGGAAAGGTGGGGCTCATTGGCCAAGGCTTCCTGGAGGGAGGATGTCCTTGTTTGAGGAAGTGACCTTCCCCCGGCCCCCCAGGCCTGTCCCCGGACCTGCAGTCTATGGAACAGATTCGGCGGATCATGCGGCCCACAGATGTGCCTGACCAGGGCCTGCTGTGTGACCTGCTGTGGTCTGACCCTGACAAGGACGTGCAGGGCTGGGGCGAGAACGACCGTGGCGTCTCTTTTACCTTTGGAGCCGAGGTGGTGGCCAAGTTCCTCCACAAGCACGACTTGGACCTCATCTGCCGAGCACACCAGGTGGGCTGGTGGCTCCGGCCTGCGGCGGGGGAAGGGGAGGGCCGTGCCTGCGCTGGGGACTGACTGCTCCCATCCTCGCCCAGGTGGTAGAAGACGGCTACGAGTTCTTTGCCAAGCGGCAGCTGGTGACACTTTTCTCAGCTCCCAACTACTGTGGCGAGTTTGACAATGCTGGCGCCATGATGAGCGTGGACGAGACCCTCATGTGCTCTTTCCAGGTGAGTGTGGGGAAGAAAGGAGCCGCTAGGCCCTGTGGCTCAGCCCCATGAGCCTGACCAACACTGTCTCTTTTAGATCCTCAAGCCCGCCGACAAGAACAAGGGGAAGTACGGGCAGTTCAGTGGCCTGAACCCTGGGGGCCGACCCATCACCCCACCCCGCAATTCCGCCAAAGCCAAGAAATAAATAGCCCCCGCACACCACCCTGTGCCCCAGATGATGGGTTGATTGTACAGAAATCGTGCTGCCATGCTGGGGGGGGGTTCACCCTGACCCCTCAGGCCCACCTGTCACGGGGAACATGGAGCCTTGGTGTATTTTTCTTTTCTTTTTTTAATGAATCAATAGCAGCGTCCAGTCCCCCAGGGCTGCTTCCTGCCTGCACCTGTGGTGACTGTGAGCAGGATCCTGGGGCTGAGGCTGCAGCTCAGGGCAACGGCAGGCCAGGTCGTGGGTCTCCAGCCGTGCTTGGCCTCAGGGCTGGCAGCCGGATCCTGGGGCAACCCATCTGGTCTCTTGAATAAAGGTCAAAGCTGGATTCTCGCCATGGCCTCCGTCTCGCATCTAAGACACTGCCTGGCAGCTCTTCTGCACAGAGCCGCTTGGGAGTCTGGGCACCGGGCCCCAGCCAGGGCAACCCTAGCCACACACTCGGGTCCAAGGCTCTTAGAATTCCAAGTCAGCGCCAAAGAGTATCAGGAAAGCAAGGAAAACGGTCGGCTCCACGGGGGTCCCAGATGCATGCCCAGGACTTCAGGAAGGAACAGGTCATGATTGGCAGAGAAGCTGGATCACCAGGGGCCAGCAGCACCTACTATGACATTTTCCTTAGGAAGGTGAGCCTGAGGGAGACAGGTTTCCAGCCTTGGCCAGCTGGAGTATAGCCTGAGGCTCAATGAGAAATAAGAGGTAGGAACGTCAGTAGTTCAGGGCCAAGTCTGGAAAGTCATGATTGGCTGGGGGTTGTGGGGAGATAACAGGGCCCAGGCCCAACCACTGTGGGACAGCTTTACAGTGACAGCCAGCTGGGGCCTGCGAGAGGCAGTGAAACAGCTCAGCTCCAGCAAGCCCACCTTTCTGATCCCCAGGGCTGAGAGACCCAGCTCTGCCACTGGCTGGGGCTTCGTCTAGTCCAAGGCCTCTGGGTACAGGCTTCAGGTTCTTGGTTCAGCCTTCACCCTCACTGTCTTCCGCCAGCACAGGGCTGGGGCCCTGGGGGGAGCGTACAGGGGCCAGGATGGAGCCGAAGAACAGTGAGCGGAACTGGAAAGAGAACAAGTGAGTTCTGGAGGCTGCTTCCCTACCTCCCACCCCTGCCTCTACCTCCAGTCCCTACCTTCTTGGGTGGGGGAGTCCCAGGCACTGTACTGGGCTCAGCCTCATCTTCCTCCTCGGAGTGGGGGCCGGGGCTCTTGGGGGGCTGGGGGCCAGGTGAAAGGGAAATGGAGGGCAGCACCCGCGAGCCCTCATTGCCTATAGTGGTTTCCATGGCGATCATGTAAGAGTCAATGTCGTCATTGGCAAAGTCGTCTGGGTGGGGTGTGCTGTAGGCAGAATCGGAGTATCAGGGAGGGGACTGGGGGAGCAGAGGCAGGGCCCCACCTTGGAGGGCTCGAAGGGAGCTCTGGGGCCCCCGACCACTGGAGATCTCTTGGTTTTATGACTTCCTGATTTGGCTGGAGAGGAGAGGATGCAGGGGTTAAGTGGTGACTTCCTGGAGGGGGTGGGCCAGGAATCTCTTTGATCAGAATTCAGGTAGGGGCCTGAGGGAGGCATCCTGGGGGCTACCTTAGCTCAGCTAGGAGGGAGGAGCAGCAAGTCTTATGAACTGGGCCACATGGAGCCCAAGCCCCCACCTTCCCAGGGGACAGGAGCTGGAAAGCACAGGAGCCCAGGGACAGGCTGGGCCAGGGGCCAGCCCCAACTTCCTGTGCTGAAAGTGCACTGGGCCATCCTCCCCAGCCCACCTGCCCTTCCAGCCACCTGCTTCCCCCAGCCCAGGCAGCTCCTGCCTCCCAGCAGCCCTTTCCCTCCTTGGCCTGGGAGGAGGCTCAGAGGGGAGGCCTCAGCCAGAGAAGGAAGCCGGCAGGGCCTTGGGGATGCTTCCCTGGGTGGGAGGGGTCTCTGAGTACAGCTAACCGAGAAGGCTGAGTCTGCAGGGCTGGCAGCTGTGAGCACTATAGGGGTAGGGGCTGGGGCCTGACAGAGAGAGAAGGGGTGGGAGAGAACACATTGTGGGGAGGTGCAGAAGCTAGGAGTTGCAGTCTCAGGCTGGAGTGCACAGACATGGAGAGAGGAGGAGTTGGGGGGAGGTGCCCTCACCTGTGAGCCTGGAGCTGAGGCACTGGCTGGTGACGCTCTGGGGAGCCCAGGTCCTGGGAGTGCGAGTCGGTGTCTAAGAGTGTGGCCAAGACAAAGTGGCCGTCCAGCAAAGAGTCCTTGATGGTGAAGATGGCGGGCCTGGGCAGGGGAGGGGGCCCAAGCTAGGTCATCCCATTCAGCTCCTGCCATCCCAGAGCCCTTCCCTGTCCCAAGGCTGGGAACTACCTGCCTGGAGCATCAAAATGAATGCTAAGATTCAAGTTTGCCGACTCTGCAAAGCTCAGGAGCCCCTGGGAGGAAAGAGGTAGCAGGTGAGGCCCCGGGCTGGGTTGAGCTGGGCAGGGAGGACAGGACGGCGAGCACCTGGGAGGAACCTCACCCGGAATTCCTTGAGGCAGAAAGTGATGGCCACCCCTTCCTGGGCCTGCAGCTGCTGGAAATCCTCCTCTCCAAGGCACATCTCAGTCACCATGGCTTTGGCAGTGCTGTCTGTTGGGGAAGAACAGGAGTAACCTGGGCCCCGCCCCTCTCCCACTTGCCACTCTGCTGTCCCAGGCCACGTCCAGCCCCCTCACCTGCCTCCTCCTCGTGGTAGCTGCGCAGGATGACCCTGCGGCCACGGCCAATGCCCAGCGTCACTTCAGCCAGTGCAGGAGAGAAGGGCAGAACAGCCTCCCCCAGAACCCTGTGAACAGGGCGGAGCATTACCCGAAATGCCTGGCCCTGCCCAGGGCTTTGCTCTCGGAGGACCTGAGGTGGGGGGTGACACATGCACACGCACGGATGTGCGCAGGCCTAGCGCACCGTGGATGAGGCCCAGAGAAGGTGGCAGGGAGGGGACTGGTTGCAGTGGTTGCTCAAACCTGGCAGGCGGCACCTGACCATGCAGACCAAGGAGAGGGCCCAGAGGCAGGACATGGCACTCACGCCGCCCTACAAACCCGGCCTTCAGAAAGAGCCCTGAAATCCTTATCCTCTAAGGATACCCATTGCCATACAGATGAAATCACATCTGGAAATTGTTTCAAGTCAAGTGGGGACGGGAGCTGCATCTGCTTTTACATATATTTGAAATTATTCATGAGGCAGAGTGCTTGCTTTGGCAGCACATACACTAAAACTGAAGCATGCAAAAGATGAGCAAGGCCCCTGCGCAAGGATTTAAAAAAAAACAGTGGCTCATGCCTGTAATCCCAGCACTTTGGGAGGCCGAAGCAGTGGATCACTTGAGTTCAGGAGTTTGAGACCAGCTTGGCCAACATGGTGAAACCTCGTCTCTACTAAAAATATATAAATTAGCCGGGCGTGGTGGTGCATGCCTGTAATCCCAGCTAATCGGGAGGCTGAGGCAGGAGAATCGCTTGAACCCGGGAGGCAGAGATTGCAGTGAGCCAAGATTGCACCACTGCACTCCAGCCTGGGTGACAGAGCGAGACTCTATCTCAAAACAAACAAAACGAGAGAAACAATTGCTCATTTTTAAAAAAAGAGACTGAGTGCGGTGGCTGACGCCTGTAATCCCAGTACTTTGGGAGGCTGAGACGGGCAGATCACCTGAGGTCGGGAGTTCAAGACCAGCCTGACCAACATGGAGAAACCCTGTCTCTACTAAAAATACAAAAAATTAGCCGGGCATGGTGGCGCATGCCTGTAATCCCAGCTACTCGGGAGGCTGAGGCAGGAGAATCACTTGTATCGGGAGGCGGAGGTTGTGGTGAGCCGAGATCGTGCCATTGCCTGGGCAACAAGAGCGAAACTCTGTCTCAAAAAAAAAAAAAAAAAAAAGACACCACCCTAAATGCAGACCAAGGAATTGGCCCCCGTCTCTCACTACCCAAAAGAGCTCTGAGCAGTGCTGGCTCAAAAGAACCTGGGGAAACAGATGTCAGGACCCAAAGGGATCTTCAGTCACCCTGAGAAATGAGCAGGACCTTGGGCCACTTGAATGCAAGCAGTGACCAGCATGGAGCAGGGGGAGAGCCCACTCCTCTCTGAGCTGGTCCTCGCCAGGGACGTTTGCTTCCACTGGAGTCCCCATTTCCCTGGGCCCAGACAGCCCCCAGTGCTCGGACTGCCCAGAACAGCTCCACCCCATAGCTGATTATTCAGCCTCCCTCCAGCCTCCTGCCCTGGCCTTGGGGACTCCTCGATCCTGGGCAGTCAGGAAAAGAGGCTGCCATTGAATGGGGAACACCTCTGGAAGGATGCCCAGGCCGGAGAAGGGGTCTGAGCCTCTGAGCCACAGGTTATGGGCAGACTTTCAAGGTTACTCAAGCCAGACAAGAGATTTGGTGGCAGGCCAGAAATGTGCTCCCTAGAGGAGGAGTTGGAATGGGTTTGAGCAGCCAGAAAGTCAAGTCAGACCTTTGGGATGGAGAATGCAGGCTCCTAACAGTAAGGAGAATGGAGCAAGGAGGCGCCTGCCCCTCCTCCATGCCGTCTGCCTTTAAAGAGCCAGGTAAGGACCTGAGCACATAGCGGGCCATGGGATGTCTTTGAGGTTCACAGAAACTCTGTAGGGAAAATGAAGGAGGTACCTTCTAAAATCAACCCCTTGGGGCCCCAAAGAAGGAAGAGAGAAACCCGGGGCTGAGCTGAGGGCAGGGGTGTGCTCACCGTGCTGGGGCGCGGAGCATGTGGGGGCACGAGGCTGGGTCGAAGACGGCCTGCAGGGACTCACAGTCCTGGAAGGACAGGTTGTGAGTCTTCCGCACCCCTGGATAGGCGATAGGGTCTCAGTGGGCCTCGCCGACCTCCCTGCTGAGGCACCACTTGGCTGGCCGGCTGCCCACTCACCGAACTTGCAATGCAGCTGGACCACCAGGCGGCTGCTCCGGCCGTTCAGGGAGATGCAGCATTTTTCCACCGTCTTCTCCAGCATCGCCAGTGAGCGGAAGACAGACAGGAAAGACTGCACGGGATAAGACACCTCAGCCTAGCATCACATCTCTGCAACAAGCTCTCCTGTTCCATGCAGGCCCACACCCATCATGGGCCCAGCATGTAACTCTGGGAAAAGGGCTCCCACGTCACGTCGGGCACTGGCATCCTTCTAGGCCTCATTCATGCTCTTCCTTATGCTTGGAATGCCTTGAAAGACCTGCTTACCTTTTTTTTTTTTTTTTTTTTTGAGATGGAGTCTCGCTCTGTCACCCAGGCTGGAGTGCAGTGGTGTGATCTCAGCTCACTGCAACCTCCACCTCCCGGATTCAAGCAATTCTCCTGCCTCAGCCTCCCGAGTAGCTGGGATTACAGGCGCGTGCCACCATGCCCAGCTAATTTTTGTATTTTTAGTAGAGACGGGGTTTCGCCATGTTGGCCA
The DNA here is from genome assembly GCF_029289425.2 of Pan paniscus. NCBI lineage: Eukaryota > Metazoa > Chordata > Mammalia > Primates > Hominidae > Pan > Pan paniscus. Next base: position 68,620,070 of record NC_073258.2, on the reverse strand, counting down.
GGCTGGTCTCGAACTCCTGACCTCGTGATCCGCCTGCCTCGGCCTCCCAAAGTGCTGGGATTACAGGCGTGAGCCACCGCGCCCGGCCAAAAGACCTGCTTACCTTTCTTGACGAACTTGAGCGTCATCACCCTCTCAGGTCCCCGCTGTGATGCTTTTACCATGGCCCTCCCTGTGTTTTGCATGGATTGGGCTTGCACGTGTCTCTCTCCCCACTTAGCATCTACTGAGTACCCCAGGGCAGAGGCACAGCTGGTGGAGATTCCTGGGGTGGGGTAGTGCCACTGCTGAGGGAAGGGCCTCACCTTCATCAGGATCTTACAGCGCAGCAGGTCCTGACCAGGGGTGGCTGCCTGGTATTGCTGGAAGAAGAGCGGGGCAAAGAGAAAGCAGGCATAGGCAGAGCGGGAGGAGTTCACCGTCCGGAGGGAGAGCTGGGCCACGAAGAGCAGGGAGAGGGACGTGGTCAGGGGGCAGCCACAGACCCAGCCCTCTGGCTGCTTCTGCTCACACACTTGCCCTATCGTCCTCCCGCTCCGCCACCACCTGCTGAAAAACCCTCCTTTCCCCATGAAGCCTTCAGAGTCGGCCCCGGCGCGGCTGCCGCAGAGGAGGGGTCGCACACCCAGGCCTTCCCCGAGTTTCTCTAAGTGCACGTCACCCCCTGGGAGCTCGCAGGAGGACAGCTTTCCTCAATTCACACACCGGCCTGGGAAGATGACAGCCGCCAGACTAAGAAACTGAAACTTTGCCGACAAATCTGCCAGCGGTCATCCCGCCTAGTGGGGGCGAGACTCGAGTCCGGGTTACCCGCTCCCGGCTGGAGTCCCACCCGCCCCCCACACCCTAGCCCCTCACCCCGTCCTCCAAGGGTTCCAGGTAGAGCTCGTCCCCGATGCGGGACAGGGAGTGGACGGCCTTGCCGAGCACTGCGGGGAGGAGAGCGGAAGGGGGTTAGGCTGGCGGCTCCGCGGCTGCTGCACCGCCGCTGCCAGGCCGACCTGCACTCACCCTTCACGTTGCCGCCCGTGACCAGGCACTTCATGCTGCCCCAGCGCTCCGCCAGCGGCCAACACTGCCCAGCTCTCCGCGACCTCCGGGTCCGGGGTCCCTTCCCGCGCACCGCCCCTGCCGGCCCCGCCCCCGCCTCCCCATTGGTCCACGTGCAGGCGCCTCCGTCACGTGAGAAAAACGTTCACAGGCTCCGCCGTCAGGTGACGGCGCACGTTGCCCGGGGTGTCACGTGACCGGGGAGGCCCGCGGCGCCCGCCAGCCAGCTGCTCCTGGCTCCCCCGGCACGCCTCGGCCTTCCGTGCTCCTGGAGATCGGGGCGTTCCGCGGGCCGCGCACCGGATCGCGAAGGTCAGAGAGGACGCAGCTGTGGGGCGCGAGGTCCCTGTGCAGTGGACCGAGTGCTGGACTCGGAGTCGGAGTGTGGGGGCGAGCTCTCTGGCGTCACCCACTTAGTAGAGTTCCCGGGCGTCTGCCGGGGGATACAGGGTGCAAGCAAGACCATCGCACCCACTCTGGGCCTGAGACTCGGACTCCAGCAGCAATCCCCAACTCTAGAAAGAGGTCAAAGCAGCTTGCTTGCAGCAGCCGGGAGTGGGAGGTGGCTGCTCCTTCCGGCTTCGAGGATCCTTTAAGGAAAAACGGCAGTTTCTCCAGGCAGAAAGGGGTAGAACGGTGCCCCTGGCAGAGGGAAGAACAAGAGTAAATGCTCAGCGGTGTGGGCTCCGCCCCCTGGAGAGGGGAGTAGGTCTGTGAGTCTCAGAGAGGCGTAGGGGCCGCCAGATGATGAGGGGCACCGCTGGGACGCTCTGGAAACGTTTTACGAGGGTAGATCGTGGTTATGTGCCTTTGTTTGTTTGTTTGTTTTTTGAGACATATTCTTGCTCTGTCACCCAGGCTGGAGTGCAGTGGCGCGAACACGGCTCACTGCCGCCTGGAACTCCTGGGCTCAAGGGATCCTCCCATCTCAGTCTCCTGAGTATCTGGGACCACAGGCACACCCACCACGCCCGGCCTTTTTTTTTTTTTTTTTTTTTTTTGGTAGAGACGGAGTCTTGCCATGTTGCCCAGGCCGGTCTCAACTGTGGGGTTCAAGCTGTCTTTCCGCCTTGGCCTCTCAAAGTGGAGTGAGCTACTGCACCGGCCTGTTTTTTGTTTTGTGTGTGTGTGTGGGTTTTTTTTGTTTGTTTGTTTGTTTTGAGATAGAGCCTCGCTCTGTCGCCCAGGCTGGAGTACAGTGGCACGATCACGCCTCCCAGGTTCAAGCGATTCTTCTGCCTCAGCCTCCCAAGTAGCTGGGATTACAGGCGCCTGCCACAACGCCTGGCTAATTTTTGTACTTTTAGTAGAGACGGGTTTCACCATGTTGGCCAGGCTGGTCTCGAACTCCTGACCTCAAGTGATCCGCCCGCCTCGGTCTCCCAAAGTGCTGGGATTACAGGCATGGGCCACCGCGCCCAGCCCCGGGTCTGTATTTTTAAAAGACCCCAGACTGGCCGGGTACGGTGGCTTACGCCTGTAATCCTACCACTTTGGGAGGCCGAGGCGGGCAGATCACGAGGTCAAGAGATCCGGACCATTCTGGCCAACATGGTGAAACCCCGTCTCTACTAAAAGTACAAAAAGTAGCCGGGCATGTTGTCGCGCGCCTGTAGTCCCAGCTACTCTGGAGGCTGAGGCAGGAGAATTGCTTGAACCCGGAAGCGGAGGTTGCAGTGAGCCGAGATCGCGCCACTGCACTCTAGCCTGGCAACAGAGCAAGACTCCATCTCAAAAAAAAAACCAGACTGTGTGCCAGGTGGGGATGCATCAGCTGGAAGGTCTTCCCCTTCCCCTGGGCTTCCGGGTCCACGTGTGTAAAATGTAAGGGAGTCCTGGAGAAACTCACTGACCCCTACTCTTCCCCACAGTACCAAGGCTCTGGTAGTTCTTGGAAGGGCCCAGGGCATCCCTGTATTCCTGCAGGGCCTGCCCGTGCCTTGCCCCTCAGGTCCTGTGGTAGTGCAGAAGATATATTTATCTCTGCCACCCTTGCTCTCCAGACCCACTTTCAAATGAGTTGAATTGATACATAATAATTGTACACATTTGGATACATGCATACACTTTGTTTCTCCCTCTCCTTCCCTTCTGCTCCCCTCGTCACCAGCCCTTGCCCCTTCCGTGGAGCCTTGGGGGAGGAGGTTACTCTTCCCTTCCCCTTCCCGGGGGATCCATGGAAATAGTACCCCTGTCCCTGGGCATCCGGCTCAGTATGCTGGAGTCATCCTTGACCTCATGCTCGCCCTCACCCCTACACAGTCTTTCAGTTAAGTCCTGACCACTCTGCTTCCCAAACAGGTGGCAACTTAACAGGTGGCAACTTTGCCCTCCTCTTCCATCTCCAAGGCCTAGGCCACCATCCTCTCACCTGGATGACTGTAACAGCTCTCAGTGGTCTCCTGCCTCCACCCTGCCCCCTCCAGGCCACTCTCCATACAGCAGCAAAGTGACCCTCCTAAAATGTCCGTTGTGTCATGCCTCTCCCGTGTTTGCACACTCCAGTGGTTGCCATAAAATCCAAACTCTGCCCTGAACCTGCAGGAGCCGCCCCCACCCATTTCTCCACCTGTCGCCTCCCCTTGATCACCTGCACAGCCATGCCAACCCTGTGGGCTCCCTGAACCCTCCACTTCCTCTTCCACCTGGGGATTTTAGCACATTCTTAGCTGTCCCCACCACTTGGCATCGTCTTACCCCTTCTAACGTGGCGGTGCTTCTCTTCCTCCAGGCTCAGTGCCGTCTTTTCTGCCCCCGCCAGCATCCCATTACACTCTAGCTAGACCCTGTTTTAGCCACAGCACTTATCACGTTATTTCATGCGTGTGTTTGCCTGTTTAACATCTGTCTTCCTCACTAGTGTGTCTGCCTCACAAGGGCAGGAACCATGTCTGGTTTTTTGTTTTTTTGTTTTTTGTTTTTTCTGAAGACAGAGTCTTGCTCTGTCGCCCAGGCTGGAGGGCAGTGGCGCGATCTCGGCTCACTGTAACCTCCGCCTCTGGGGTTCAAGCAATTCTTGTGCCTCAGCCTCCCAAGTACCTGGGAATACAGGTGTGTGCCACCACGCCCGGCTAATTCTTGTATTTTTATTAGAGATGGGGTTTTGCCATGTTGGCCAGGCTGGTCTCAAACTCCTGACCTCAACTGATCTGCCCGTCTCAGCCTTCCAAAGTGCTGGGATTACAGGCGTGAGCCACTGCACCTGGCCTTGGCTTTGTTTTGTTTGTTCTGTTTTGTTTTGTTTGTTAAGATGGGTTCTTGCTTTGTCACCCAGGCTGGAGTGTAGTGGCACGATCATGGATCACTGCAGCCTCAACTTCCCAGGCTCAAGCGATCCTTCCACCTCAACCTCCCGAGTAACTAGGGCTACTGGCGCATGCCACTAGAGCCAGCTAATTTTTTAAGTGTTTGTTAGAGACAAGGTCTCCTTCTGTTGCCCAGGCTGGTGTTGAACTCCTGGGCTCAGGCGATCCTCCTGCCTTAGCCTCCCAAAGTGCTAGGATTACAGGCGTGAGCCACCACACCCGCATCCATGTCTGTTTTGTTTGTTGCTGTATGTACCTCATACAGGGTCTGGCACTCAGTAAATAATGAATAAATAGGTGTTACATTTAAAAATGTGTAAACCAGCCGGGCGCGGCGGCTCATGCTTAATCCCAGCACTGTGGGTGACCGAGGCGGGTGGAACACTTGAGCCCAGGAGGTGGAGATTGCAGTGAGCTGAGATAGCGCCACTGCACTGCAGCCTGGGTAAGAGAGCCAGACCCTTTCTCAAAAAAAAAAAATATATATATATAGGCCGAGCGCTATGGCTCACGCCTGTAATCCCAGCACTTTGGGAGGCCGGGGCAAGTGGATCACCTGAGGCCAGGAGTTTAAGACCAGCCTGGCCGACATGGTGAAACCCCATCTCTACTAATAATACAAAAATTAGCCAGGCATGGTGGCACGTGCCTGTAATCCCAGCTACTCAGGAGGCTGAGGCAGGAGAATTGCTAGAACCTGGGAGGTGGAGGTTGCAGTGAGCCAAGATCGCGCCACTGCACTCCAGCCTGGGCAACAGAGTGAGATTCTGTCTCAAAAAATGAATGAATGAATAAATATCTATAAACCATTCCTGTTGACAAAGGGCATGGAAAAATAAGCAAACAAACAAATAAATAAATCAGCGTGAGCCAAATGCAGCTGAGATGTCTCTAAGTCACTCTTAGCACAGTGCTGAGAGAAACATCCAACTTCCAGCCCTCCACCCACAGTCCCATCTGTCCCTGCTTGACAGTTGTCCCCATGCTCTCAGCCTCATCCTGCGCTCTGGACCCCTCCCCCACCACGTGTAAACCAGGACAGCCTTCCCACCTCTGCCTCGTACTCATTACCTGAGCAGCCGCCTGGAATAAGGGTAGATGCCGAAGCTCCGTGAAGGCAAGGGAGGGGGAGGCTGTGAATCTTCACACAGTCCTGTTTCTGCCCCTGACACCTAATGGGGTTATGGGGTTCTATGACCTTGAGGACCCTAGGCAGAAGAGAAGGGACACATAAGCTTTTTTTCATATGTTTCATATCTGTCTTCTCCACTAGTGTGTCTACCTCACAAGGCCAGGAACCATGTCTGCCCTTTATATCAGCCAGGGGCAGGTGTGAGCCACTGCCCCCAGCTGACATACACTCTTTCGACTCGTATTGAGTATTTTTCAGTCACCCTCCCACCCCCTTGCCAAAAGTCAGAACTCGTTGGAACTTTCTGAAGGGCTTAGAACAGCAAGAAGCCTAGAGCGGGAGGTCGGGAGCTGTGGTAGGATACGTCCCTGCCCCCCTGTGTGATTTGTGCAAATCCCTCCCTGTCTCGGCTGCTTCCTCATCTGTATGATGTGATGGTGGGGGCTGGGGAGAGTAGGAGGTACTCACTGAGGTCCCTTCCAACCTTGACATGCTGTGATCCTGAAGGGGCCCCGAGGCTCCCCTATGCCCCTCATCCACCCCAGCTTGGGGGAGAAGCTGTCCTGCCTCCCCCGACCCTCTGGCCCCTGGGCTGTGGGGCTGGAAGGTAGCTTTCCAATCTGAGCCAAGGATCCCTTCCAGGCCTGCGTTTGGCATATCCGGTAACCCACTTCAGGTGCAGAAAGGGGGGCACACAGGGGGATACCAGGAGCTAGGAGCGACCAGGAACCCTGTGTGTGGGTGAGAGATAGGTACGGGAACCCCAAGAGGACCTGGGGTCTGTGCTGAAAGTCAAGGACCTGGATGCAGCTTCAGCCCTACTCAGATGGCATCAGGCCCTTGTCTGAGCCTCAGTTTTTTCCTGAATAAAATGAGGGCCATTCAATGAGATGCTCTTTCAGGAGCTTTTTTTTTTGAAGACAGGGCCTTATTCTGTCACCTGGGCTGGAGTGCAGTGGCATGATCCTGGCTCACTGCAGCCTCAGCCTCCTGGGCTCAATGATCCTCCTACCTCAGCTTCCCGAGTAGCTGGGACTACAGGTGCATGCCACCACGCCCAGCTAATTTTTTAGCCAGGATTCTTTCAAACACCAAATTTTTAGCTGGGTATGATGGCTCATACCTGTAATCTCAGCATTTTGGGAGGCTGAGGAGGGAGGATTGCTTGAACCCAGGAGTTAGAGATGAGCCTGGGCAACATAGTGAGACCCTGTCTCTATAATGAAGAAAATAAAAAACAATTTTAAAACACCAAATTTTTGGTCTTTGGCATACCCCCATTAGCAGTGGCCTCGTATAAGCAGGTGGGCATGTAAGTATGTGTGAATGTGTTGGGGGGCAGATATGGAATGGAAGCTTGAGACCCTAATGCTCACTCATTCATTCAACATATATTCATTCAACATATCCTGGATGCACTTTTTTAACTATGGGAAAGACAGCACAGGACAAAAATCCTGGCCGGATGCGGTGGCTCACACCTGTAATCCCAGCACTTTTGGGAGGCCAGTGTGGGCAGATCGCTTGAGTCCAGGAGTTCGAGACCAGCCTAGGCAACATGGTTTCTACCAAAAATACAAAAATTAGCTAGGCATGGTGGCACATGCCTGTAGTCCCAGCTATTCAGGAGGCTGAGATGAGAGGATCCCTTGAACCTGGGAGGCAGAGGCTGCAGTGAGCTGCGATCGTACCACTGCACTCCAGCCTGGGCGACAGAGTGAAACCCTATAGTATGCAAGAACATGGTGGGTGTTATGAAAAAAAAGAAAACCCAGAGAGGGAGAGAGGAGTGTCAGGGGAGAAGGGCTTCGATTCTAACTAGCACAGCCAGGTTGGCCTCACTGAGAAGTCGCCATTTGAGCAAAGACTTGCAGGAGGCAAGGGAGTGGACAGCGCAGATGTCCGGGAAGGAGTGCTGTGGTAGAGGGAATTGCCAGTGCCAAGTCTCTGAGCAGAAGTGTGGGTGGTTGGTACCTTCTGCAGAGTCCGGTCTCCTGAGCTGGGGAGGACGGGGGTCTAGTGGGGGAAGACTGAGATTAGCCAAAGAATCATCAAGGTAAATATGAAATTACACCTTTGAGAAGGATCAGGAATGATGATGACGTGGGCTCTGCGAATATGTCCTTGGGAAGACCTGGTCAGGAGCATGAGGGAGAGCTTCCTGGAGGATGAAACAGTCTGAGAGGGGTGAGGTTAGAGCACGGGTTGGCCAGGAAAGCACAGTTGCTGAGAAGCCATTGGTGGGGCTCATTTGCCAGGCACTGCTCTGTCCCACGATGGGATTCCCCATGCAGCCCTCCTTACAGACAAAGGAGCACAGACAGTATTACTCATGGCTGGCGTTTTTCCAGATCAGGGTAACTAAAAGTCAGAAGGGGCAGAGGAGTAGAGGAGTTTAGGGTTCAGGAGTTTACTCTGGCTTGTTTTCATCTCATCATGCACACACAGGGACTGGCATTTGTATGGTTACTGTGGGGTAACCAGGCAGGCAAGGCAGCTCTGAGCTGGCAGGGCATCTGCCCTGCTTGTAATGAGTTTGTGGCATTCCAAGTGCTGCCAGCCCCCCAGCCAAGCTCTGCCCCTGCCTTTCTTGTTCCCTGGCATTTCTCCCAGAAATCAGAATGATGTTTGGCACACAGCAGTGGTGTAATAAGTCTGTGCTGAATGACTGAAGTGTACGGAATTCAGAGAGGTTTCGGGACTTGAACCCACGATTGTCTGTTGAGGTTGAGAATGCAGTTGTGGATGCCAGCCCGTGTAGGTCTGAATCCAGCCTAGCCGCAGTCTCCATCACTTAACAGGTTGTGCAAAAATGGACAAGTTGCTTATGTTCTCCAAGCCTGTTTCCACCTCAAAGGGCTGTTGTGAGGAGTAACTTAATATTTACGCAGCTCTTAGAATCTGCTGTTAGCACCGCTGCGACTATGATTGCTGCGTCCTGCCCCTCCAGCTCGAGTCATCCTTACAGTATCCTTGGGCCGGGACTGGAGACAAAACAAACCATCAGCTTGGACAAAGCTAGGGTGAATCTACACAAGGAGCCCAGGAGGAAAGTCTCGCAAGGAAACATTACAGAGAAAAGGCCTGCTGTCCAGAAACTGGCAAATATTCAGAAGACTCTTGGCCAGGCACGGTGGCTCACACCTGTAATCCCAGCACTTTGGGAGGCCAAGGTAGGCAGATTGCTTGAGGTCAGGAGTTGAAGACCAGCCTGGCCAACATGGTGAAACCCCTTCTCTACTAAAAAAAAATACAAAAATTAGCAGAGCATGGTGGCACACACCTGTAATTCCAGCTACTCAGGAGGCTGAGGCAGGAGAATCACTTTTTTTTTTTTTTTTTTTTTTGAGACAGAGTCTCGCTCTGTCACCCAGGCTGGAGGGCAGTGGCGCGATCTCGGCTCACTGTCAGCTCCACCTCCCAGGTTCACGCCATTCTCCTGCCTCAGCCTCCCAAGTAGCTGTGACTACAGGCGCCCACCACCACGCCCAGCAAACTTTTTGTATTTTTAGTAGAGATGGGGTTTCACTGTGTTAGCCAGGATGGTCTCGATCTCCTGACCTCATGATCCACCCGCCTCAGCCTCCCAAGGTGCTGGGATTACAGGCGTGAGCCACTGCGCCCAGCCAGGAGAATCACTTTAACCTGGAAGATGGAGGCTGCAGTGAGCAGAGATCCCTCCACTGCACTCCAGCCTGGGCAACAGGGCAAGATTCCATCTCAAAAAAAAAAAAGAAGACTCTTGGTTAAGGTCAGAAGAGTCAGCCCATGGGGAAGAGGCTCTGGAGAGAGGCTGCTGCTACTGCTGCCTCCAGCGGCACCACGTGCTGGCCCCATGATTCTGGGCCCTCCATGTCCTCTGCCTCGAGAGGAGAATGTGAGCCCTTGCCTTCCTCCCAAGCTGCTGGAGCCTGGCATGAGATAATGGATGTGCCCACACTGCCAGGCACTGTGCGCAGATGAGGAACCAGGTCTTTTGAGTCTGCAGGGCTGGAGGTGGAGGGGAGATGGGATGAAATTTTTTTTTTTTCAGACAGAGTCTCACTCTGTCGCCCAGGCTGGAGTGCAGTGGCGCGATCTCGGCTCACTGTCAGCTCCGCCTCCCAGGTTCATGCCATTCTCCTGCCTGAGCCTCCCGAGTAGCTGGGACTACAGGCGCCCGCCACCACACCCGGCTAATTTTTTGTATTTTTAGTAGAGACGGGGGTTTCATCGTGTTAGCCAGGATGGTCTCGATCTCCTGACCTCGTGATCCGCCCGCCTCGGCCTCCCAAAGTGCTGGGATTACAGGCGTGAGCCACCGCGCCCGGCCAGGATGAATTTTTTTAAACCCACAGTGAGGATGGGAATGGAGAAGTTCAGGCTTGTTCACCAAAACCTGGCACACTGGAATTACAGGCCCCCTTGGAGCGCAAGTGAGTTAAGTTTAGGACAAATAAAAGGCAGTGTGCTTCACCCAGCAGGGGAGGACGCTGATGGAACTCATTATCCCAAGATGTCGTCTCAGCTGGAAATAGAAACAGCTTCACAAAAGATTTAGATACATCCATGGATGATGGCTCCATTCATGGGTTAGAAGGGGAAGGAGGCTGTTTGAGGCCCGTCCCCCAGGGCAGGCATCAGGGAGGTGGCCCGGTCTCCCTAGGACCCCCCTTTGCACTCCTGTTAGAGGCAGGCTTCTGGTAACATGGACCCCAAGAGGCAACGTGGAGTCCCGTAAGTTAGAGCCTGACCTGTGTCCCTGGCCTTTTCCTCAACCTCCCCAATACTCAGCATCCACTGTTGGGGAGAGATAAGGTGCCACCAGCTTCAGGGAAAGCATCCCGGCTGGGCTGTCCCCTAAGAGACCAGCAGAGGGAGACAGACACCGTGTCCAGTCCCAGCTTCGGGAACAGAGACCTTGCTGATCCGCCTTGGGCAGGCCTCTGTGGGGGCAGTTTTGTGCTCATGTTGTGCGGGGTGGGACAGAAGGGGACAGAGAGGGCATCCTCCCAGGCTGAGACAGGCTTATTACTGGGGAGAAGGGGGCAGGGAGGAGATTTTTGGGAACTAGGGGCAGGGTGAGGAGGAGGCTACTAATTAAGAGCCGGGTGGCTCCAGAGCCAGGCTGCCTGCCTGTGTAACTTGGAAAAGTTATATAACTCTGTGCCTCAGTTTACCCATGGTAAAATGGCAACTACAACAGCACCGGCCTCGGGAGGGCCATGTGAGATTGTGTGCTGTATTCAAATGCTTCACTGCAGTGCCAGAGAATTGGGAAGAGCTCAGTAAATGGGAGCGATAGCCTACACCGTGGGGAGATCAGAGGTCTCTCCCGTCTCCTTAGAGCTCCTTAGAGCTCTGGAGCTTGCAAAGCCCTTTTACTTTATTATCTCATCTGGGCCTCACCGAACCCTGGAGGTTTGGTGAGGCTAAGAGGCTCACTTTTTTTTTTTTTTTTTTGGAGATGGGGTCTCACTCTGTCACCCAGGCTGGAGTGCAGTGGCTCAATAGCTCACTGCAGCCTTGAACTCCTGGGCTCAAGCAATCCTGTCACCTCAGCCTCCCAAGTAGGTAGGACTACAGGTGTGTGCCACCATGCCTGGCTAATTTTTTGGGGAAGTAGGGGGGATCTTGCTATGTTGCCCAGGCAGGTCACTTATAAGTGGTAGATCTGGGCTTTCTGATGCTAAAGAATCCAGGGATCTTTCTCAAGTTCCCTGCTGAGCTGGAGGCTGGAGGAGGCCTGCTCCAGGTGCCCTTGTCTGCACTGAGCCTCCTGGCAGGCCGCCCATATCTCTAGTTGGTATTGAAGTTATCTTGCCCGCTGTCCCACCAGCTCCCGAGTCCCTGGCAGGCAGGCTGTGTTTCTCTGTAGGTCCACACTGTTCAGCAAGGCATATATAGCAGGGGCTTCCAAAAGCTTTTGGGAGGTGACGGGATTCCATGGGTCTGAATGCCAGCTCCTCCCCAGCTCCTGTCCTGGTTCCAGGCCAGGTGTGGCCCCCCACTTTTTGCCACTCAAATTCTCCCTGCCGCATCTCCAAAATCTCCCGACGTCTCCCTCTTCTGACCTCTCCTTTCTCTGCATCATAGCCCTTTGTATATCTCCTTAAGTTCCTGTTTCATTTTGAAATCTTGCAACAGTCAAAGGCTAAAACGGAAATATGTACAGAGTGCTCTGTTAAGGACCACAAGGTGGGCCTCAGAAAGATGGCTGTGGGTGCTAGAAAGCGGGTGAGCTCAAATTAGCCGGGCATGATGGTGGGTGCCTGCCTCCCAGCTACTCGGGAGACTGAGGCGGGAGAATAGCTTGAACCCGGGAAGGGGAGGTTGCATTGAGCCGAGATCACGCCACTGGACTCCAGCCTGGGTGACAGAGAGAGACTCTGTCTCAAAAAAAAAAAAAAGAAAGTGGTTGAGCTCTTCATAGACCTAAACCACCCATGTCTTCTAGACAACCTGAAAGCCTAGGACGGGACTGGGTCACGACTGGTTGGTTTCTCTCATGCCTTCAGAGCTGACTGTGCCATGAGACTCCACCCTTCCCACCTCCAGCCCTCTTCAACCCACTGAAGTCCTACAAGAATCTCTTGGGGACAAAAGAGGAGAGAGATGAGACGGGTCCTTAGAGAGCACTTATAACACAAAGTGGAGAGCAGCAAGGGCCCTGGAGAGTGAAGTCTGTGGTGGGGAGCAGAGCTGGGATGACAGTGACAGGCTTCAGGAAGAAGGCAGAAGAACAAAGGGTCTAGATGAGTAGCCATGGGGAGCTCACGAGGGGCAGCTGCATTGTGGGTAGAGAGGACACCATTAGCAAAGACAGAGGGATACAGTATGAGGGGTAGGTAACAAGATTCTTTAACATTATTGGCTGGGCGAGGTGGCTCACACCTGTAATCCCAGCACTTTGGGAGGCTGAAGCAGGCAGATTGCTTGATATCAGGAGTTTGAGACCAGCTTGAGCTACATGGCAAAACCCTGTTTCTACAAAGAAATACAAAAAAATTGGCCAGGAGTGGTGGCTCATGCCTGTAATCGCAGCACTTTGGGAGGCCAAGGCGGGCAGATCACCTGAGGTCAGAAGTTCGAGACCAGCCTGGCCAGCATGATGAAACTCCGTCTCTATTAAAAATACAAAAATTAGCAGGCACCTGTAATCCCAGCTATTCAGGAAGGTGAGGCAGGAGAATCGCTTGAACCTGGGAGGTGGAGGTTGCAGTGAGCTGAGATCGCACCATTGCACTCCAGCCTGGGCAACAGAGCAAGACTCTGTCTCAAAAAAAAAAAGAAAAAAGAAATACAAAAAATTAGCCAGGCATGGTGATATCCATCTGTAGCTACTCAGGAGGCTGAGGTGGGAGGATCTCTTGAGCCTGGGAAGTCGAGGCTGCAGTGAGCCATGATTATGCCACTGCACTCCAGCCTGGACTCTGTCTCAAAAATAAATAAATAAATAAATAAAACATCATTGATTTATCTAAGTGCCAGCAATTTGACCTATACTCACTCAGTTGTCCCTCATTCAGTTTTACATGGAGAAAACAGAGGTGTGGAGGGTTAGAGACTTGGTGGGGGTCATGCAGCTGGTGGAGGCGGAGCAGGCACTCTCCCAGTGGTGCTGGAATGGCAGGCCCGTGAGATGGGACCTCCCATCACTGGGATGGCCCCAGGGAAGGCGGTGTCCATCCTTTGACCCCAGGGGCCCCTAGAGCGGGAGCCCAGACAGTCTGGAGAAAGCTGGGAGAAGCCTGACAGAGGGGAGGACAGCGGGGTAGGAGGGGAGGAGAGCTCGGGAGGAGCCGGCATGACTCAGCAGGGCAGGATAAAGATCTTCCAGCCCAGGGAGAGGCAACCCCACTCCTCTGCCAGGGGAGACGGAGTCACAGAGCCCGCGGCATGGGCTGGCCAGGGCAATGGAACATCCTGGGAGAACGGCGGGGAAAGCTCCTGGCGGGCGAGGGAGGAGTGGGGCACCTGGGGGCATCCCTTCTGCCCTGCCCTCCACACACCCGTCACTCAGACACCCTGGCAGATGAGGAGGCCGCGCCCAGCTAGGGCAGGAGAGGGACAGGCAGAAGGCCCCGTTCCTCTCAGCTTCTCTCTGGCTTCCCCGGGAAGCAGGGGGTGTTGAGGGGAGTCCTTTGGGAAGCCTGAGCTGGGTCAGGTGTGGGTGGGGACCCAGGGCAGGGTAGGGCCATTGCTGAGGTCAGAAGAGGCCCTCTGCCTCTGGGTTTCCGCTGACATCACAGCCAGCTTAGGGTGAGGCAGGGCCCTCTGGACTCCTGTCTACTGGAGGGCAAGGGAAAGTGTGTGCATACACACATAGACACACACACACACACACACCCTGCCTTTCCTTCCCTCTTCTGCCCTCGGGGGCCCCAGTGGTGCCTGCACACGCACACTGGAGGGTGTGCACACGAGGCAGTGGAAAGGAGGGCCTCCTCCTGGGGATGCTGAATCCCAGGGAATGTCCTGGGTGGGACCTCTGAACCTACCTAGGGCTCACTTTGCCCTCAGGAAGCAAAGGGAAGCCCTTGCTCTTGTTCTGCTGGCGGGGGTGGTGGTCATCTGACTCCCAGTTTAATGCTCATTCCAGGATTCCCAACTCCCTGCTAATGGAATCCAGAGTTCTAGCTGAGCCCTCCAGTGTGGGAAGACGATGTGAGGCACCTGGCCCATCTGCACATTGCCAGTTCACGTAAGGGGTCGGTGGTGGGCAGGAAACCCAGGTCTCCCTGTGCTCCAGGCCAGGACTCTCCAGGCACTGGAGGACTCTCTTTATGCCCCAAGCAACATCTGAGTGACCTGAAGAGACCAGCTGTGCCAGGCTAGATGCCTCATAGCCAGGGGCACTCAACCAAGTCCTGCTGTTGCTGAAGTCTGTTCCCAGCGCCCGGACTCCTCTTTTCAAGACGTGCCTCTGGCCCCCTTCCCCAGGCTGGCACCTGCATGGTGGAGTTAAAAGAGCATGTTGCTGAAGTTGGATAGCACTGGGTTCCAGTCCTGGTTCTACCACTGCCAGGCTTGTGTGACCTCAGACAAGTGACTCTGTCTTATGAAGCCTCAGGTTCCTCATGTGTAAGTAGGGAAATGATAGCTCCTGTCTCGGAGTTACTGTAAAGATGAAATAAACTAGGCTGGGCGTGGTGGCTCACGCCTGTAATCCCAGCACTTTGGGAGGCTGAGGCGGGCAGATCATGAGGTCAGGAGATCGAGACCATCCTGGCCAACACAGTGAAACCCCGTCTCTAATAAAAATACAAAAAAAAAAAATTACCCGGGCATGGTGGCAGGCACCTGTAGTTCCAGCTACTCGGGAGGCTGAGGCAGGAGAATGGCGTGAACCCGGGAGGCGGAGCTTGCAGTGAGCTGAGATGGTGCCACTGCACTCCAGCCTGGGCGACAGAGCGAGACTCCGTCTCAAAAAAAAAAAAAAAAAAAAAAAAAAACATGAAATAAAATAGCCCGCGAAAGCCTTAGCACTGTGCCTGATGTGGGGAACAGCTGCGTGTGCGTAAACTATTGTTAGTATTTCAGCAAAATAAATGTCAGTGAGAAATACCAGCATCACAGCAGGCTGGAGGAGTCACTGTAGCAGGCATCTGCCTCTCCTCCCAACACGCAGGTCAGCCTCCGCCCCTCCACCCCACCCCCTAGGGCTCCTCTCTGTGTCCCCAGCACCAAAACTTAGGGAATGTTTGGTGAACAAATGAATGAATGAGTGAGTGTCCCTACTCACCTCTGTGGGTTTCTCCAACACACCTGTCAGGAGGGGGCCAGCTAGAGGCTCCCCTAGTTCAGGAACCCGGACACTTCCTGGGCCAGGGTCCCATCGATGCTAATTGTGCAGCTGTGTGCGACATGGTGTTTTGGGTACCTGGAGAACCTTCCTTGGGGATGTCACCATGTGGGGAGGAAGGGTGGGACACTAGCCGGTCCCTGAGCCAACACTGACTCACCCTCCCCCCTTGGAGGGCAGCTCAGTCATCACCTGGTGCCAGCTCTGGCCCCCAGCCAGCCACACTTCTTGAGGGCCTGACCTGCCACCCCCCTGTGGATGGTGAAGCCTGGAGTCTAAAAGGCCAGAGAAGGCAGCAAGCCAGTGGCCCCTCGTCAGCTCACGGACTACTCCCACCATCCCATGGAGAGGAGGGCAGAGGCGGTCAGACCCCATCATACAGAGAGGGGACAGGCTTGTCCCAAGGTCACACTGGCCAACTGGAATGGAGGTTTTCTGACTCCCAGAGTAGCTCTGTGCCCGCTGCAGGGAACACTGAGCTGTACCTGGTGCTACCTTGGCACTTTGCCTGTGGTTGCCACTGCTCTTCTAGCTCAATCCATCCACATTTCTACCCCAAAGCTCTACCTCCTCCAGGAAGTTCTCCTCCCACCATCCTCCTTGGCCCTAAATGGTGGCACTGCCACCTATGGCTGATGTCAGACAGTTTAATGAGTGTCCCTAGACTGTGGAATTCTTTTCTTTTGAGAGAGGGTCTTGCTCTGTTGCCCCAGGAAACAAAGACCATGTGTAGTGGTCATAGCTCACTGCGGCCTCAAACTCCTGGGCTCAAGCAATCCTTCAGCCTCAGCCACCTGATTAGCTGGGACTATAGGCATGCGCCACCATGCTGGGCTAATTTTTAAATTTTTGGTAGAGATGGGGTCTCTATGTTGCCCAGGTTGGTCTCAAATTCCTCAAGGAATCTTCCTGCCTGGGCTTCCCAAAGCGCTGGGATTACAGATGTAAGCCCCAACTGTGACATTCCTAAAGGCAGGGATGGGTTTTCCTTGCCCTCTCTCTGTCGTTAACAGGACCTGGCAGAGACTGAGAAAGTGCCTGCACAATGTACCCCTGGAGCAGACGGAGCGCTTCTCTTTCCCATGCTTGTCTGGAGCTGGGGGGACTGGCGTCTCCTCTAAGCTGTGCCCTCCCACCAGCAACCCCAGATTGTTAGCACTGGAAGGGCCCCTAACAAGATTCTTTTTGAGAGCCACAGGGGAGCAGGAACTTTCCCAAGGTCCTGATTTCCAGCTGGAAATCAGAGGGCAGCCACCTGTCCTGCCCCATCCCACGGAAATCCTGGAGGGGCTACTCCTGCTCCGTCTTTCCTCTCTTCCTTCTTCCCCAAACCCCAGCAGCTACCCCCATTTAGGGACTTGGCAGGATAAAGGCACAGTCTTTATTCCAGCCCCCGACCCAACCCAACTGGCAACTCCCAGCCTGCTGCCTTTGCCCAGGCATGGCAGAGGGGCACTGGCAGCTTGGAGATGGAGCTGCTTTTCCCTTTGGCAGTGTGGAAGGTGGGGGAGGGGAGGGGAGAGGCTTGGCCCCCACTAGGTGAGGGGAGAGGGCAGGGAGGCAAGTCCAGACAAGAGGCAGAGGGAGAACACAACTTTCCCAGCTTTCGGGGTCACTACATTAAGATTCAAAGACAAACTGGGGGCTGGGGGGCTGGGGGGCTGTGTGTAAAGCCAATTGTCCCTGTACCCACCTGGCCTGGGTCCCTGTTTCAGAGCTGCAGCCCTCAGTTCCTGCAAACCAGTGCTTTCTGGCTGCCCCAGGTGGATGTGTGCTGGGGATGGCGTTGTCCACTCCCACCTTCTGCTTCAGTGTCTTCCTCTCCCCGCATCCGCTGCTTCCCCCTCTTCCTCCCAGCTCCCTCCTCCCCTCTTTCTCACTCCCACCCATTTGCCTCTTTGTGTCTCCTCTTTCCTTCCCAGTCTTGCCCCTTCTCTGGTCTCACCCCTCTTCTCTCGCCCCCGCCCCTTTCTTCAGCGCCCCCTCCCCTCTGCTCCCCCGACACTGGGGCTGCTTTCTCCCTGACTCAGCAAGGTGCTTTATAAGGTGCTGAGGGGCTCAGCCAAATCCAAACCACATTGTGCAGACTCCACAAGGAGCGGCTTCGAGGCGGAGGGAGAGGCTGAAGCGGCTCCCCTTCTCGCTCTCCCCTCCTTCTTGGCCCCCTCCCTCTGAAAGGGTAGCAGCTAGGGGGACCTCCTGGCTGGCCTCCGTGCCATGCACCCATGGGCATCTGCCTTCTTGACCTTGGCATGGGCATCAAGAAATCACTGGGCTCATCCATCAGGAATGTCACTGAAACTCCAGAGTCCTGGCTGGTGGGGGCAGGGAGGAGGTGCGGGGGGGGGGGGCAGAGGTAGGCCCTGAGCACTTTTCACAAGGGTCCCTCCAGGCAGTTTTCATCAGAGCTGCTACTGAGGTCCCTCAAAGTCCCCTGCCCCCCACCCCAAGCCAGCTCTCCTTTCCCAGCCCTTTTTCTCCTTGTTTAGGAAAAAAAAAAGGAAGAAAGGAGAGAGAGAGAGAGAGAAGAAAAAAAAGCAAACCCAACAACAAAGTCTGTCCCACTCCAGTGAGGTAATTGAAAACAAACTTCTTCCCCACCCCCCCCACCCCCCCACCTCAGTGCTCGCGGTACAGAGAAGGGAAGAGCTGCCCTGGGACCCAGCACTGGCCATGATCAGGATGCCTGCCCAGGCCACAGGTTGGAGGCGCTGGGGCTGGACTGGCAGAGTGCCCTCCCATTCCAGGGGCACCAGGAAGGAGTGGGAGACAAATCTCTGATGCCACTCCAGGGAGAGGTATCACCTTCCAGGTCTGGCCCACCACTGGCCTCTCCCACTTTGAAACAATAAACAACAACAAAAGCAACTTATTACCCAGTGATTTAATTGGTGGTGTGGCTATAGGGCACCCAAGCCTTGGGGACCACATGACTCTCCCCCAGGAAAATCATGAAGCAGGGCAGTCCCCAGCCCTGGGTGAGAGCTGCCTCCTCTGAGCGTGTTCTCCCCGGCAGCCCTTGGAGAGGGAGGAGGGGACCCCCTCTGGGAGGGTCCAGGCATACCCCCAGGTATCCTGCCCAGCAAATCCCAACCCAGGCCTGCGGGAAGGAGGGGGAGCCCTCACCGCCAAGCCACCCCCACCTCACCACCGGAAAAACCAACAACCCGAAACCCCAAAGGAAGGAGAATGCCAGGGTCTTCATGGGGAAACATTTCACAAATGGGGACGCTCGGGCGGTCCATCGCCTCGAATCGGAGCATTCCCGCTGAGTCACCCAAGAAGCCTGTGGTGTTGAAACTGGTCCGGTGCCTCGTGCTGATTAATGAATTACAAATCCCCCACCCATGTGCATTCTCCCTGGTCACTGGAGGAAGAATGAAGAACCTTGTGAACTTGAGGGAAAAAGTCCCGCCAAGTGGCCTCTTCTCGCCTCTGGGCCGGGCAGTGGGCCTGCGGTGCCCTCTTCCTCCCCCGCAGGGGGCATTGTGAGCTGGTTAGTCACCTGCCCCAGCCCCAGCGCCTCGCTTAGCTCTAGCTTTTGGAAATGGGACAAGCGGCGGGACAATAGGCAGGGGGGGCGGTCAGCCCAGACAAAGGGCAGCAGGAAAAACACCATCACTTGCTCCCAGGCCAGCTCGCTGGCATTTGGGAGAATGTGTCATTGCATTTACTCAAGGGGGAGGAGGAGGGAAGGTTAGAGATGAGGAGGCAGAGGTAGGGTGGGAGCAGGGACCTCGCACAAGCAGAGGTAGGGTGGGATCAGGGACCCCGCACCGGGCAGGGGGCAGGGGGCAGGGGGCGGTGTCCCCAGGCCAACACCAGGGGAGAAGCCCACCCGAAGCCGGCGCTGTCCCCCGGCTCCTGGGAGTCCTCAGACGGACTGATGGCCTCCCCAGCGCTGTCCCCCGGCTCCTGGGAGTCCTCAGACGGACTGATGGCCTCCCCGCCCCCTCCCCCAGGAGGCCCAGGGTGGTACCGCCACAGCCTCGCCTCACCTCACCCCCCCTCGGTGCTGTGGGAGGGAGAGGGAGCCCCAGAAGCCCTCCCTTCCCTCCTCCCCCCTCCTACCCCCACCCCGGGGAGGGCCGCTACAATTTGTGGTTACAGCTTTACACGTCAGAAAAAAAAAAAAAAAAGTTTGCAGAATGTCCCACACCGAAAAAAAAAAAAAATCCGAAACCGAGCGAAAAAAACCTGCGAGTGGGCCTGGCGGATGGGATTATTAAAGCTTCGCCGGAGCCGCGGCTCGCCCTCCCACTCCGCCAGCCTCCGGGAGAGGAGCCGCACCCGGCCGGCCCGGCCCCAGCCCCATGGACCTCCGAGCAGGTAGGAGCCAGGCGGCCGAGGCCCCGGCCCCCGCCCCGCCAAGCAGCCACGAGATCCGGTTCCCGTCCTGCCCTGACCCCCGGGAGCCCCGCGCCGGGGCTGGGCCAGGGAGCTGGGCTCGGGCCGGGGGAGGCACGGCTGGGCGCCCTCGAGAGGGGCCGGGCGGGGACGCGGCATTCCTGGAGTCCGCACGGCGGGGCCAGGAGGTGGCCGGGAGCGGCGGGGAGCCCGGACGATCGCAGACCTGGGGAGGCGGCAACCTGGAGCCCCAGCGAGGCGGGTCGTAGGAGCCGCAGCCCCTGAGCCCCGCGCACCAGTCGGGGCCAGAGAGTCCGAGGCGGGGAGCGAGGCTGCGGGTGGGAGGAGGGGCTGGGAGAGGAAGAGGGAGGGAGGCCGGGGGAGCCCGAGGCCGGGCGGCGGGAGGCGAGGGGAGGCCGACACCTCGGGCCGCGCCGCTCTCCCTCCCCGGCCCGCCGGGAGGGGTAGGAGGGCGGGCGGGAGGAAGGGCGGGCGGCGGAGAGGAGGGCGGAGGGCAGCGCCGAGCCTGGCTGGGCCGGGCCGGACGGGCCGAGCCGCGCCTTCCTAGCTACGCGCCGCGCGGCCGGAACCCTCCATGGTGCCCACGGCCGGGGAGCCGGCGGCAGGTAGGGGCGGCGGGCGGCGGCCGCGAGTCCCCCGGGCCACCGTGGCCTGGGAGTGATTATTGTTTGGCGGGGGGCTGGCGCAGCCGGGCCGGACCCGGCAGGAAAAAGTGTCACTGGCCAGGGAGCGGCGGGAGCAGCGGCTCAGCCCGGGCAGGAGGGGAGTTGACGCGCGGGAAAGGGCAGCGCCGGGCAGAGCCCGGAGCCCGGTGCCCCGGACCCCGCCCCCGCCCCCGCCGCGGGGAAGGAGCGACCGGGCGGGAGGGGGCGGGGCCGGGGGCGCCGAGGCCACACAGGGGGAAGGCGCAGCGCCGGGAGGGGTCCCAGAGCGAGAGGTCACCGCCAGGAGGGAGGGCCAGCTGGCAACCGCCGCCGTGCAGCTTCCCGGCCGAGCCCCTCGAAGGAAACCTTCGAAAGAGTCCCCGGGGCTCGCCAGAGGTCCCCTCATGCTTGCTCTCCCCACCCGCCTTCCTTTCCACAACTCCGTGCTGGGCTTCTGGAGCCCTCCCCACAGACCCCCCCCAATCCCAGAGGACCCCTGTTCCCCCAGCTCCCAGCCTGGCCCTCCCCCCGGGGTGTGAGGGGCTACCAGGAGAGGAGGGGAGACGGGCGGGTGCAGGCTAAGCCTTGGAGAGAGGCTAGGGGTGGGGGGCACTGGGCACGCTGCTCTACTGGGTCCTCCTTCTCTGACCCTAACCCAGGGACACCTCTGTGCTTTCACTGACCCCGACTGACCTCCGACACAGCTCGGGAGCACACGTTGCCCCTCACACCGGACAGGATGCGAATACATATTCCCCTAACAGACCAGACGCGCTCCTGGCCAGCTCAGACACCCTCGCTGCCCTGGAGCCACACACTCCACCGGGGAGGAAGCAGAGATGGCAATTGTCACCCGGCAGCCCCAGAAGTGACACTGCTGATGGGTGCAATGGCTCCCTGTCCCCTTCATTCACAGACCCACACTCTTGTCCGTCACACTTCTGCACACCACCCCTGCACGCCACCCCTGCACACCAGCCACTGACTCACTGACACTTCACATTCCTCCCCAGGTCCCACCTCTTGTGCACACCTGGCTCCTGCACTCTTCCCCCCCCCCCCCCACGCCCCTCTTGATAACAACACCCTTTCCAATTCACCCACCACTGCCCTGGACTCCTCCTTCACTGCTCCTCCTGCCTCTGGCTCTCAGTGGGCTGCTGGGCTCCCCGCTGGCTCCCCGCTGGCCTCCCTGAGCACACCCATGGCCCTCTTGCGGCACAATCAGGAACCCTCTCACTCCAGCCAAAGCCCAACTCCTGTCTCGCTTGCTTGGTTACTGACTTCATAAGGCAGTGGGGCTGGCCCACCCTCAGCTTCTTCCCCTGGGCCTCAGTGACCTCTGTCATTTAGGCTGGAGGAGAAGGGCACAAAGGGGGATGCTGGAGAGGAGAGGAGAGATGAAGCCCCGTGTGTTTCCTCTAGGAGGAATTGAGCTTGCATAGTGTGACCTCCTTGTGCAAGCCCACAGTCACCAGACGAATTGGTGGCAAAGCTAGGTCTCCCAATTCCCAGGCCCATGTGTCCCCACTCACCAAGCTACTTCTCAGTGGCCTGGGGGAAAGGGAACCAAGGAAAAGGCAGAAGGGAGAGAAGTAAGAGAGGGGAAGGCAGCAGCCCAGAGGGTGGAAGGAAGATGGGTTTCTGTGGGCCTTTGCCTGGGAAGGCAGGTCAGGACACACCCCTAGGGCAGTTTCCTACCGTCACAATGCCTGGACCTCACCCACTCCATCCCTAGCCCACTCCTCACCCACTCTGCCCGCCTAACCCACTCCATCCCTCAATTCCCCTCAACAGACCCCTCCAACCGCAGCCAGCGCTGGTCCTGGTCTGGCCTTTCCTCCTGGCTCCCATATTCAGCCCAGCCTGAGGCCACCATGCCCCACCTCTGGAGCTCTGCAGTGCCTCCCTGGCTGCAACATTTAGGGCTTACAGTTCTTAGCGTAGCTCTTATAGTCCCAGGTGCAGAGACTCCCATTGACTTGTCCTACCACCCTAACCACCCTGGCACATCTGCATGGCTGAACTCTCACCCTCACTGGGAAAGGTCAGCCTGGGGGTGTCCAGGCCAGGGACTGAGGGGCAGCTGGCTAAAGTGGCTAAAGACATGTGCTCACGGGTGCGCCTGCCTGTGCAGCTGTCTGGGTGGCCAGTCACTTCCTTGGGCTAAGAGAGAGAGAGAGAGAGTGTGTGTGTGTGTTCATGAGGAGAGCCTTGGTTCCTAGGGCCCAGGGATCTGGATGAAATTAGGGGCTGGCCGGGGGTGGGGGCCAGGATAGGGGGTGGGGGGCTGTTGCAGGAAACGTGAGCTGTACTCCTTAGCTCCTCACGTGCTCAGCCGGATTTATAAACACACAGAGAAGACGGGATGTAAACAATCAGTGGGCAGCAGCCAGAGGCAGAGCTGGGGTGGGGGCCGGGCTGGGGGCCAGGACTGGTGGGGAGGGGGAGAGGGGGACCTAGGACACAGCCCCAGTGGCCGGGGTCCACCTGCACAACATGAGCCTGAGGGAGGATGGATGAGGGCTCCAGGAAGCCCACCACGCACTCTCCTCAGGAGGCAGGCGAGCTGTGCTGGGTTCCCGAGCTCACGACTAAACCGCAGGTGTTCACGCCACGCTGCTTTCCCTCCTGCTGCCTGAGACACGGGCATGGCTTTGCCCAGAGTGGAAGCTGTCATAGCAGGGGCAGAGCCCTGTCCTTCTACCCCCGCTTTCTTTTCTCCTAACCTCTTCTCCCTCTGGATTCCTGAGAACCCTTCCCTCTTTCTGGTTCTGTGGGCCGTCGGATCCTTCTGTTCTCCCCTGCCCCCCACCCGCAGCCTGCAACGACACAGTTACCTCAGAACTGAAATATTCCTGGAAACACTGGCCTCGTCTGGTTAATTTCATGAGCCGTTTTTTCTGCCCAGATGACTTAGTTCTTGTCTATCCAAAGGCTTCTCCCCCTGCTGTCCCTGTGTAGGGAGCTGATCTCCCCTAGGGATGTCCCACAGGGCTCAGAATGGGAGAGGGTAAGTTCTGAGCTGGGTTCCTGACTGTACCTCTTGGCCATGACAAAGGCAGAGCCTAGAACTCCGGCCAGCATGTGGGTAAAGAGGGAAGCCTAGCTCCCAGCTCCGGCTTCAGTTGGGACCCTTGGTCTCGCCACTAACTTTGAGTGAAGCCAGACTCGATGCTGAAAGCGACCTCAAGGCTGGGAGGGCCGCTGCCCAATTCAGCAGGTCTCCAATCTCCAAAACTAATGCTACTCTGTACCCATAGGATCCTAGAGGTGACTGCCAGATCCCTAGGCTTGGAGTTGTGTTGAGATGTGAGGAACAGGGAGGAGAAAGGAACTGAGTCAGGCAAGAGCTGGGGATAGAAAGGAAGAGTGAGGAAAGCAGCGTCCAGGAGGAAGCCACAAGCTCAGAGGGGACAGGAAAGGGTGAGCTGGTCTCCCCAGGGAGCAGTTGAGTGCCTGACCCTACTCTCTGTCCTAAAACACACGCGTGTACACACACTCACACTTGCCTCAAACCAAGACCCTGTGACTTGTGGTACCCCACCGCCACGCTCCCTTAGTAAAGCCGGCCAGTCACACATCTGAAAGAGTCCAGACTGACCAGGTGGGCCACTGCCGAAGTCCTCACTGACCCCTGTCCTCCATAAGAGATGTTTTATACAAATGGAGTCTTGCATCCTTCCTAGTTATTAGCCCTCTCCAAAACTCTGCCCCAGCACTGTGATTAGACCTAACCTAGTCTTCATTCTTTCTTGAATCCAAATCCCATCCTAACCATGGGCAAAGCGTTATACCTATCTAAGTTATTTCTGCCTATCAAAGCAACCTATGTCGTTATAGAAAAATCTGAGAGTATAAAATATGAACTATAGGGGTGGTGGAAAGAGAAGGTGGCAGCAAAAAAAAAAAAAAGGAAAAAAAAAGAACTATAGGAAAGAAACCACTCATGACCTCACACCTATTCAAGCTGAAAACCCAAACTAGCCCTGCTCTTCATAACATGACAAGCAGCGCCCCATCTGATACCTAAACCGACCAAGTCACAGCCCTCCAACTCACCCTCTGCCTGCCCAGACCTCACCACATCCTTGCTGGACTCAAACCTCAACCGCACTAAATCAACCAAATCCCAAGTCTAAACTAATCTGAAACTTTTAAAGTAACCCAGTCCTTAAACCTAACCTAGCCCAATGCCAATTATATCTACCCTAGCCAAACCCTAACTGCCTTTGCCAGTCCAAAGTGTCCACTGAATCCTCACCTTGGTCCTCACTTAAAATCCCAGAAAAGCGTATTTCCCCACTGCCCACATCCCTCCTTACAGCACCCAACCCTGGCCTCTGGACTCCTGGTATCCTGGGATGTCCAAACTCCACAGTGCCATCAGCCAACAAGCCCGACTCGTCAAATGCACCTCTCTCCCTTCCTGTCCCCACCCTCGCAGGCTGATGGAAAGGCCTCATTGAAGTCCAACTTTTCCCCACCTAACACCAAGAACGGGGTGAACCTCCACACTGCCACCGTTCCCTGAGAGTGAGCACTAAATCTCCTTCAATCTAACCCCACCCTACACTTCCCACACTCAGGAATCACATCCTAGAATATACCCAAAACTAAGCCCCATAAGGCAGCCCGACCCTAGTGGTCTAACCCTATACCTTGCTTCCTATGGGTGAGTCTGTTCTTGGCGGCCGCCTCTCTCCTGCTTCCTCCCTTAGGGCTGACTGTGCTCAGCCTGCCAGCTCTGACATGTGCTGTCTCCCACCCTCTGACTCCCCTCAAGCTGCAGTGGGACTGGAAGACTGGCAGGAAGCTAGGGTACAACTGGAACACAGGCAGGTCGACCTGCAGTCCCTAGGCCTGGCCCCGTCCCTCCATGTACACACATATACATGTTGGCACACACACAGTGGCACACATGCCAAAGACTCTCTCAGCTGACACACAGATCCATTCTCAAGTGTCTACTGATAGACACTCATGCGTGCCAAGTCCTCATCCTCAAACATACACATGCCTCTCTTTCTCTCCCGTCTTGCCAGGAGTGTTTCCCCTCCTCCATCCCCTCTGCCTCCCATCTGGTGTCCCACCCTCACCCCCCTCCCAGCCCAAGGTGGGGACAGACACCTGAGGGGCTGCCAGCTGCTTCCCCGTGTGGGCCCGGGCCGCGCTCATGCTTCTCGTCCATCCTGCCCACAGGGGACTCGTGGGGGATGTTAGCGTGCCTGTGCACGGTGCTCTGGCACCTCCCTGCAGTGCCAGCTCTCAATCGCACAGGGGACCCAGGGCCTGGCCCCTCCATCCAGAAAACCTATGACCTCACCCGCTACCTGGAGCATCAACTCCGCAGCTTGGCTGGGACCTATGTGAGTATCCAGCATAGGAGTCTGGGAGTTGGGGAGGAGTGAGAAGTTGGGGAAAGACAGTCCTAACCGTGGAGGGTTCTGGTAAATGATGGGGTGAGGAGGGGCTCTTTGGCTCCCACCAGTCCCCCTGTCTGGTCTATCTCCTGCCCTTCCCTCTTAGGTGGCCCCCCCACTTCCCCATCCCTGGCCCCAGGACTAGGCATGTGGGCAGGCCTCGCACCCGCCTTGGCCCATTGCCCCACTGGCTGCCAGCCCAGCCGCCCGCCTCCCCCTGGGGGCCGGGGAAGTCTCCTCTGTTTACACCGTGTTGTGGTGTCTCTTGCGCGGGCGGGGTTGGGTGGGGACGGAGGGGCCCCACCTCCCATGCCTGCGTTCCAGCTCGCCTCTGCCCCCAAACCTGGGGCCCTGCTGCTCTGGACCCAGGGGCCTCCCTTCCGTCTGCCTCTCCCATCCTAGCTGGGCCTCCTAGGGGGGTCATGGGGGAAGGGGACTGTAGGGAACCCAGGCAGTAGTGGCAGGGGGTTTAGGGTGTGGATGGAGGTTATGCTGTAAGGATTTGGGGGTGGTCCAGAGGTGTTCAGAGAGCCCAGGAGAGAAGGAAGGAGGGTCGGAGGAGCCGAGGACCATGGGGAACTGGCCCCCTCTTCCCGTGTTCCTCTTCCACATCCCAGACCCTACTCTGGAGCCAGGGAAAGAAAAGGGAGGAGGGTGGCGGGGGAGCTGGCTCCAGCCCCAGGATACACCGAGGAAATTAGTTTGTCTCTGTGCTTGTCAGCGTGTGAACCTCCCCCTGGGCCCTTGCCTATCCCAGGCCTCTCCCCTTGCTTCTCCCTTCTTTCCCAGTTATACATCTCCCTCATCCCTTTCCCTGGGCCCCAGCCGCTCCCCCGAGGGTTGGAAAGGGCTCTGCCCTCTTCCCTATACCATGCTGTCTTCCATAGCCTTCCTTCTGTCCTACTCATGAGACTGCCTCCATTTCTTCCTTCTGCAACCCTGCTCCTATCAGCTGAACCCTTCTTTCGGAGTGTTAGTGAGTACTCGTCTCTCCCCAGCCCCTCAGCTGGTGGGCCTGGGTGTGTCAGCAGCAAATGGGGCTCTGGTGCCAATGGGCCACTCTCATCTCTCTCTTGTTCCTTGTGCAGAAAACCTTTGCTTCACTCCACTGCCCTCTCTAGTTCCCAACCCTTTTTCTCTCCTGGCTTTCCCTGCCAAATTTCTCGAAGGAGTGGTCTACACCCTCTGCCTCCACTTCCTCTCCACCCACTCACTTCTTAACCCCCTGCAATCTGGCTTCCAGGCCCCAGCAATGGTTCTCTCCAAGGTCGTCAGGCACCTCCTTGCCAAGCCCGACAGTGTTTTGAAGGCTCATTCTCCTTGCTGTCTGTTTTGCAGCCACACTGCTGAGCGCTGCTGCCTTCTCGAACTCCTCTTCCTTGGTCTCTGCACTCTCCTGGGCCACCTTCTACCTCTCCAGCTCCTCCAGGCTCCTCTTCCTCTCTGTCCTGCCCCCACAGCGGGCACTCTCCCAAGGTTTGCCCACCCAGCCAATCAGCACGTCCTTCCTGAGCGTCTTGTGCGTCTCCTCCTCCTCCTTTTTCTACGCCTCTCCATTGGAGAGCTCACCACCGCCACTGCTTCAACTGTCACCTGCATACAAATGATATCCTTATTGGAGAAACTCGGGGAGGCCATGAACAAATAAGCCTAGCATGGAGACAGGGCCAGTGGCAGGGGACACAAAAAATAGAAACTTTGGGAGCAGGTATCTCCTCGGTGGTGAGCCAGCGGCTCTGCCCTCCTCCTTCCCCATCACCCTCTCCTTTTCACAGCTGAACTACCTGGGCCCCCCTTTCAACGAGCCTGACTTCAACCCTCCCCGTCTGGGGGCAGAGACTCTGCCCAGGGCCACTGTTGACTTGGAGGTGTGGCGAAGCCTCAATGACAAACTGAGGCTGACCCAGAACTACGAGGCCTACAGCCACCTTCTGTGTTACTTGCGTGGCCTCAACCGTCAGGCTGCCACTGCTGAGCTGCGCCGCAGCCTGGCCCACTTCTGCACCAGCCTCCAGGGCCTGCTGGGCAGCATTGCGGGCGTCATGGCAGCTCTGGGCTACCCACTGCCCCAGCCGCTGCCTGGGACTGAACCCACTTGGACTCCTGGCCCTGCCCACAGTGACTTCCTCCAGAAGATGGACGACTTCTGGCTGCTGAAGGAGCTGCAGACCTGGCTGTGGCGCTCGGCCAAGGACTTCAACCGGCTCAAGAAGAAGATGCAGCCTCCAGCAGCTGCAGTCACCCTGCACCTGGGGGCTCATGGCTTCTGACTTCTGACCTTCTCCTCTTCGCTCCCCCTTCAAACCCTGCTCCCACTTTGTGAGAGCCAGCCCTGTATGCCAACACCTGTTGGGCCAGGAGACAGAAGCTGTGAGCCTCTGGCCCTTTCCTGGACCGGCTGGGCGTGTGATGCGATCAGCCCTGTCTCCTCCCCACCTCCCAAAGGTCTACCGAGCTGGGGAGGAGGTACAGTAGGCCCTGTCCTGTCCTGTTTCTACAGGAAGTCATGCTCGAGGGAGTCTGAAGTGGTTCAAGTTGGTGCAGAGGCGCTCATGGCCTCCTGCTTCTTGCCTACCACTTGGCCAGTGCCCACCCAGCCCCTCAGGTGGCACATCTGGAGGGCAGGGGTTGAGGGGCCACCACCACACATGCCTTTCTGGGGTGAAGCCCTTTGGCTGCCCCACTCTCCTTGGATGGGTGTTGCTCCCTTATCCCCAAATCACTCTATACATCCAATTCAGGAAACAAACATGGTGGCAATTCTACACAAAAAGAGATGAGATTAACAGTGCAGGGGTGGGGTCTGCATTGGAGGTGCCCTATAAACCAGAAGAGAAAATACTGAAAGCACAGGGGCAGGGACAGACCAGACCAGACCCAGGAGTCTCCAAAGCACAGAGTGGCAAACAAAACCCGAGCTGAGCATCAGGACCTTGCCTCGAATTGTCTTCCAGCATTACGGTGCCTCCTCTCTGCCCCCTTTCCCAGGGTATCTGTGGGTTGCCAGGCTGGGGAGGGCAACCATAGCCACACCACAGGATTTCCTGAAAGTTTACATTGCAGTAGCATTTTGGGGTATAGGGTGGCAGCTCCCCAAGGCCCTGCCCCCCAGCCCCACCCACTCATGACTCTAAGTGTGTTGTATTAATATTTATTTATTTGGAGATGTTATTTATTAGATGATATTTATTGCAGAATTTCTATTCTTGTATTAACAAATAAAATGCTTGCCCCAGAACTTAGTCTCTTTGCCCAGCCTCACCCCTCCTGGTGCTCATCAGACTCTTGCCACCCCTGGCTCCCACTCCCTGCTTGCCTCTGGTGGAGCTGCACAGAGCTCTGGGAAGAGGCCCTCTTCCTCCCCGCACTGGGGCGATGGGCGCACCTCAGACTTACCCACTGCTGCTGCCACCACCAACCCCTTGATCCCTCAGTCCTCCCACACAGCTTCTGTCCACCCCAGGTTTCCCTCACCCCACCTTTGCTAAGTCTTCCTCACCTTTCTGGGATTCGGTTTTCTTTCTTTCTTTTTTTTTTTTTTTTGAGACAGAGTCTCGCCCTGTCGCCCAGGCTGGAGTGCAGTGACGCGATCTCGGCTCACTGCAAGCTCCGCCTCCAGGGTTCATGCCATTCTCCTGCCTCAGCCTCCTGAGTAGCTGGGACTACAGGCGTCTGCCACCACGCCCGGCTAATTTTTTGTATTTTTAGTAGAGACAGGGTTTCACCGTGTTAGCCAGGATGGTCTCGATCTCCTGACCTCATGGTCCGCCCGCCTCGGCCTCCCAAAGTGCTGGGATTATAGGTGTGAGCCACCGTGCCCGGCCTTGGTTTTTCTTTGAGAGAGTCTTACTCTGTTATCCAGGCTGGAGTGCAGTGGCGTGATCTTGGCTCACTGCAATCTCTGCTTCCTGGGTTCAAATGATTCTCATGCTTCAGCCTCTCGAGTAGCTGGGATTACAGGGGTGCACCACCATGCCCGGCTTTTTTTGTATTTTTAGTAGAGACGGGGTTTCACCATGTTGGCCAGGCTGGTCTCAAACCCCTGACCTCAGGTGATCCACCTACCTCAGCCTCCCAAAGTGCTGGGATTACAGGCGTGAGCCACCTCGCCTGGCCAGCCTCACCTTCCTGGATTGCATTAATGGTCTCACAGGTCTGCCTTCCCACCTTGAATTTCTATTTCTGCCCTCTGGCCCAGCCTCCCTATGATGAGCAAAGCTATTCATCTGTGCTTCTGGTGCTCTACCCTGAGCAGTCAGCCCCTGGGCTTCACTCCCCAGCTTCCCCAGGACTCCTGCCTGTCTCTGTCCACTGGGGCTTCAGGAGCAGTGACCCTCACTTCAACACCCTTCCTTTCTTCAGGAGGGAAACAGACTGTGACCAAGTCACAATCCTCAGCTGTAAATGCTACTCCTCTCTCTCCAATGTAAGATAGCATATTCAGGAAAAGAGAAAAATTCAAATTGTGAGAGAATGGGATAGATGCTATTCAAGGGATGCCCTAAGCTCAAATCTCAGACTCACAAATTTTGAGTGACCAGTTTCCCCATCAGTAAAGTGGGGATAATTAAATACCCTTCTAAGACTGCTGGAAAGGATAACAGGAACAACAAAGGGCAGATGCTTGGCTGTAGCAGCAGCAGCTGTAGTCATTACAGATTACTTAGGCTCTAGCAGCATGTCATGACACTTTAGTTAGGAACCACTGGGTAAGTCAATGAATGAATAGCTCCCAGGTAATACATGGATATTTTATGGACCTTGAGAGCTTGTTTGGAAGTTCTAGCATGGGAGCGAGGCTACTCGTATACCCTTGACGGAAGACTGATCCTCCTCTATCAGGGATGGTCGTCCTCAACAGAGCACACAGCTTCGGGAGGGATGCACGAGGAGCTGTGAGGGAGGACGAGGACACCCGCCTAGACAGCCAGATCAGCCGAATCAACCCTGGTGATCAATGGGGTGACAGATGTCACAGCCAGATCATCCTCACATCCTACATGGATATTTTATAAGGGCCTCCTGGAGATAATGCCTTAAGCGAAGAAAGTAAGAAATGATGGCAATGTCAATCAGTTGACAAATATTTTCAAGATCTAATTACCTGCCTGTGGTGTAGAAAAGCCAAAAGAAGCCTAAAACCTAATTTGGCTCCTGCCCTTATGGAGCTTCTAATCTACTTGGGAAGAAAAGACCAATGTACCTGAAATAATAAGGGCCACAGGCATAACTGTGCGATGCAGACACAGAACTGCCAGCAAGTGCAAGAATCACTAGAAAAAGGAGAGGTCAGAGTGTAGGTGCAGGAGCTACTAACTTGCCTGTGGGTGAGGCAAGCCAGCTCTGCTGAATGGCCCTGAGTCATCTGGCCCAAGTTAGAGGGCACATGCCCCACCCTGAGGGGTCCGGGCTCCTCAGGTTGAGACATCTGCCTAGGCATGGCCAAGGGCACCTGCAGACCCTGCCCCCTGCATAACAAGACAGAAAGGAGAGGGTATCAGGGCTGTCTCCACACATAGTCAAAATAAGCTGTGGCCTGTGATATGCAAAGCATTAAGTAGGGGCTATAAGGAATACAGAGGTAAAGGAGGAGGTCTTATCATCAGAGAGCTTACACAGTACTATCCTGTTGAGTTTCTTGGGGACAGCTTTTGAGTCTTCTTCTACTCACTATACCAGCACCCAGCTTAGACTCCATCCAAAAGAAGGTGCTCAATGAGTGTGTTGGACAAAACAATCTAGAAAAGGGAATAGAAACCCTTCCCTGAATGGTAGAATACAAGGCAGAACTCGATTAAATGCAGAAAGATCCAGGCAAAATACTACAGAAGACTAGGAAAGAGAGACTGCATCTAGTTAGGTGAAGGCCCTCTAGGCTGTGAGCCCTATTAGGGGAGAAAACAGCATCTGAAGTTATTGCTGACTTCCATAGCTGTATTTCCAGTGCAGAGCACACAGCAAGTGCTCAATAGTTACCTTTTCCATAAATGCATGTGGTGGGATTTGACACCATTCTTGGAGGATGGGCAGAATTCAGACAGATGGAGATGGGGCAGAATAAGAGTTAGTTAAGTGTGGCCGGGCACGGTGGCTCACGCCTGTAATCCCAGCACTTTGGGAGGCTGAGGTGGGCGGATCACCTGAGGTCGGGAGTTCGAGACCAGCCTGATCAACATGGAGAAACTCATCTCTACTAAAAATACAAAATTAGCCGGGCGTGGTGGCACATGCTTATAATCCCAGCTACTAGGGAGGCTGAGACAGGAGAATCGCTTGAACCTGGGAGGCGGAGGTTGCGGTGAGCCGAGATCATGCCATTGCACTCCAGCCTGGGCGACAGAGTGAAACTCCAACTCAAAAAAAGAGTTAAGTGTATTTGTCTTTCTCTTTTTCTTTTTATTTATTTATTTTTTTTTTTTTGAGATGGAGTCTTGCTCTGTCACCCAGGCTGGAGTGCAGTGGCGTGATCTCGGCTCACTGCAAGCTCCGCCTCCCGGGTTCACGCCATTCTCCTGCCTCAGCCTCCCGAGTAGCCAGGACTACAGGTGCCCACCACTGCGCCCGGCTAATTTTTTATATTTTTAGAAGAGATGGGGTTTCATCGTGTTAGCCAGGATGGTCTCGATCTCCTGACCTCTTGATCCACCCGCCTCGGCCTCCCAAAGTGCTGGGATTACAGGCGTGAGCCACCGCACCCGGCGTATTTGTCTTTTTCAAGCAAATAACATCTTGAGGGCAAGGCCCACGATTTATTCATCTTTGCATCCCTACAGCATTTTAGTGTTTTGTTGTTTTTTTCTTTTGAGATGGAGTCTCGTTCTGTCACCCAGGCTGGAGTGCAGTGGCACGATCTCAGCTTACTGCAACCTCCGCCTCCCAAGTTCAAGAAACTCTTCTAGCTCAGCCAACCAAGTAGCTGGGATTACAGGCGTCCACCACCATGCCTGGCTAATTTTTGTATTTTTAGTAGAGACAGGGTTTCACCACATTGGCCATGCTGGTCTTAAACTCCTGACCTCAAGTGATCTGCCCACCGTGGGCTCCCAAAGTGCTTGGATTACAGGCATGAGCCACTGTGCCCAGCCCTACAGCATTTTAGTGTAATGCCTGGCACAGTAAAACTTTGATAATTTTTTTTTCTTTTTTTTGAGCCAGAGTCCCGGTCTGTCCCCAGGCTGGAGTGCAATGGCACGATCTTGGCTCACTACAACCTCCACCTCCCAGTTCCAGCAATTCTCCCACCTCAGCCTCCTGTGTAGCTGGAATTACAGGCGTATGCCACCACATCGACTATTTTTTTTTTTTTTGTATTTTTTTAGTAGAGATGGGGTTTCACCATGTTGTCCAGGCTGGTCTTGAACTCCTGATCTCAAGTGATCCCCCTGCCTCGGCCTCCCAAAATGCTGGGATTATAGGCATGAGCCACTGTACCCAGCCAAACCTTGACAATTTGACTTAAACTGATTTAAAGAGTGTCAAGACATCAGTTAATAGGGTTGCTATATTAGAGAAAAATTTAAAAAGTGTGTGTCAAGACGATAGTGTTTTGGAAATTGACAGAAAAGGCCAGGCACAGTGGCGCACACCTATAATCCCAGCACTTTGGGAAGCTGAGGCAGGAGGCTCACTTGAGCCCAGGAGTTCAAGACCAGCCTGGTCAAAATGGCAAAACCCTGTATCTACAAAAAACACAAAAATTGGCCAGGCGCGGTGGCTCACGCCTGTAATCCCAGCACTTTGGGAGGCTGAGGCGGGCGGATCATGAGGTCAGGAGATCGAGACCATCCTGGCCAACATGGTGAAACCCTGTCTCTACTAAAACTACAAAAATCAGTTGTATGTGGTAGCGCACGCCTGTAGTCCCAGCTACTCTGGAGGTGAGGCAAGAGAATCGCTTGAACCCAGGAGGCGGAGATTGCAGTGAGCCGAGATGGCACCACTGCACTCCAGCCTGGTGACAGAGCGAGACTCCATCTCAAAAAAACCCAAACAAACAAAAAACAAAACAAAACAAAATTAGCCAGGTGTGGTGGCGCACCTGTGGTCCCAGCTACAAGGGAGGCTGAGGCAGGAGGATCGCTTGAGCCTGGGAGGTCGAGGCTGCAGTAAACTGTGATCACACCACTGCACTCCAGCCTAGGTGAAGGAAGGAGCTGATCAACAGTCTCAGATGCCCCAGAGGAGCTCAAGAAGAATGCTGAGCAAAATCCACTGGCTTTGGCAATCAGGAAGTCTCAGGCAACCTTTGTGAAACAGCAGGTGAGAGGCAGCCACCGAGTTGTGAGATTAATGAAGGCCATGGTGGGCAGAAGTAGAAGGGGTAAATCAAGTCCCTCAGAGTTTGCTGGTTAAGAGACCAGGCGCAGCAGCTTGCACCTGTAATCCCAGCACTTTGGGAGGCCAAGGAGGGCGGATCACATAAGGTCAGGAGTTTGAGACCAGCCTGGCCAACATGGCCATCTCTACTAAAACTATAAAAATTAGCCAGGCCTGGTGGTGCATGCCTGTAATCCCAGCTACTCAGGAGGCTAAGGCAGGAGAATCGCTCGAACCTGGGAGGTGAAGGCTGCAGTGAGCCAAGATCCCACCACTGCACTCCAGCCTGGGCGACAAGAGCGAGACTGTCTCAAAAAACAAACAAACAAAAAAACACCATCTAGAAAGGTTAGCAAGATCACAGAAGGGTTTTGTTTGTTTTGTTGTTGTTGTTGTTAAATAGAAGTGATCTAAACATGTTATTGCTGAGTGAGTAGGGGGCGGGTGGAGAAAAATGGGGAGGTTTAGAGAATGGAATAAGGAGACAACCAGAGGAGAGCCAAAGGGTGTCTGGGCAGCCAAATAGAACCCAGTGATATCAGCAGGCACCTTTGCCGTGGACCTGTCACCATGGGCAGTGACATTCCTTAGCATTTCAGAGGGAGGGACAGACTGGAGAAGAGGGCATTTTCCAAGGCTGAGGATTGGCAAGGCAGGAATGGCAGAGAATCAAGGGGGATTCTAGGCTGCTGGAAACTACTGGAATTGGCTGGGAGCCAGAGCCAGGCAGTAAGGGAAAAGTGGTCAGTGGAGGGAAACAGAGGAGGGGAATAGGCTGGGAGAAGAATCCTGAATGGGGAGCGCTGGGGTTCCTGCATGCTGAGGACGCAGAACGCTCCCACGGTGGCGGTGGCGTGGTGGAGGGAGAGGGGGATGAGAGCACCATCAGAGAGGGCACTTCAGAGTGTGAGTTCTTGAACTCTCTCAAATAGCCCCTAATGATGGTGACAGGGGATGTGAGCTGCTCCTTCGTGTTTTGGCACTGCGTCCCACAGGCATCTTGTGAAAATGCCAGCACCACAGCACAGGGAGCACCTGGTAGATCACAGGGCACTGGCGTTTTCTGTGAGTGAGTCATTGGTTTTCCATCCAGAGCTGCTTCAGGAGATCCAATGAGTTTTGTTGGTTATCGAGGTTTTACCTCACAAGAATGGCCTTAGAGTCAGAGGCCCAGAGGCTAACATGAGACTCTAAGGCATTGCAATGTCAAAGGGTGGAGGGTGTGTTATCTCTAGTATTCCTCATGTCCCCACAAGGATCGGGAGAGTGGGCAAGAGAAGACCCTCCTCTCCATCATCTCCAGATAGAATGTAAGGATTAGAAATCTTGTCATCATCTTGGGTGCTTAGAAACACACCTATGTTTGAAAGAATGAGCATAAAATGGAGAACTATCACTTGAGGCAGGGGCAACCTCTGGGGGAAGTGGGGCTAGAGGAGGGTCTGATGGGAGATGGCACAATACTCAGATCTTGCCAGTTTTCCACTTTTGCAAAGACTGACCTACCGTCCAAGACTTACAGGCCGCCTCATGATATGAGAGGCTCATTCAAGCACTGAGTTTACACACACATGCACACACACACTCTCACTTGCCACAGCCACCCTAAATGGGGAAGGGCAAAGGGAGGCCCTCTGTTCCCCTTAACCTAGAGGGCAAGGGCTAGTGACTCAGTCCTGGCTGGGCACTCCGATGGGCAGCTCCCTCTCAGCTTCCCCTTCTGCTGTGGAGCTACAACTGTCCCTGCCTTTGTTCCTTCAATTCTCAAGCTCCCTGACTCAGCCTCATTCCTGAACTTCCCAGCAGGGGACAAAGCCCTTGTCAGTGGGGTGGTGTGGGGGCAGTGGCAGTGAGGGGATTCTGGGGGAAAGCTGTAGAGTCAGAGTTCCAGTCCTTTTCCCAGTCTCAACCTTCAGGGTCCCTCAGCCTTGCCAGTTCAGTGGTCACCTCTAGGCTCCTCCCCAACTTGCCCAGATCTCTCTCTGAGGCCAGACTGATGGGGTGGAAATGGTTAACTAGAACCTTCCTCCCACCCAGCTGGGCAAAGTCTGACACCTGGTGGCCAAGGTGAGTAATGGCCAGAAGGCCCCTTTTCAAGTCTTCCCGGAACTGCTCCAGAGCCTGGATGGCCAAGGTGAAAGAGGAGGTGACTAGAGAAGGTGTGGAGGGTGGTAGGAGCAGGACAGAAGAAGCAGTGGTAGAAAAACCCAGAGACCCCATCCTTTCCCCTCAAGCTGCTGCGATGGAAGCACATTAGGCCAGAGAACCTGGACCAGGGGAAGAGGGAGTGTCTGGGAAGGCAGTGAGGGACTAGGAAGGACTGCCTGAAAGAATTCTGGCCCACAGGGTGAGGAATGGGGCCCACGGTGTGTGAGTATGTTGGGGGCCGGGGCCAGGGGTATTCTGGCTGCCCAGAATCTCCTGAGTGGGACTGACTTTCAGCTCAGGGTGGGTGGCAGGGCCCAAGGGCCTGAGGAAGGGGGGTACTGGCGAGAGGGAAGAAGAGCTGGATCCATCCCACAGCCCACTGGGTCCCAGGCAGCTGCTCCCCTCTCTCCACCTGCCTCCACCTTCCCAGCTCTACCTGGCTCTCCCCACAAACCTCATGGTGAGGTGGGGGAAGGGAATGCAGGTGCAGTGCTGAGGCCCCCATTCTACCACATTGTCTGAGCTAAGCCAGACCTAATCCTTCCCTTGAGTGCAGTCAGCGGTGGGCCTCAGCCCCTGGGAAGGTGCCGGGTTCCTGTTTCAGTTCTTTTCTCTCCTGGACCCCCAGGACTCTGGGCTTGGCCCTGAAGCAAGGGTCTTGGGTATTATTACCAGGCTGAGGTGCAAAGGTCACTCCTACTAGTCTCATCACCAGCCTCTGGGTGTCGGGGCTGACACAAGGGTCTCAGGACATTCCCCCAGGGAGAGAGAACTCAGCACCCAACCCAGACCTCTGGCCTGGCCATCCAGCCTGAAGCCTGAACAGGCTCCAAGACAGCAGTTTAGGGAATGAGGCCAGGATGCTGCCTGAGTAGGTGAAGGGGTTCTAGGCAAGAAGGTACAGAAGGTGGATGGGGTTGGACAGCAAAGAAGGAAAAGACCTGAGGACAGGAAGGTCAAGGTCCAGCCTAGTCCTCAGCGCACCTTAGGGATCCAGGTGCTGAGTCAGGGCATGCCAGTTGGACAGGGATGGTTCCAAAATCCCTGGGTGCCAACTCTTTCCTAGGGGCTCCACCCTACCACCATCTAAGAGAGAACAGCAATGCTGCCTGCAGAGAGTTCCCTCAACTCCAAGGCAGAAAGCCAGGCCTAGGGTGCCTGCACTTGAGCTGACCACTCTGAATCTTTTTCTTGGGTGTGGGGGTAGCTGAAGCCTGAGGGAGACATCTTCCAGCCTGGGTTGGGGCCTGTGCCAGGCAAAGCTGGGGAAGCTGGCAGGGACAGCCCAGCCAACATCTACAGAGCAGCTCAGGATGCCAGAGGCTTCCCAAGGAGAAAAGGCAATAGGCCCAGGCGGTGGTAGGAGCTACTGTGGCTGCCCAGCGGCACACCCCATTTCACGCTCCCTGGGCGGTGGCAGGGCCCCACGGCTATCAGCTTTCAGGGGTGGGAGGGACTGGGAATGAGGAGGGGTCTGCCCCACCCATGGCTCCCTACTCCCTCAGGGCTTGGTGGACTCAGGAGGTGGGTGCCACACACCTCTGGAAACAGCCCAGGAACCCTTGCCAAGACCCTCTGGGGAGGGGTAGTCAATCCCCCAGAGCCTAGACGCCATCCCTACCTAGCATGCTCAGCACCTGACTGGACTCAGCACCTAGGCCCTTCCCAGCCCTGGTAGACAGGGCCTCCCTGCTTCCATCACTAACTCCGCAGGGACACTGTCTCCCTGAATGTGGGCCCCACTTAGTCCGCAAGGCAGATGGGGGCATTAGACTAGGCCCAGCCCAAACAATACAGCAGAAAGGGCCCTCCAGCTCCATGCAGTGCCCCCACAAGCTCCTTCCTCTAGGACGCCGATGGGGAGAGCCAGGCAGGACGTGGACCCTGAAGACATGGCCTGCTCCTCTGCCTCCCCTCTGGTGGTCTCCTCTCCAGAGCAGCTTCCTCCCTTGTGCCCACGTGTACCAGTGGCTTAGCCCTCTTCCAGTGCAGAACACCCAGACCCCAGAGCAGGGAAAGGAGGAGGCAGAGGCCTCTGAGCAGGCAGCAGCCCAGGAGTCTGTGCCCCACCCTCCCAGTATCCCTGGAAGGAAGAACCGGATGGGATCTTTGGAGGGTGATTAGAGCTGGGCTGGTCCCTGTGCTGGTTCCCAGACTCCCACTGGCCAGTACTTTTGCCTCCTGCCAGGAAGTTGGTGAGGGGGAGGCAGCAGTATGGGTGAGTCAGTGATGACAGGAGCCCAAGGGACAAAGGTCATGGGTGGAGAATTGAGAGACATTGTTTACAGCAGTCCACCTCCTCCAGGAGGCCTTCCAATGGTAATCATCCCTGTGGTCCTAACCAATCTCTGACCCACCCTTTCCCTCTTCTGGTAGGAATTATAGCCTCTCATTGACAACTGTGCATCTGTCTGCCTTGTGACAGTGAGCTCCTGGGGTGCAAGAGAGACTGTGGTTTGATTGGGGCCCTACAATGCCTGTGACTATCAGCAGTGATAATCATTTAGCTATGCTTCCTACTTTCAAAAACTTTTTGACATCTATTTTAATTAACATGTGGGAAAGTGCTTAGAACAGTACTTGGCACATGGCACGTGCAATGAGTGTTAGGTTTATTATTAATATTTTCTGCTCAGACTCACATTATTGTGAGAGACAGGGCAGATTTTGCCAATGAAGAACTAGGGATCCAAACACATTGTGGTGGGGGGACCAGACCCTTGCTCTGCCTTCCTACTCAGTATGGAATCTTCCTGACTGGTGGGGCGGGCCGGACACGACTTGGGACCCCAGGAGAGTCAAAACGGCAAACACTTACTCGGACTAAGAGTGGGCAGCATCTTTGGGCACAGACTGTGAGAAAGGAGGTTTCAGAACCCATGGGCTTCTCCAGCCAGGTCTCCTGGGGCCAGTGGGGGTTGGGTGGGAGCCGGGAAGGGGCCTGGATTAGCCCAAACTCTCTTCAGACCTCCAGACCTGCCCCCACAAGGCGGGGCGGGCCAAAGGACCGAGTGAAGGCTCCAGCTGGACTCTAGGGAGTTACAAACTGGCCACGGGGATTAGCGAAGCTGAAAAGAACATTTGCCTAGGAAGGGAAAACGGGAAGTGAGAGGCTGAAGATAACTCTCCTGAAGTCTCTCGGGACCCACAGCAGACCAATGGGGGCCGGGGGAGGTGGTGAAGTCGGGGCATCCCGACAGGTCCCCCGCCCCAGCCTGCCCCTCCTCCCGCGGCCCACAGCTGAGGCACCGCCCCGCCCCTCACCCTACACTGCCTACCATTGGCTAGCGCCAGGGCCCCGCCCCGCATAGGCGGCCTGCCATTGGCTGAGGTCTTTCCTGTTTGCGTGCTTTTGGGGGTGGGGGAGGCGTCCCTCCCTGGACCCCGGCGACTTCCTCTCTCGGTTTGTCTGGGTCATCTTGTCTGCCCGCCACTGGCCTGGCCCCGTCAGTCTCTCTCAGCAGCTGTCTTTCTCGCGCCCACTGGCCGGTCTCTCCTCTTCCCCGCAGTTGCCTCCTTCTCTGCCTGCCTGGGTGGCCGCCATGGGCCGGAAGCGGCTCATCACTGATTCCTACCCGGTTGTGAAGAGGAGGGAGGGGCCCGCTGGGCACAGCAAGGGGGAGCTGGCACCCGAGCTAGGTCTCTGAGGTGTGAGGGAGGCAGGAGGAGTGGACACGGAGGGGCCTAGAGGAGGCCCCTAGAGGGGCGGAGGGGCCGATGGAAAGGGAAAGGTGGCCTGTCCTCCCCTCCCGACACCAGGTCTAGCTGCGGGGTGGCAGAGGCAAAGGGGTGGTGAGGAAGGCTGGGAGGTGAGGGGCAGGAGACTGAAGCCAGCCTCGTACTGAAGAGCAGCTGTCATTGCAGGGGAGGAGCCCCAGCCCCGCGACGAGGAGGAAGCGGAGCTGGAACTGCTGAGGCAGTTTGACCTGGCCTGGCAGTACGGGCCCTGCACCGGTGAGAACCCACCCAGCCCCACGGAGGCGCCTCTCCCAGCCAGTCACCCACACGTCTCTGAAGTCACCCAAGCGCTTGCGTGACTCTGACCCTCAGGAACTGTCTCCCCCCAACACACACATTCTCCAGCTCAGACTCTACCCCACCCCCCACAAGTCTCCAGAGTCTTCTTCCCACCCTGGCAGGGATCACACGGCTGCAGCGCTGGTGTCGGGCCAAGCAGATGGGCTTGGAGCCTCCCCCAGAGGTGTGGCAGGTGCTGAAGACCCACCCCGGAGACCCCCGCTTCCAGTGCAGGTCAGAGACAGGCCGGGAGGGCTTTCAGGGGAGCCAGGGCCTTCTCCAGGCACCGTCACCCTGCTGTCCTGACCTGAGGGAGAAATGGATGGAGGGTTGGAAGGCCTTGCTGAACAGGCAAGAAGATTCTATGAGGTGCCTGGCTCAGGAGGACACGCCACTATAATAATTCTTTTTTTTTTTTTTTTGAGACAGAGTCTTGCTCTGTTGCCCAGGCTGGAGTGCAGTGGTGCGATCTCGGCTCACTGCAAACTCCGCCTCCCGGGTTCACGCCATTCTCCTGTCTCAGCCTCCCAAGTAGCTGGGACTACAGGCGCCCGCCAACACGCCCGGCTAATTTTTTCTATTTTTAGTAGAGACGGGGTTTCACCGTGTTAGCCAGGATGGTCTTGATCTCCTGACCTCGTGATCCCACCCGCCTCAGCCTCCCAAAGTGCTGGGATTACAGGCGTGAGCCACCACACCCGGCCAATAATTCTTACCTCTACAAGCTAGTGGGGGGCAAAGGTACACCCAGGACCCAAGGAACTATCTATTTAGAACTGAGGGGTTTCCCAAGGACTATGGGCATGGCCAAGAATAAGCTGGTGAAATCAGATCCAGGGACTCAACAACTGATTCTCTCTTTCTCTCTCTCTCTCTCTGGGGTATCCCTCCCTCCCACCCCATCTTCCACAGTCTCTGGCATCTCTATCCCCTATGAGGCACCATGTAAGACCTCCTGCCCTTAGCTCTCTTGCTCACCACCCAAGAACCTCAGGACAGAAGCGAGAGCCCATTGCTCCTGCTCAGCTCAGCCCGGCTGCGGAGGAACCCTTGGCAGGCAGAACCTGGAGGTGTCAGAGGCTCAACTCCTCCATCTAACCAGCAGGCTCCCAGAGTCCCCGGAAGAGCCTGCGCAGCTGAAGCAGAGTGCTTCTAGATGGAGAGTGGTCACTGGGGAAAAGGACCTGGCCATCACCTTCCAATACCTGCTGCCTGTCTCCCTGACCCATGATCTGGCAAGTTAGGCACAGTCAGACATGGACAGTTGATCCATGAGGAAAAGATGCTCTCCCACCTAAAGCCAGGAATCTGAGAGCAGGACTGGCTGAGCTCCCAGGGCAAGGGGTTCACTAATGCTTATCAATAAAGAATATTGAGCCTGGAATCCTGACCTTCAGTCCTTTACTGTGGCCCTGCTTTGACTGGCAGTCCCTAGCAAGTTAGGAGATGAGAGAGGCACCACCACAGCTCTTTTCCTTCAAGAAAGTCCTAGGCCTAAGAGGGAGGAGACAGTCATCTTGAGACCGATCAAGTCCTCGGAAGAGCTGGGCGACCTCTGGTGCCCCCTGGTGGCCCACAGGGAAACTACTCATGACTCACCTGGAGCAGCCAGGGAAAACCTACCTGACTAGCCAGCCACCTGCCTTGCTAAGCGGTGCCCACCTCACAAACATGGGTGCTTTGCCAGAGAAGGACCCCTGGGGTCCATAGCTCATGAAATCCAAACATATCTATACATTCCCAGCAAGCACCTCTGGCTTCCCCCATCGGGGGCCACCTTGATCCAAAGCAGGGCTGGCGAGGATCTCAACTTGCAGGACCTGCTCAGACATGACCATCATCTGAGGGGCTTTGGTAAGAAACTGATGGCCGGGCGCGGTGGCTCACGCCTGTAATCCCAGCACTTTGGGAGGCCGAGGAGGGCGGATCACGAGGTCAAGAGATCGAGACCATCCTGGCTAACATGGTGAAACCCCGTCTCTACTAAAAATACAAAAAATTAGCCAGGTGTAGTCCCAGCTACTCAGGAGGCTGAGGCAGGAGAATGGCGTGAACCCGGGAGGCAGAGCTGGCAGTGAGCTGAGACCGCATCACTGCACTCCAGCCTGGGTGACAGAGAGAGACCCCGTCTCAAAAAATAAAAAAATACAAAATAAAGGCTGGGCGCAGTGGCTCACGCCCGTAATCCCAGCACTTTGGGAGGCCGAGGCAGGTGGATCAGGAGGTCAGGAGATCGAGACCATCCTGGCTAACATAGAGAAACCCCGTCTCTACTAAAAATACAAAAAAACTTAGCCAGGCCTGGTGGCGGGCACCTGTAGTCGCAGCTACTTGGGAGGCTGAGGCAGGAGAATGGCGTGAACCCAGGAGGCGGAGCTTGCAGTGAGCCGAGATCGCGCCACTGCACTCCAGCCTGGGTGACTGAGCAAGACTCCATCTCAAAAAAAAAGAAAGAAAGAAAAAAGAAACTGATGGTGCTGGGGGATGGAGGAGAACTGGCTGGAGCCAGAAACAATGCCCAGGGGACCCAGGGTCAGGGTATGACATGGAGAATAGAGTCAGTAACCGCTTCTATAGCGTTACCTTCATCTACTGTAGCAGCCCTCTATCCTGGGGGTAGATGGAGGCAGCACTAGTAAGTTCTTGGAAACAGGCCTAGAGGGCAGCTAAGTGGCCTGTGTAGCCCCCGTCTGAGCACTGATCATGTCTCAGGTACTTTAAATGTATTACCTCGAATCCTCCTAAAAAACCTTCCAGGTAGGTTTTACTGAGAGGGGAACTGAAACTAAGAAAGGTTAAGTAAAGTTGCCCAAAAGCACACAGCAGGCAAGAGGCAGTGCAGTGACCAGGGGCCACTTGCATTAACCTCTTCCAGACTATGCCATACCTCCTGCCCAGCTGCTAAGCACTCACTATGTGCCAGG
Source organism: Pan paniscus (assembly GCF_029289425.2). NCBI lineage: Eukaryota > Metazoa > Chordata > Mammalia > Primates > Hominidae > Pan > Pan paniscus. Next base: position 68,576,959 of record NC_073258.2, on the reverse strand, counting down.
CACCAAAGGTCCCCTTGGGGTATTACTAATGGTCAGGAGATGGGCAAAAACAAACACGTAAGTTAATTATGACAGGTAGCAGTCAGTAGTAAGCAAAATCAGAGTTGGGATCAGAAAGGGTCCAAGGATGCCAGGGGCGCTATGTTAGAGAGACTGGTCAGGGAAGGCCCTCTGCTAAGGTGGCATTTGAGCAGAGACCTGAAGGAAGGAAGGGAGCAAGGTCTGCATCTGAGGGTTCCAGGCAGAAGGAGCAACAAGGAGAAGCTTCCTGAGGAAGGAGTGTTTCCAGCCTGCTCCAGGAAAGGCACTGAGGAGGCCAGTGAGGCTGGGGGCCAGGGAGTGAGGAAGGGTAGTGGGAATTGAGGGCAGACAGGCAGTGGGCTGGTCCCTAGGGCCATGATAAGAAACTGAATTTGATTCTGAGTGAGAGGGGAGGATACTGGAGGGCTTGAAGCCAATAAATGACAGAGTCAAGCTTATGTTTCGAAAACATTACTCTGTTGGTGGAAAACAAGATTGTGGAGCTGGGGAAAACAGAGGTAGCAAAACCACTCAGGAGGCTACTGAAGTTGGCCTCATGAGAGCTGAGGGTGATCTGGACCAGCGTGGGGAGGTGGACTGCTCAGAAGTGGCCAGGTACGCTCTGTATTTTGAAGGAAGAGCTGACTGGCAGGACTTGCCTATTGGTCGACTGTGGGATTTAAGAGGGAGGAGCCAAGGATAACTCCAAAGGTTTTGGTTTGGGCGACTGGAAGGACAGAGTTCTCATTACTAAGATGGGAAAACTTGTGGGAAGGGTGGGGCAGGAATCTGGAGCTCCATCTTAGACATGCTGAAGTATCTGTGCCACTTCCAAAGGGACATGGGGTATAGGCAGTGGATATGTAAGTCTCGGATTCTGAGGCATTCTAGGTTTAAAATATAAACTTGGGAATCTTTTAGATGGCCTTGAAAGCTCCAACAGTGGATGAGATCCCCAGAGTGAGTGTAGAGAGAGAAGTGATCTGAGAGATCCAGTAGCGAGGGAACCTGAGGTTACCGGAGATGAGGAGGCAGTTGTGTGAGTGAGATCTTTGTGAGGGTGAGGAGGGCCAGGAACCAGGATACAGGAAGAGGGTGGCCTTCAGTAGACACATGCACTGTGACAGGAAGGGAGGCAGAGAATATGAGAGGAGCCTCAGGTAGGGGGATATATTTGGGGATGGGAATATTCAAGAATCAGATATTTACTAAGAGCCTGGCGCTGCTGGGAGGGCTCTGATGTTTACTAAGTGCCTATCCATGCCATCTGCTATGTGAAATGCTGCACACATGTTATCTAGTTGAATCCTGAGAACAATCTCATTAGGGAAGTACTATTCATGTTTTACAGATAAGGAAACCAAGGCTGAGAGGAAAAGTGCCTTGCTCAATCAGTAAACACCAGGGCCTGAATTCACCCCGCACCTGCACTCCAGATGTTGGAGGATAAGAATGTTGTTGAGGAGATAAGGACTACATATGTGGCAAGTTAGAAAACCATGTAATATGAGTGCTTTCCCGAGGCAACCTAGGAGTGGCACAGACACTGAATTGTCTGAGTTCTCAGAAAGGACAGAGCACCATGGGTGACAGGGACCCGCTGCAGGGGCCTCGAGCACAGGGACTGCCACCTTCCTCCCGCTGCATTGTATTCCCCCTGCTGCACCTCATCTGCACCTGGCCCCTTCTAATCAGGGGTCCCTGTTTCTCACCTTCCCACCTTCCACCGCAGGGCGAATGCAGACTCCCCACTGTAGGGGACAGCACCATGCGGAATGTTCTTAGTCATTTCCTTCATCAATTTTGATTCTACTCCATATGTCTGGAGTAGTTGTACTTCTTTTTTGACACAGAGTCTCACTCTGTCACTCAGGCTGAAATGCAGTGGGATGATCTTGGCTCACTGCAACCTCTGCCTCCAGGGTTCAAGCAATTCTCGTGCCTCAGTCTCCCAAGTAGCTGGGATTAGAGGTACCCACCACCATTCCCGGCTAATTTTTGTATTTTTGGTAGAGACGGGGTTTTATCATGTTGGCCAGGCTGCTCTTGAACTCCTGACCTTAAGTGATTCACTCGCCTCAGACTCCCAAAATGCTGGGATTACAGGCATGAGACACTGTGCCCGGCCTGGAGTAGCTGTATTAACATAAAAGTAGGTGAAATTATTTATAATTAAATAAAATGAAGTCTCCAGGAAGATGTGCCACATGTGGCTTATGGCTGCTTTCAGTTACCCCTGATACATCTACTATACCACCTCACTCAGTTTGAACAGCACTTCAGAAATACTAAAAAGCATATATATATATATATATATATATATATTTTTTTTTTTTTTTTTTTTTGAGAAAGGGTCTTGCTCTGTTGCCCAAGCTGGAGCACAGTGGTGCAATCATGGCTCACTGCAGCCTCAAACTCCCAGGTTCAAGCCATCTTCCTGCCTTGGTCTCCCAAGTAACTGGGACTATAGGCACGTGTCATACACAGCTAATTTAAAAAAAAAAATTTTTTTTTTTTTTAGAGAGATAGTACTGCTATGTTGCCCAGGCTGGTCTCAAACACCTGAGGCCAAATAATCCTCCTGCCTTGGCCTCCTAAAGTATTGGGATTACAGGAGTGAACTGCCACACCCAGCCAGAGAATAGTGTTCTAGACTAAGGGAATGAGCTGAACAAAGGCAAGCAGGAGGGAATTATGTGTGTGCCACAGGCTAGGTGCACAGAGCTGTGAAGTATATACCACAGAGGTTTCCACATAAAATCATGAAAAACTAGCATTTGGCTGGGAGCGGTGGCTCATGCCTGTAATCCCAGCACTTTGGGAGGCCGAGGCGGGTGGATCACCTGAGGTTGGGAGTTTGAGACCAGCCTGACAAACGTGGAGAAACCCTGTCTCTACTAAAAATACAAAATTAGCTGGGCGTGGTGGTGCATGCCTGTAATTCCAGCTACTCAGGAGGCTGAGGCAGGAGAATCACTTGAACCTGGGAGGCGGAGGTTGCAGTGATGCAGTAACCAAGATCGCGCCACTGCACTCCAGCCTGGGTAACAAGAGCAAAGCTCCATCTCAAAAAAAATAAAAATAAATAAAATAAAGGGACAAAGAACTATAAGAGATGTTGCAAAAGAAGTTGGCAAAACTTGCATTTGGTAAGGGAAGAATGGGGAGGAGGTGTCAAATATGACTCAGGTTTTGAGCTTGGGTGGGTGAGAGAATGCTGATGCCATGGGAAGAAAAATGGAAACTGGGAGGGGGAAGACAGGCTCAATTTTATACATGCTTGGTTTGAGATGACGACAGGACACCAAATGGAAACATCTGGTAGGAAATGGAAACAGAGCTCAAGTGTAGCAGAGAGGTCAGGGGAGGGGCGGTATCCAGGGGACAAGGAAATCACCTGCATAGAACTGACCTATGCGCACAGATGAAAGATTCAAGAGAGACAGTCAAAGAGAAGACCAAGCATGGCACCTGGGAAAATTCTCTCTAGAAAATGGTGGAAGAAGATCCAGCAAACCAGAGGGGAAGAGTGCTCAGAGTGGCAGGAGAACCAAGGCAGAGCAGTGTCCCAGAGGTCACCGGTGTGATGCTGCAGAGACATCAAGGAAGATACTGTCAGGAAGCATGGAGGGGACTTGCCCTCATTCCATTCCTCCATTTCCCACTTCCCACTATCCTCGTTTTGTAGTTCTCTCGAGTGTCTTTGGCTGTCATGGTAACTACCAGTACCACACCCCTCTATGAAGGCCACACTGATTCATTCTTTATTGACTCAGGTGTGGCAACATTTATCCACCCTCAGACAAACTCACTAGTAGCTTGAAGGTTTAAGGAGCTAATTTACCAAGAAACTAAAGTCAACACAGGAAAGAAGCAAGTTTCTGAACTGGTCTAGAAACAGAAGAAAACTACAACAGTGCCAGCTTGAGGCCAATTTGGGTTACTGCCACCTCTGGGACTCAAGAGATTCTCAAAACGATTCCTGGTTTTCCACGCAGTTTATCCACCTGAGTCTATCCACCTGAGTCCTAAGCTAGAAAACCATAACTTTGTGCTAGTCATGGCAGATGCAAATGATTAGAACCCCAGGCCCTAAGCCCCAAGAGCTCACTGTAGTAGGGAGACAGAAAACAGACGCGCAAGTATACTTCAAACAATGCTGCAAGACAGGCATGGGCCTGGCCTATGACAACCTTCAGCTGAGTATGTAAGGACGAGTAGGGGTGCCCTCCAGGTGAACAAGTGATGGTAGACCATGTGTTGGCGTCTGAGTCCTTCTTAAGCCCAACTTTGGTCCTTTGTCTCTTGAAGGAAAAGGCATCTCCTAGGAGCTCCCTCTGGGATGTGAGCCTCCATCCTGACCTCGTGGATGCCCCTTCACCTCACCTAGAGGCGCCAATGGTTCCTATGCCTGCAGGCCCTGCCCTTGACTGCAGGATGTTTTTCACTCTGTGCAGCCTTCCCTGAAGAGAGTTAAGGATTTCCCCTCTGCTTCCCACGGTAACCTGTTTCTGTTTTATTACAGCATGTCACATTGCCACAACAATACGCTTCATTGTTTTCAGTGCTAGAGAATATTTTATCTCTGCTGGTGTATACCTAACACAAGGTTGGCTACATAGTAAGCGCTCAAAGCTGGCTGAGGTTGGTCATAGTGGCTTACCCCTGTAATCCTAGCACTTTGGGAGGCTGAGGAAAGAGGATCACTTGAGCCCAGGAGTTTGAGACCAGCCTGGGCAACAAAGGGGTATCCTGTCTCTACAAAAAACAAAAAAAAATTAAAAATTAGCTCGGTGTGGCACACGCCTGTGGCTCCAGATAGTGGGGCTGAGGCAGGAGGATCACTTGAGCCCATGAAGTTGAAATGCAGTGAGCCATATTCCCACCACAGCACTCCAGCCTGAGCAACACAGCAAGACCCTGTGTAAAAAAAAAAAAAAAAAAAAAAAAGCTGACCAAATCGTCCCACTTCACTCACACCTACTTTTTTTTTTGAAACAAACTCTTGCTCTATCCCCCAGGCTGGAGTGCAGTGGCATAATCTTGGCTCACAGCAACCTCTGCCTCCCGGGTTCAAGGGATTCTCTTGCCTCAGCCTCCCGAGTAGCTGGGATTACAGGCAGGCACCACCATGCCCAGCTAATTTTATATTTTTAGTAGAGACGGGGTATCACCATGTTGACCAGACTGGGCTCGAACTCCTGACCTCAGGTGATCTGCCCACCTCGGCCTCCCAAAGTGCTGGGATTACAGGTGTGAGCCACTGTGCCCGGCATACTCACACATACTTTTTGATCCTGTCTAGCCCGTGAGAATCATTTGTGTGAGAATTGTAAATGCAACTCTTTGGGCTCTAAGTCACTTCTCCATAGGAGTTGTGTGGCCTTGATGGCAGGAGCCATCTTTTCCTAAGGCCTTCTCAGTGAGGAAGGCATCAAAGCTGTCAACTGCAGAAGCAGGCCCTTTTCATTTCCTGTTTTGAAGCCTGTGCCTCCAGTGGGCTGGCCATGGAGTGCTTAGCTGAGGTCCTCTGAGGTGCAGAGTAGAGACGGTCATCATTGCAGTGAGCCATCCAGCCCACCTCTCCACATGCTCTCGGGAGAATGGCTGGCCAGGATCTGACTATTCCAGTCCTGCAATGCTGGAGTATACACTTGTACAACTCCAAGGACACTAATTTGGCATTATACATCAAAATTATAAATGCACCTATCCTTTTCAGTCTATATCTAGAAATTTATCCTACAGATACGTTGGTATACGTAAAATAACATATGTAAGGTTATTTATTATAAAACTCTTTGTAATAGCAAAGAACATAAATAGCCTAAAAGTCTGTCATCCATAAGAGACTGGGCCAGGTGCGGTGGTTCACACCTGTAATCCCAAATATTTGGGGGGCCAAGGTGGGAGGTTGCTTGAGGCCAAGGGTTCAAGTCCAGCCCAGGTAACATAGCGAAATCTTGTCTCTACAAAAACTGTTAAAAATTAGCCCACTGTGGCGGCTTGCACCTGTGGTTCCAGCTACTCGGGAGGCTGACGTTGGGGAGGACCCCTTGAGCCTGGTAGGTTGAGGCTGTAATGAGGTGTGACTGTACCACTGCACTCCAGCCTAGGTGACAGAGCAAGACTCTGTCTCCAAAAAAAAATAAGGGCCAAGTGCAGTGGCTCATGCCTATAATCCCAGCATGTTGGGAGGCCAAGGCAGAAGGATTGCTTAAGCTCAAGAGAATTTGAGACCAGTCTGGGGCAACAGAGTGAAACACCATCTCTATGTGGAAAAAAAAAAAAATTAATTAATTCTCGTTATGTTGCCCAGGATGGTCTTGAACTCCTGGACTTAAGCAATCTTCCTGCCTCAGCCTCCCAAAGTGCTGGGATTACTGGCATGAGCCACCATGCCTGGCCAAGTTCATTCACTTTTGTTGCTGAATAATATTCCATTGTGTATTGGCCGGGCACAGTGGCTCACACCTGTAATCCCAGCACTTTGGGAAGCCAAGGCGGGCAGATCATGAGGTCAGGAGTTCAAGACCAGCCTGACCACCATGGGGAAACCCCGTCTCTACTAAAAATACAAAAAAAATTAACCAGGTGTGGTGACGCGCGCTTGTAATTCCAGCTACTCAGGAGGCTGAGGCAGGAAAATTGCTTGAACCTGGGAGGCAGAGGTTGCAGTGAGCCGAGATCGTGCCACCACACTCTAGCCTGGATGACAGAGCAAGACTCCGTCTCAAAAAAAAAAAAAAATCCATTGTGTGAATATACTAAAATGTATTTATCCCATTTATCAGCTGATGAACATTTGGGTTGTTTCCAGTTTTAGACTCTGATGGATGGAGCTGTTATAAACATTCATGTACAAGTCTTTGTGTGGGCAGGTTTTCATTTTTCTTGGCTATATGTCAAAGAATCATATTGCTACGTTATATATCATATATATATATTTGACTTTAGAGTAAACTGCCAGTCTGTTTTCCGAAGTGGTTCTACCATTTTATTTTTTTGAGATGGAGTATTGCTCTGTCACCCAGGCTGGAGTGCAATGGCACAATCAAAGTTTACTGCAGCCTCAAACTTTTGGGCTTAAGCAATCCTCCCACCTCAGCCTCCAGAGTAGCTGGTACTAGAGGTGTGAGCTGCTGTGTCTGGCCATGCTCTATTGTTTTCTTTGCTGTGCAGAAGCTTTTTGTTTGATGTAATCCCATTGGTCTACTTTTGCTTTGGTTGCCTGTGCTTTTGAGGTCCTATCTCAAAAATCCTTGCCTAGGTCAATGTCAGGAAGCATTTCTCCTGTGTTTTCTTCTAGTAGTTTTATAGTTTGAGGTCTTATATTTAAGTCTTTAATCCATTTTGAGTTAATTTTGTCATTCTTCTGAATGTGGATATCCAGTTTTCCCAGCACCATTTATTGAAGAGACCATCTTTTCCCCAATGTATATTCTTGGCACCTTTGCTGAAAATCAGTTGTGTGAATTTATTTCTGGGTTATCTATACTGTTCCACTGGTCTATGTGTATGTTTTTATGACTGTACCATGCTGTTTTGGTTACTATAGCTTTGTAGTATATTTTGAACTCAGGTAGTATGATGCCTCCAGCTTTGTTATTTTTGCTTAGGATTGCTTTGGCTATTTGGGGTCTTTAGTGGTTCCAGATAAAATTTTTGGATTTTTTTTTTTTTTGAGACAGAGTCTCGCTTTGTCACCCTAGCTGGAGTGCAGTGGGGCGATCTTGGATCACTGCAAACTCTGCCTCCCAGGTTCAAGGGATTCTCCTGCCTCAGCCTCCCGAGTAGCTGGGATTTCAGGCACGTGCCACCACACCTGGCTAATTTTTGTATTTTTAGTAGAGATGGGGCTTCACCACGTTGGCCAGGCTGGTCTCAAAATTCTTGACCTCAAGCAATCCACCTGCCTTCCTCGGCCTCCCAACGTGCTGGGATCATAGGCGTGAGCCACTGCACCCGGCCAGAATTTTTTTCATAATAGTATCTTTAGAAGAACGAAAGTTTTAAAATGTGTGTGTGTGTGCGTGTGTGTCTGTGTGTGTGATGGAGTTTTGCTCTTGTTGCCTAGGCTGGAGTGCAATGGCGTGATCTTGGCTCACTGGAACCTCCGCCTCCTGGGTTTAGGCGATTCTCCTACCTCAGCCTCCCACGTAGCTGGGATTACAGGCATGTGCCACCATGCCCAGCTAATTTTTGTATTTTTAGTAGAGACAGGATTTCACCATGTTGGCCAGGCTGGTCTCAAACTCCTGACCTCGCATAATCCACCTGTGTCGGCCCCCAAAGTGCTAGGATTACAGGCATCAGTCACCACACCCAGCCCAAAGTTTTAAATTTTGATGAAATCCAATTTATCATTTTTTTTTGTTACTGCTTTTTATGTCCTAAGAAATGTTTACCTACCCCAAAGTAACAAATATTTTCTATTTTTTTCTAGATATTTCATTGTTTTAGCTTTTACATTTAGGTTTAGGATCTATTTTTAATTTCACTGTTTCATTCCTGATAATTGGGGATTTATATTTTCTCTATTTTCTTAGTCTTACTAGGGACTTAACAATTTCATTTTATTTTATTTTATTTTATTTTATTTTTGGAGACAGAGTCTTGCTCTGTTGCCCAGGCTGGAGCGCAGTAGCGCAATCGTGGCTCACTGCAACCTCTGCCTCCTGGGTTCAAGCAATTCTCTGCCTCATCCTTCTGAGTAGCCAGGATTACAGGTGCCCGCCACCATGCCCAGCTAATTTTTGTATTTTTAGTAGAGACAGGGTTTCACCATGTTGGCCAGGCTGGTCTTGAAATCCTGACCTTGTGATCCACCATCCTCGGCCTCCCAAAGTGCTGGGATTACAAGTGTGAGCCACTGCGCCCAGCCTCAATTTTATTAACTTATTTCAAGAAACCAACTTTTGGTGGATATACAGTTCCAGCCCCATTTGCTCAAAGACCTTTTACCCACTTAATTACGTTGGCACTGTCATCAAAAATAATTTGGCCATGGCCAGGTGCAGTGGCTCATGCCTGTAATCCCAGCACTTTGGGAGGCTGAGGAGGGTGGATCACGAGGTCAGGAGATTGAGACCATCCTGGCTAACACCGTGAAACCCTGTCTGTACTAAAAATACAAAAAAAATTAGCCGGACGTGGTGGCGGATGCCTGTAGTCCCAGCTGCTCGGGAGGCTGAGGCAGGAGAATGGCGTGAACCCAGGAGGCGGAGCTTGCAGTGAGCCGAGATTGTGCCACTGCACTCCAGCCTGGGCGACAGAGCAAGACTCCGTCTCAATTAAAAATAATAATAATAATAATTTGGCCATATAAGTGTGGGACTACTGCTAAACTCTCTATTCTTTCGCATTGATGTGTTTATCTCAACATCACAGTCTTGATTTGTGTAGCTTCACAATAAAGCTTGAAATCATATAGAGTTAGTTAGTTTTTAAAAACTGGTGTTTTTTTGTTTCCTTTTGTTTGCAGAGACAGGGTCTCACTATGTCACCCAGGCTGGTCTGTGGTCTGGAACTCCTGGATTCAAGCGATCCTCCTGCCTCAGCCTCCCAAAGTGCTGGGACTATAGTCATATGCCATGGTACCCAACCTAGTTTTAAGTGTAGAGATCTTGCTTATCTTTGGCTAAATTTATTCCTAACAAGTTTTTTATTCTATTAAAAGTGGATTTTAAAAAAAATTTTCATTTTCCCATTGTTTGTTGCTAGAACATAGAAATAGAAATGGTTTTTGTATATTCACTTTGTATCCTGTTACCTTGGTAAATCCACTTTATTCTAGTGGTTTTTAAAAGATTCTGGCCAGGCACAGTGGTTCACGCCTGTACTCCCAGCAGTTTGGGAGTCCAAGGCAAGTGAATTGCTTGAGCTCAGGAGTTCGAGGCCAACCTAAGAAACATGGCGAAACCCCATCTTTACAAAGTATGAAAAATTAGCCAGGCATGGTGGCACCCACCTGTAGTCCCAGCTACTTCTGAGGCTGGAGTGGGAGAATCACCTGAGCCCCAGAGGTGGAGTGAGCCATGATTGCCACTGCACTCCAGTTTGGGCAAGAGAGTAAGACCCTGTCTCAAAAATAAATAATAAATAAAACATTTTTAAAAGGGGTTATTTCATTCAAGTTGTCAAATTTATTTCCATAAAGTTCTTCACAATACTCCTTTTTATCATCTTAATACATAACAATCTAAACTGATATCTACTCTTTCATTACTAATAATTGGTAATTTTTTTTTTTTGAGACAAGATCTTGCTCTGTTGCCCTGGAGTACAGTGGCATGATCTCGGCTCACTGCAGGCTCCACCTCCCAGGTTCAAGTGATTCTCATGCCTCAGCCTCCCGAGTAGCTGGGATTACAGGTGTGCACCACCACGCCTGGCTAATTTTTTGTACTTTTAGTAGAGAAGGGGTTTCACCATGTTGGTCAGGCTAGTCTTGAATTCCTGGCCTCAAGTAATCCACCGGCCTTGGCCTCCCAAAGTGTTGGGAATACAGGTGTGAGCCACCATGCTCAGCCTGTATTTTTTTTTAATCAGTCTTGATACGGTTTTATCAATTTTATTATTTTTTCAAAGAATCAACTTTTTGCTTTGCTATTTTTCTCTGGTGTGTGTGTGTGTGTGTGTGTGTGTGTGTGTGTGTGTATGTATTTTCTTTTCTTTTCTTTTTTTTTTTTGACAGGGTGTTATTCTGTCATCCAAGCTGGACTGCAGTGGTGCAATCATGGCTCACTGCAGCCTCTATCTCCCAGGCTCAAGGGTTCCTCCCACCTCAGCCTCCCAAGTAGCTGTGACTACAGGCATGCCCCACCACACTGAGCTAATTTTTTAAATTTACTTTTTGTAGAGATGGGGTCTCACTATGCCAGGCTAGTCTTGAACTCCTGGGCTCAGGCGATCCTCTTGCCTTAGCCTCCCAGAGTGCTGGAATTACAGGCATAAGCCACTGCTCCCAACCTCTGTGTGTTTTCTATTTCATTAACTTCTGCTCGTCATTATTTCCTTCCTTTGGACTTAACTTGTTCTTTTTCTAGCTTATTTTATTTTCTTCTTCTTAGGCCGGATACCATGGCTCACCCTGTAATCCCAGCACTTTGAGAGGCCGAGGCGGGCGGATCACTTGAGGTCAGGAGTTCGAGACCAGCCTGACCAACATGGAGAAACCCCGTCTCTACTAAAAATACAAAATTAGCTGGGTGTGGTGGCGCATGCCTGTAATCCCAGCTATTTGGGAGGCTGAGGCAGGAGAATCTCTTGAACCCAGGAGGCAGAGTTTGCGGTGAGCCAAGATCGTACCATCGCACACCAGCCTGGGCAACAAGAGTGAAACTCCGTCGCAAAAAATAAAATAAAATAAAATAAAATAAAATAAAATAAAATAAAATAAAATAAAATATTTTCTTCTTTTTTTGACAGGGTCTATGTCACCAAGGCTGGTCTCGAACTCCTATGCTCAATCTTTCCACCTCAGCCCCATGAGTAGCTGGGATTACAGGTGCACAGCACTGTGCTGTTTCTTTTCTTTTCTTCTTTTTTTTTTTTTTTTTGCACTATAATCCACATAATATAAAATTCACCATTTTTAAAATTAATTTATTTTTTGAGACAGGGTCTTGCTCTGTCTCCTGAGCTGGAGAGCAGTGGCAGGATTGCGGCTCACTGCAGCCTTGACCTCCCAGGCTCAAGCAATTCTCCAGCCTCAGCCTCCCAAGCAGCTGGGACTACAGGCACGCACCACCACGCCAGGCTAATTTTCGTATTTTTTGTGGAGATGGGATTTTGCTATGTTGCCTAAGCTGGTCTCGAACTCCTGAACTCAAGCCATCTACCTGCCTCGGCTTCCCAAAATGCTGGGACTATAGGCATGAGCCACCATGCCCAGCCTCTAAAATTCACAATTTTAAAGTGTAAAATTCAGTGATTTTTAGTATATTCACTATGTTGTGCAACCATTACCATATCTAATTCTGTAACATCTTCATCAACCCAGAAAGAAACCTGTGCTTAATGGCAGTCAGTTCCAATTCCTCCCTGGCAACCACTAATCTGCTTTCTGTCTATATGGATCTGTCTATTCTAAAATTTTCATTTTTATAATTAATTTTTTACAATTTTTTTTGAGGCAGGGTCTCACTTTGTTGCCCAAGCTGGAGTGTAGTAGTGCTTACTGCAGTCTTGGCCTCCTGGCTCAAGGGTTCTCATGCCTCAAGATTACAGGTGTATGTCACCACGCCTGGCTAATTTTTTATTTTTTGTAGAGAGGATCTCATTATGTTGCCCACGCTGATCTCCTGGGCTCAAGCAATCCTCCCACTTCAATCTCCCAAAGTGCTGGGATTACAGGCATGAACCACCATACCCAGCCCTGAAAATTTCATATAAATGGAATCATTTTGTGTCTGCGTTTCTTCACTTAGCATAAGGTTTTCAAGGTTTATCCATCTTGTAGCATATAACCACTTCATTCCTTTTCATGGCTGAATAATATTCCATTATAGGGATATACCACATTTTGTTTATTCATTCGTGAATGGACAGTTGGATTGCTTCCACATTTTGGCTAACACTGTTATGAACATTTGTGTACACATTTTTCTATGAACATGTTTTTGATTCTCCTGCGTATATACCAGGGAGTAGAACTGCTGGGTCATATGGTAATTCTATTTAACTTTTGGAGAAACTGCCAAACTTCTTATAGCTTCTTAAGGTAGAAACATAGAATTATTAATTTAAACCTTTCCACTGGGCACGGTGGCTCATGCCTGTAATCCCAGCACTTTGGGAAGCCAAGGTGGGTGGATCACTTGAAGCCAGGAGTTTGGGGCATGAGAATCGCTTGAACCTGGGAGGCAGAGGTTGCAGTGAACCGAGATCCCACCACTGCACTCCAGTGTCCCACTCTGTCCCTCTGACCATCCCCCACCAAAATTTAAACCTTTCTCTTTTCTCATGTAGGTACTTTAAGTTATCCACTTTCCTTTAAGTACTTCTTTAGCTGCACCACACATATTTTGATATTCTGTGCCTTCATATGCTACAGTTTGAAATATTTTCTCATTTATGTTTTCTTCTTTGATTCATTAGTTATACAGAAATACTTTTTTTTTTTTTTTTGAGACAGAGTTTCACTCTTGTCACCCAGGCTGGAGTGCAATGGCATGTTCTCAGCTCACTGCAACCTCTGCCTCTTGGGTTCAAGTGATTCTCCTGCCTCACCCTCTTGAGTAGCTGGGACTACAGGTATGTGTCACCATGCCTGGCTAATTTTATTTTTTGTAGCGACAGGATCTCGCTATATTGCCCAGGCTGGTCTCAAACTCCTGGCCTCAAGCAATCCTCCCTCCTCAGCCTCCCAAAGTGCTGGGATTACAGGTGTGAGCCACCATACCTGGCCTAAAAATATATTCTTTGGAAATATATTCTTTAATTTCTAAACATTTGGGGACTTTCTAGATATGTTACTATTAATATTATTTGTCTCTAATTTAACTTCATTGTGATCAGATGATCAGAGAGTATTCTGTAAGGTTGTCTGGGGTTTTTTCCCTTTTTTTTTTTTTTTAAATAGAGACAGGGTCTCACTCTTTAACCAGGCTGGAGTGCAGTGGCACAATCATACTCACTGCAGCGTCCAACTCCTTAGGCTCAATCTTCCCACTTCAGTCTCCCAAGTAGCTGGGACTATAGGCACGTGCTACCATGCTCAGCTAAGTTTTTTACTTTTTATGGAGATGGGGTCTATTTAATATGTTGCCCAGGTTGGTCTTGAATTTCTGGCCTTAAGCAATGATTTTAATCTTTAGAAATATATTGAGACTTATCTTATGGCCCAGATATAATCTAGCTTGGCTAATGTTCTACGTGTGCTTGAAAAAAAATGTAATCCCAGCACTTGGGATGGTGAAGTGGGTGGATCACCTGCAGTTATTTGGTGGAGTTTCTTGAATGTCAACTATATCAAATTGGTTGATGGTATTTTTCAGGTTTTCTATATGCAGCTGCTTTTTTGTCTAGTTGTTCTATTAATTGCCAAAAGAAGGTTTTCTTTTTTTTGAGACGGAGTTTCACTTTTGTCCCCTAGGCTGGAGTACGATGGCATGATCTTGGCTCACTGCAACCTCTGCCTCTGTGGTTCAAGTGATTCTCCCGCCTCGGCCCCCCCGAGTAGCTGGGATTACAGTCGCCTGCCACCACGCCTGGCTAATTTTTCTATTTTTCGTAGACACGGGGTTTCACCATGTTGGCCAGGCTAGTCTAGAACTCCTGACCTCAGGTGATCCACCTTCTCTGGCCTCCCAAAGTGCTGGGATTACAGGCATGAGCCACCACGCCCAGCCCAAAAGGTTTTCAAATCTCTGACAATTGTGCATTTGTTGGTTACTTATGTATTTATTTATTTAGAGACGGAGTCTCACTCTGTCGCCCAGGCTGGAGTGCAGTGGCACAATCTTGGCTCACTGCAACCTCCACCTCCCAGGTTCAAGCGATTCTCCTGCCTCAGCCTTCCAAGTAGCTGGGATTACAGGCCTGCGCCACCAGGCCTGGCTAATTTTTGCATTTTTAGTACAGATGGGGTTTCACCATGTTGTTCAGGCTGGTCTCAAACTCCTGACCTTGTGATCCGCCCGCCTCAGCCTCCCAAAGTGCTGGGATTACAGGTGTGAGCCACCACACCTGGCCTATTTATTTATTTATTGAGACAAGGTCTGGCTCTATTGCCCAGGCTGGAGTGCAGTGGTGAGATCCTGCCTTATTGCAACCTCCACCTCCCAGGCTCAAGCGATCCCTCAGCCTCCCGAGTAGCTAGGATTACAGGCGCCCGCCACCACGCTCAGCTAATTTTTTTTTTTTGAGATGAAGTCTCGCTGTATTGCCCAGGTGGAAGTGCAATGATGCGATCTTGGCTCACTGCAACCTCCGCCTCCCAGGTTCAAGCAATTCTCCTGCCTCAGCCTCCCGAGTCACTAGGATTACAGGTGCCCACCACCATGCCTGGCTAATTTCTTTGTATATTTAGTAGAGATGGGGTTTCACCATGTTGGCCAGGCTGGTTTTGAACTCTGACCTCAAGTAAGCTGCCCGCCTCGGCCTCCCAAAGTGCTGAGATTACAGGCGTGAGCCACCGCACCTGGCCTTTTTTTGTACTTTTACTAGACACAGGGTTTCACCATGTTGGCAAGGGTGGTCTCGAACTCCTGGCCTCAAGTGATCCACTCGCCTCAACCTCCCAAATCACTGGGATTCCAGCCACTGTGCCCAGCTGATTTTTCATATTTTTTGTAGAGATGGGGTTTTTTAAAATTAATTAATTAATTAATTAATTTTTTGAAACAGAATCTTGCTCTGTGGCCCAGGCTGGAGTGCAGTGGCACGATCTTGGGTCACTGCAACCTCTGCCTTCCGGATTCAAGCGATTCTCTTGCCTCAGCCTCCCAAGTAGCTGGAATTACAGGTGTGCACCACCATGCCTGGCTAATTTTTGTATTTTTAGTAGAGACAGGGTTTCACCATGTTGGCCAGGCTGGTCTCAAACTCCTGACCTCAGGTGATCCGCCCACCTCGCCTCCCAAAGTGCTGGGATTACAGGCACAAGCCACCATGCTCAGCCGGAGATGGAGTCCTGAGCCTGGGAGCCCAGGAGGCTGAAGTGCAGTGAGCTGAGATCACACCACTACACTCTGGCCTGGGTGAGAATGAAACCTTGTCTCAAAAAAAGAGAAGGGGAGGGGAGGGGAGGGCAGGGGAATCATAAAAGTATATTTACTATTAAGTGGAAGTGGATCATCATAAAGGTCTTCATCCTCGTCGCTTTCACGTTGAGTAGGCTGAGGAAGAGGAATGGTTGGTCTTGCTGTCTCAGGGGCAGCAGAGGCAAAAGAGGTGGAAGGGGAGGCAGGAGAGGCAGGCACACTCTGGTGTAACTTTATGGAAATACATTGTAACTTCTGTCTGACATTTTTGCTTTTTCATTTCTCTAAAAATGTTTCTATATAGCAGCAGTCCCAACCTTTTTGGCACCAGGGACTAGTTTTATGGAAGACTTTTTTCCCATAGATGGGGTTAAGGGGGTAGTTTCGGGATGATTCAAGCACTTTGTATTTATTGTGTGCTTTATTTCTATTATTATTACATTGTAATATATAATGAAATAATTAGACAGCTCACCATAATGTGGAATCAGTAG
Source organism: Pan paniscus (assembly GCF_029289425.2). Classification (NCBI taxonomy): domain Eukaryota; kingdom Metazoa; phylum Chordata; class Mammalia; order Primates; family Hominidae; genus Pan; species Pan paniscus. The sequence goes on along the minus strand of NC_073258.2, from coordinate 68,560,737 downwards.
GAGCCCTGAGCTTGTTTTCTTGCAACTAGATGGTCCTTTCTGGGGTGACAGAAGACAGTGACAGATCACCAGGCATTAGATTCTCATAAGGAGCTGGCAACCCAGATCCCTCACACGCACAGTTCACAATGGGGTTCGCTCTCCTGTGATCTGACAAGAGGTGGTGCTTATGTGGGAATGCAAGTGATGGGGAGCGGATGTAGATGCAGATGAAGCTTGTGTTCGCTTGCTCACCCGTTGCTCACCTCCTGCTATATGGCCTGGTTCCGGTGGCCTGGGGGTTGGGGACCCCTGCTATATGGTATTAATCCTTCTTCCACTGTTTGATTGAGTTTCAGTGCCTGCATCACAGAAGAGTCCATGTCATAAAAAATGTCAAAAGTGGTCCTGAATAATCAGAACCCTTCTTCTAGACTAATGTTAATTATTTTCTGCCACTGCTGCTTCTACATCTTCTTCTTCATCTGGCACAGGTTCAGAAGCACTCATCTCTATCGAGTCATCTTCTGTTAATTCATCTTGGGTGGTGTCTATTAAGCTCTTCAATTTTTCTGAGATCCATATCAAACCCTTCACCCCATCTTTTTTGCCATATCCACAATCTTTTTCATGATTTCCTTGCTTGGCTTTATCATCAATCCTGTGAAATCATGCATAACATCTGGACGCAGTATTCTCCAGGAGGAATTTATTGTTTCAGGCTTGATGGTTTTCATGGCTTTTTCCATAACAATGATGGCATCTTCAGTGGTATAATCCTTCCAGACTTTCACGATGTTCTATCAGGGTTCGCTTCCATAGAGTTGACAGTCCTTTCCATAGAGTACCATGTATATGTGTAATGAGCCTTTAAGGTCCTTACGAACCCCTGATCTAGAGACTGAATTAGAGACGATGTGTTTGGAGACAAGTAGACCACTTTGACACCTTCGGTATTGAACTGATGGGGTTCAATGCCAAGGGCCAAGGGCATTGTCCAATAACAAGAGAATTTTAAAAGGCAATCCCAGGCCAGGTGTGGTGGCTCTCGCCTGTAATCCCAGCACTTTGGGAGGCCGAGGCGGGCGGATCACTTGAGGTCAGGAGTCTGAGACCAGCCTGGCCAACATGGTGAAACCCTGTCTCTACTAAAAATACAAAAATTCTCTGGGCATAGTGGTGCGTGCCTGTAATCCCACTTACTTAGAAGGCCAAGGCAGGAGAATTGCTTTAACCCAGGAGGTGGAGGCTGCAGTGAGCTGAGATCATGCTACTGCATTCCAGCCTGGATGACAGAGCAGGACTCCATCTCAAAAAACAACAAAAAAAGGCAATCCCCTTACTGACAAGGTACATCCTGACTTCAGGGACAAAGTATCAATGAAATCAATTCAGAAAAAGGGTTTTCGTTGTCCAGGCTTTCCTGTTGTACAACCAAAAAATTGGCAGCTGGTGTTTTTCTTTTCCCTTCGGCTTGGGGGTTAGCAGATTTATAGATAAGGGCAGCCTTCATCATAAACCTGACTGCATTTGCACAAAACAGTAGAGTTAGTCTCTTTTCTTTCCTAAATCCTACTGCTCACTTCTCTTCCTTACTAAGAAAGGTCTTTTGTGGTTTTCTCTTTTCTTCTGCATTAAAAACCTGTTCAGGCAGGTACCTTTTCTCCTCCTCTTTTTTTTTTTTTTTTTTTTTTTTTTTTTTTTTTTGAGACAAGTTCTCACTCCCATTGCCCAGGCTGGAGTACAGTGGCACAATCACAGCTCACTATAGCCTCAACCTCCTGGACTCAGGTGATCCTCCCACCTCAGCCTCCTGAGTTGCTGGGACTACAGGCATTTGCCAACACAGCTGGTGAATTTTTTTTTTTTTTTTTTTTTTTTTTTTTTTGTAGTAGAGATAGAGTTTCACCATGTTACTCAGGCTGGTCTTAAACTCCTGAACTCAAGCAATCCACCCACCTCGGCCTCCCAAAGTGCTGGGATTATAGGTGTAGGCCACCGCGCCGGGCCTCAGTTATTTTCTTATTGGCATCTCAGAACTCATCTTTTGTCTCTTGGAAGGTAAAAGGTGCTTTTCCTGTTATCTTGACCTTTTTTTTTTTTCTTTTGAGGCAGAATCTCACTCCCATCACTCAGGCTGGAGTGCGGTGGCACTAACACAGCTCACTGCAGCCTCGACCTCTCGGACTCAGGTGATTCTCCTACCTCAGCCTCCCAAGTAGCTGGAACAATAGGTGCATGCCACCATGCCTGGCTAATTTTTAGGATTTTTAGTAGAAATAGGGTTTTGCCATGTTTCCCAGACTAGTCTCAAACTTCTGGGCTAAAGCAGTCCTCCCATCTTGGCCTCCCAAAGTGCTAGGATTATATGCATGAGTCACCGCACCCAGCCTCTCTTGACATTTTTTAAGCCAAACCTCTTTCTAAAACTACCAAACCATCTTTTGATGGCATTAAGCTCTCTAGCGTTAGATCCTCACCTTCCTTTTGCTTTAAGTTGTCATATAATGACTTCACTTTTTCTCACATCATATTAGAGTCTACATGTACTCCTTTCTTATAGCAACCCTGCACATAAAAGGTGAATTTTCAATATGAGATAAAAAGTTATTTTGCAAAAAGTGCAAGATTTTCACACCTCCTGGTATAGCTTCACCAATTTCCTTTTTTTTTTTTTTTTTTTTTTACAATAGTCCTTACACTGACTATTGAAATAGTGGGCAACCATAGGTACAGACCTCAATCTGTGGAACATATCAAGCAATTCAGATTTTTCTTGAAATGTCATAACTTTTCTCTGCTTCCTGGAGTGCTCCCAGCATTAATAGTGGCACTTCATATGGGTCCTATGCTGAAATTCAAGGTCGATGGCATTGCACGAGACAATGAAAACTCCATGAGAACTGCAAGAGATCACCTTTTTACTGCAATAGGCAAGTTACTAGATAGACAAACTGCTCATGCAGAGATGATTAGTGTCACAGCATTTTAAGTGGATACTCGAAACAACTGAACTCAATGCAACAGCAACAGGAGGTGGTTATGAAATTGTTACAGTAGTACAGTATGTACTAATTTTATGCAGTTATGATTTAATACGGCATCAAAATTTTTCTTTTTTTTTGAGACAGGGTCTCCCTCTGTCACTCAGGCTGGAGTGCAGTGGCATGATCATGGGTCACTGCAACCTTAACCTGGGCTCAAGCGATTCTCTCACCTCAATCTCCCAAGTAACAGGGACTACAGGTGTGTACCACCATGGCCAGCTAATTTTTTAAACAATTTTTTTGTAGAGACAGGGTCTGGCTATGTTGCCCAGGCTGGAGTGCAGTGGCATGATCACAGCTCACTGTGACCTCAAACTCCTGGGCTCAAGTGATCCTCCTGCCTCACCTTCCTGAGTAGCTAGGACTATACGCACGTGCCTCAAGTGATCCTCCCAGCTTGGCCTCCCAAAGTGCTCTGATTACAGGTCTTGGCCACCTCATCCAGCCAATTTTAACTTCTTATAATAGATTTATCTATATTTCATTGTAGTAAGTGATAAAATAGACCAGTAGCTATACTTGGTGCATTCATGACATACCAAACTTTCTCTTAATTTTTCAATATTTCTAGGCTATGTGGTTTGTTTGTACATTTCTCAAATTGTTGCAAATCTCTAAAAAAAAATTCCAATATATTTATTGAAAAAAACCTGGCTGGGTATGGTGGCTCACGCCTGTAATCCCAGCACTTTGGGAGGCCAAGGCGGGTGGATCACGAGGTCAGGAGTTCAAGACCAGCCTGGCCAAGATGGTGAAACCCCATCTTTACTAAAAATACAAAAAAAATTAGCCAGGTGTGGTGGCAGGTGCCTGTAATCCCAGCTACTGGGGAGGCTGGGGCAGAGAACTGCTTAAACCCAGGAGGCAGAGGTTGCAGTGAGCCAAGGTCATACCACTGCACTCTAGACTGGGCAACAGAGCAAGACTCCATCAAAAAAAAAAAAGAAAAGAAAGAAGGAAAAAGAAAAGAAGGGGAGGGGAGGGGAGGGGAGAGGAGGGGAGAGGAGGGGAGGGGAGGGGAGGGGACAGGAGGGGAGGGGAGAGGAGGGGAGGGGAGGGGAGGGGAGAGGAGGGGAGGGGAGAGGAGGGGAGGGGAGGGGAGGGGAGGGAGGGGAGGGGAGGGAAGGAACTTGTGTGGATCCAGGCAGTTCAAACCCATGCTGTTCAAGGGTCAACTGTATATTTCTTTTAGATATTATATAGTTGGATCTTGATTTTTTTTTTTAGACAGAGTCTCACTCTGTCACCCAGGCTGCTGTCTTTTAGTTGGAGTATTAAATTGGAGTGTTTATACTGAAAGTAGTTATTAATATGGTTGGGCATAGGTCTACATTAGTTTGCTGGAGTTGTGCTATGGTCTGAATGTGTCCTCCAAAATTGATGTGTTGAAAGCGTAGTCCCCAACGCAATAGTGTTAGAAGGTGGGGTCTTTTTTTTTTTTTTTTGAGATGGAGTCTTGCTCTGCTGCCCAGGCTGGAGTGCAGTGGCACAATCTCAGCTCCTTACAACCTCCATCTCCCAGGTTCAAGCGATTCTCCTGCCTCAGCCTCCTGAGTAGCTGGGATTACAGGTATGTGCCACCAAGCTTGGCTAATTTTTGTATTTTTAGTAGAGACAGGGTTTCACTAAGTTGGCCAGGCTGGTCTTGAACTCCTGACCTCAGGTAATCCGCCCGCCTCAGCCTCCCAAAGCGTTAGCATTACAGGTGTGAGCCACCGCACCCAGCCTAGAAGGTGGGGTATTTTAAGATTTTTCAGATCATGAAGACTCCGCCCTCATGAATGGATTAATATCACTATGAAGAGGGCTTGTGGGAGTGGGTTCACTCTCTCTTGCCCTTCTGCTTTTCTGCCATGTGAAGACACAGAGTTCATTCTCTCTTGTTCTTCTACATTCTGCCATGTGAGGACGCAATCAGAAGACTTGAACACTTTTGGAACTATGAGAGAATAAATTTCCGTTCTTTATACATTATCCAGTCTCAGATGTTCTGTTACAGCATCACACAACAGACTAAGACAGGTTGCCATAACAAAGAACCACAGATTGGGTAGCTGAAACAACAGAAATGTATTTTCTCACAGTTCTGGGGGCCAGAAGTCTGAGATCAAGGTGTTGAGAGGGCTGATTCCTTTTGGGAGCCATGAGAAAAGGATCTGTTCTAGGTTCTGTTCTCTCCCCTCGGCTTATAGATGGCTGTCTCCACATCATCTTTCCTCTGTATGTGTCTATATCTGAATTTTCTCTTATGAGGACACCAGTCATAGAGGATTAGCGTCCACCCTAAGACCTCATTTTAACTTAAAACCTCTGTAGGCCAGGTGCAGTGGCTCATGCCTGTAATCCCAGTACTTTGGGAGGCCGAGGCAGATGGATTATCTGAAGTCAGGAGTTCGAGACCAGCCTGGCCAACACAGCAAAACTCCGTCTCTACTAAAAATACAAAATATCTCCAGGTGTGGTGGTGTGTGCCTGTAGTCCCAGCTACTTGGGAGGCTGAGGCAGGAGAATCGCTTGAACCTGGGAGCTGGAGGGTGCAGCAAGCCGAGATTGTGCCATTGCACTCCGGCGTGGGTGTTAGAGCAGGACTGCATCCAAAAAAAAAAAAAAAAAAAAAAAAACACCTCTGTAAAGATTCTGTCTATAGGCCGGGTGGCTCATGCCTGTAATCCCAGCACTTTGGGAGGCTGACGGGGGCGGCGGATCACGAGGTCAGGAGTTCGAGACCAGCCTGGCCAACGCAGTGAAACCCCGTCTCTACTAAAATTACAAAAATTAGCCAGGTGTAGTGGCCCGTGCCTGCAGCCCCAGCTACTCAGGAGGCTGAGGCAGGAGAATAGCTTGAACCCGGGAAGCGGAGGTTGCAATGAGCTGAGACCAAACCATTACACTCCAGCCTGGGTGACAGAGTGAGACTCCATCTCAAAAAAAAAAAATATTCTGGCCGGGCGTGGTGGGTCACGCCTGTAATCCCAGTACTTTGGGAGGCCGAGGCGGGCGGATCACGAGGTCAGGAGATCGAGACCATCCTGGCTAACACCGTGAAACCCCGTCTCTACTAAAAAAACAAAAAAATTAGCCGGGCATGGTGGCGGGCGCCTGTAATCCCAGCTACTCGGGAGGCTGAGGCAGGAGAATGGCATGAACCCGGGAGGTGGAGCTTGCAGTGAGCTGAGATCACGCCACTGCACTCAAGCCTATGCGACAGAGTGAGAATCCGTCTCGGAAAAAAAAAAATTCCATCTGTAAATATTACGTATTATTAGGAGGATTACTTGAGCCCATGAGTTTGAGGCAGTATTATGCTATGGCTGCGCCTATGAATAGCCACTGCACTCCAGCCTGGGCAACACAGCAAGACCCTGTCTCTAAAATTAAATAAATAAATAAATAAAAATTACAAACACAATGAAATAAATAAATTAGGCAAGGATTATTAATGCTAAGGCCAATGGCTGATAGATTGCTGGGGAAAAGCATATTCGCATGGTCTCAACTTACCACCTAAGTTATTTATTTTTACACGTGGAAAAGAGTTCCTTGTCAATAGAGAGATCTAGCAGATACCATCTTAACCAAGTAAATAAACTCAGTATCGGCTGGGTGCAGTGGCTCATGCCTGTAATCCTAGCACTTTGGGAGGCCAAGGCGGGCAGATCACCTGAGGTTAGGGGTTCAAGACCAGCCTAGCCAACATGGCGAAACCGTGTCTCTACTAAAAATACAAAAATTAGCTGGACATGGTGGCGCATGCCTGTAATCCCAGCTACTAGGGAGGCTGAAGCAGGAGAATCGCTTGAACCCAGGAGGCAGAGGTTGCACTGAGCCGAAACCGTGCCACTGCACTCCAGCCTGGGCGACAGAGTGAAACTCCGCCTCAAAAGAAAAAATAAAAATAAAAAATAAAATAAACACAGTATTATCAATAATGGGATAAAGCAACATTACATGACTAAAGTAATGCAACAAATAGGAAGAATATGTTATACAATATCCTTAGTATTCTTGTAGTATTATGTAGTATTCTTGCAAAAAGGCTTACCCTGAATCTAATTATAAGGAAATATTCAAAGAGACCCAAATTGAAGGATATCCAACTAGCTTGGATTCTTCAAAAATGTCAATGTCATGAAAAACAAAAAGACAAGAAGACTATTCTAAATTAAGGAAGAATCAAGAGACATGACGACCAAATACAATCAGTGATCCCTCATTCAATCCTGAATCAGATATTTTTTAAAGCTGTAATGGAAAACATAGGGATATTTAGAGAAATGTAATTATGATCTGTAGTCTAGATAATAATACTGCATTTTTATTTCTTGGTCACTTTGTAAAACAGTGTGGCAGTTTCTCACAAAGTTAACAGAATTGCCATATTATCCAGCAATTCCACTCTTAGTATGTACCCTAAAGAAGTGAAAGCAGTGACTCCGATACTAGTAAATCAATGTTTATGGCGGCATATTCACAACAGCCAAAGGCTAAAACATTCCAAACGTCTATCAGCAGATGAATGGGTAAACAAAATGTGGTCTATCCATATAAGAGAATATTAGTCAGCCTTAAAAAAAAATTGAAATTCTGAACATGTGCTACAACATGGCTGAACCTTAAAAACATGCTAAGTGAAATAAGCCACACATCAAAGGACAAATAATGTGTGTCTCAACTTATATGAGGTAATTAGAAGAGGCAAATTCACAGACAGAAAGTAGAATTGAGGTTACCGGGGGGAATGGGGAGCTATCATTCAATGGGTACACAGTTTCTGTTTGTGATGATGAAAAAGTTCTGGAAATGGATGGTGGTCACAGTTACACAACATTGTGAATGTACGTAATGCCACAACTATATACTTTAAAACTGCAAAATAGTAAATTTTATGTATATTTTACCACATTTTTATTTTTTGTTGTTTTTTAGAGACGGTGTCTCACTCTGTCATCCAGGCTGGAGTGCAGCGGTGCAATCATGGCTCACTGCAGCCTCTCAAACTCCTGGGCTCAAGCCATCCTATTGTCTCAGCCCCCTGAGTAGTTAGGACTATAGGCATGCACCAGTATGCCCAGTTAAAAAAAAATTTTTTTTTTGAGATGGAATCTCGCTCTGTTGCCCAGGCTGGAAGGCAGTGGGGTGATCTCGGCTCACTGCAACCTCCGCCTCCCAGGTTCAAGCGATTCTCCTGCCTCAGCCTCCCAAGCGGCTGGGATTACAAGTGCTCGCCACCACGCCAGGCTAATTTTTGTATTTTCAGTAGAGATGGGGTTTCACCATGTTGGCCAGGCTGGTCTTGAACTCCTGACCTCGTGATCCACTCACCTCAGCCTCCCAAAGTACTGGGATTACAAGTGTGAGCCACCGCGCCTGGCGTGCCCAGTTAATTTTTAACTTTTTTTTTTTTTTTTTTTTTTTTTTTACAAATAGGGTCTCACTCTGTCGCTGAGGCTGGAGTGCAGTGGCAAGAACATTGCTCACTGTAGCCTCAACCTCCTGGGCTCAAGTGCTCTTCCTGCCTTGGCCTCCCAAAGTGCTGGGATTATAGGCATGAGCTACCACACCTGGCCTAATAATCACATTATCTTTTTTTTTTCTTCTTCTTCTTCATTTTTTTCTTTTTTTTTTTTTTGAGACAGGGTCTCACTTTGTCACTGAGGCTAATTTTTAAATATTTTTGTAGAGATGGGAATCTCACTATGTTGTCCAGGCTAGTCTTGAATCCTGGCCTTAAGCGATCCTCCCACCTTGGCCTCCCAAAGTGCTGGGATTACAGGCATGAGCCACCACACTCAATCCCAGACTTTTTTTTTTTTTTTTTTTAAGAAAAGACTGGCCAGGCGCAGTGGCTCACACCTTTAATTCCAGCACTTTGGGAGGCCAGGGCAGTCAGATCACGAGGTCAAGAGATCGAGACCATCCTGGCCAACATGGTGAAACCCCATCTCTACTAAAAGTACAAAAATTAGCTGGGCGAAAATAAATAAATAAATAAATAAATAAATAAATAAATAATTAGCTGGGCGTGGTGGTGCACGCCTGTAGTCCCAGCTACTTGGGAGGCTGAGGCAGGAGAATCGCTTGAACCTGGCAGGCGGAGGTTGCAGTGAGCCAAGATCGCACCACTACACTCCAGCCTGGTGACAGAGTGAGACTCAGTCTCAAAAAAAAAGGAAAAGAAAAGATTGTGGTTATGTAGGATGATGTCCTTATTATGAGGAGATACAGACCAAAATATTTAGGGGTAAAGTGTCATAATGCCTGCAACTTATTTTCAGTTGGTCCAGGAAAAAAAGAGAGAGAAAAGAAAGAAACATGTAAATAATAACTGGAAAATCTAGGTGTAGGTTACATAACTGTTCACTGTACTACTCTTTCAACTTCTCTGCACTGAAATTTTTCAAAATAAAAAGTGCTCAAAAAATATTTTTAAATGGAGAGATGAATGGTGGAAGGAACCCTCCCAGACAGAAAGATAAGCATAAGCAAAGGTGAAGAGGTGGAAAAAGTTTTTCAAGAAACAGTCGGTAGTCTAGTTTGATGAGAGTGAAAGGTACATCGTAGGATGTTCTGGGAGATAAAGCCAGAAAGGTAGGCTGGCATCAGATTGATAAAGGCCTTCAGCAAAAGAATAGAGAGTCAGAATGGTGTGAACCCCGGGGGGCGGAGCCTGCAGTAAGCCGAGATCGCGCCACTGCACTCCAGCCTGGGCGACAGCCAGACTCCGTCTCAAAAAAAAAAAAAAAAAAAAAAAGAATAGAGAGTCTGGGCTGGGCGCAGTGGTTCATGCCTGTAATCCCAGCACTTTGGGAAGCCAAGGCGGGCAGATCACAAGGTCAGGAGTTTGAGACCAGCCTGGCCAACATGGTGAAACCCTATTTCTACTAAAAGTACAAAAATTAGCCAGGCACAGTGGCACGCGCCTGTAATTCCAGCTACTTGGGAGGCTGAGACAGGAGAATTGCTTGAACCCGGGAGATGGAGGTTGCAGTGAGCTGAGATCACGCCACTGCACTCCAGCCTGGATGACAGAGCCAGACTCCGTCTCAAAAAAAAAAAAAAGAATAGAGTCTGTACTGCACTTGGCAGGCAATAGAGAGCACACCAAAGGCATTTAACACAGGAGTAACACATGCGAAGGGATGAATACGTCTGTGTAGTTAAGGTGCTCTGGACAGACTGAAGGGCATCGCCAGCTGTAAAGTTATCACAGTAGCTGAGGCGTAGGAACAGGGACTTCGGCTGGGTAAAGGAAGTGGGGACAAAAGGCAAATGTTTTGTGAAGGACTATCAGAATCTGATAATTGATTAAATGTGGAAAGTCAGCGTTACCCTGAGATTTACATCTGGGTATAGGAGACTATCGATAATGGAAAAGTCAGCAGGAGGGCTGGTTTGGAGCTCAAGACTCAGAGGTGAGCTGTAAGAAAAAAGAATGAGTTTAGTTTTATCCTAGGCTTCCTGTCAAATGGATCCTTCACAGTTCCTTGTACTCAAACAAGGGTCTAGCCAGAAACAGAATTCTCCTTCCAAGAACAGCTCCTCCATCAGACCAGCCTCACCTGGCCCCACAACCCAGTCCCAGGGACCATTAGGCCCTTACAGCTACCCTGGGCCCCTGGTGCCTTCAGTTATTCTCCGACAGCATCCCTTCCACCTAGTTCCTTCCTATCTAGCCTCCATGTACTTCCAAGTCTTCTTTCCCTAACGTCGTTTCTTATCTGAGTCCTTTTTCCTTTTGAAGAGGAGAAGAATCAGAGCTATCTGCCCAGAAGCGCAAGTCCTGCAGCATGCAGGCCAAGATGGGCACCCGTAGGAAGCTCAAGTGCAGATAGGCCAGGCAAGCATATGTGCCCCTAGGGTCAACAGCTGCTGCTTGCACTACCTAGAGGGAGGAGAGGAGGGAAAGAGGGAAGAGAGGAATGAACAGGGCTGAGGTGGAGGGTGAGGGTGAAGCTGGAGCAGGATGGTGGGGTGGGCAAGTGGGGACCACCTGTGGATCTTGCTGCATATAGGCCTTGCTATACACAGCCCCACCCACCACAGGGATATTCGGGAGTAGGGGCGGGAGATCTCTGCTTATCAGCTCAGGCATCCCATTGACCCCAAAATGATTCCATTGGTTGCCTCCAAACCACATACTCTAGGCCCCATGGCACTCAGCCTCCCTCCCAATTTCCCATTTCTGTGTTGAAAATAAGAGCTTTGGGTTGGCAGGAGTGAGGACATTCTGAGAAGGCAGAGTTCAGCCTGGCATAGGAACATTTGGGGTGATCAGATCTCAGACGGCGGACAGAGCTGCGGGAGGCATCTAGCTGAGCCACCAGGCAGGGTGGAGGGTGTGAAAAAGGTCTCTCGAGGGCCATCAGAGGATGGGAGTCGGTCTGCCAAACCAAGAGAGGAGCTGCACAGCAGTGTGTGCTGCCTGGGGAGACAGGCTGCTGCTGTTCTGGGCAAAGCAGGCCAGCTCCAAGCCTTCTCAGGCCATATGAAGACATATTATGTAGGATGCATATAACCAGCTCCCTCTCCCCAGGGGCATCCTCCTTTACCCAAACCTGTCTCCCACCTCCGCCTCCATGGCTCTGGCTTGAGTTATGCCAGCAGGTGGGACCCTGCTTTAGCCTTTAGCCTGAGCCTTTACATTCCCTGCCGCACTCACCTTCCACCTTTACCTCTATGGCTCATTGAGCTGCTCTGCCAGGGCTGCCAATGAGATGGGGTCGCATAGGGTGTAGCATTACTATCCAGGCCAATCCCATCAGGCAAACTTTTGCTAACTTCCTTCCCCACCCAGTGGGAGAACAGTTTTCCTATTCCTGGTTCTCTAACCCAGATACAGAATCCCCTGAAGTCTCACAGCTACCCAGGGTGCCTATCTGGGAGAGGGTGCACCTGGCAGAGTCAAGGGGAAGAGCACAAGCTCTCTGATGGGACCTGATGCCCTGAGAACAAGTCAGCATGTACTGAGGGCATGAGAGTGAGAAACTCAGATCAAACCTGTCCAATGACAGGCAGAAGCTGTGCTGAGATAAGACGCTGAGGAAAATGGGCAGTAAATTCTAGCTGAAATGGGAACAAAGGAGAGTCTTGGTCTAGTTTCAGGTTAACCTAGGACCGTGCTCTCACTAGCAGGCAGATGGCACCCTGTCAGTGATTATGGAGGTGGTGGAAAGATCACTGCTCTCAGTGGCATCATTTAGTTCTTTGACCTACAACCTAAGAAATCAGATCGCTCACGTGGAAAAGTGAAAGTCACAATACAAGACCTTACAGCTGTTGAGGTCAAATGAGATCACATGTAAGTGCCAGTGCTTAGCAAACTGTATAGGACCATAACGCCCTTGAAGTAGGTGGACAGAGGCCTCCATGGCAGGCACTGGGCTGTCATAACCTCTTATCAAGTACCAGGCCTGGAGCTACTCAGGCTTCACATGCACTTAGCTATAAGGAAATCCTGATACACACTGCAGGCCCTTACCTGCAGCCTGTGGAGCAGGAGTGAAGTGGGAAAGGAGGATGAAAAGGAAGAACCACTCTCTGGAGAGGGAGCACGGGCTGCCAGAAGGATGGTGTAAAGGCTCACCTTGAGTTGCGTCTCCAGGAGAAGGAGCATTTGTGGCCCCCAGACGTCCTCCAGCATCCCATATCTAGGGACAAAAAGGACAGCCAGTTGTGCTCTATCCCCTGTCTGGTTGCACCTGCTTAATCTCTCCCCAGCTTCCTTGTTCTGAGGATGACTCCACCTTCTGAGCAACAAAACATTCCACGGGGAATCTAGACCTTGGATGAATTAAACAGGACTTGGGAGGATTTGCCCTGTCCTCAAGCCATTCTCCTTTCAACCTTTTCTACTTCTGCTATCCCAGCTCCTGAGGTCATTCTCCCCTCCACAGGCCATTAGACACCTGTCTCTAAGGGGTCTCCTTCAAGGCTAGCTCCTAGGGCAGGTTCAGCCCTGGACAGAACTGGAGAATGGCAGGGTCCTGGCTGAAGCCAGCTTCCTTCCTGTGCAGCAGCGGCAGGCCTTGGCAATCTGCTGGCATGGTGGACACAGTTTCCCACTCCCAACTGGGTCACAGATGGGAGAGAAATCTCCCTAGGAAGGAGCCATAGAAAAAGAAAAGCCAAGAATGGTCACAAGAGTCAAAGGAGTGTCCATCACTGGCCTGAGGACTGCTGCATGGTCCTATGCTTCCGTTTCCTTCCCTCATGGTTCTTCACCTTAGTTCCAGGGAAAGAGGCTCACAAACCCCCTATCCATTGATGAGACCTTGTTCCCTGGGCTCTCAGCTGGTACTGTGCCAAAGATGCCAACAATATGGCCCTTGCCCCATAATCATCTGCCCATTCGCTTCCTTCCCCTAGAAGAATGGCTCTGAGACAGCAGGTGAGTCTAATAAAAGAGCTTCAGGGTAATATAGAGACCACAGCTCCATTCCTCTCTACAGGAAACTCATAGCCCCTATTCATTCACTAATATTTACCATGGCAACCATGTGCCAATCAGGGGAGGAAAACGCTGACCAAAATCTAGTCCCTGCCTCCCAGAAGCTCACCATTTAATCAGGGCTGCAGATAGCTCTCCTTCATGTATCTCAAAGCTATGGAATGGGTGCCCAGAATATCTTTTCCCTACTTCTTGACATATCCACATTGTTTACATGCTTTAGGAGGTTCAGAAGCTGTCTTCTTGATTCTCTCATTACACAGTGTGACTCGACAGCGATCTCTCCTGCCTCTGAATCTTCAGAGCAGTAACCTGGACCTCTCTATGACACATCACTTTCTACTTGAATTTTATATGTTTTAAATGCATAATTGATCTCCTCTACTAGACTGTATTTCCTGAGGGCAGAGAGTGTCTTATACATCTTCATATCCCTCACAGCACCCTGCACAGTTTCATGTACACAGTAGGTGCTCAAAAAATATTCATGGAAAGCCAAGCGTGGTGGCTCACACCTGTAATCCCAGCATTTTGGGAGGCTGAGGTGGGCAGATCACCTGAGGTCAGGAGTTCAAGACCAGCCTGGCCAACATGGTGAAACCCCATCTCTACTAAAAATACAAAAATTAGCCAGGCATGGTGGCGTGTGCCTGTAATCTCAGCTACTTGAGGCTGAGGCAGGAGAATCGCTTGAACCCAGGAGGCAGAGGGTGCAGTGAGCCGAGATCACACCACTGCCCTCCAGCCTGAAAGACAAAGTGAGACAAGACTCCGTCTCAAAAAAAAAAAAAATTCATGGAATATAGCTTCCATATAAAGATGTTTGTTGGACAAATGAAGCCTTGTTCGTGAAATTATTGGATGTTCCCAGATTTTTAAAATATATACTTTTTTCATTAATTTAAAACTCCTTGTTACAATTTTCTCAATTAACACAAAGCTTGAACTCAATGCAAGCAGCATAGAATTCTTACGCATTCTTTATAACCATGAAAGTAACCAGTCTTATGTAAATACATAATTCTATATTCAGCTGTTTTTGCATCATAAGTACTCACATCCTCTATGAATCTTAAGTATCCACCCTACTATGTGGCATTAAGCCTGCATCCTCCCTCAATGCTGTGTGGTAACGCTATAATTCAGCCTACAGCTGAAGGGAGGCAATACACTGGCCTTGAGCATCCAACCTTGGGTGAAAAGACTCAAGTTTCCCCATCAAAATCAGCCTATAAAACCATCCTGCCTAGCCAGGTGTGGTGGCTCACGCCTGTAATCCCAACAATTTGGGAGGCCGAGGCGGGCAGATCTCTTGAGGCCAGGAGTTTGAGACCAGCCTGGCCAACATGGTGAAACCCCATCTCTAACAAAAAATACAAAAATTAGCCGGGAGCGATGGCACACGCCTGTAGTCCCAGCTACTCAGGAGGCTGAGGCACGATAATCGCTTGAACCCAGGAGGAGGAGGTTGCAGTAAGCAGAGATCACGCCACTGCACCCCAGCCTGGGTGACAGTGAGACCCTGTCTCAAAACAAACAAACGAACAAAAAGCAAAAAACCGCCCTGCTTAGGAGGATGAACTTGCCCAGAAATAAAGTGAATTCAAAAATTAAGAAAAGGTCTTATGGTGGCTAGGGACTGTTGTAGAAATTATCAGAAACGATAGTTGGGACCTGGGATAGCAGTTCCTCTATGCAGTCCCTGGGCTAAAAACTTACATGCGTCATCTCATTTAATCCTCAAAACCCTGAGGTAGTATTAACATTATCCCCAATCTTGCAAATGAAGAAGCTGAGTCTCAAGAGATGTCCTAACTTTGCCCAAAGTCACAAACCCAAGTTTCTCTGACTCTAGATCCCAAGCTGAGAGTCTTGCTCAGATCATCCCAGGTCCCCTTCTTTCTTCTTGCACTTGGGGTGCAATAAGGGGCAATGGGGCCAGCAGTGTGTAACATACTGCACCGTAGGAAGAGACGTTAGGATCATCGGTGTCAGCCTCCGTATTTTACAGAGGAAGGAACTCGTAGGTCACACAGAGCCAGGGGGCTGCTCTGCAACAGAATCTCAATGGACACTAGAATTCCAGTCCAAGCCCCATTTTACAGAGCGTGGGAACTGAAGCCCACCGGGCCTGGGGGCCTCCCGGGTTCCGAATCCACCAGCGGCTGAGCCAGATCCAGCCCCGGGCGCACTCACTGCCCTGATTCTACCTCCGCGTTCACCTGCGCCGCGAACCCTCCCCGTGGGCTGCCAGCGCTCGGGAGTACCTGTCGGCCGCGCGCAGGCCCTCGGCTCGGGGTGACAAGACGCTGGCGCGGGCAAGCGGGGCTTCGCGGGCCACAGCCAGATCTCGACCTCGAGGACCCGGGTCGCCACGCCAGCCCCTTTCCTCAGAACGCCGAGGCCTCAAGAGCGTGTGCGCGGCGGGACGCCCCAGAGAATTTGGAAGCGCTGGTCCCGGAAGCAAGGCCGGCTTGGTCTCCTCTCCTCAATCCCCCGACGCCACCCCCTGGACCTTCTGCAGACCGGGTCCCAGTCCCAGCGCACCTCAGGAAGAAACAACACCTTCGCGCTTAGCTGAGTCAAGCGGCCGGGACTCTAGAAGGGGCGAGGTTCCCATGGCAACGAGGGAAACTCTTTGCGCCTGCGCAGAGGCGCTCGGCACGCTGGGAAATGTGGTTTCCGGGTTGTCCCTGGAGGCTAAAGGAATGGACACAAGGTGGCGCGCGAACGTTGCGGTCGATGTGGCTAAGCCCGGGTCCCCAGCTCCCGGGCGCTGCGGGCGCAGGGGAGGCCGCGAAGGTCTGAAAGGTAGTTTCTCTGAGGCGTCTGGGATGCGGAGTGAAGAGAAGGAGGCACAGTCTCTTCAGCGCGGTTGATTTTGCCGTTTGAAAACTTGGCCTAACAAGCGGCAGCCCTGGCTAGGGCGAGGGCAGTTGCTTCCGAGGCCCCGCCCCAGCCTGGGCTGAGCCGGGAGCGGCCGAGGGAGGGGGCTGTGACGGTGGGAGCTGGTTCCGGAGGGAAGCGCGCGACGGTCGTGCTGCAAGCGTTGCAGGTCCAGGCTGGGCGACCCCTGGCGCTGCTGAGAGGCTCCTATGCCCGGTGGGAGTTGAAGTCGGGCTCCGGGAGCAGCAGTCATCCTGATCCTCCCACCCGCGAGCTCCAAGCACTTCTGGATCCAGGTCCCGCCTTGGGCGGAAATGTGCAGTCAGTTGACTGCCCAGGAGCCACCTTCCCCGCTCCCGCGTTAGTCTCTTGGAATGAGAATCTAGAAACCTAGGATCTGATTCCGGCTCTGTTAGAGATTAGTAGTTACTGCTCTGAGCCTCAGTTTCCTCATTTCTAGAAAACGATGGTATTGGGGCAGACGCGGTGGCTCACGTCTGTAATCCCAGCACTTTGGGAGACGGAGGGGGTGGATCACCTGAGGTCAGGAGTTAGAGACCAGCCTGGGCAACATGGCGAGACCCCCTCTTCTACTAAAAATATGAAAATTAGCCAGCGTCGTGGCACAAAAAAAAAAAAAGAAAAGATTTTTTTTTTTTGGAGATGGAGTCTCTCTCTGTCGCCCAGGCTGGAGTGCAGTGTCCCTATCTCGGCTCACTGCAAGCTCCGCCTCCCGGGTTCACGCCATTCTCCCGAGTAGCTGGGACTACAGGCGCCCGCCACCATGCCCGGCTAATTTTTTTGTATTTTTAGTAGAAACGGGGTTTCACCGTGTTAGCCAGGATGGTCTCGATCTCCTGACCTCGTTATCCACCCGCCTTGGCCTCCCGAAGTGCTGGGATTACAGGCGTGAGCCACCGCGCCCGGCCACAAAAGTGCTTTATAAAGCATTACCTGGAATGGGGGGGGGAAAAAAACCCTCAAACAACCTAAATGTTCATCAATAAATGACCACTTAACTGATGGATTCCATAAAATAGAACATGTGTGGTTATTTTTTAAATGAGGCAAATCTTTTATGTACTATTTGGGGGGAAAACTCAAATGGCGTTTTTCCTCTGCTCTCACACCATCACAATTATCAACACGTAAGACTTTGGTGACCAAAGATATTGGGTTGGCCAGGCGCAATGGCTCACGCCTGTAATCCTAGCGTTTTGGGAGGCCGAAACGGGTGGATCACCTGAGGTCAGGAGTTCGAGACCAGCCTCACCAGCATGGTGAAACCCCCATCTCTACTAAAAATACAAAAAAAAATTAGCCAGGCATGGTGGTGGGCACCTGTAATCCCAGCTACTCGGGAAGCTGAGGCAGGAGAACCGCTTCAACCTGGAAGGTGGTGGTTGCAGTGAGCCAAGATTGTGCCATTGCACTCTAGCCTGGGTGGACAAGAGTGAGACTCCATCTCAAAAAAAAAAAAAAAAAAAAAAAAAAGGTGTGGGGTTTTTCTCTCCACACACCAAGCAACAGACCAGCTGGGTGGCCTCCAATTCAATTCCAACTCTGTCTACCGGGAGACAGTGTCGGATCGCACAGGTTGAGGCTCAGCCCCCAAAACTGCATCTCCCTCCCCTCAGATCCCAGTCAAAAGTCCAGGCCTCCAGAACTTCTGCCTGACCAGCTTCAAGTTGGGGTTCCCATGATCCCCTCTTTGGGTTTGATTAATTTGCTGGAGCAGCTCACAGAACTCAAAGAAACACTTATGTTTAGTGGCTTATTGTAAAGGATACTACAAAGGATAAAGGTGAAGAGATGTACACGGGGGAGGGTGCGGAGTATGCACGCTCTCCCTAGCTGCACCACCGGCGAGGAACCTGCACATGGTCAGCTACCCAGAGCTCCAAGAAGCCAGTCCTCTTGGGTTTTTAATGGAAGCTTCATGACATCAGCATTCCTTACACCAGGGTATAGAGTGAGGAGGAGGGTCTCTCTGGGGAGGGTCTTAAAACCCACAATCTGAAAGTGAGGGAGAACAGTAGAGCCCTGCCTTGGGGCAGGGGAGAGGAGGGCAGAATGTCAAGAGGTTGTTTCCTGCGGCCTGCTCCTGAGGCCTGACACACTCAACATTAGAACAAAAGACTGAACAAGGGCTATGAGGGTTATGAGCCAGGAGCCTGGATGAAAACCAATGTATATATAACACCACGGTACCGATGTGGAACTCTGTGATATGAACCAATTTTCAAAGTGTAGAATAGTATGTTAACATGCTATTGTCTGTATTTTTAAAAAATACACATACCAATATATTTGATTACATAAGCATGGGGTACCTGGAGGGCATCAAAGGCAGCTGGTAACAAGTCATTGCCTGAGTAGATGTGAAGGACTAGAGGACAGAGTAGGAGTGAGATTTACTTTTCATTTTATATCCTTCTTATTATTTTTTGCCCCTTTAGCAATTTGTGTGAGCTTTGGGTATACATAGGGTTTTTTTTATTTTTATTTTTTTTTGGAGACGGAGTCTCACTCTGTCACCCAAGCTGGAGTGCAATGGCGCAATCTTGGCTCATTGCGACCTCAGCCTCCCAGGTTCGAGCAATTCTCCTGCCTCAGGCTCCCAAATAGCTGGGATTACAAGTGCACGCCACCACACCCAGCTAATTTTTGTATTTTTAGTAGAGACAGTGTTTTGCCACATTGGCCAGGCTGGTCTCGAACTCCTGACCGCAGGTGATCCAACCACCTTAGCCTCCCAAAGTATTGGAACTACAGGCGTGAGCCACTGCACCCAGCCAATAGGGTTCCTAATTGTTTGTAGTTTTGTTTTGTTTTGTAGAGATGGGGTTTCACCATGTTGCTCAGGCTGGTCTCGAACTCCTGGGCTCAAGCAATCCGCCTGCCTCAGCCTCCCAAAGTGCTGGGATTACAGGCATGAGCCACCACACCCGGCACCCTCTTGTCTGTATTTTTGATGCAGTTTCCCCTCCAGTCTTCATTTCCCTGTTTGCCGACTTCTTACTTCTTAGAATCCTCCTGGATTCTAGTGGATTCTAGTGAGCCCCACAGCTCTGAGTTCCTGATTGGACCTGCCTTCTGAGATGCACAGGCTGCAGGAGGGCAGGGCCTGGCCTTGGCTTACCCTGACACTCTCACCACCACCCCACCCATCTGCAGCCCTAGGCCAGGAATACTGAAAGGGCAGCCTGGGTAGGACTCCTAGTTGGCCACAGAGTGGGGGGTAGCCCCCAGTGTTTGCTCAGCAGGATGGATCAAGAATCAGAACTAGCTTGCATGTACCCCACATCTTGTGACCCTTAGGCATACCACCCAGATAGGTGCCAAGGATTCCTCTTCTGGAAGGGAGGTAGAGGCTAATCTAGCAATGTCTAGATAGCATGTATTGTTAAAATGTATCAAAGTGTAGCCAGGCGTGGTGGCCCTGTAGTCCCAGCTACTCAGGAGGCTGAGGCGGGATGTCTTGAGCCTGGGAGGCAGAGGTTGCAGTGAGCTGAGATCACCCCACTGTACTCAATAATAAATAAATAATAAATAATATAAAATGCATCAAAGTGAAGAGGGGTACTTGGGGATTTTCAGGTCTAATCCCTTTATTTTACAGAAAGAAACAGAGACTCAAAGCAAAGTAATTCATAAGTAGTGAAGCTGGGGCTAAATCCAAGTCTCCTGCCACTGCGCACTTCAGGGTTAGAGCAGTGCTAGGAGTCCCACCAGGGCCTGGGTGAGAGATTCATTCTTAAAACTGGGCGTGAAGTCTCAGTCACTGAGAATGCTTGGTGCCAGCTCCCATCTCTGAGGACTGCTTTGAGGGAAGGAGTTGAATCCGGCCCCTTCCCCAAACCAGGGTAATGTATCATAGAGCAGAGAGCATACATAATCTTGGGAAGAGGGATAGAAGTGACAAAGATGGGCCAGGCGCAGTGGCTCACGCCTGTAATCCCAACACTTTGAGAGGTCGAGATATGCAGATCGCTTGAGCCCAGGAGTTCGAGACCAGCCTGGGCAACATGGTAAAACCCTGTCTCCACAAAAAATAAAAGATAAAAATTAGCTAGGCATGATGGCACATGCAGGTAGTCCCAACTACTCAGGGGCTGAGGCAGGAGGATCCCTTGAGCCCGGGAGGTTGAGGCTGTAGAAAGCCAAGATCATATCACTGCACTCTATTCTGGGTGACAGAGCAAGACCCTGTCTCAAAAAAAAAAAAAAAAAGAAGTGACAAAGATACAGCCACTTAGCTAGGTGTGCCTGTGGTCCCAGCTACTCAGGAGGCTGAAGTGAGAGGGTCTCTTCAGCCTGGGAATTCAAGGCTGCACTGAGGCATGATCGTGCCGCTGCACTCCAGCCTGGGCAACAGAACCAGACTCTGTCTCAAAAAAAGAAAAAAAAGATGGAATGACTAACTCTTCTTGGACACTAAAGTTGAGCAGAAGGAACCCCTGGGCAGGAGGGGAAGTGTCACCAAGGGTCCTTCTTCCCAGGCCGCAATAGCCTGGCTTGGAAAGTCAGGCCCTTTGCTTTGTAGCAGGAGGAAGGTGATTCTTGGGACCCAAAACATGCCAGAGAACCTGACGCCGAGTGTCCCAAGGAGGCTTCGCTTTTGGAACAGGCTTGGTCCTGTCCAGGTAGGCACTTCCTCATGAGTAACCCCTTCCAGCTCTCACAGTGGAGCCACATGCCTGCTGCCCGCTGACGACTTCTTCCCTTGCCCGACCTGTCTGAGCGGGTGGGTGTGAGCAGGTCATATTTACCAGGCCCTGCCCCAGGAGATGGGGAGATAGCACTGACCTCCTCTCTTCTCTTACCCAATCTTCCTACCACGCCACGCCCAAACACGGCACTCCCCCAAATAGGTCTGTCGCGAGCCACCTGGGAATTGTGAGGAGACTGCTGGGAGGAAGGGGCGGCCACCCTCCCCAGCCAGCAGAGAAGGGTCTGACTGCAACACAGATGGCTTCATCGTCACATTGAAAATAACCAAATATGAAAATGTGTTTTATTTCTCAGTACAAAGCCAGATACTGTAAGGCTATGAAAAACTGACTAGCCAGAGGCCAGAAAGGACAAAAAGAAGACTATCTCTGGCCTGGTGCCCTGTGATCTGGCGTGGTGTAACAGGAGGTCTGGGGACAGCAGCAAAGACCTGGACCGGTCGAGGTGGATGAGGGAAGCGATCTGCCAGCCCTTCCAGCCTCCCGCGGCTGGGGCTTGAGGATCCTGCCTGCCTTTGGGGGCCACTGGTTGCCTGGCCTGGCTGGTTCCAGGAATGAACTGGGAGAGGACAGGAGGTGCAGGGAGGGGGCGGGGGTGGGAGGCGTGACCCTTTTTGCACGGGAAGCTCTGTTTTCATTCCGTGCCACAGGTGAGTGTGCAGGGCTAGAGCTGAGAATGAAACTAGGGTGCTGTTGCCCCCAAAGGCACCTTCAGTCCCTCTACCACATCCCAGTTAGAAAGTCTTGAGCCCTTGGACAGGCAGACATGGGCCTGGGACTTAAGGCTGTAGGAGGTGAGGCTGTAGTGACAGGGGTGGGAGGTGAGGCCGTAGTGACAGGGGTGGGAGGTGAGGCCGTAGTGACAGGGGTGGGAGGTGAGGCTGTAGTGACGGGTATGGGGCGGAGCTGAGAGGAATGTGTGCGGCAACAGACGTGAGGATGTTTCTCCAAGGAGTTGTGGATCCTCTTCAGTGTCAGGGGAACGTGGGCATGTGTGAGGGCTCAGGCCTCACCCTCCTCTCCGCTGTCATGCACGCTGGCCTGTCTCACCACCTTCCGGAACCTGGGTGTAGAGGAAATGCAGGGCTCTCCTTGCCCCTGCCCCTGCCCCTGCTCCTGCTCCTGGAAGGCCTGGGTCCGGTTGGCCACCACGGCACTGCCCTGGAGGGTAACCACTGACTGGCGGGACTTCAGGGCAGGCTGAGGCCCCCTGTCCACCTGCTGGCCTCCCTTGGTCCTTGCAAGCTGTGGGAAGGGCTGCAGAGGCTCTTCATGTGAAGACTCGTGGGAAGAGAAGACCTGGACAGGTGTGAGGGTACGGAAGCCATGGGAGGCCTTTCCGGGGCAGGGGTGCCCAAGCACAGAGCCAGGAAGATCTGGGGCAGGGGTGCCAAGCACAGAGCCAGGAGGAGGCGAGGGCTGGAATGTTTGTGGCACGCACGCCAAAAGCCAAGCTGTCCACAGCCACGCTTCCCCGGGAGGGAGGACAACATCCCAACCCTGCTGCCCCGCTCCTTGAACCCTACCTGCTTGTAGCTTCCTTCTGGCCCCCAGAAGCCCTCCTCAGCTCCCTGGAGACCCAGGCCTCCCTGCCCTCCTCTCCTCCTATGCTTTCTCTGCCTTTGCGTAGGCAGCCGGCAGGTGAAACCCGTGCCGGCACCAGCCCCTGAGCTGGGCTGGGTGGATGCGTGCGTCCGGTGCTGGGTGAGGACCTCCTGCCTTTAGCAACGCCCACACCCGCCCATCAACCCACCACGCCTCCCTATCCTTCCCCACCCGCACCTCCTCCAGGAAGCCTCTCCCAAATGTTCCTGCCCTCAGTGGACGCTCCTTCCTCCAAGTCAGCCATTTGGCCTTGAGTCCCAGACAGGGCCTGGCTCCCAGGCTTAGGCTTGTGCCCGCAGCACTGAGCATCAAGGGTGCTGACTTAGGCAGGACTTGGGCGGCGTGAGTGCGCAGACTCCTCCCCACCCCATCCTTTGAGGTGCTGCTCCTCAGACCAGGGAGGGGCTTCAGAGATTAATTTAGCCTCCCCACCATGGGGTTAGAGATCGCCCCCAGGGCCTGCAGGGGCCTGTGGAGCTCATGGCCTGGGGAGGCAGCCCTGCCCCTGAGACAGCTAGTCCTGTGGTCAGGCTGGAACCTGCCCGCGATCGAGGCTGGAGCTGGCTCACCCAGGAGCCTTGGAAACAGACACTGCTTCCTGCCCTGCCCCCGTGACCCCTCTCCAGCCTGTGCCTACAGTGCCTCCGCCTGCCCTCACTGGATCTCAGCTGCTCTCAGGGGCCCAGGACGTGGCTGGTCCCCATCTTCAGGGGTACTCATGGGACAGGCTGGAGACGCTGGGTGCTAAGAGATACTGGGCTGACTGTGAAGGAGGCTGGGACCAGGCCCCCTGGGTCCTCCCAGGACACCCTGCATGGGCGGGCCAGACTTAGCCCGGGTACGCCCTGCTCAGGTCTACAGTCAAACGCCCATCCTGGTCTTTCCCCATCTCCCTCCTTATGGCCCCCACCCCTGCAAGCTGAGCTCCCCCAGCCCCAGCCTCACCTCTGGCATGTCACTGGTCTCTGAGGTGCTCTCCAGCTCCAAGGAGGGCTCCAGAAGACTGATGGACCTCATGACCCCTCGGAGGTTTATACGTGGCCGTGGCCCAGGCTCTTCTTTCGGGGCTGCCTGGCTCTCTTCCATGCCTACAACCTTCTCCTCCCCACCACCCCCAGGTTCTGGCGGAAGAGGTGGGAATGGTGTAGAGACTTCAGGGGCTGGGCGCTCCTCTGGGGAGACCCCACCCACTTTCTGCTCCCAGACATGGCTCTGGCGGCTGTGAGGAGGTGGCCCTGAGTCAGCTCTGAGTGACCCAGCAGCCACCCCCAGCAAACCCACCTACTCACCCCCTGCCACTCGCTCCCATCCCATACCTGGCCGTCAGGATGCCCTGGTAGATCTGCAGCTGGCGCAGGAAGCCGGGGTTGGGGCGGGCGATGGGCCGGAGCTCCTGCACGTGGCGCAGGGCCTGCTCCAGGCTGCATTCATACTGCTTCATGGCATAGGCCAGCACTGTGGCCGCCGAGCGGCTGACGCCCATCTTGCAGTGGACCAGCACGTGGGTGCCCTGTGCTCTGTGGAAGCAGGCCAGGTTCAGCACCCTCCCCTCACCATGAAGGATCCCGCCTCCTGCAGGGGAGGGCAGGTGAAGGGCTCACAACCAACTGAGAGTAGAGAAGGAGGGAAGGACACTGAGGGCTGGAAGGAATGGCACAGCTGATGGCAGAGTGGGCAGGAGGAGGGCACTGGGGGCCGCTTGAAGCCACAGTGGGGCAGGCAGCAAAGCCAGGAGACTGACCTTGCAGCCTCAATGAAGCGGTGCGTCTCCTTCCAGTGTGGCAGCAGCTGGGCCGACTCCTCATCCCAGAGGCGCACATTGTGGTAGGTGAAGCGCTCAGGGTAGAAGTTGTCAATCTCCCGGGCCATGTTCAAGATGTGGGTGACCCTGTCCCAGAGGGCCCAAGGCCAGGCTGATGTGGGCAGAGGTACCAGGCCCATTGGCCATCGGACCTGGCAGCCCCTGGGCCTCGCTTTAGCTCTGAGTTTCAAGTCAGATGGAGGCAGCAGTGACAGTGGGAGAAGTGACCCAGCTGTCACCTGGCTGTGACCTTAGACCAATCATTTTGCCCTGCTGGGCTTGTTTCCCCATCTGGTCCAGACAGCTGGGCCAACTGCAACTCCAGCCCTTCAGTTATTCTCAGAAATGAGTTAGAGAACAGCTTTTGAGCTAAGCTGAGAGTGGGTGGGTCTGCAGCAGTGGGTGGCAGGGGCTACAGCAGGTCCCAGATGCCCATGGTGGGCAGATGACAGGTACCTGTCAGAGCAGGCAGCCAGGTCCCCACGGGGAGAAGGGCAGTTCCTTCTTCCCTGAGACAGGGCAAGGTGGAGAAAAGGCTTTTTCTCTCTTTCTTTTTTCTTATTTTTTAGAGACAGGGTCTCTCTCTGTTGCCCAGGCTGGAGTGCAGTGGCGTGATCATGGCTCACTGCGGCCTCAATCTCCAGGGCTCAAGCGATCCTCCTGCCTCAGCCTCCCAAGTAGCTGGGCCCACAGGCGCATTCAAGAGGAGCCTTTTTCTGCTTGTCCAAGGCAGTTACAGCAGTATGCGCTACTGCTTCTCGTCTTGGCGTGGCTGAGGCCCTTTGTTTCTGTCCTTGTTTCGCAGTGTGGATGGGGGAGGAGAGTGGGCGGGGGCTGGCCAGCGGGTCTCCTGTCCCCCCACCTGGGAGCCCACACCAGGGCAACAGCCCCAGGACAGAGTTAGAAGCAGAGCTAGCAGCTGCTGAGGGTGGTCCAGGGGTTTTTGAAGCTGGCTACCACCCAATGCGGGGAGGCCAGGAGAAGGGAAGATGGGGTGGGTGGCCCAAGGGGCTCGTAGCCCTACCTGTTCCTCTGCAGCTCCTCCAGGTTTGCTGCGTTCCACTCTGAGCCCTGGGAGAGAGGGAACAGCACATTTCTCCTCTCCTCCAGCCTCTGCTCCTGGCCCGCCGCCCTCACAGCTGCCAGCGGTCCCCATGGCCCAGGCCTGGCTGAAGCTCACCAGGTAGAGGTGGGGGAAGATGCGGGAGGCTCGGTCCCGCTGTGCCACCAGCAGCAGCATCTGGTTGTCGATGAAGTCACGGTACTGCTGGAGGGGGAGCCCCAGGCGCAGCTCCAGAGCCTGGCGGATCTGCAGGCAGAGCCCAGGGCAAGAGAGGCTGGGGCTCTCCTAGTGCCCAACCTGCCACCTTCCCTCTGGGACCTCTGAAGACAGCACCCCATCCCATCTAGATGGATTAGGGCCAAGGCCAAGGCATCCAGGAATGGCTCAGGACTGGAGACAGGCAAGGTGGGGAGGGCTCCCAGGAAAGGCAAGCTTGCGGCCCCTGCTGGAGGGGACTCGGTCCCCGGGCCCCCTGCCCACCTCTTTGGAAGTGACACTCTCCAGGTCACTGGCATCCAACACTTTCCACAGCTCAGCATGGATCGCCTGCTCCATCTGCTCCTGTTCTGAGGACCTGGGAGCAGAGCCCCTCAGTCAAGGGGCCCTTTCCCCTCTCCACCATGCCCGCCACTGCATTATCCTGCCTTCCCCTCCACCCAGTCCCTCCCCTCCACACACTGACCGGCCAGGCTCGGCGCTGGGAGGCCGCAGAGACTCCAGGTCGGCCATAGCCGTCCACTCATTGAGGCAGCTCTGTTCGGAGTTCAGTCTCTCCTGGTAGTGGCTGGCCCAGGTGAGGGCACTGCCACCCGGTACAAGGCCACTGCCTAGAGCTGCCTCACATGCTTGGTGCAATACCTGGAGTGTGGCCCTGAGACAGGAGGAGAGGCTGGGTCACACTGTTCCCTTGCTGCCCTTCCCCAGGCCCTGCAGCCTCCTTCGAAGGAGAGGCTGGCCTGAGTCCAGGCAGTCTCTGTCCTTACCACATGGTCTGGATGGAGATGGGCTTGAAGATCCGGCTTTGCCCACCAGACGTCACGCTGAAGCCCCTGCGGGAGACCAGGCGCAGGTGAGGCCAGACTCCAGGCTCTGCGACAGAGAACCCATCCTTTTGCCGGATACGGGAAGCCGAGACCCAGGAGTCAGGTGCCTTGCTCAGGGTCACGGTGAATCTGACGTGGAGCTGGGAGCAGGCCCCAGAGTCCCAGCCTAAAGTTCTACTGTACCCTGGTGCCCAGGCCCCGTCACATCCGTCACACTCAGTTATTCCACCCTCCAGCCCCCACCTCCAGTTGCCATTGCTTACCCGTCTCCATCTAAGTACACCTGGGTGTCACTCCAGAGGGGCAAGACCAGGCCCAGGGTGCAGCTGGGGGAGCTGGCAGGGGACAGAGGGAAAGCCATTGTCCCCCCTGTCCCTCACCTCTTTGCCCCTCCTTTCCTCTCCCTGCTCGAACCTGCTGTCAGGGAAATCCACGCCCAGGAGGACCGTCTCATCCTGGCTCAGACCTTCTCCTCGTGTAGAAACTACCAGCAGGTAGCGGAGCCGGGGAGGCCGGGCTGCCTCCAGCTGGGCTGCCTGGGGGGAGATGAGGAACCCAGGGTCACAGTGGCCCCAAGGACCCTGCTCCCCACCTAGACACCCCAGGCCCAGAACAGTGCTGACCCTGCTCCTTCCTCTCCCATCCCCCCTCTTCCCAGATGTAAAATCAGTGGGTAAAGAGGGACTGTGTGGAAAAAAGCGGGGAATGGGACTGACATAGGTTGCACATTTTTTGTTTCTGCTGAGGAAGGAGGTTGTTTTTGTTTTTGTTTTGAGATAGGGTCTCACTCTGTCGCCCAGGCTGGAGTACAGTGGCACCATCACAGCTCACTGTAGCCCCGAACTCCGAGGCTCACATGATCCTCCCACCTCAGCCTCCCAAGTTGCTGGGACCTCAGGCCCATGCCACCATGCCCAGATAATTTTTAAGTTTTTTGTTGAGATGAGATCTTCCCTATGTTTCTTGGGCTGGTCTTGAACTCCTGGACTTAGGCAATCCTCCCTTCTCAGCCTCCCAAAGTGCTGGAATTACAGGCGTGAGCCACTGTGCCCAGCAAGAAGGAGGTTTTTTCTTTTTTTTTGGCAATGGAGTCTTGCTCTGTCGCCCAGGCTGGAGTGCAGTGGCGCAATCTCAGCTCACTACAAACTCCATCTCCCGGGTTCACGCCATTCTGCCTCAGCCTTCTGAGTAGCTGGGACTACAGGCACCCGCCACCACGCCTGGCTAATTTTTTGTGTTTTTAGTAGACACGGGGTTTCACCATGTTAGCCAGGATGGTCTCGATCTGCCCGCCTTGGCCTCCCAAAGTGCT
The DNA here is from genome assembly GCF_029289425.2 of Pan paniscus. Taxonomy (NCBI): domain Eukaryota; kingdom Metazoa; phylum Chordata; class Mammalia; order Primates; family Hominidae; genus Pan; species Pan paniscus. Next base: position 68,532,821 of record NC_073258.2, on the reverse strand, counting down.
GGGATTACAGGCATGAGCCACCGCGCCCGGCCAGTTTTTTTTTGTTTTTTTTTTTTTACCCTGTCACTTGCAAATGCTATCATTTCATTTGAGAAATGTTTATCACCAAAGAAATATTAAGGACAAAATCTCACGATAGGGGATGATACTTCTGTTGTAAATTCAGTTTTACCAAAGATTCACTGCATCTTGTTTGCCACGTCTTGCTGAGGACGGCGAGCTGTCTCCACAAGTATTTGAGCATGAGCGCTCCAGCTCCACCTGGACTCCCTTCCTCCGTGGGGCTGGAGTCCTCCTCCACTCTGCCTGGGTCCCTCTAGCACACCCTCCCCTAGTGGGTGTCTAGCAAGCCTGCCTTGTGCACTGGTCCATTTAGGGACAGCTCACATCATCAGAAAAGTCTTCTACTGGTTGAGGAGAAACATGCCTCTGGAATTCCCACCTCTTGGACCTAATTTGGCCCTATTGGCTCACACAGGACAAACCTCCCCTGTTCTTTCCCTTCCAGAGACCTGCAGCCATGACCTCACCCTGTCAAAATATCTCTGCCCAGGCCGGGCGCGGTGGCTCACGCCTGTAATCCCAGCACTTAGGGAGGCCGAGGCAGGCGGATCACGAGGTCAGGAGATCGAGACCACCCTGGCTAACACGGTGAAACCCCATCTCTACTAAAAATACAAAAAAAATTAGCCAGGCATAGTGGCGGGTGCCTGTAGTCCCAGCTACTCGGGAGGCTGAGGCAGGAGAATGGCGTGAACCCGGGAGGTGGAACTTGCAGTGAGCCGAGATCACGCCACTGCACTCCAGCCTGGGCAACAGAGCGAGACTCCGTCTCAAAAAAAAAAAACAAACAAAAAACAAAACATCTCTGCCTGAAACAGCAGAGTCACTGGCATATGGGTAACCCCAACACTCCCCAGGCTGCCCCCTGCCCTCACACCATTGCTTCCCAAGCAGACACATACACAGGGCTCCATTCTGCCCTCAGGCGTGTCTCTTCCCCCCACCCCCCGGAGCTCCACATGGGCCCTCACCAGGCGGATGTCATCCTGCGGCCTCAGCAGCTGTACCATGAGGTGCAGGTGCTGCCTCTGCTCCTCCTGTTTCTGGGGACTCTGGGATCCTTGCCCGAAGTCTGTCTGGTCCCCGCGGAGCTCCTCCTCACTTGGGGCCTCCTCTGTTGGCTCAGAACTAGCCTCTGCTGCATCATCATTGTCCCCTCCATCCTGCAGTCCCAGGACAGCCCCACGGAGCACCGCAAAGCTCTGCCTGGCAGGGCAGTGGGCAACTGTCATGGCTCCTCATTCCCCTTAGGGTAGGGGCTCTCAAAGTCTAGCATGCATCACATTCACCTGCAGCCCTTGTCTACACGGATTCATGGGCCCCCACGCGGTCGATAGGTCTAGAGTGGAGGCCTGAGCATCTGCATTTCTAACCCCTCGGCCCCTTGGCAATATTGCTGAGAACCAGTCTTGGGGGCTTCCAAGCTCTCAGCCCCTCTACTCTAGCTCATCTGTGGGGAGAGGGGGCTGCTCCTTTTCCCCTCCCACCTGTTTAACTCAAGTGCTGCTGGGAACATGGTCCGGGACCCAGGAGTCCTCAGGCCCATCATGCCCTCCTGCCGTTCGGCCCGTGGCCACCACCTGAGCCAAAGCCCAGGGCAGTGGATGAGGAAGCCCCAGCTGACCAGGGGGAGGGTGAAGGCAAAGGCCGCCCTACCGCGAGCCCACCAGCCGGCCCCACCGGGAACGCTGCCCCACAAATTTCGCAGTGGGCTTCGCTGCGCGTCCTCCGGGGAGCTTTCTGTCCCTGCACCTGGAGCCCAGGACGGCCGTGGCCAGGCCCGGGGCAGACGGAAGTGTCTGCGTGGGGGAGGTGGCGCTCACCTTCGCTGGAGTCGACTCCTTCGCTGGACCGCCTGGTCCTGCCGAGAGAGCAGCCCCAGGGCAGGGTGAGGGCGGGGAGGGCTGTCCCCTCCCCTCTCTCAGGAATTCTAGAGTTGGGGGAGGCCAGAAAAGGCGCCAGATGCCAATCCTCTTCCCACCCCAGTCCACGCCCCACCGGGAGGCCCCGTGGAGCCCCGGCCCAAGGCCAGGTCGGCTGGGTGGGCGCCGAGGGTGGCGGGGGGCGCGCTCAGATCGGGGCCTCCGCAGCCCGGGCGGCGCGCAGGGCTCTGGATTGTGCCCCGGCGCCAGTACCAGAGACCCTCGAGGCCCCCAGCGCCCTCCAGCCCGAGCCCCGGGGCCCCCTCCTCATGTCCCCGTTCGAGAGGAGCCCGCTGGCGGGCAGGACGCGCTCCCAAGCCGGGGCAGCAACTGCGTGGGCGGCACCACGGCCGGACCACACTCACCCAGGGCCCCACGGGCGTGGAGGCGCCGCTGCCCGGGGGCGAACGGCTCACTGTGACCAGGGCCATGGAGCCAGGCCGCGAGCACCTGGGCTGGCACCGGGCACGGCCCCTTCCCTCAACCCCGCGGACAGTCCTGGACCCGCAGGACCAGGAAGGACGGACGGCGCCACCCGGGCCTGGCACCTCCTCGGGGGCGGCCCTTAAAGGGCCAGACACTCGCCCAGCCGGGCCCGCGGAGCTTCTCAGGGCGGCCGGGCCCCGCCCCTCCGGTCTCCGCTGTTCGGCCCGCCCAGCCCCTGGGCACAGGTCAGGGGCGAGGCCGGGGGCGGGCGCAGGTGCGGAGCCCGGAGACCCGGAGGGCAAGAGCTGAAGGCCGGGAGTTTGGTCCCCCTCCCAGGAAGCGCCCGGCCCGGGCCGGCCCAGCGGGAGCACCTGAGCTGTTCTGGGCCTCCAGCGTCCTGTGCCCTGCAGAGGCGGGTCCTAGGGAGGCAGAGCTGAGGTGGGGAGGTGGGGGACAGGTCTAGAGAGGATCAGGCACGGCGCGCCCTCGGCCAAGGGCCCCCACCCCAAACATTTCTCCCTGCTGGTCGGCCTTCTCGTTCCCACTCCGCAGGAACCACTGGAAGACAGGCTTCCGGGGAAAACGGCCTGGGGTTTACAAATAACCCAGGAAGCCCATGAGGGGCTCTCAGGTCCACCTCGGAGGCGAGCAGGGCAGGGCTTCCAGCTACGCAGGCGGAAGTGACTTGCGCAAACCCAACCGCAGAGAACAAGCCGCAGTCAGGGCCAGGGCCTGGGCTTGGCTGCAGGGGTCGGCGTCGGGGCTCTTCCCAGCTGGAGGTGAATGGTGCCTGGGGACCCAGGCTTTTCCTCCCCAACAGGCACGTGGGCCGGTTTCCAGAAGACCAGGCTGGGTGGCAGGACGAACCGGGTCCCCAGCAGGTGGGACAGGGCACAGGGGATCTGACTTTCACAGGACGCCTGCTTGGTAAGGACACGTGACTCTCGCCAGCTCCTTTCAGCCCTGAGGGGCAGAGGGTGGGGGGTGGTCTCCTCATTTTACAACTGAAGAAACTGAGGCTCAGATAGGCTAAGGGGACCATGACCAGGATTCAAGCCCAGGTCTGAGGCCGCCACCCACAGTGTCTCTCCACAGCGCCCCACCTTCAGGGTCCCCACCGCTCCAGCCCAGTGAGCAGAGCAGCCCTGCTGCGACAGTCTCTTTATTTCCATCTCAGTCTCCCCTGCCTGCTCATTCCTGGGGCTCCAGGCCCCAAGCTCAGCAGCAGAGAGTTTATAAATAAATAAATTACAAAAGCGGGCAGGGAGTGGCCTGGCCAGCCCTCCCAGGGCTGTGGCTCAGTGCTCAGTGAGTGACAGCTGCAGGATCCGCTGTAAGTCCTCCTCCTCCTGCTGCCCGCGCCGCTCCCGCTCCTCCTGCTCCCGTGAAGACAACTCCAGGGCCAGGCGCAGCTGCTCTTCAAAGCTGGGTGGACCGGGGGCTGGGGGTGTCCTGGGAGGGGATCCTGGGCCCCTGGGCTCTGTGGACAGCTGCAGGCTTTCCTGGAGGGCCCTTTCAGGCAGGGCAGGGGAGGGAAGAGCAGGCCAGTGAGCGCCAAGGCTGGGGCAGAAGCCGAGGGGCTGGGGACCGGCTTTGGAGGACAAAGGCAAAGACAGGGTGGCAAGCAGAGGAGACAAGGCAGGGCCCTGCTTCCCCACCCCTCACACCACCTTTGGTGGCAGATAGCGCTGCTGACAGAGGGTGGCCTTGCAGAGGGCCTGGGGTCCTAGCACCTTCCTGCTATCCCCCTCCCCGCCAAGCCAGGGCTGGGGGGACAGGGACCCAGCCAGCCCCATGAGGGGCTCACCGCTCCAGCTGAAGCTGTTCCTCATAAACCGTGGCCTGGGGAGGAGGGCGGGCACCGGGCCGGGTGTTGGTCAGGGCTTCCCAGACGGTCACCTGCAGCCACCAGAGCCCACAGCTGTCACTTCTGCCCTGTGGCTGCAGAGGCCAGAGCCCACCCCCTGCGCAAGTCCCACCTGCTCCGCCTCGGTGCCCGCTTCAAGCAGGCTCTGCTGGATGGCGAACTGCAGGAGGTCATCGTCCTCGTCCCGGAGGGGCTCGTTGCGCTCCATGCCCAGCACGCTGTACCCGTCGGGCACTTCAAACACGGTGGGGTCCACCTCGCACGGGAAAGGGTTCCCTAGGCAGGTGGCAGAGGGGCCACGCTCAACCCGCGGGGCTTGGTGACCAGAAAGCTGTGCAGGCTCCCTCTTCCTCCCGTGGGGGTACCTGATGCGGCGACAGCAGAGCTGGGGGCCGGCACCCACACGGAGCTCAGGGGCTCATCACAGCCACACAGGTTGCTGAAGGTGATGCGGGCATTGAGCACGTGGAAAAGGGGAATCTCTGTGAGAAGACAGCCATGCCTGAGCCCTGGCGGAGAGCCACCTGTGCCTCCGGACCCTGCAGCTCTCCAGGGACTGCGCTGAGGGAGGGCGCCATGCCTGAGGTCCTCCCGCTGCCTGCGCCCAGCCTCTCACCAATTTTGACGGGGAAGCCAGGTGGAAGGCGCAGAGTGATGAAGTCGCGCAGCTTGGCAAAGTGAGCGTTGCTGATGGCCATTAGGTCGATGATGGGGGTCACCTGGTCACCCAGGGAGAGTGGGTGCTCTTCACTCAGCCACAGGGTTGCCTTGAACCTGCCCAGCCGACCACAGGACATGGGTGAGGCACCGCTGGTGGCCCTTCCATTGAGGACTGCCCTCTGGTTCGTGGGCAGCTGCCTTTACCCACCTTCTGCCTGGCCTGGAGTGCCCTGCTCTGCTCAGATGCCGCTGCCCGCCTCCCCCGGGAGCTGGTGTCCTGGCCACGTGGCCCAAGCTGCCCTCCTCCCTGGGCCCAGGCTGGGGCTCCTGAGGATTTCGTACCAGCTCACCTGGTCTGGACAAGGAGGCCAGGTGCCAGGCTGTGGGCTTCTCTCTGGGCCTGGCCCACAGCCCCGTTTTCCTCCTCAGCCCAGAGCTGGCCACCAGCTCACGTGTTGCCAAACTTTTATGTCCAGCACACCCCAGGGCAAGACTGCCAGGGTTCGAATCCCAGCGACTGTTGGGTGGCTAAGATAATCCTCCTGAGATGGTGGGGAGAGCGCTAGGCTTGTGCAGGCACTGTGCCTGCTGTTACGGCCTATACCTGCTCAGGGCTCCTCACGAGGCAAGAGCGTAACTGTTCTGTTCCACCAAGGCAGACGCTCCACTCCCAGGCCACGTCGCTGGGGGCCCTTCCCACTGTGCCACGCTGGCCCCAGCAGGTACTCATGAAATTCAATAGAAAACCATACATGGGTGGCACCATCCATTCATCAAAGACAAACTACCGGTTCTCTGTGCCAAGCCCCTTGCTAAGGGCTGAGGACCATGGATAAGGCAGACATGACTCCTGCCCTCCAGGAGTGGAGTCCAGAGAGAAGCCAGCCGAGGGAGTGGGTCCCTCACTATGACAGGCCCAGAGAGGGGTCTGCAAGAGCCCTTGTCCCGAGGCAAGTCCCCAGCCAGCTCTCAGACCTCACCTCTGTACTCTGCTGGACATCTCGATGGGGCGGCCAATGTTCCGTGACTCCAGGCTGAAGTTGGGGTCGAAGTACTCCTCAGGGGAGATGGCTGTGGGGTTGGTGGGGCTGGCTGCCTGCTGCACGGGGGCCTGCGTGGGTCCCAGGGCGGACTCAGCCATCAAGGCGACAGAGGGTGCCCTCCCGCCCAGGCTCGGCCCCCTGCCGGCCCTGTCTCGACCCAGCCCCGGCTCACCCCGGTGTGGGAGGAATGCTGCTGCGCCATCCCCAGGAAGGACTGGAACGGAGTCTTCCCCGCTACGGAGAAGGGGTGGGAGCTGGTGAGGGGTCACTATGCTCGCATCGCCCCTGCCCACCTCCACCCCTGGAGCCTCCTGTCTGGGGGAAGAGGGGTCAGACGGGAATGGGGAGGCCTCCCAGCTCATCCTGGGAAACTCTGGCCCCTAATCCCAGGCCAGGGTGACCCCACCACACGGTGTGACCGGGCAGCAGGCAGGCGCACCTGGGTTTACCTTTGCTCCTCGACTTGTCCTGATCAGAGAGGTGCTCCGTGCGTGTGCGTGTCACCAGCTCCACGTTGGTGGCACTGTACACCTGGGGAGCAGGGGACACGGGGAGCTGGGGGCTCAGAGCCTGCTCCCCACACTCAGCCTCACCAGTGCAGAACCCAGGTCCTCCTGTCCCAGAGACAGATGAGATCTTGCTCCCCAAAATGGAGGAGGTGGCAGGGTCTGAACCCCGGGAAGTCACCAACGAGGAGATGCAGCCCCAGGGTCAAGAGGAACACACTCCTCTTTTGATCTCGGTACCCTGGGTAGGGGCCCGTGATGTGGGTGAGCCCTGTGTACTCCGCAGGGGCTGGGCACTCAGGCCCGCTGAGTTCCCACAAATGCTCAGGGTTTCCAGAGCCCAGGGGCTACTCTGGGATGGATGTGGAGAGGAGCTGAGTTCCTGGACCTCATCTCCTACCCCCAGCCCCCCACCCCTAGCCTCTCCTGCCTTGGCCTCGTAGCCGCTAACAGTTTCCATCTTCTCAGACCGCCAGCCCCAGATACCACATTTGTTCCTGAAACAGACCAAACAGGAGCTGGTGAGGACCTGCACCCTCACACGCTGGCCAAAGCCTTCCTTTCCAAAGCCCCCTCCAGCCAGCCTGCCCGGGGTGCCCAACTCTCAGGGCCCCTTCTCGCTATGAAACATGGAGGACCCCTGAAGAGGGTGCCTGGACGGGGGGGACACTTGAGCATGGACTTGGGACTAGAAGACACTGAGGAATTAGCATGAATCTTGTGAGGTATGATAGTGTCAGGGCTGGGTTTAAAAACATCCTTGTCTTTTAGAATTGTGCAGAAGCATTTACTAGAAACATTAGGACATCTGGGATGAGCTTTGACATACTCTAGGAAACATTTTTAAAAAGGTAAGGAAGGATAGATTCAATAAGATTGGCAAGATGTTGATAAATGTTGAAGCTGGGTGATGAGTAAGTACATTATCTCTTCTTTCATATATGTTTGAAATTTTCCAAAATAAAAAGCTAAAAGAAAAGTATGTCAGTTGGAGACTCCAGTACCCCACTTTCAATAAGGGATAGAACAACTAGAAGATCAACAAAGAACCAGAAGATAAGAACAACACTACAGCTAGACTTCATAAACAGGTTAGAACACTCTACCCAATAACAACCACACACACGCTTCTCACGCGCACACGGAACACTCTTCAAGGCCATACACTAGGCCATTAAGAAAACCTCAATAAGGCCAGGCGCGGTGGCTCATGCCTGTAATCCCAGCAGTTTGGGAAGCCAAGGGGGGTGGATCATGAGGTCAGGAGATGGAGACCATCCTGGCAAACATGATGAAACCCCGTCTCTACTAAAAAATACAAAAAATTAGCCGGGCACGGTGGCGGACGCCTGTAGTCCCACCTACTTGGGAGGCTGAGGCAGGAGAATGGCGTGAACATCGGAGGCAGAGCTCGCAGTGAGCAGACAGTACCACTGCACTCCAGCCTGGGCAACAGAGCGAGACTCCGTCTCAAAAAAAAAAAAAAGAAAACCTCAATAAAATTGAAAGGATAGAAGTCATACAATGTATGTTTTCCAACCACAATGGAATGAAATTAGAAGTCAATAGCAGAAAAAAAAAACTTTGGAAACTCACAAATATGTAGAAAGTAAACAACACACTCCTAAATAGCCAACGTCTCAAATAATAAATCAAAAGAGAAATCAGAAAATACTCTGAGATAAACAGGAATAAAGACACAACATATCAAAACTTATGGCCGGGCACAGTAGTTCACGCCTGTAATCCCAGCACTTTGGGAGGCCAAGGCAGGCAGATCACGAGGTCAGGAGATGGAGACCATCCTGGCTAACACAGTGAAACCCCATCTCCACTAAAAATACAAAAAATTAGCCGGGCGTGGTGGCAGGCGCCTGTAGTCCCAGCTACTTGGGAGGCTGAGCCAGGAGAATGGCGTGAACCCGGGAGGCGGAGCTTGCAGTAAGCCGAGATCGTGCCACTGCACTCCAGCCTGGGCAACAGAGCAAGACTCCCTCTCAAAAAAAAAAAAAAAAACCAAAAAACTTATGAGACACAGGTAAAGGCCAGGCCAGGCCCGCTGGCTCACGCCTGTAATCCCAGCACTTTGGGAGGCTGAGACAGGCAGATTGCTTGAGCACAGGAGTTCGAGACCAGCCTGTGCAACATGGTGAAACCCCGTCTCTACTAAAAACAGAAAAAATTAGCTGGCGCCTGTGTTCCCAGCTACTCAGGAGGCTGAGGTGGGAGGATCACTTGAGCCTGGGAGGCGGAGGTTGCAGTGAGCTATCACACCACTGCACTCCAGCCTGGGCGATGGAGTGAGACCCCATGTCAAAAAAAGAAAAGACATGCCTAGAAGTATAAAAGTAATATGTGTGAATGCCTATATTAAGAAAGAAGATCTCAAATCAATAACCTTAACCTAACCTTCCATGTTAAGACAATGGAAAAAGAGCAAACTAAACCAGAAAGAACAGAAAGAAATAATAAATATTACAGTAAAGGTTAATGAAATAGAGAATAGAAAAATAATAGAGAAAATTAATGAAACCAAAAACTGGCTCTTCGAAAACATCAACAAAATTGACAAACCTTTAGCTAGGTTGACCACGGTGGGCAAAAAAAGAGAGAGAAGACTTGGCTGGGGGCGGTGGTTCACACCTGTAATGTCAGTGCTTTGGGAGGCCAAGGCAGGAGGATTGTTTGAGGCCAGGAGTTCAAAAGCAGCCTGGATGACATAGTGAGACCACATCTCTACAAAAAAAGAAAATTAGCTGGGCTTGGTGGTGCATGCCTGCAGTCCCAGCTACTTGGGAGGCTGAAGAATCACCTAAGCCCAGGAGTTCAAGGCTGCAGTGAGCTCTTATCATGCCACTGCACTTCAGCCTGGGTGACAGAGTAAGACTCTGTCTCAAAAACAAAACAAAACAAAACAAAAACCTCAAATTACTCACCAGAATCAGAAATGAAAGAGGGGAGCAACAGAAATAAAAAGCATTATAAAAGGATACAATGATAGCTGTACACCAACAAATTTTATAATTTAGATGAAATGGACAAATTCCTAGTGAGACACAAACTACCAAAACTAATTTGAGAATAAATAGATAATCTGAATAGATGGATAACAAGTCAAGAGACTGATTGGTAAATATAACAACAAAAAACTACACACACACACACACACACACACACACACACACACTCAGGCCCAAACGGCTTCACCACTGAATCCTACCAATCTTTTGAAGACAAATTAATACCAATTATTTGCAAACTATTAAAAAAAATAGACAAAGAGGTGACATTTTCCACTTCAGTTATGAGGCATCACCCAGATACCAAAACCAGACATATATCACAAGAAAACTACAGACCAATATCACTTATGAATATGGACACAAAATCCTCAACAGAATACGAACCAACCAAATCTAGCAACATATGAAAAGAATTATACACCACAACGAAGTGGAACTTATCACAGGAATGCAAGGTTGGTTCAATATCCATAGGTCAATTGATGTATCAATAGAATTTTTTTTAAAATCACATGATCATATCAATAAACACAGAAAAAGCATTTCACAAAATCCAACATCCTTTCATGATAAAAACACTCTAACAATGAGGAATGGAAAGGAATTACCTTAACCTGATGAAGGGTATCTACCAAAAACTCACAACTAATATCATACTTAATGGTAAGACTGAATGTTTTTCCCCTAAGATGAAGAACAAGACAAGAATACAAGGATGTCTGCTCTAACCACTTTTCTTTTCTTTTTTATTTATTTATTTACTGTTTTAGATGGAGTCTTGCTCTGTCACCCAGGCTGGAGTGCAGTGGCACAATCTGGGCTCACTGCAACCTCTGCCTCCTGCGTTCAAGCCTTGTGCCTCAGTCTCCCAAGCAGCTGGGACTACAGGTGCCCACCACCATGCCTGGCTAATTTTTTTTTTGTTTTTGTATTTTTAGTAGAGATGATGTTTCACCATGTTGGCCAGCTTAGTCTCAAACTCCTGACCTCAAGTGATCTGGCTGCCTCAGCCTCCCAAAGTTCTGGGATTACAGGCATGAACCACTATGCCCAGCCTGCTCTAACCACCCCCCCTTTTTTTTGAGATGGAGTCTTGGTCTGTCGCCCAGGCTGGAGTGTAGTAGCGTGATTTTGGCTCACTGCAAGCTCTGCCTCCCGGGTTCACACCATTCTCCTGCCTCAGCCTCCTGAGTAGCTGGGATTACAGGCGCCCGCCACCAAGCCTGGCTAATTGTTTGTATTTTTAGTACAGATGGGGTTTCACCATGTTAGCCAGGATGGTCTCGATCTCCTGACCTCGTGATCCACCCACCTCGGCCTCCCAAAGTGCTGGGATTACAGGCGTGAGCCACCACATCCAGCCTCTAACAACCTTTAATCAATATTCTACTGGAAGTTCTAGTCAGAGCAATTAAGCAAGAAAAAGAAACAAAAGGCATCTAAATTGGAAAGGAAGAAATACAACTAAATCTATTTACAGATAACATAATCTTATATGTTAAAAAAATACTGAGGAAAGGAATCCACTAAAAATCTACTTGAATGAATGAGTTTAGCAATGTTGCAGGATACATGGTCAACATACAGAAATCAATTGTAATTTTATACATTTGCAATACACAATCAAAAAATAAAATTAAGAAAAACATTTGATTCGTAATTGTATCAAAAAGAATAAAACCCTTAGTGGCCAGGCACGGTGGCTCACACCTGTAATCCCAGCAAGGTCAGGAGTTGGAGACCAGCCTGGTCCGACATGGTGAAATCCTGTCTCTCTAAAAATGCAAAAATTAGCAAGGAGTGGTGGTGGGCACCTGTAATCCCAGCTACTTGGGAGGCTGAGGCAGGAGAACTGCTTGAACCCAGGAGGTGGAGGTTGCAGTGAGCCTAGATTGTGCCACTGCACTCCAGCCTGGGCAATAGAGTGAGACTCCATCTCAAAAAAAAAAACAAAAAACAAAACAAAACAAAAAACAGAATAAAACACTTAGGAATAAATGTAACAAAAGTGCAAAGCTTACACTCTGAAAACTATAAAATAATGTTGAAAGAAATTAAAGAAGATCCAAATAAATGGAAAAACATCCCATGTTCACGGATTAGAAGACTTAACATTGTTAACATGGTATATTCCCCAAACTGCTTTATAGATTCAGTGCAATTCCTATCAGAATCCCACCTGACTGTAGAAATTGACAAGCTGAATCTAGAATTCATATATTCTGCCTACACTGTGTTGTGAGAAAAAAGAAAATAGAATTCATATAAAATGCGAGGGTCCCAAAATACTGAAATAACCCTGAAAAAGAAAAACAAAGTAGGAAGACTCACACTTTCCAATTTCAAAACTTATTGCAAAGCAACAGTGATTAAGTCAGTATAATACTGGCATAAAGACAGACATGTAGACCAATGGAACTAATGTGGGAGTCAGAAAGTAACCCATTTATCTATAGTCAACTGATTTTCGACAAGGGTGACAAGACCATTCAGTGGGAAAAACATAGTCTTTTCAACAAAGGGGGCTAGGACAACTGGATAGTCACATGCAAAAGAACCTTCCACTATACACAAAAATTAACTTAAAATGGCTCAAAGACCTAAGTGTAACAGCTAAAATTATAAAACTCCTATGACTCAATAATCAAAAGATGACCCAATTTTTTAAATGGGTGAAGGGATAGGTGTGGTGGCTCATGCCTGTAATCCCAGCACTGTGGGAGGCCAAGGTAGGCAGGTCGCTTCAGCCTAAGAGTTTAAGACCAGTCTGTAGACTCTATCTCTACAAATAACTAAACAAAATAATTAAATGATATAATAAAATAATTACAAATAATTTAAAAATTAGCTGGGCATGGCAGCATGCACCTGTAGTCCCAGCTACTTAGATCACTTGAGCCTGGGAGGTGGAGGTTGCAATGAGCCATGATCATGTCACTGCACTCCATCCTGGGTGAAAGGCCAGACCCCATCTCAAAATAAATGTTAATTAAATTAAATAAAAAATGAGTAAAGGATCTAAATAGACATTTCTGCAAAGAAGATATACAATTGACCAATAAGCACATGAAAAGATGCTCAACATCATTAGTCATCAAAGAAAGGCAAATCAAAATCACAGTGAGCTATCACTTCTCACCCACTAGGCTGGCTAGATTCCAAAAACAAATGAGTGAATAATGACAAGTGTTGATGAGGATGTGGAGAAACTGGAACCCTCACATGCTGCTGGTGGGAATGTAAACCAGTACAGCTCGTTTGGTAAACAGTCAATTAAACAATGAGTTATCAGTAACCTAGCAATTCCACTCTTAGGTATATACCCAAGAGAAATGAAAACATATGAAAGAGAAATTAAAACATACGTCTACACAAAAACTTGCACATGAATACTTAGAGTGGCATTATTCATAACTGCCAAATAATGCAAATAACCCAAATGTCTATCGATGGGTTAATGAATAAACAAGATATGGTATATTCATACAATGGCCACAAAAAGGAAAGAAATAGTTACATGCTACAACTTGGATGAACCTTGAATATATTATACTAAGTGAAAGAAGCCAGACACAAAAGGCAACATATTATAAAATTCCATTCATATGAGAACTCAGAGTAGGGAATTCTACAGACACAGAAAGTAGATTAGTGGTTGCTTAGGACTGGGAGAGGGGATGAGGAGTTTGGCGAAGAGTTAGCTAAAGGGTGGGGGGTTTCTTCCTGAGGTGATAAAAATGTTCTAAAATTGACTGTGGTGATGTACAAATCTGTGAATAAATATACTAAAAGTCATTGAACTGTATGCTTTAAATGGGTGATCTTATATGGTATATGAGATTATATCTCAATAAAGGTTTTTTTTTTTTTTTAAGTGTTTCCACCGACTGTTAAGGCAAGAGGGGGCATGTGTTGTCAGAGAAACTCTTGCTGGAAGGGTCAGGTTCCTAGGCTACCCACAAAGGATTCTGCCCCCAACACAGCCGCACCAATGACAAGCCAACATTGGTGCAAAGAGCTGCCGTGAACCACAGCCTAAATCTTTGTCTTAATGGGAAAACATATGAGGTCAGAAGTCAAGAAACTGGGGACATCTTGACCTGACCCCTCCCCACAAAGGTGGCCACAGGAGCCCAACCACCCCGGCAGTCTGAGTGAGACACGGGCTGCAGCAACCCACCTGCCCCTGAGCAGTCCCTTGTAAGTGAGCCCAGAGGCCTGAACCAGGATCTTCAAGGATCGCCCTGCCCTCATTAATGGTGGCTCTTGCTATCCGTCCCCATCCCACCCACGGTGTGCCGGGACCCGACCGACCTCTCAAAGGCCACATTACGAGTGTCCAGGTGGGTGGAGACAATAGGAGAGGTGAGGCGACTGGCCACATGCTCCTCGCTGGGCCGCATGGCGGCCAGCAGTGTTTCGGGCTCCTGCAGAGCGAGCCCCAGCGTCTCCACATGCACCACCTGCCGGTCATGGTCCACCTCCATCACCAGGGCTCCTGCCTCTGCCGGCCGGTAGGGGTGGACAGAGGGGGCGCAAATCAGTGCTGGGCGCCAGCAGTGCAGAGAGGGCGATCATGTACCCTCAGCCACCTGCTGCCAAGTGGGTCAGCCTTGGCCCCTGGATGCCCCTCCATCCCCAACCTCAGCTTCCACATCTGGAAAGTGGAGAGAAAAGGCAGCACCGTCCTCCCAAGCCGCAGGAAACCCAAGGGCCGAGGAGCTGCAATGAGTTTGTCCAGAGCTCACCCTGGCCCTTGAAGATGAAGCTCCTCCGGCCCCGCTGCCAGGTCATGTGCTCGAAGCCCAGGAGACTGGTGTCTACTCGCAGGCTCTCACCCCGCTTCCACACGCGGTACACATCGCTTGGGCACATCTTAGACACAAGGGGCACTGCAGGGTGCACAGGGGTCACTGGGGGTCTTTCCAAAGGCCCCACCCCAAATCCCTGGGAGCCCAGAGGTCCCCACTCACCCCAGCTGGTGAACTCCCACTTCATCTCAACGTAGAAATCAGGGGCCTAAGAGAAACCAGAGCTGCTTGTCAGGGCCCTGCCTGCTGCTGGCTCCAGCAGGCCTGGGAGCCCCTTGTCCACAGCCAGCCCAGCCCTTCATCAGGTCTTTTTTTTTTTTTTTTTTTTTTTTTTTTGAGACTTGCTCTGTCACCCAGGCTGGAGTGTAGTGGTGCAATCTCGGCTCACTGCAACCTCTGTCTCCCTGGGCTCAGGTGATTCTCCACCTCAGCCTCCCGAGTAGCTGGGACCACAGGTGTGTGCCACCACTCCCAGCTAATTTTTGTACTTTTTGTAGAGACGGGTTTCACCATGTTGCCCAGGCTGGTCTCCACCTCCTGGGCTCAAGTGATCCTCCCACTTTGGCCTCCCAAAGCGCTGGGATTACAGGAGTAAGCCACAACGCCTGGCCCTTCATCAAGTCTTGACGCACTGCTATGGCTCAGCTACGCCCAACCACTCTGCCCTGGAGAGGGTGGGCCAAGTGGGGCACTACAGTGGTCCTCGGACAATGAGGCTGTAAGCACCTGGAGGTGGAGGGCCAGCCTCAACCTGGCCATGAGCCTGTGCAGAGCCCTGGGGGAGCCTTTGTTTCCACTGGGTCTCAGAGTCCTACTCTGTAAAGGGGGCACAGTGGCTCCCTCCGAGCCTGCTCCTGGGGTAGGGGGTATGAGATAGTATGCTCTGCCAGCCAGGCCCCTCCGTGTGCTTCCAGAAGGGTGCGTAGTAGCAAGTATTCCAGGGTTTCAGGCCATAATCCACCAAGTCAACCTGAAGTCCCTGCTCCAGGTAATCTGCATTCTTCAGGAGGCCCAAAGCTGGCAAGGCTTCTCTTCCAAAGGGTCCAGTCTCTCCCACGTGAGCCTGGCCGTCTCTCTTTCCTACGTGACCCTGGGCCGGGGTCAAGATAGACAGACCTCCTTGCTGGTGGCAGGAGGCACACTGCACAAACTGGGTGCCTTTCCAAGGCCAGGCCTGGCACAGTAACCAGGGTGGTGCCCTGCCATGGTACCCCACCTCCATAACTGTGCCCTGCTGTACCTGGCGAAGTTTGTTGAGCAGTTCCGGAATGCCCGCCAGCCTCTGCGTGGCCCTCTGGTAGTCCCGATACTGGAGCACCAGCTGCACCATCTCGGGGTCTCCAGTGCTGACTGCCTCCTGCAGGACTGCGGGCACCAGGCTGCTGAGGGGAGCCCTCCAGATGACCCCAGGCCTGGCTGCTCACTGCCCCCCGCCTGCCAGCCTCAGGGGGAACCCCTTGTCCTCTGCAGTACCTGCCCAGCCCTGGAGGTTCTCTTTGCCCACGTTGGCATTGTGTCGAAGGAGCACTCTCACAGACTCCAGGTTTCCCAGAGACACGGCCAGCTCCAGTGGGGTCCGCCCGCGGGGGTCCTCCTGTTCAATGTCGTGCTGGGGGAGACGGGACACTCACAAAGGGCAGGAGAGAAGAGGGCAAGGCAGGGAGGCTGCCAGGGCGAGCAGGGTTGGGAATCGCTGTGGGAAATAAGGACGGCGGACTGACCAGGGAGATGGCAGAGGGTGGCCTGCGTGTCCTGGCAGGGGAGAGGAGGGGGCAGGAGGGAAGGCAGGGGCAGAGCGGGGGTCTGGCGGCGGGGCCTAGTCAGGCAGAGGTGCAGGATGTCAGGAGTTTGGCGGAACCTGGGGACCAGGACCAGAGTTCTTGTTCTCAGCTTGGGTCAGCAAGGATGCGGAAGCGAGTTCTGGCGAGCAGGGCAAGGCCCAGCGCAGGGGAGAGGAGGCCAGAGGCTCAGGCGCGAGGGGCCGGTGACCTGGGCTTGGGATCGTGCAGGGGAGGAAGGCCCAGGATGTGGCTGCGGAGCTGAGCGGCGTGGGGGGGGGGGCTCCAGGACGGAGGCCACAGCCTTAGGTGGGGGACCCGGGGGAAGGGCCGGGTGCCCCAGCGGGGCCTCACCTGGTGGCTGTGCAGTGCGGCCTCCAGTTCGCGATGCCGGTTCGCCCAGACGAGCCGGTGCAGCGGGAAGGTGGGGCCCGGGCCGGCCATGCTGGGCCTCAGCGCCGCATCCCGGCCCCGCCTCGGCTTCGGGCCTGGCACGGCCCCCTAGCCTCCCCTCCGAGCCGCGCCCCAGCTGCGCCCCCCGCGGCCCCCGCAGCAGTAGCGGCGGCGGCGGCGGCGGCGGCGGCGGCGACCCCGCGGGCAGCAGGGAGGGCGGGGCGGGCGGCGGAGCGGGCGGGGCTGCGCCGGGCCGGGGCGGGGCTTCGCGCGCGCCCCCGTCCCCCCGCAACCATGGCAACCGCGGCCAGGCCAGCGCGCGGCAGAGCAACCGCGAGCGCCCGAGGAGATGCCCGGCCTTGGGTCTGCGCCCCGACCTCGGTCGGGCCCGGGTCCGCTGGGGCGGCCTGGAGGGCGGTGCCCGGTTACAGCTCCGCCCGCGGCCCGCAGGAGGCGCCCCGAGCCCTGCGCAGACCCCCGGAGCCGGTTCCGGAAGAGGAAGGCGGGGCCGGAGGGGGCGGACACTGGGCCCCTCGGTAGTGCACGGGCGTGCGCGGCGGGCCGCGGTCCTGCTGCAGCCGTGATGCCTGCGTTTCCCCCGCGGATCCCCTCGCTCGCCCCGGTCTTCCTACCCCAGGTCCCGCGGTCACCGACTCTGCTGGGGTGTGCGGGTGAAGTGGGGCGCCCCGGCTCCCCTCGCATCACCGAGCGAGCACCCGGCCTGGAGACGAGCAACGAGCAGACGCCACTAAGTGCTTGCCGGCTGAGCGGGAAGCACCTTCCCCTGGGACCTGGCCGGTGTCTGCAGGCCCACCGATGCGGGGAGGCGGCCCCCGGGGCCCTGAAGTCAGGGATAGGAGTTCGGGGAGAGAGGGGCGCAGGCCCAGGCAGCGGCAGAGCCGTCCCGGCGGAGGACCGCCCGCGGCGAACGGCTGCCTTCGCCCGCCGCACGAGTCCCTTTTGCAGAGGCTGCGCTTGGCTGCCAGCGTCAGGAGAGGAAGGCGAGTTTCGAAATCAGGGCCGGCCCCTCCACCCACACCGGAACTAGGGTGCAGGCCTCCGTCAGCTCAGTTCCGGCCCTTGATTACTGGAGGCCCAGCCTGGTGTCTGGGGCCCTGGTTTTGCTAGGTGGCCAAGGCTGACCCTCTACTCTCCCTTTCCCTACGTGGAACATGATTGAGGAGGGCCAGCTAGCTTGAGCATCACTTCCTGCTGTAGGGCGTCCTCAGTTCTGAGACTCTGGGCTGGAAGGCCTGATTGCCATTTTTACCCTGCCTTCTCCCTGTAGTCACATGGCGCCTGTGCCATCTGGGGTCACTTTGCCACCCCACGCTATGGTGTCAGTCTGTGAGGTCCTGGGGTTGGTAGCAGCCCGAAGGCTTCTGAATGCCCAGAGCTCACCTGCTCACCACTGCTGCAGCCCTCCCTGGCCACCCCTTTTCTCAGAGGCGGTCCCTTCCCTGAGCCCTCTCCAAACTCAACCCCGACAGGACTTTCTTGGTTCCAGCCTCTCCTGATTTCTGCCATCTTGAACACAGCTCCCCACTGGCACTTAATTCCATGACAGTGCCTTCTCAACCCTCTTCCACGGCCTCCTTTCTCTCCCTGACCCCCACATCCCTGGGAGAGAGCCTGTCCGTTCCCATTATCACCCTGATGCCACCCCCAGGTCCACATTTCAGCTTACTCCAGGACATCTCTGTGCCCAGGGATCCCATGCTATCCCATCAGTATGTCCGAAGCCAACCCAACCACACCTACCCTCTTCCCCAGACTCCCGCCTCACTCAGCCCCAAGTCCAGCCTGTTTCTGCTGGACCACGTTCTTCCCGTCTGGCTTCTTTTCATCTCTTCCTCTCCCACTGCGGAGGTTTGTCTCCCTGCCTCCTGTCCTTCACCTCCCTCCCCACATCCTGCACTCAGTAACCAGGCAATCACTTTAGAGCCAGCTCTCACCACTCTCAGCCCTGTTCCGCACCTTCAAGGGCTCGCTGAGCATGGCAGGTCTGGACTCCATGTCGTTTGTATCTTCATTCTGCAGGCCCTGAGCACACACCTGGCTCTGGCATAGGTTAAGCCTGGCATTCAGTGCCTCCAGGCATGGCTCCTTCCTATAGTCCTCCGGCCAGCCTGGGCCACTCATGAGTCCCTGGCTCTTCCCTGCCTCAGAAATGTCCTCCCTCCTTCCCACACCAATGCTGGAGGCCTGGCTCAAAGGCCATTGCCCCTGACTCTTGTATTCAGCCCTGAGTACCCTGCCCAGCTGCCTGCCTCCCTTCTCTGCCTGGCATGCTGTGCTTTGGCCATGGGCCCCAGCCATGCCCAGCAAAGCCCTGTGTGGAGTGGGCAGCAACATGTATCTGTTTAGTCACCCCAGGGGCTAGGGCAGGGACATGGGGAAAGGGAAGTTGACCAGAAGCCTCTGGGTAGAGGAGAGGCCTAGTGCTGGGGTTCCCCTCAGGCCTCAGGGACCCCTACTAGGGCTGTGCAGTGAGGCCAGAGAGGAGGCTGAAGCCAGAGATGGCCAAGGGCCCAGAGGCTGCGGTGTGACCTAGAGGGAAGAGGTGCCTTGTGACTGTTTCTGGGGAGGGGCCTCAGCTTGGTGCCTGCTGTGCAGGGGTGTTCTGTGGGCCTGAGACGGTCCCAGTCAGCCCAGACACTGCGCCAGGCCTAACACTGTTGGCACCTCCTCCTGCTTACCTGGGAAGTGGCAGAAGCTGCTCTCTCCTCCCCGGGAAAAGGTGAGGAATGGGCACTGGACAGCCACTAGGTGGAGAGGACTGTCAGCTGGGAGGGGTAGGAGAGGAAGTGGGACCCACTGCCTCACCCCACCTGGAAGATGGCCTGGGCCCGAGCAGACCACCTTGGAAGCCATGGCGGTGGAGGAGACCTGGTACCACCGAGACCCTCCCCATCAGGCCCCAGCCCAGCAGAAGCTGAAAAGGGGTCACCAGGTACAAAAAGAGTATGAGACAGCCGAATCAGGCACCATTTTTTATAAAAACGCATAGTCTCATTTTTCACTCTTTAAAATCACATTCAAAAATCGGCAAAGAAATGCCCCAGGGAATGAGTAGACGGGAGGGGAGGGTGCGCCAACACAGCCCCAGGGGGGAGAAGGCGCGACACCACACAGGCAGCGCGACTGGCACGAGGGGGCATGCGGTGGGCGAGGCGGCGGCACTGACAGGACGTGGGCTGTGGGGCTGGCCAGCCTGGGCGGGGGTACACTGATGGGCCAGGATGGGGGGCACACTGATAGGCCCCAGCCAGCCTCCTTGCTGTGCTGCCCGCCCACCTGGCCGGCCCCGTCCTGGGCAGATGGGGTCGCACCCAGCCCAGCATCGGCGAGACCTCAGGCCAGGCGAGGTCAGTATGGCCCAACCTGCAGGTGCCTTGCTGTGGTCCCTGAGCCCGGGTGCTGGGGGTTGGGGCAAGAGGGGACTGCAGGGAGGGTAGCAGCACCTGCTGCCAATGCCACTCTCTCAGCCAAGCCCCGCAGTGTCAGGGAAGTGGGAGTGGAAGCAGCCAGTGACACAGAGGCTTTTCCTGAATAAGGGCACAGGAGCCCGAGTCACTGTGGGAGGCCTTGAGGGCCAGGGAGACAACAGGCCCCTCCTCTCGCCAACACTGTGGGGCAGGACAGTGCAGGGCCTGCCCCTCTGCAGCAGGAGGGGGTGCAGTGGGAAAATTCAAGTCGGATCCCTGTGCTGTGCCTGCCCCTGGTGAGGGAGGATGGGCCACCCAGCAGTGCCCATGGGCACAGAGTGCAGCCCACAGAGCCCAGGGTGGCACAGCTTGGTGTGGCATCATCCCTCAGGGAAGGGGCGGGAGGGCTGTGCTCTTCCCCCACAGGAAGACACTGGGAGCGGGCAGCCCCTGGAGTCAGGACAGAGGGCGCCGGGCAGCGGCTGGGTTGGTGCAGCAGGAGCCGAGGCAAGCGGGCCCCTCCCGGGGGAGCTGGGCCAGGCTGGGGCCACAGGAAATCACAATAATTACAAAATAAAACCTTTTCCGCTTGGCGGGAAAACAAATAATAAAAATTCGACAAAATAAATTAGAGGTTTATAAAAGGCGGGTGGGCGGGTCAGAGGCCGTTGGCACTGCCGCGCTGGACCAGCGGCACCTTGCTCAGCTCCACCACGGGCGAGCGCGGCTTGTTCTTCATCTTGGGCACCCGCTGCACCAGCTGCTGGGCCTCACGGTAGGCGTCACGCAGCTCCTTCTTCCACTGCACCAGCTCAGGGTCGCTCTGCACATGCCAAGCCCAGCTCTGTCAGCTGGGGCTCTCCCCAGCCTGCCTGGCCTGGCCCCTCGGCCCTCCCATCCCTGGCTCAGCCCCCACTCACATCGCACTGCAAAATGAACTGTTTCCCACCGCGGATCTTGAGGAGCAGGCACTTGCGCTCCTTGATCTGCGTCTCCTCCACCGACTGGATCTCCTCCATGGTCAGCAGGCTCTGCTGCAGGGCCAGGGATGGGTGGTGCAGGTAAGAGCTGGGCCGGCCAGCCACCCGGAAGCCCGGCTCCCGGACCCCCGCACAGGCTCCTTACCGGGGCCTCGCCCTCGCCCCGCCACTCGAGGCGGTTGGGGAACAGGTAGAAGTACCGCCGCTGCCACTGGGTCAGGAAGGGGTTGCCCATCTTGGACATGTAGCCATGCATGATGCAGTCCTTGCCCAGGGCGTAGTCTGAGGCGAGAGACAGAGGAGACTCAGCCGGCCCCACCTGGGTTTCTTTTTTGTTGTTTTGAGACAGGGTCTCCACTCTGTTGCCCAGGCTGGAGGGCTGTGGCACAATCTTGGCTCACTGCAACCTCCACCTCCCAGGTTCAAACGATCCTCCCGCCTCAGCCTCCCGGGTAGCTGGGAGTACAGGCGCGTGCCACCATGCCCGGCTAATTTTTTTGGTATTTTTTGGTAGAGACAGGGTTTCACCATGTTGGCCAGGCTGGTCTCAAACTCCTGACCTCAAGTGATCTGCGCTCCTTGGCCTCCCAAAGTGCTGGGATTACAGGCGTGAGCCACCATGCCCGGCCCCAGCCTGAGTTTGAATCCCAGAGCCGCCACTTTCTGGCTGTGATCCAGGGTGAGTTCCTTAAACCCGAGCCAGCTGCTCACTTCTAAGCAGGCAGGGGCCTGGTGCCGCAGCAGCCGGCGACCCTCACCTTCCTCATGGCCCAGCTGCTTGTTCTTGGCTTTCTTGCGAGCCTCCAGCCGGTCTGTCTCAGCGTTGATGGTGTCGAAGACAGTCTCTGCCACCTCCTGCTGCCACCGCTCCGAGATGGTGAGGGGGAAGTTGCGGTAGAGCTCCTGATCACTGTCCAGTAACTTTACCAGGTGGATGGGGCAGGGGCACATGGGTGGACAGAGATGCCGGAATACCATCAGCTACAGGCTGCCCAGACCCAGGGCCCCGGGTAGGGATGGTCAGTGCAACTGCCACCCCCCAGGGAAGTTGGCCAAGGAGGAACTGAGGCCTACAAGCTGGCAGGGCTGGCACAGGGTCTCACAGGTGATAAGAAGGGAGAGGGATCCTTCCCCAGGCCAGGATCACAGCCCAGGTACAAGAGGCCAGGCAAGGCCCAGTACCTTGATTCCTTTTGTGTCCTCCTCATCGAAGGAGCCAATGTCGAAGGCGTCGGCCGCGTTCACCTCCCCTCGTGGGGGGATCAGCGGGGGAGGGTACTGCAGCAGAACAGGGGTCATGGGCATTAGCTCGGGGGTGGGGCTGCAGAGCACCCCCAGTCCCTGCCACAGACTGTTACCTTCTGCAAGAAGACCATCTGCCAGTCCAGGGAGCGGAAAAAGGGGCTCTCTTTCACCTCCTGAGCCCTGTGGGGAGAGGCCAGTCATCTGGGCTCAGCCCCACCCTGAGTCCCGGGCTTAACTCCTGATTGAGCCACTTTCTGGCTCTGTGAACTTGGGCAAGTTCCTTAAGCCTGAGCTGTTTCCTCATCTCTCAAATGGGAGAACAGAAGTTCCTACATCGTAGAGTTGTGGGTTTTAACACTGGTAAATTTTGCAACCCTATGCCCAGTGCTTAATAAATGTTTGATAAACATAAAAAGCTGCTATCATCATCATCTGTGACAAGGGCCCCTCTGGAAGCCAGTTACTAGCTGGTTCCAGCAGCTCCAACTCCCAGGGCAGCCCCTCCACTCTGAGAACATTGGACAGGGCTGGCCATGCCCCAACTTATGAGCTCCTCCAAGGAGGCTGGGACCTTGGAGGGGGTTCCAGGTGACGGGACACAGCCCTTGTCCTCACGGGGGCACAGCCAGCAGCATGCCCAAGGCGCCAGGGTACTTACTCACCCTCGGCCCAGGCAGCCCAATCTCCGGTTGACATCCCTCTGCAGCAACCCCTCCAGCAGGGAGCGTAGTTCAGGGGAGAAGGAGTCGGGCAGCTCCACGGCCTTTAGAGAGGAGTGGGACATTAGCAGGGGCTTAGGAAGAGCCCTTGACCCCATCCCAGCTCAGGGGAGAGAGGGGTCCAGGCCCCCGCAGAGGGACAGATGGGGCACAGCATCCTAGCTCGCCCAGCAGTCATGCTCCAACAGCACGGGGAGGGCAAGAGCCTATGGGGCAGGAGGTCTATCTCAGAGGCCAGAGTAGGGGTCAGTGGCCAAGATCTCTGCTGGCTGGTGGGAAGCAAGAGTCATGCCCTGGCACCCACAGGAGCTCCCCCCAGCCCCCTGCAGCCCTGCACTGAGACCTGCACCCACCATCGTCAGCGTCATGCGGTCGATCTCATGCTTGTCTTTGGTCTTGTGCTGCCGGAAGGGGCTGTGCCTGGGCAAGAAAGGCCAAAAACCAATGTCAAAGGACAGGAACGGGGAAAGGGAGGCAGGCAGCATGGATGAGCTGTGGCCAAAGTCAGGGACGGTGCCACCCCTACCACCAAGGCAGCTATGGGCTCCCCTCCTTTGGCATCCCACCTGGATTGGGGAGGAACTTCTCTTAGCCCCAACCCACCTGCCCACCTGGGACGGGCCACTCACCCCCGCAGCAACTTGAAGAGCATGCACCCCAGAGAGAACCAGTCGGCACTGCTGTCGTAGGCCACGCCCTTCTGCAGGACCTCCGGAGCCATGTACCCGTGGGTGCCCCTGTAGGAGCAAGGGGGCCATAAGCGGGAGTGGCAAGGGGTGGGGAGGGAGAGGGTGGGGGGCACTCACACGCTGGCATGGGGCTTCTTCTTGGAGAAGTCACAGGCCAGGCCCAGGTCCGAGATCCGCACGTGGCCATGCTCGTCCAGAAGGATGTTGGCTGGCTGTGAAGGAAGCCCAGTGAGCTGCCTGGGGCAGCTCAGGATGGGGCCCAGCCAGGCAAGATGCCAGCTGGGTCACTGCTTCACTGGAGAGGACGATGGGTACCCAAAGAAAGGGCAAAGGTGGGGTCCTCTCTCCTGTCCCCAGCTACAACCTGGACCCAGAGTGGCTTGGTGGGAAGGGCAGGGGCGGAGATGGGAAGATACGGGGCGGCCATGTCCCAGGAGCCCCACTCCTCTGGGTCTGGTGGCCAGGATGTCGAGAGGAAGGAGAGGACAGCCACGGAGGTCCAGCCTGGGGACAGCAGGGGCGCTCACCTTCAGGTCCCGGTAGACCACGAAGCGGTTGTGCATGTGCTCCAGGCCCAGGATGATCTCGGCCGCATAGAAGCGCATGTCAGCCTCTGAGAAGACCCCGTGCTGGGAGAGGTGGTAGTGCAGGTCCCCACCTGAGGGAGGCAGTCCCACAGGCAGCACTCAGTGTCTTGCCCCAGCCTCCCGTGCCTGGGCCCAGCCCACCCTAGGGCCCGGCCAGCACTCACCGTTCATGAGGTCCAGGATGAAGCTGAGCTTGTCTGGCGTGTGGAACGCGTATGACATGCAGACAATGA
Organism: Pan paniscus; assembly: GCF_029289425.2. NCBI lineage: Eukaryota > Metazoa > Chordata > Mammalia > Primates > Hominidae > Pan > Pan paniscus. The sequence continues at coordinate 68,508,448 of NC_073258.2, read as the reverse complement.
ATGGGCAGTCCTAGGAGGGGAGAGGAAGGGAGGGGGCGGGCAGTTAGCAGGGGCGCCCAGGGTTCCAGAGCCTCAGCGGCAGCCCGGCCCACCCAGCTCACCCCAGTGCTGACGAGTGAGAGCATGATGCGCTCGTTCAGGGCCAGGGTCTCCCCCTGCTTCATCTTGATGCGCTTTTTGTCCAGGCACTTCATGGCGTACCTGCGGGGCAGAGGTCGGCGGTCAACACCCACCCTCAGAGCAGGGGCCCAGGGCTGCCTCAGGGGGCGCTTGAGGGAAAGACTAGACCCAGGACCAGCGTGTGACACAAATCAGAGACAGGGAGGGCTGGGGCCAGAGGAGCCTGCGGGGGTAACAGCACGGCAAGACAGGAGTGCATGGAGCAGCAGGTGGCCCTGTGTGGAACCCGGCCTGTCAGGGTCCCCCAGGAGCCCGGCTCCCCCAGGCATCCCACCGCGCCGAGCAGGGTGCTCACATCTTGCCTGTGTCGGCCTTCCGGCACCCATAGACCTCGCCAAAGCCCCCGCGCCCAATGATGCGATGCACGCTGAAGTCATTCATGGTCAGCTGAGGGGCAGCGACAGCTGCGGTCACCACAGGCTGCCTCTGCCCAGCCCTGGGGCAGAGGCACCTGGGCAGCAGGGGCTGGCCCCATGCCAGGGTCCCCATACCCATGTCCTGGCCATCCTTGCCACATATTTACCTGCTCCGGCCTCCCCATGCTGGGATCCCGGCCCTGACCCCCATAGCCACGGCCCTGGGGGCTAAAGGACAGACATCCCCTGACCTCCCCCTCCCAGCCAAGCCACAGGCCCAGCTCCCGGGAGAGGAGCAGCAGGGTGCATGGCTTTCCATGCCCCACCCAAGCCCACTCACGTGGATGTTGAGCTCCACATTCTTCCACTGGCAAAACCGTGTGAACTTATCACTGGAAAAGAAGAATCAGGGCTCAGGGGCCACTCAGAATGTGGGAAGGATGATGCTGTCGTGAGCCTCCCCACCCAGCTGCCACTCCCTGGGGTCCCGTGAGGGTAGGTGTGGAAACATCACGAGCGTTAATGTCCTCTTCCAGGAAGGATATGTTGAGGGCCTGCCCGCCCACAGCACCAGTCAGGGCTGCTTGGGTGCCCAGCATGGCCCTCGGCCACCTGGCCGTGGCTTCCTGCTGGAATCAGATCCGCACAGAAAGGAGGTCTTCCAGTCTAACCCAGACTTCCTGCTACCATATCCTTGACAAGTACGTCTCCTGTCCCTGCTTGCATACCTCCAGTGACACAGAGCTCACTCCATGGCTGGGCAGCAGTGACCCTAAAACAGCTGCTCCCTAAAGCTGGCTGAAATCTACCTACAATTCCCACCCACCACGCCAACTCTGGCTGTGAGGGTCACGGGGGCCGTGTGCTCTACTGGGCCCACCCCTACCAGGACTCTGATGCTTCTCAGTCCAGGTGGGCCAGCAAGGTGCTATACAGCCCACGGGAGAGAAAGAGGCACAGGTGGCGCAGCTCTCCTAGCTCCCTGGAGCTAGGAGACTGCCTGGGATGGGCTTTGAGCTGCCTGGTGCTGAGGAGGGCAGGGTGGGAGATGACCTGCAGCCTGTCTGACTTCTCAGGAGTCCTTGCAAGGGGGCCGCTGACGGGCCAGCCACCTGCCTGCTCAGGGCCTAATGAAGGCTGGCTTCTGCCCTCCACGCCAGCCATACCCCTTCTGAGAGTGGCCCCTCCCTCCCCCTTCCTCTCCCACACTTCCCTGCTCTCACCTCTCGATGAATTTCTGGAACACGTCCCCTCGGAGGTTTTGACAAATCTCTTCGATGTATGGCTAAGGGAGGAAGCTGGAAGTTGGTGACTGAGCCCCAAGAGACCGTGGCTGCCCAGGCCCCGCCCCTGGCTGACCAGGCTTGTTGACCAGGGGCTGTCCAAGGTGACCTCGCCTGGGGAGGGACCGGGAGGCACACACCTGGAAGAGATCCGGAGGCACCTGCTTCTTCCCCAGGTGGCCTTGGACATGCTCAGTGGCACTCTTCGAGAAGGGCTGGGGAAGACAGAGGTGGCCATGAATTCTCAGCAGGGTCCTCTCTTCCCCTCCCAATCTGCAGGTGACTCTGGGCCAGCACACAGGGCCAGCTGAGGACACTCACATGCGAGCAGGCCAGCAGCTCCTTCATGATGTATGAGTCGAAGATCTCCCGGCTGCGGGCCACACGCTCCTCCTCCGTCTCCAGCTTCTCGTACTTCTTGATCTGGAGGACAGGATTCCTGCAGGTCATCTAGAGCCCAGCAGGGAATGGGGATGCCCACACCAGGCAGCTTGTGGGTTCCACAAAGCCGCCCCAACCTCCTCCCCTTTCTCCAGGCAGAGCAGGGCTTGGGCCTCTGGGTCTCACCTCCTCATAGAATTCCACTAAGGGCCTGGCCTCCTCCAGGTGGTTCAGGCAGAAGTCTCGGAAGAGCAGGTACCCTGAAGGCAACAGTGTAAGGTCACAGAGCCATGCCTCTCTCAGAGGCCTTCCCATCATTGCGGATGGTGTGGGTTGGGCTCCCTGGGCAGAACTAGCTATGGAGGTGGCAAAGGTGGTCTCGGCCCCAGGCAAGGGGTGGGCCAGGCAGCTGCTAAGGCTGCTGCCAACTTGAAGATTCCTGGATTCTGGGTTGGGGCCCCTATGTTTCTACCCTCTTCCTGAAATCTGTTTCCCCAGGTGGTAGCTGGACGGCGATGGGCACCAGGGTGAGGCAGAGGAGCGGGGTTGGCTCTGGCATCAGGGAGCCCTGGCTTAGCACCTGGGCCCCCACTCACTGCAGCCCAGGGCCCTGCGCCTGCTCTGTGAGGCCGATACCCCCCACCGGGGCGGGCTGTGCAGGTGCAACACGATTCAGTCTGGGGGCCCTGGGATGCTGTGGCCACCAGGGCCAGGTCAGGCTGCAGCATGGGGGAAAGGTTAGCAGGGGGCTCTGAGGCCACACCACTCCTCTGGACCCTGCCCCACTCCAGTGTCTGGCTGATTTGCACAGCAGCCTGAGAAACAGGCAGGGAGGGTGGGTCCAGTTGGGGAAACTAGGGCTCAGGGAGCTGGTCAGACACACTGTCTGTGGCAGAGGCTCAAGTGGAACTCAGGGCTACTCCACCAAATGGCAGGTCCCTTGGAAAGAGGTTGGGGCTGGGGCCTCAGGGCAGGGGGCATGGAACGGGTGTAAGCCACAGGGAACTGGAGAGGTAAGGTGGGCTGTGGGAGGGGCTCTCAGGGGACCCCAGATAGGGTGTCCTCATGCCGGAGTAAGGGGTCTGGACCCTGGACCCCGGCCCCCGGCCCCCGAGCACTACCAGGGGACAGAGGCCCTCGTCAGGCCTCCAGTCTGACACGGGTAACCAGGATCGAGCTGGGTGGCCTCTCATGCCTTCGGGGGCACTGCCTGGGCACCTGGGTCAGAGCTGCGGCCATCATTTCAGTCCTCACTGCCTGGCCTTTAGTGCAGGGCCTTTGAGGAATGGGGGCCAGGCTTCACAGTGGGCACAGTGCTCCCATCTGACTCTGACAGGCCTGCACAGTCGGACTCATGAGTCCCATCTCCCAGATGAGGACACCATCAGGCTCAGAGAGGTGAAGCAACTTGCCCAAGGACAAAAGGCACAGGCCTGGGACCCAAACTTTGTGCTTCTTGACACACCGACTCCCCCAGGCTGACCCCCAATGCCTGATCCCATCAGGCCAGGATACCCCCTGTCCAGAGCTGAGCTCCTGTTCTCAGGAAGGCCAAATCAGAGCCATGTGAGGCTGGAGCCTGCTTCCCGAGACCTGCCCCAAGCCTGCCCTCTGGGCCAGGTCCACAGGGTGGGTCGCATGAAACTTCTGACAGCAGGCATCAGACACCAGCTGGAGGAGGAATGGAGGGCCAACACCAGGCAGGTTGCTTACAAAGAGGGCCCATGGGGTGGGGCGGGGCCAACCACAGCTCGGCAGGCGCCACAGGAAGGGCCCCGCCTCTTCCTGTCAGTTCTACCAACGGCCCAGAGCAGCTGCGGCCGCGCCAAGGGGAAGCTGCAACTCTCAAAAACAAAAACCCCAAAGGAGGAACTTCCCTGGCGGCCCTGGAAGACTCTGGGCCCCCACCCCCACCACGGGGCTCCCTGGGCCGACAGCCAGGGGCAAGGAAGCACGCAGGGTCGCAGCGACTTGGAGCAAGCCCTGGGGTCTCGCTGGCTGCTCCACCCTGAGTGGATGGGAGGCCAAATCTCTGGAGAGTGGGGAGCACAGCTGGGCTGGCTGGGGTAGGGGCAAGAAGTCAAGCCCGGTGGCGGCAGAGCCACTGCCATACTCACCCAGCTTCTGGGAAAAGATCTTCTCAAAGGTCACTTCGCCCCGGTCCTCCAGGTACTTCTGCATGACACTGCGGATGCTGTGGGACAGGGGGGCGCAGTAAGCAGAAGCCCCCATAGCTCGTGGGGGCTGCAGGCCCAGAAACACGAGCTGAGGGCACTGTGGTGGTGTTGCCACTCCCTCCAGGAAGGAGGCCAGCCCGTCAGGCCTACTCACTTATCCCAGCCACAGGTCAGACCAGAAGGCTTCAAGGAAGCCTTTGCCTGCACCGCCCCCGCCAGGCTGTGTCCTCAAAGGCCAGGGTGGCCGGCAGGTGGCCCCCTGCTCAGAGGCCCACCGCCTGTGGGGTCTCGTCCCAGTGCTGCCACCGGCTGGCTTTGGGAACTTGGCCAAGTCACAAAAGCCAAGCCTGGTTTGTGAGCGGATGAAAAGACACACATGTGGCATCTCCACGCAGCAGCACATGGCTCGGCTGTAAAAAGGAACGAGGCACCAACAGGGGCCACAATGTGGATGAGCCTTGAAAACATGAGGCTGAACGAAGCCAGTCACAAAGGGTCGCCACATATTGTGAGATTCCACTCATATGAACAGATCCACGGACACAGAACGCAGATCCGTGGCTGCCGGGGGCTGGAGAGAGGGAGAGGAGTGACTGCGGTGGGGACGGGGTTTCTTTTTGGGGTAAGGGTTGCACAACACGGTCAATGTACTAAAAAACACTACATTGTATAATAAAATGATGAATTTTATATGAACTGCATCTCAATGTTTTAAATTGTAAGAAAAGGCCATGCCTTGGTTCGTGTGTCCCTAGTACTTGGATATAAAATGTGACCCCTGCCCTGGGTTGCTTGGTATGGCCATAGGGGAGGGCCTGGCCATTGTGACCCTCAAAACCCAACCCGACATCCCCCACCCTGTTTATCTCACCCCACACTGAGTGCTGTCTGGGAGCGCCACACCAGGCTACACTCCCGGCCTCAAATACCACCTTACTGTCCCCTCCTGCCCTCTCCTGGCCCACCTCAAGCCCAGCCCTGCCGGTCTGTCCCAACAGCCAGCTGAGGCCTGCATCTGGTCCTCACTAGTCTGGGCTCCTGGGGTAACGTGTAGCTGCCATGCTGAGGGCATTGCGGGGCTGGGGGCCTGAAGGGACAACACACCTGAGCCCATGTCACGCTCACATGGCCCTGCAGGTCTATGGGGCCACCAGCAGGCCTCCCATGAAAAGACTGCAGCTGGTGGAGATTTGGATCCGCAAGTCCAGGTTCTCTGTGCTTGGCATGGCCCCTGCCTCTCTGCACCCCGGCCCTGCCTGCCCCTAGGAGCCCAGCCCAGGGCTGGTCGGACTGGCCACCCAGGCTGTGGTCATGAGGACCCGCTGCACATCTACCCCTGAGGCACTGTGTACCTCATGCCAAAGCCACCCCCTGCTCCAAACAGCCCTGCCCAGGGCATGGTTCTGAGCCTGTGATACCAGACAGCGTGTGCAGAAGCCTTGGGAAGGAGAGGAGGCCTCTGGGTCTGGAAAGCCTGTGTGGAGAAGGTGGAACTCCACTGGGTTCCTGGAGTGCAAGTGGGATCTCGGCAGCTGGCGAAGCCAGGGGGGTCGGTAGACGTGGGAACAGGCAGGGGACAGTATGTCCAGGGATGAGCAAGGGGCCAATGGGGCAGGAGAGAGGGCACACAAAGGCCATGGTGAGGGGGAGGGCAGGGCCTTGCAAATCAGGGGGCTTCACAGCCAAGGAGTGGGCAGGAGAGCAGGACTCAGGAGGCTTGGTCCAGGGCGGCGGGTGGCCCGACTCCACTGGAGGCGCCACGCGGAGGAAGCCCAGGCAGAGGCAACACTTGGGCAGGAAGAAGGGGAAGGGGGTGGGTGGGAGAAGGCTCAGGCTGTCGGGGACCGGGAGAAGGGTTATGAGGCCAGCCCCGTGAGGGCTTCCAGGCTTTGGGCCCGAGGGTCTGGAAGAATGGCAGCTTCAGCCAGAAGAGCCGTCTGCGGAGAGCAGCTCCAGACAGTGCGGACCTGGCCTGTGGACCCTGCCTGGCCTCTGACCTCGGCCTCGAGAGGGGGCTCCTATCCGCTTCCACTGGGCACTGTCCTTCCAGGAAGGGCTGCAGTGGACTCCCGGGCCTTGGCCCCTGATCTCACTTGGTTCCAGCCTTCCTCAGGAAAGGCCGAGCGAGATAGCACGAGCACAGCAGGGCTGCCATGAGCACGGTTCCAAGGCCGCGACCCCCTGGTCTGCTCCCCACCCTCAGAGGCTGGGAGGGGCCGCGGCCTCTTCCAAAGTTGTCTCCAGCAGGAAGCAGGGCACTGAAGACAAGGATGGGCCTAGGTGACCCTGAGTTCGCATCCTATGACTGCTTTGGAACAGACCCTGCCTGGATGGGAAGAGGAGGGCCCATGCCCCCCACCGGGGAGTGAGAATGCCCTCTGAGAACTGACAGGAGCTCCGAGGATGGGCCCCGCGTCCACACCAGCACACCCGCCCCTTCGGGCCACACGCCAGCTCATGTCCACCAGCCACCGTCAAGGACATGTTTCCCGGCATGTGGGACTCCCAGGGACACAGGAAACGGTGGACGGAGATTGTGGTGTTTCACACACAGCAGGGGCTTCATAAAAATCTCTTGAATTGAGAAAGACACGGTCCCTGCCCTTGGCACCTGCAGACAGGAGGCCTGGGCCCTGGGCGACCCTCGGGGCACAGGCTGTGCACTGGGAGACTGGAACGTGGAGAAAACCCCAAGGTCAGGGGCCTGCATCTCACCTGGGAGGTGGGCCAGGAAGGCGGGACTCTGGTTCTGCACCAGATTTTTGAGTTTTGGGACATTTTGGTCCACAGAAGGGGATGAAAAAAAAGCAAAAAAAAAAAAAAAAAAAAAAAAAAATCACAAAATGCCTGTCTTCCAGGACAGTGGAGGGTCAAATGGCTATGATCAGGTGCTGGTCAAGCGGAAGGTAGCGACAGGCAGATGCAGATGACAGGCAAAGCAATCCCAGCCTGTAGGGGTCACCCACCAGGAGCCGGGCATTGTCCCAGGAATGGGGGCCACCGGGCTTCAGCAGTAAGCCCCAATGAGCCCCAGACTTGCTTCTTAGGAGCCTGTAAAAATGGTGCCAGCTTGGCGGGGCGCGGTGGCTCACGCCTGTAATCCCAGCACTTTGGGAGGCCGAGGCGGGCGAATCATGAGGTCAGGAGTTTAAGACCAGCCTGACCAACATGGTGAAACCCCGTCTCTACTGAAAATACAAAAATTAGCCCGGCATGGTGGCATGCGCCTGTAGTCCCAGCTACTCAGGAGACTGAGGCAGAAGAATTGCTTGAACCCTGGAGACAGAGGTTGCAGTGAGCCAAAATCGTGCCACTGCACTCCAGCCTGGGTGACAGAGTGAGACTCTGTCTCAAAAAAAAAAAAAAAAAAAAAAGGTGCCAGTTTGGCAGAGGGAATGGCCACCTAGGAGCCAGGGAGTAGCCACTGCCACTTTTCAACTGGACACACAAAGTCTCCAAGGGGGAAGCATGCTTGGTTCCCTGCCTGCGACAGCCAGGGGAACCTGCCGGGCAGGCCCTTTCTCCTTCCCAGGGGCTCTGCTGTCGGCCCCGGCCTGGGAACAGCAGGCAGCAGGACCCGGGGCTCTGAGGCCATCTCTCCCCTCAGCAGCCACGCCTGGGCATGGCCACCACATTCTTCCCAGCCCACAGCACTCCACTTTCTTCCTTAAAAAGAAAAAAATGTTTTTTAAATAAAATAAACAACACCCCTCCCCCCAAGCAAGAAACCAAACACGAGGTCAGGCCTGAGCAGAGTCCTTGAATGGAAGGCCCCCAAAGTGGCAATTTTAGGGTTTCCTGTCTATTCCCATGGGTCTGGCCGCCAAGGGAACTGGCAGGTTGGAAGAACTTGTCACTGGGGGCAGCTCCTGCCAGGGTGGCAAGCACGGGCGAGCACAGGGGTGGGACAGCCTCCTGGGCTGGGTCACCTTGTCTCCAACACTGCTCCCTGATACTGGCAGAGTCTGGAGTGGCAGTGAGCCCAGAGCGTGTCCCTGTCCCCCACCCAGGTCAGCAACCCTGAGATCTGGGGGAACGTGGCTCCCAAGATCTACTCTGGAGCATCAGGAGAACCAAGCGGCCTCAACAGTCCCAGATGGAAGGACGCTAAGGTTCCCAACACCTTTGGGCAAGGGCCTCAGAGTTGCCTTTGCTCTGGCCGTTGGACGGGTGCCTGGGTTCCAAGTGGCCCTCACCACCTGGTCACAAACTTGAAATGTCCAGTTTCCCCACCTGTAAAATGAGGATGTCAATGAGATGCTGAATCGCCACCGTCACACTGGCCATTTACAAAGCCTGGGTGGACACGGCAGAAGGAGGGCTTCTAATATGCCAGGCTGGCCATGCTGCCCGCCGTGCCCCGCCTGCTGGGCCATGGGAGAGAGCCGCCAGAGCCCCATTTCTCAGTGCCCCACGGCTCACCGACAGTCCATGCTAGAATCACACAGTAACTGGTCTTGCTCAAGCCTCTGCTCCACATTTGCCGTGTCCTCGGAGAGGACGGGGCCTTGGAGGATGGGGCCTGTGGCCAGGGCTGAGCCAAACAGGGTGGGACTCCTCTGCTCACAGACCAGCTTCAGGCACTGCATTGCTCTACTGCGGGCCCAGTGGGTAGAGCCTGTGGCTTACCCTGCCAAAGTATCAAGGGCTCCTTGGCACAGAGGTACTTGGTGCCCACCCAGCTTTGGGAAGGAGCAGTCAGTCCCACCTTGGCACCCCTGCAGTTACGGCGGCCCGCACCAGCTCCTACTGCTCCTGGAGCAGGCTCAGCCCAAGACAGTGAGCAGCTGCAGCACTGAGCGCTGGGTGACAGGGAAGGAGTGGGTGCTGAGGGAGCACTTCCAGTCCCTTCTGGCACCTCATGGTTCAGAAGAAATGCAAAGTCCAGGCCATCCTCTGTGGCCTGGGCTCTCTTAGGTGTCTCCTGCTCGGGGTCAGAGGCTGCAGCTGTGTGGACAGGAGGGGGTGACAAGTCAGAGACAAACACACTCTTGCTGATGGCAAGGAAGCTGGCTGGGCCACGTGCTCCGAGGCCCACAATGAGTTAGTGGCAAAGAAAATGTCCAAAGGCTCCCTGAGAAACGGCCTCCCACTAGAGCACCCTCCATCCCCCCCTTGACCTCTGTGGAAGAGCTGGGTGCAGGGCTCGGAGGACCCTGACTTGTGCCCAGCCTCTGGCCTGGCTGCCCTCCCGTCCCTGACCAGGAGCTGTAGGAGACGGGCAGCCCCCTTCCCTGGAACCCAGGATGGGAGGCAGCCTTAGCTGGCAGCTGGCAGCCAGGGGCCATGCTTCCTGTGCCCCTCATGTGACAGTGATGCTAAAGCTTTGCCACACCAGGACGGTGCAAGCTGGCATGAAGGCTACAGGCCTGGCAGGTCTGGTGCGGCCACTCTGGGAACCGTCCCCTGGGAGATGAGCGAGCGTTCACCAACCAGTGCAGCAGGGCCTGTGGCTGTGGCCGAGGTGCTCCCTGTGGCATTTCCAGGAAACCAGACACCAAGGTGCCAGCAGCAGAAGGAAGTCCCCTGGGGCTTCTTAATGTTTCTCAATGACTCTCCCTGGGGCGAACAACATCCTCAGAGCTCAAGGACGGGGCCACAGATCAAATTGGAAAGACCAGCCCAAACCGGCAGGTCCAAGGTAAGCCCTGAGCAGGGGAGAGAAAAAGCCAGCTGGCCCCGCACACACAGCCAGGGTCTGCAGCAGCCTGGGCTCCGGAACATCGTGTCGGCCACAAAGCAGCTCCCTTGCGGGGATGCTCAGGAAGAGGCACTCTGGCGGCCTTGTCAAATGTCACGGCTTCTTCACAAATATGACATGAGCACCCACACCCTGCAATTTACTGCTGACATGGAGACCGTAATCTGCATTACGCTAGAATGCACCAAGAACAAACTTCCAGAATTCCATGCCCTGTGGTTTCCAGGAGGGTGTTGTCCCCCATCCCAAACACGAAATGGCTCTAGAGTCAGAAAATTGTCCCCACCTGGGAACAGAGCTGCCAACATGTTAATACCAGAAAACCCGCTTCTGCCAGCATAGACGCGTCCTTTTGCAGTAAACAGCAAAGCAGAGAAGGGATATTACTGTTTTAGAAAAAAGCTGCAGTGAAACACCTCATTTTTAGTATCTCAGTTGCAGCAGAGTAGAAATAACGTGAATATAGCTCCATCCAGCAGTGGAAACTGACCCATGGGGAGCCGGCGGGGAGTAGGGAAGGGGCCCAGGAAGAAGGGGCAGGTGTGAGGGAGGCTGTGCGTCCTCAAGGGCTACACTGTGCTTTTGGTTCCCACTGTGTGTTCCGAGGCAAGAGCATACCCTGAAAGCAACAGCCAAGCGCGTGGAGTCCAAACCCACCAGCCTGAGCACTCAGTCCCTCTGCCAAGCCCACCTGGGTGCAACCTAGGCACGGGGAGGAAACACTGGCTGCGGAGCGCTCCTGTACCTGACGTCACCGGGAACTTACTACTAGGAATTGATTGTGCATTAATAGGACACCTCATTCTGGGTTAACAGCCCAGGTTCCCCTGCACAGATTCCAACCTGCATTGCTCACACTCCCTTCAAATCCATTTACCCAGGTAACGGCAGGCGGGCGACTTAATGGCAAATAAGTGAAACGCATGCTCTGAAAAGGAAAACAGACGGGAAAGACATCCCAGAGACCCATTCCTGGGGAACGGCGGTGCTTCAAAGGCCCAGAGGGAGTGACTGCAGGAAAGATCATCTTGTTTTCAGGGAAAGGAGTTGGGAGAACGCTGCCACTGAAGTGGAAAGTTCTGGGTAAGGGACAAAGGCTGGAAGCAGCAGGGTTTCAGCTGGTGCTGCAGGAGTGAAGGAAGGAGGGAGGGAGAGAGCTTCCCGCTGCACCCCTTCCCCCACAAATCGAGGGCAGGAAGTTCTGGCTGTGAAGAGTTAACAGGAACGAGGCAGCGGAGGAACAGGGGCAGGGTCTGGGGAGACAGGGAAGCCAGAAAGGGGCAGGAAGGAGGAAACTCTCGGTGGGGGAGGGACCAGGAAACAGCCAAGAAATCGGGAGGCTGCAAGAGGCACCCAGCTCCGACAATCTGCTGCTGGGGCTGCCACTGTCACCGGGGAGGGCAGAGGAACCTCCTGGGAGCGCCCAGGCAGGGCTCCTCAGCTAGGAGCCCAGAGATTAATTACACAAGGCCTCAGTGGTCATATTAAGCAAATGATGATAATTACAAGACTGCTGGCTGCTGGGAAAGGGAGACAGCAGTTCCTTCAGGGCAAGGCCCAGACCACAGACCCTGAGAGTGAAGGGGCAGCTGCCTCGTTTTACAGAGGTGGAAACTGAGGCAGGTCCAGTCGGGCTAAGGAACTCGTCTGGGTCCCATGTGAGCTGGTGGTAGAGGGAGAAGCCAGACCTCCCATCTTCCAGATACACAATGCTGCCTTACGCTACCTCCTTCTACAAGAAGGTAGGGGAAAGGGACTGTTTCCTTGGATTCTATAGGGTGACAGAAGGGGAGGCCCCTGTGCCAACTCAGTGTGGCACTGTGCCTAACCACTCCCATTCCCTAGCCTTTGGAACTCAGAGCTGTGATGCCAGCCCCAGTTCTTGGCCAAGACACATCCCCAGGCACCAGCCATGGAAGGGCTGCCAAGGTGGGCCACCTCAAGGTATGAACAATTCCCAGTGGTAACCTGTCACGGGGACTAGCCACAGCCCCTCTCCCTGACTCTGACCTTGACCTTGTGGGTATGGGGAAGACAGGCTCCTGCATCTGACGGGACCCTGGAGTGGGGCTGCCCCTCGGTGCAGTAGCTTTGCCACGGCAGCTCAGTTCTCCATCCCAGCCAACGGGAAGAGGGCTGAGCCTTGTGAACTGTGACAGCCGATGGCCCCAGACAAGGGGTGCCAGTCAGCCCACACCGCAAAATGTGGACAGAGGCGAGAACAGTGGTGTGCAGGGGTGGGTGGAGGGGATAAAGCACAGCAAAGAAACAGCACTGGCCTGTGTGGTCCAGAAACCCGAGGCCCCATTTCAGCTTTCTTCTGTGACGAGGACACGACTCCTCCCCTCCCTGAGCCTCAATAACTTCAACTGCTAAAGGGGAGAATCCTAACTGCTGGGCCTGCCTCTCACAGTTGTCAAAAGGACAAAACAGAGTAAAAAGCACTCTGCAAGTGGAAAAGTGTCAGGCAAACATGAAACATGGTCAGGATCACCACTGGGGGCGGCGTGCTCTGCCCCACTGGGTGTGCAAGGCAAGGCGTTATGCAAAGGGTGGCCTGCTCCCTAATGCCCCAGGCCTGGACCCCCACGTAGGGGTGGCCTGTAGCCCTTCCCAGGCCTTAGCGCACTGACATTCGGCGTTCGCACCTCCAGTCCATTTCACAGATGTGGGCGATTTGCGGAAGGCCATGCTGCTGATGGTGACCCAATGTGAAAACCTGGGCTCTGCCTGGCTCGGCCTCCTGCTGTCCTCCTAGAATCCTATCCAACCTTGTTTCTGCTCAGGACTGCATGGGGGTGCCACACAGTCCTGGTATTTCTTGAGCAACTACTACATGCAAGGCATGGCCTTGCCAGCTTCACAGGTTGGTTGCTGGAAGAACTGAGATGACAGATATCAAAATAGGTAAGTCAGTAATAATTCCTATCATTATTGCTATCACCGCCATCACTACCATGGATGGGAAAGGGGACAGGAAAAGAAGACCATCTCGTTTCTCAGGGTTCTGACACCTGCAGAGCCAAGGCAGCGCCCCATGAGAAGCAATGCATTCTGGGGGGAGATTACCCGAACGCAGACAGTTCCAGAAAAGGCCCCGCCTCACACGTTGCAGAACTCCATCCTGCAGGAGGGTCTCGAGGCTGCGGCCACCAAGGAGAGCCGTTTTGAGCCCTAGAGGCTGACTCCCCCGTTTCCTCCCTCGTGGGTTTGTCATTTCTGAACTCATTTCTGTACTAACCGTCACTGCTCCCTGGACAGCCCCCAGCTGACAGTCAGTCTGGTTCCTGTTTTGAGAAATCTGATTGCAAATGTCTTAGAAAAAAAAAGGCCCTAACGGCCTTTTCAAAATGCAGACCAATTTTCCTCTCCCAGGCCTGACGTTCAGTCAATCCAAACACCCAGTGAGCAGGGCATGGCACAGGGGGGCGGTGAGGGCCATGGGCATGGGGCACCCCTGCAGCGTCAGCCAGAGCTTAGACGGCTGCTTCAAAGGCTGAGGGACACCGCAGAGTCACAGCTCTTATTTCACGCCATCCACATTTCACAGATGAGAAGACCGAGGCCCAGTGAGGGAAGAGACTTACCCAGAGTCACAAGATAAGACCACGGCAGTGTGGACAGGCCCCATCCCCAGCCCGCTGGGGCACCGGGAGAAGGCTAACTCTCAGGCATGCACAAGGAGTTGCCACACAACACAAAGAATCGTGGCGGGCACGTCTGCTCCCTGGCACACGCCAGGGTAGCTGATGAAATGTAGAACCGGAAGTCTGAAGCCCTGATCTGTTGGCCAGGTGCCACCTGGGACTACCTGTGTGACTCGGGGCAGGCCACTCACCTCTGGAGCTTCAGTTTCCCCACCTGTTCCACAGGGACAAAACCACACCTGTCCTCGCCACCCCATGCGCTGCTGAGAGGCTCACACAGTGGAGAGATACTCTATCAGCCACAAAATGCTGGACAAACCGCAGCAATCGTCCACATCCTGTGTACTTTTGCACCTACATCCTGAACAGTCTAAACTTTGATACCAGGTGTGATGTCAGTTGTCTTACAGAGGCGGCAGCTAAGGTCCAGCCATTGCAGGTGTGCTGGGAGGGCCCCTGGTCAACAGCACCCACGGGGCACCATATGCAGGGCCTGCCAGAGGAGAAATGTAGGGGAGAGGGCACAGGGGATGTTTCCCCCACCTGAGCGCGGTCCGAGGGGGAGGGTGCCCGCAGCACCCTAGGTCCTGCTCACCACGCCGCCCTGAAAGCACTCTCAAGCCCAACTCCAGGACAGCGACCCCACCAGAGGGTGGGAGAAGAGTCCGGAAGACTGGCTGTCCCCCCCACCTCACACAAGTGTAGACTGGAGGAGAGACGGGTGGGGGTAGTGGAAACCCTAAAGCGAGTGCCGTGAGCAGGGACAGCAAAAGGGTGGGTGACATCGTCAGGCGAGGTAAATGGTGGCCAGCGGAGGGGAGGGGACCCCACAGGGACCAAGGGCTGCTCCGAGAAGGATGAAGGGGCGCGCCGGGCCCCCGTGAGAGAAGGCGGGAGCCAGGGGCTGACAGCGACTTCGGGGGGCCGGTGGAGCACGATAAGGAAGCAGCAGGGCGGCCAGGGGGACCCGACTGGGTCCGGGGACCGATGGGGCAGAGGAGCTCCGGAGTTGGGGCGCTCCGGGCTCAGGCGCCCAGGGTCTGGGGCTTAGGGTCTGGACCCGCAGGCGCCAAGGCCGGGCTGCTCCGGGCTGAGGGGCCGACAGGGGGTTGCGAGAGCCGGCCCCGGGGGTCCAGGTCGCGGGGTCGAGCATGGGGCCAGGGTCTCGGGGCCGCGGCCGGGGCGCCCGCGGGGTCGGGCCGGGGCCGCGGGCAGCTTCTCCTCACCTGGGCTCGGGCAGCAGGATCTTCTTGCTGGCGCGCGCGGCCGGCGTGGCCTTGCTCTTCTCCATGGCCATCAGGTAGCTCACGTCGGCCAGCACCGCCTCCAGGTCCGCCATCTTGGCGGCGGCGCTGCCTCCTCCCGCCGCCGCCGCCGCCGCCGCCGCCGCCGCCGCCGCTCCTGCTCGCTCGGCGCTCGGCCCGGCCCGGCCGCGGCTCGCTCGGCCTCGGGCGCCGACGCCTCCCGCCTGGCCCTGCTCGGCGCCCGCGGCTCCGCTCGCCGCCGCTCACAGGCGGCGCCGCCCCATGGCGCCGGCTCGAGCCCGGCCCCGGCTCGCGCTCCGCTCCCGCCGGGACTGCAGTCGGGGCGCCGCCGCCGCCGCCGCCCGCGCGCCCGCGCCCCGGAGCCGCCGCCGCCTCCGGCCCCGCCTGCCGCGCACAACGCCAGCGAGCCCGCGAGGGGCCGAGCCGGGCGGGCGACGGCGCCCCCTGGAGGCCGCGCGGAATCTGACCCCGAACCAGACCTGCGACCGCGGGCTCAGACCCTGGCCGTGACCTCGGCCCTCGATGCTGGACGGAGACCCGGGCCTGGAACACGACAGGGACCCGGCACGGAAGACGACCCGAGACCCATTCTCTGACCACAACCTCGGGTCACATCTCTGGATCCCAGGCTTCCCAGTCGGGCCGCAGCCCTGACACCAAACGTGATCACAAGGAACCTGGACGCTCACCAAGACACAGATTCAGACCTCTGAACACCATCCTGGGACTTTCATCTCAGACCCTGGCTATAACCCCGGACTCCCTGACCTTGGACGCAGTCCACGACCTGACACCAGACTCCAAACAGGACCCCAGACTCAAACCTTGGCCCACCACCTCAGACTCTAACCATGACCTCAGATCACAGCCCTGGGTCTCCAACACCATACCCAGACTGCGACACTCACCTCAGACCCCCAACAGGTCCCCAGATCCAGATTTTGGACCATGACCTCGATCCCATCCTGGTTACTGACCCCAACCTTGATTCTGACCCTAGGCTACTACCATGACCCTGAACTCTAGACTTGGGGTCAGGACTCAGACCTAGATTGGACTGTCAACTCCAGATCACTGTCCTAGACTCAACACCCAGAACTGTGGACACGGACTCAGGACTAGGACATCTAACCTGGGACCC
This sequence comes from Pan paniscus, assembly GCF_029289425.2. NCBI lineage: Eukaryota > Metazoa > Chordata > Mammalia > Primates > Hominidae > Pan > Pan paniscus. Next base: position 68,492,317 of record NC_073258.2, on the reverse strand, counting down.
ACACTGGACCCAGAATCCTTAGTACGTCACCCAGAACCTGGGACCTGACAACTGCAGCGCAGTTACAGGCTTCCCCCATCCCCGATCCCACCCCTCCTACTCTAGAACCAATCCTGGCCGCAGAAGGCCCACTCAGGATCAAGTACCCTGCACCCAACCCCACCCCCCAACCAGCTCATAGACCCAGGTCCCTGGCCAGCACTCTTGGCAGCCCCCTTCCCTGTACCCCGTCCCATCCAGATGTTCCTTCAGGATGGTTCCACATGTAGTTACGGTAAAAACTCTCGCAGCCCGGAAGCGCACAGAGGTTTCAGTGCTGCCTGGCAGGGGAAACCCACCCTGCTGAGAGCCCACCCAGAGTGGGGAAAGCCAGGTGTCTCAAGGCAGCACTCCTATCTCAACATGCCCCTCTCTAGAGCCTCTCTTTGCTTTCAAAGTGACAGGACCCTCCTCCCAGCCCTGGGCACATAAAGCTCAAATCTCATTACCATGCTGTGGGCCAGCAACCAGCATCCTTTTGCAAAGCAAGGCCCCCATCTCTGTGCACCTCTAGGCTACCATCTTGGATCAGCCCCAACAGAACCTGGAACCAGAGCATGTCAGAGCTTGTGAGGTTCTCCTCTCAGTGGGTGGTGAGTCACTCGCCACCCATATACCCATGTCAGAGCCTCAGTTTTCTTTTCCCCAACTGCTCCTTCATTCTCTCCCCTTCTCTAATCTAATTTGTCACCATAGTCTCCTGTCTGGCCTCCTGAGAATCTCCGTGAATCTGTCTACTTCTCAGGGTCCTCATGGCCAGCCACTGCCCTGATGCAGGCCCTGACCGGGGATGCTTTTCCCAAATCTAGATCTGATGGAGTCACTGCCTGCTTGGCACCAAGAAGCAGCTCTCCAGGCCTTCTGGGGCTACTGAGAGTGAGAGACCTAGAGGGGTCTCTAGGACTCACCACACTCTGCCCAAAGCAGATTAGGTGAACAAACTCCTTAATCTGCAAGTCAAGATCTTGGAGGACTTGGACCTTGGATGCTCCAGTTTGTTTCGCTACCATCCTCTGCACCTGGAGTTTCCCCACCAACTCACCCACCCATTCTCACTTCTGTGCCTCTGCTGTTTCCTGGGCCTGGAAGCCCTTCTGTGTACCTTCCTCCCTGGACAACTCCTACTCATCCGCTAAGACTCACCTCCTCCAGGTAGTCTTCCCTGACTCCCTGACCCCAACTATGTACATCTCCAATTCTACACTTACCACCTTCTAGGCCCTGTTTTCCATTTTCAGTTGCAAGATGCATTGTTGCAAGTTTCGACAGTGGGGAGTGAAGCCTCGTTACATGTCTGCATCAATTGGAAAATGCATCCTGATGTTGGAAATGCTGATATATATATTTAAAGAGGACATACTGTCCCCCACTGTCACTGGTGCCCCTAGTTCATCCTTTGCTCCCAGTGCCCACCACAGGACCCGACTCAAAGGCATCAGTGTTTGATGAGTGAATGAATGAGTGAATGAGCTCTTGGAACACATGGGGTTTGGGGTGGAACAAGGCCAGATGCCACAACATGAAGCCTCTAACCTCCTCTCCCCACAGCCCTGTCCTGACTCCTCTGGACTGCGAGCACAGCCACATGTCAGCCAGGGTTTTCGGGAATAGCCTCTATTTAAAAAATTCTACCTGATGAACTTGTTGGACCAGAGTCTGTGTGTGGGTTCTGAAATGCCAGCCATCCTGTTCCAAGAGGTGGCCTTACCTTCCCGTCCCCACCTAAAAACTCAGTCCCTCCCACCCACAGCTCAATCCACACCCCCTGCCAGGCCTGAAGCTGGGGTCTTTTGAGGGGGGCTGGTCTCCCTTCATTGATTCCTGGGCCCAGGAAAAGTGACTTCAGGAAGCCCCAGGTTCAGAAGAGGTTGGTGTGAGCCCTAGGCCTGGGGAAGACTGGTTTTGGGGACGGTGTTGCCTCTGTTGGTCCTAGGAAGGTCGATTGCAAACTTGCCTTCACAGGCAGGCCTTCCTTCTCTCAACAAACCTTTGTCCTGTGCCTAGACTGCTCCAGGCCCTGACCAGGATGCTAGGAGTGCAAAGTGGAGTAGAGCCCCATCTCCGCCCAGCTGGCAGCCCCACAGACACATCATTACTTGGCATCGCCACTGGATGACTAATAGATGTTGCAAACTTAGCGCGGCCCACACTGAGCTCTTGCTCCCACTACCCAGCCCCTGTCCAACCTGCTCCTCTCCCGCCTCCCCATCTCAGGCGTGGATCCTCCATTTTCCCAAAATCTAGGAGCTGTCCTCGATTCCTCTCTTTCCTCACCTGGCCCCCACCCCGATGTATACCCCTGCTGTCATACAGCATCTCTGGCGTATCTGTCTCTGAAGTACACCCTTGATCCGTCCACTGTGCCCTGCTAAACCCTGGCCCGAGTCTCAATCACCTCTCGCCTGCATGCCTGCACCAGCCTCCTCTCCGCACGCGCTGCCGTTCCTGTGGGTTGAGCTTCTATAGATCTACATCAAAGCCCACCCCCAACGACTGCCCCTGCACTTAGGATAAAATCCACCCCACTTCCTGTGGCCCATGAGACCCGCACAGACTGGTGCCTGCCTATCTCTCTAACTCAGCAATTTCCATTCTTCCCCTTCCTCTTAGTCTCCAGCCTCTCTGGTCTTCCTTCTGTCACTAGAACAAGCCAAGTCCATTTCCACCTCTGGGGCTTTAACTTTACAGTTCCCTTGCCTGGACTGCCCTTCCCCACTTCCGGAGTGGCAGGCTCCTCCTCGTGCTGCCACCTTGTGGGTGGAAGAGATCCTGCTCAGAGGTCTCTCCCTTGGCATCTCTGTCCTGGTCACTGCTGCACCCCTCATCCCCAGCACAAAGTAAGGGTAAGGGCTGCAAAAAGAATCAAGACTCAGTGTTAGCCCAGTCTGGTGGGGAAGAAAACCCCTAAACACATATCTCCAATTAACCTGGCAAGAGCTATAGTTTAAGGAAGTGAGGGCACTCGGGAGAAGGTCAGGGGAGGGGTTGGGGAGGGTTGGGTAAAGTCTTGAACATGACATTGTGTGCATGAGCATGAGAGAGGTTGGAAGTGGCACGTGCCAAGGCCCGGGAGTGCGAATTTTGTCCTGCTGAGACCTCTCTTCTCCGCCTCCAGCCTGGGCTTTGCAGAGCAGGAGGGTGAGCTCGGGGCTTCCTTGACCTCAGGAGGTGTGTGCCAGATTGACCTGGGGACACTCCTCCCCAACATGGACAGCCATTCCTCTGATGTCAGGTCCCCAGACAGTGTCAGGCTCTGGCCGGGATGCTGGGAGTTGATTCATTCACCCGATTATTTGACAGTATTTGTTGAGCTCCTACTACATGCCAGGCACCTGTGCTTGGCGTTGCGGATCCAACACGGGAAGACACAGGAGGGGAGCTTAGAGGCAAACCATATGTGATAACAGCCGCTGACAAGTGTTGGGTTCTCCTTATGTGCAGGGCACTGCAGAGCCCAGCTGATCTCATTGAAAGCGGGGACATCCCTGTGAGGCACGTGACAAGTTCTAAGAGTCAGGAGCCTCTTCAGGTGAAGTCAGGGAAAACTCAGGGCGTTTTTGTCAGAGCCAGAGGATGGGAAGGAAGCAGTTGTTTTAGGGGCAGAGAAAAGAGCTTTTCAGGTATGCGGAACGGTAGATGCAAAGGCCCTGAGGGAAAAAGGGCCCTGGTTATCCGGGAGGCTCCAACATCACCAGGACGCCCGGGCCCTTCGCTCCTTTCTGCAGAGGGCAGGGACCTTGGGTGGGGGTTGTTAGCCCGCAGGCGCCAGCCCACCAACCATGGCAGGGGTTTCGAGACCCCTAGCTCCTCTCGACCCGCCTCCCAGGAGCATCGCCTCCTCCTGGAACTCTCTGGAAAGTTCACACAGTCCCCGCACTGTCCCCGGATCCAAGGTCCTCTTCCGCCTCAGAGTTTTTGCCGAGACGGGGCCCCAGCGAGCTGCCAGGCCCGGCCCCGTCCCCGAACCCCCGCCCCCCCCCTCGCCCTCGCCCTCATCCTCATCCTCATCCCGGAGCCCCGCCCGGCCCGCCAGGAGCCCTGCCCAGCGCGCATGCGCCTCGGCGCCGCCGAGCAGCTTGTTCCCAGAGCCGCTTTGCCCCTTGACGCTCCTAACCGGCTTGTGAGTGTCCGACTCACGGTCTCGTCGCTCCCACTGGGCCCACATTGTGACCGCTGGTACTTGCCATGTGTCGAGGGGTGGGGTAGGAAAGACTTGGGGTAGGATGCCAGTGCCACCTTCTAGGAACCCGGCTGGGTGCCCTAGGCAAGTTACTTAACTTCTTAGGGCAGAGCCTTTTTCATCTGTACAAAGGGCGTCCCACGCGTGGCCTCACTGGATTGTTTTGAGGATTAACTCAGATAAGATGTGTGAAGCGGGCCGGTCGCGGTGGCTCAAGCCTGTAATTCCAGCACTTTGGGAGGCCGAGGCGGGCGGATCACCTGAGGTCAGGAGTTCAAGACTAGCCTGGCCAACATGGCGAAACCCCGTCTCTCCTAAAAATACAAAAATTAGCCTGGCGTGGTGGTGGTCGCGTAGTCCCAGTTACTCGGGAGGCTGAGGCAGGAGAATAGCTTGAACCCGGGAGGCGGAGGTTGCAGTGAGCCGAGATCGCGCCACTGTACCCCAGCCTGGGCGACAGAGTGAGACACCATCTCAAAAAAAAAAAAAAAGGTGTGTGAAGCGTTGGGCTGGGGAGACGACCCGCCGAGTGGCCACTGTCACACTAGAGTATCCTGGGCCTCATTTATGTCTCCCCCCGTCTTCCTCCATGGTCTCTTTTCTATCCATCCCTCTCTACCTCTTTGCCTTTCCTCTTCTGGGTCTTTCAAGGTATGTTTCTCTCCCTGTCCCTCTGCCTGCTATCCTATTGCACGCTCTGGGGAGGTAGAACTCCGTGTCCATTGGATTGGGGTGGATGTGGAGTGGGAGGCAGAGGCTGGATGACAGCATTGACGGGGGAAAGTCAGGTGTCCCTGACCTCTGGGGCCTGCCGTCAGTTTCCTGCACCTACATGGGTGTCAACGCTGAGATTTCCTTCTGGACCTGGGCTCTGAGAATTGTGGCCTGGAAAGATGGTGAACAGACTGGTCTTTTTTTGAGACAGAGTCTCAACTGTGTCGCCCAGGCTGGAGTGCAGTGGCACGATCATGGCTCACTACAGGCTGAGGTGAGTCTCCTGCCTCAACCTCCTGAGTAGGTGGGATTACAGGCACATGCCACCTTGCCTGGCTAATTTTTTTTTTTTTTTTTTGAGACAGAGTGTCGTTCTGTCACCCAGGCTGGAGTGCAGTGGTGCGATCTTGGCTCACTGCAACCTCTGCCTCCCGGATTGAAGCAATTCTCCTGCCTCAGCCTCCCGAGTAGCTGGGATTACAGGTGCACGCCACCACGCCCGGCTTATTTTTGTATTATTAGTAGAGATGGGCTTTCACCATGTTGGTCAGGCTGGTCTGGAACTCCTGACCTCAGACGATCCACCTGCCTTGGCCTCCCAAAGTGCTGGGATTACAGGTGCGAGCCACCGTGCCTGGCTGTGTGTTTTTGTAGAGACAGGGTTTTGACATGTTGACCAGGCTGGTCTTGAACTCCTGGCCTCAAGTGCCCCTCCCACCTTGGCCTCCCAAAGTGCTAGGATTATAGGCGTCAGTCACTGTGCCTGGCCTGATCCAGTCTGGAGTAAAGGAGGAGATGGTTTCCCAGAGAAAGTAATAGATAAACCGAGTTAGGTGTACCAGGTGGAGTGAACAGGACATACAAAGACCCAGAGATGGTGTTAATTGAAAAGTTGGCTGTGAGTGGAGAGGAAGAGGAGGGACAAATGGTGGGCAATGAAGCCAGAGGGCCTGGCAGCCTCATGGGCCACATTACATGCCACATTCAGACTTTATCCTGAGATGAACACAATGAAGGGTTTTAAGCAGGGGAGGGAAGTAATCAAATCAGTCTTTTTTTTTTTTTGAGATGGAGTCTCGCTCTTGTCACCCAGGCTGGAGTGCAATGGTGCGATCTCAGCTCACTGCAACCTCCACCTCCCGGGTTCAAGCGATTTTCCTGCCTCAGCTTCCCAAGTAGCTGGGATTACAGGCATGCGCCACCACACCCGGCTAATTTTTGTATTTTTAGTAGAGACAGGGTTTCACCATGTTGGCCAGGCTGGTCTTGAACTCCTGACCTCTGGTGATCTGCCTGCCTTGGCCTCCCAAAGTGCTGGGATTACAGGCGTGAGCCACTGTACCCAGCCAAATCAATCTTTTCAGATAAATGTCTGGCTACCAACATGGAGGACAGGGGGTTGGACCGGGACCCTTGGGGCTTTTCCTGTGGTTGAGGTTCTAGACAGTGGTGGCTTCCACTAGGGTGGCAGGGATGAGATTAGTAAGGGCAGATGGGTTTCTGAGATATTTAGGGGCAAAACTGACACTTTTCCTTCCCTGGAAACATCCAAACATGGCCACATCCATATCCGTCCTTGGGGGAACCAACATTAAATCAGCCCATTGTGCAATGCCCTTGTCCACTTCTAGACTGTGCTCCAGAATCGGAGATGGTCCTTTACTATCAGTTTGGGGAATAGGATGGGCGGAGATCCCCAGATTCCTTTGGAGGTAGTGATGGAAGCCTGCTCAGGCCCTCCCAGATGGGACTGCAGCCCTCCTGAGACTCAGCAGTCAGGTAAGGAGGCAGTTCTCTGGCAGCATCTGGCGCACATATTTAAAGACTGGAAACTTGGACTCAACGTGCTGGGCGATGAGCAGCAGTAGGATGAGGTGGGAGACACGCTGGTCACAGCCTGCCTGGGCCAGACCCTGCTCAGCGACTTTCTGCAGCTTTAGCAGATGGAATTGGCCCTGGCTGATGGCTTGGCAGTTGTGGGGATGAAAGATTAGAGATGCCGCAGCCCATTCTAAGGAGTGTACCACTGGGTGCCTCTGCAGGGCTGCTCTTTTTGGGTGAGAGAATGTCAGGTAATCTCACACTTAAAATGTTCACATCCATTACAAAGTTCACCTTGGGGCTGCGCGTGGTGGCTCATGCTTATAATCCCAGCACTCTGGGAGGTGGAGGCGGGCAGATTACCTGAGGTCAGGAGTTCAAGACCAGCCTGGCCAACATGGTGAAACCCCGTCTCTACAAAAATACACACACACACACACACACACACACAAATTAGCTGGACATGATGGTGAGTGCCTGTAATCCTAGCTACTCCGGAGGCTGAGGCAGAAGAATCGCTTGAACCCAGGAAGCGGAGGCTGCAGTGAGCCGAGATTGTGCCCTTGCACTCCAGCCTGGGCGACAGAGCGAGACTCCATCTCAAAAAATAAAAATAAAAAAAAAGTTCACCTTGATGAAGTAAACGTTGTGTTTCTAGAAGCAACTGCTGCTTTTTGGTGTTTAAAAAATAAGCTAAGGAAAACCAAGCAGTAAACATGCCCCCTAGTTCTGCTGCTGCTGCTGCTGCTGAGAGGTGAAGCAAGGGCTCCGTGGCCTTAGCCTTCTGACTTGCTCACACGCACACACCGAAGCAGAAAAGGTTTAGTTTTTGTTTTTAAAGCCTTTTTATTTTTTTAAAAAAACAAAAACCCCCAAACAAAAACAAAACCTAAATTAAAATATTTCCCATTGGAGGCTATTTCTTTTTTTGTCTTTTAAAAATTTTATTACACAAATATCACCCATTCCCACGTGTCAGAGGAAAGATGTCCTTGCTCTCTCTAAAACCAATAGTGGAGAACTTTTGGAAAACAAAACAAAGTCCAACTAGCTTCCTCCTTCTCTGGCCCAAAATAACCTCAATGTGTCAACTGAGATAGCATAAGACTTATCCCCTTAATGCTTACATTTAATTTAAACTTTTTAGCACAACATTGGAGATTGACTCTAAATCAGCAACAAAAAAATATATATTTACAATATTTCTCCGAAAAACAAAAAACACAACCAAACCCTTTAAACATAAGTGACTTTAGGAGTTTTATTTATGGAGCAGTTATTTTTTTAATCACCAAGTGATTTTATATTATATATATATAAATTTTCTTCCTTTCCTTTGTGGTTTTTCGCCCCGGTGCTTGGAAAGATGGAGGCAGGGGTTCTGGTCCTGCAGTCTGAGGGCAGGCTCTCCTGGCAAGGCCGTGTCTAAGAGCAGATTGTAGGACATGCGATGGACTCCCCAGGTTCCTCTGTCCCCCAACAGAGACACTTCTTTCCTCCACATGGACCAACCCTCACCTCTAAAAACCATTTCCCCTCACAGTCCCAAAGAAAAGGAAAACCCAGCAAGGGCATGGTCCATCTGCTGCCTTTTCTGGGCTCCCTTTTCTGCTGACCAATTTACGTGCACGGTAAAAATGCATGTTTTTCCAAACCCCAAAAAACAAACATAAAAACCAAAACCCAAAAGAAACCATTGGCTTGGAAATTTCTGTGGATGAAATGTCCCAAAGTCAGAGGCACTCTCCCGGCACAATCCCTGCTCTGAAGGGGTCTCTCCACCTCCCCTTTTATAAAAAGACAACAAAATAAAACAAAGTAATCTTTTCAGTATTTTCCACAGGAGCAACCAAAGAAAAAGGCAGGAAGCTTCCAATTATAGGTCATTAACAATAATAAGGTTTTTGCTCAATACCCAGGGTTCTTTACAGAGAAGTTCCCCTAACTGAGGCACTCTGGAATAAGTCACTGGCATTTCCTCAAAGTTTCAACCCCAGATTATTGGGGCCTGGAGACCAATGGAAGTGGGCAGAGGGTCATGGGAGCAGACTGCTGTTTGTAAGGTGCAGCCAAAAGATTCAGCAGATTGGAAGAAACAAACAAAATGCCACCCCCTACCAGGACCCAGTTTCTTCTAAGGCCAGTTAATGCCAGGGTCAAAACTGGCCTAGGTGGCAAAGAGGGGACCACTCTGCCTCTATTGCTTTGGAAGTGGCAAGGGTGCAGTTGGCGTCTCTCTTCTCAGTGGCTCACACTTTAGACCCCTGGTGCCTGGGCTCCATTCCCTAACTCTGTAGGGCTTCAGGAAGAGGAAAGCCTGAGACTGGGCTACAGGAAGAGGGCCAGAAAGGGACAGGGATGGAGGACCAAAAGGCGGGGCGGGGTGGGGGGAAGAAGAGGTTGTGCTATCAGTATCCTTACAGAGGGGGAGCAGAGTGCAAATTTGCATCAATCATTTATAAGCTCTTGCCATAGGCTGCTGCTACTGAGCATCTCCTCACACACTTAAAAATATTGACCCAAAAGAAATTCCGACCTTTCTTTCTTTCTTTCTTTTTTTTTTAAAGTGCAAAAAGCTCTCTGCTGCCCTAGAGAGAGGATCTTTGGACAGGCCGTTCAATGCAAAGTAAAAGGGGGCAGCTGATGGGGCTCAACAAAGGGCGGTGGAGCGGGAGACACCATGCTCCCCTCCCTCCCTCCCTCCACACACACGCGCAGAATACACTCAGCCACACACACAGAGGCACATGCACACCCCCTTCCATGGCTGCAGGCAGAGGGCTGGTGACTGGCTTCTAAGCAGGACCCCCTGACTGCCCTGAAAGTTCAGTGAGCCACTGGGGCTAGACACAGGCCTGGGCTCAGGGGGCTCCGCTAAACCAGAGGCCTGGAGGAGCCTGGCTGGGAGGCAGGTTGGGGCTTGGCCCAGTCCTCTGCCGCCTCCAGCTTGGGGGAGATAGGCTGCTCCCTCTGAGGACGTGCATCCTGGGAAAGCCTTCTTCAGGCAGAATGAAGACACATGGAAAAGGGCAGTCAGTGGGAGGCAAAAGAGAGAGGGGGAACAAGGAGATGGTGCCTGTCTCAGTATCCACTTGGGTAGCAACGAAATGGGTGTGTCCCTGGGGTAGACAGTTCCAGCTCCTCTGAAGAGCTTCAACCCCAATAAGTGCAATAAGGACCTCATAGAGACTAGCAAGTAAGTCGGGTAAGCTGGGGTGGGAAACCTAATTATGTGAACGAGCACGAGTGCTGGGCAGAACCAAGCTCAAGGGAGAGGAAAGGAGGGAGAGCACAGTTAAGGACGTGAGGTTTGGGACATCTCAACAGCACCAGTGTGATCGGCACGGGTCTGGGACTCCTGGGGCTGCTGGCCCCTCCTGCGCAAGCCGGGAGAGTGTGATGGAGGAGAGACGCGCACTGGACACCACAAGAACCTGGCCATGGAGACAGGGCCGTTTTCTTCCCTGGGAGTTTGCTCAGAACCAGGCACTGCTGGGGACCATGGATGGGGAGGAGGGGCACAGGGCCCAGTGCAGATGAAGGTTGCACAAACACCCCAAACTGAGAGCCCGGCCTCCTGGCAGGCGAGTAAGCGAGCAGGCGCCTCGACAGCACAGCCTGTGCTTTCCCCTCAGATCAATCTGCTACTCCCTTTTCCTTAGGAGGGAGAGGAGCAGGCAGGTAAGCCTGGTGTCCACCACCCTCTCTGCCCCACCTGTAGAGGAAGGGCTCAAGGGACAGGAGAGCAGAGAGGGAGTGTGACGCTGGCCTCAGAGCCCGTGCAGGGTCGAGGAGAGGCTCTCCTCGGTGGGGAGTCAGGGGAAGATCGGTTTCCTGTTGAGTCTGGGCTGGGTGTGTCTTAGCTGATCTTCTGTATCAGCTTCTCGTCAGACAGGCAGTAGAGGCTGTTGATGGACAAGTCTGAGATGAAGTGCTCGCAGGCTTTTCGAGTGATCTGCTTGCATCCTCGAAGGTCGATCAAGGTGACGTTGGCAATGCGCCGTAGGTAGATCAGGGTCTGGTCTGTCAATTTATTGCAACCTGTCGGGAAAGTGGACATAATGACAGTGCTCACATACACACAGCTTTCCTCTGCCATTCAATTCCTGTAGCCGTCTTTCCTTCAAAATGCTAAACAAAAGCCCTCTTTGTCCCACAACTACCTGGCTCAGAGACCAGAAGTGCCATCAGCACCTCCAAAGGGACCCTGCTGCCTCACTCCCATCACCATATGACAACAAGCACAAGGGCTGCAAGGCTGACCAAACTCCAGCTGGATGTTGGCTGCGCAGACAGGCAACCGACTTAACTACTCAAGGCCTCAGTCCCCCATCAGTTAAAAAAGGGATAGAAATCCATGTCCTTGTCCAGATGTGAAGAAATGAGCTAATGTGGGTCAATCAACAGACCCAAGGTCATTCTGGTTTACTGATCAAGTTCCAGGGAGGGCTGGAGGCAGGAGGCACCGCTGATTATGAACAACTGTAGCGGCATACCTGCCATATTGAGCTCTGTGAGAGAGTAGCGAGTGGAAGACCCGACAGCAGTGAGTAGATTGGAGGACTGATCTGTAAGGTGGCTGCAGTGACTGAGGTCGAGTCGAGACAGGAGGGGCATGTGGCGAATGATGAGGCGAAGCGTGGCATCTGTGATGTCAAGGCCTGCCAGCCGGAAGTCGGTCATGTTCCGGAGCTTGCTGCGATTGTCCTGACCTGTACAGGCAAGAGAAGAGCCTAGATCAAAACTCTCAATTCTCTAATCCGGCTTCAAGGCTCCAGGCAGCAACAGCTACTTGCTGGCCAGGCCCCCTTGAAGGGGTTAAGTAGAACTGCCCACACCCAGCCATGCCTTCAGGGTGTGAGCACTGTGTGTAGGCAGTTTCTAGGAAACCAGACAAGTTTTCTTTCTTCTCAAGCTGCTAGATTATGCCTCATGCACACAGCAAAAGGCTATGTGCAGAATGCTCCTCCCCTCCCAATACCACCACACTTTTCTAGACCATCATGCAAATAGCTTTTGACTCCACCTCCACCATAAAGCCTTCTCAGACTTTTTCAGGCTTACACTCTCTGGGCCCCAAACTCCACCAACTCACAAAATGGACTTACTCCATTGTTTGTAGGTAGTTATCTGCTTATAGTTACCCTATTCTTCTACACAGTCCATCATTCTGTTTTCATTTTGTGCTCTTCTATTCTTCCACAGCGTCATATCTGAGACTACCTTAGCTTCTGAAGACGAGGTCTGTTTGGAAGACAAAGCTACCCCAAGACAAGCACAGAGAAGTCAGGTCCAGAGCATACCTGGTTTATCAGCCGGTGGAGTAAGCAAGTCCCGAATTTGAGGGTCCTTGATTCCTACTGCCCACCGAAGATCAAGGGTCCTGAGAAGGGGGCAGCTGGAGGTGCTGAGGGCAGAGACTGCAGACCAGGAGCAGCCTGCTAGGAGGAGGTCTTTCAGTCCTGCAATGGATGGAATGAGACATGTAATAATACACTGTTTCCCAGCATACTCAGAGCCGTAACGATCTGAGCAAAGTGAACAAACTTCCAGTCTAATAGGAGAGAAGGACTATGCCTAATCTTTTAGTCATCCAGCTCAAAGATTTCCATGGTATCCTATACTACATCTTCTAGCTTTAGTGGTAAATTGATTGCTTAGTTCCCACCAGAGCAATACAAGAAGGAATGACTTCCTGTCTTTCTAAGAGCTCAAAATGCTGAAGAGAACAAGGGCTTATAAGGAGCTGACCAAAGTAACATCTGACTCAAATTTCCTCTTTAGTGGTTATGCTGAGGAGAACTGCAGGGCTGGCAGCAACACTGATTCCATTCTCTTTGCTGTCCACTGCAGTGATTGGCCTGCCAGTCCAGAGTGCTGCCTGGGAGACTGACACTTAAGATGGCCCTGGGTAAACCTCTTGCTAAGCAACAATGGCATGGGACTGCTGCCCTACACTGCCCTCAAGTGATGCTAAGAAGCACTGCCAATAATGCAACTTTTCTTGCCCGCTTCTTCTGGGCCCCTGGAAAGACAGCGGCAGGGCTGCTCACTTACCTGGCAGCCTATTGACGAGCCATGTCAGTTGCTTTTTAGAGATGTTGGTCCAACTGAGGTCAAGGCTGACTGGCTGCCTCTTGATGATGCCACTGAGGGCCTGGGGCACAATGGCCTTACACCTACTCAAGTCAATTTTTGTCCAAAGTCTCTTGTCGCAGCACCTGTGATAGAAGGGAAGAGAACTCGCCTTCATTAACTTGATCAGTGGAGCTCCCATCACAGGCTGCTTATGGCTTCTGGGAAAAGCAGAGTACCTAGAGGCTCGTTATTCTACAAGTGTACAGGGATCACACCTTATCATTTTTTGCCTCACAGAATAGGCAAAAAATTGCCTTGAACTCTACAACAACTAGACGCTTTGCAAACCTACATGTTGATAGTATATAACTTGACCACTTTACCCTGATTTATTCTGGAGTGTTTGAGAACACAACAGTTGTTAGGGACCCATAGCAAGCAACAGTCTATAGCCCCTTCATCTGTATTAAAATGGCATGGTTCCTGCTGAAGTGTATATAAGGGAGCCTCTTGAAGTTTCTAGACTTCTTACTGTCTAAAGCTAAGAAGGCCTGCTCCGTTCCCTCCCTTGTCAATCACTCGCAGCTGCCTGAAATGCAGGGTGCTACTCAGCACATCCACAATTCACCCTGCCTTCAGCCCATTACTGTATCAGGTCAAAAGAGGCTCTTTATCAGGCTTACAGAGTCCTCTCTCACCCTCAAGTTCTGCCTCAGTGCTATCCTGACATTTTCTAGCCAGGCCAGACCAGAACTGAAAGGGATAGGCCTGGCTTTCCACTGCAGTCTACAAATCTACAGGCCACAAACCACAACATGCTGGCTTCCATTTAATATTTTATAGCCCCTGCCCCCCAGCCTGGTTGGCAGGGGAAGAGAGACAGCACATAACGGGAATCTGATGTGCCTTGCCCCGAAAACCAAGAGGTAGAGCCAAGCAGTCCTACTAGCCCTAGACAGAGAAATATTAAGGAGAATTTAGATACACTATACATTAATTCGGATTTGGGAAATAAACTCATGTTTGCAAAGAATAGGGTCTATTTAGAGACTGAAACAATTTTACCAGTGGCACATGAAGCTTCTATGGCAGAAGCAAGCTGCTGACAATACAGCAGATTTTGCTGCTCTAAACTCGAGCATGCATCAGAGTCCCCTGGAGGAGCGCTTGTTAAAGCAGACTGCTGGGACCACCCAAGAGGTTCTGATTTAAGAGGCCTATGAGGGTCCTGACAGTTGACATTTCTAAAAAGTTCCTGAGTGAATGCCATTGGTCAGGACACCACACTACTGTAATAGGATGTGTGTGACCCAGATAAAAAGGATATATCCTAGAGTAAATATATACCAGAGTTTAAGGAAAAACCAACAATGCCCAATGGGAAGCTCCTTGTTCATCATCACTAGGAATTTTTTCCCCCAAGTGTCTGTCCAACTTAAGAAGAAATGGTAGCTCTCATTAAGGAAGCTTCAAAACTGGACTCTGCTTGCTGGAAGAGGGAATTCTGATCCAGGTTTGGGGGGATGAGCATTAAAACTGAAGAAAAATGTTAAGCACCTTCAAATTCATCTTGAAAAGCATGCCCACTTCTCTCACTGAATGGAGAGGTAATTGAGTCAGGGGCTTAAGTGAGGTTATCTGTGTTATCAGCACCAGAAGAGTGACTAGAACATCATAGGCTCTCAACCAACATGTGATGAGTTCAGCTGACTTGAGGAGGAAATTTTCAGCCCGCAAGACTCTCAAGTTTTATCACAGACTACAAATCTATCCCGCAAATCAGTCTCCCTCCCCATAACAATGAGACATGGGAAAGTATAGAGCAGGGCCAGGAGGCAAATGGCCAGTTCCCTAATGACATCTGCGGGTACAACAGGCTACATCTTTAAACAGGACCCAAAGTTTGGGAAAAAGGGTCAATTCACTCCTCATAAGACCCCACAGGCTTTCAGATGCCAAGGTGCATGCTGTTCTCATATGGAAAACCTGCCACCTACTCCCATACCCCTAATTCCTGACCCCCTGAATCCCTGCTCACCATTTATACCACGTCTTGCACACTCGCATACATTCACAAAGTTCTCTGCGGCTGAGGTAGCGGAAGACAGACATCCAGACCTCCCGCTGCATCCAGCTTTCGTCTCCATCCTGAGCCCAACTGCCCCGGCCATTCAGCCTGGCTGCACCCCCCTCCTCTGCACTGTCATCTTCCTCCTCCTCCTCCTCCTCTTCCTCCTCCTCTCCCCCCAGCCCCTCCTCATCCCCACGCTGGGGGGTTCGGGCTGGGCAGTGCTGCACTAGCACACGGGGGGAATGGCGAAGGTTGGCAGAGGAGGCCGTGATGGCCTGCAGCTTGGGCACAATGGATGTCCCGTGGAGCTCTTTGGTGGGCCTCTGTAGCGTGACAGTGAGGTACGATCCCCGGATCTTGGCTTTCTCAACTTCAGACAGCTCCTTTTTGCCGCTGGGATTGTTCTCCTTTTCCCGTACCATGGTGCGCTCTGTGGCCTGCAGCCGCAGCAACTGCCGCCGTTTGAAGCGCTCATCGCGGCTGGCACTGTGGTGGTCGCTGGGGCCAGCCCCAGGGGATGACCGAGTCACCATACCCCGGGGGGAAACCGGGTCATGGATGAGCTGCAGCATGGAAGTGGGTGAATGAGGCGGGGGCGTGAGAGGCTCATCGCAGCTCCGCAGGGGCCGCAGGACTTTGGCTTGCACAGCTTCTTCATCACTCTCTTCCATTTTCCGCTTCTGCAAAACAGGCCCAGAAAAGCAACATCAGTGCTTCCTTTCTTCCAAACCCTCTGAACCGACAGGGTGGACCTCCCTTGCTCTCAGGGGACCAGAGAGAAGAAAGGTCACTGTTGGAGAGGGGGTCATTCCCTCAGAGTTGGCCCAGGCTGGTCTCCAACTCCTGGGCTCAAGTGATCCACCTGCCTTGGCCTCCCAAAGTGCTGGAATTATAGGTGTGAGCCACTGCACCTGGCCTGACCATTTTTAATTGCGTCTCTGACTTACCTCTTTCACCCAAGAGACGTATTTCTGTTTCATGGTGGAAAAAGCCCACATATACCATTTGAACTAAGATCCTGAGTCTGACAATGGTAAACACCATTGGCTTCTAGCTCTACCACAGTCTAAGTTTGACTCCACCAGGCTGCGTCTTCCACTCCATCCCCCACGTGAATAATAAAGCAGATAACAAGAACCTCTGTGAGAAACTGGGTTGCTACAGAGAGATTCACTCAGGATTATGGTAAGGAATCCCACAAGAGCCCCCAACTTTATCTGTGGCATTTGTGCTCTCTAGATACTTGTCTTTTCCTGGAGCCCACTATGACTATGCTATGACAAAGCCCAGTAAACATGTTCCACTAGGAACCATATATCAGTAGTTCAGGTTTTTTGCAAGGAGACATTTTATGTCTCTAAGCAACAACCCTGTTCTCTGCTCCTTTTCCTCCTTACATTTTTTTATCATTATGGTTGGAAGAAAATGACCACCTTTTGGGTGCTACCTTTTCCAATGTATTAGAAGGTAATACTAAAACATAGCCATCTGCCAACAACACATCTGCTACAGCAGAGATGCAAACACTCAACATCACTAATGAAGACACATGTAAAGGTCACTAGTGCAAGAACTAAGGAGAACTTTGGCCCTAGTCAACTTCAAAAATCCTTGCCCTCAAAGACAAATAGATTGAAAAATTCAACTGTCTTAGTATCCAAGTGGGAAGAAATAAAAAGTAAGAAAATTTCCTTCTGCCCCCTTCCCTGCTCCCGTGCAAGGGTCCTTGGAAGACTGGCACTTGGAAAGCCATCTCCTCCTGTAGGTGTCCACAGCTGGTCTTGCCTTGTCAGCCTGAGTAAGTACAGTCCTTTTGGCCCTTTGACATTATTGGCAACCACTGGTCAGCAACCTCAGCTCCTCTGGGCCAAGGTCATAGCACTGGTCCTCTCTGGGGGAGGGGCTGCCTCCACATGACACATTTGGGCATGTGGGATGGGCAGGGCAGGGCTTTCTGCCAGGCCACAAAAGTGAAGATGACAAAAATGTGAACCTGCTTAACTGGAAGCTCAAGTACACTGCTGCACTCACTGGCTGCCTCAGGCCACTGCCTCTCCTCTAGTTAACATTCCTCAGGAGGGATCATACTCACCTAATTTCTCTCCTCAAATAGCCCAGCCGTGGTTCCTCTCTTTGTAGGGCCCCAGAGTATAAAAGGACCTTAGGAATTTGCAGATCCCAAGTGGAACAATATTTAGTAATACAAAACACAATGCTACAAACTCTAACAAAGAAAATACTAAAAATTAACCAAAGGAAAAACATACCAAACCAAACAAAAATAATCTCCTAGGTCAGAGAAACTGTGTGAACACTAATGCAAAGGCAAACGTGTAGCAATCCCCCACATTTGACTCCCCCACATTTGATGCCTCCTTTCTGTCACAGTGCAAATCTGATAAGGTTCCTTTACCTGGGCTTTCTCCGAGCTGTCCTCCTGGTAGCACTTTGGACATTCCCAGCAATTTGGCAATTCTTCGTTAAGCAACCCCTCTCCGTCCATCTATAGGAAGACAGAGATGTTTTTAAAAGCCTGTCTCTCAAGCTTCCTTTATCCACCAATAACACAGTTGGGAAGAGTTACTCATTTCTCAACAACATTGGTCCATAAAGGGAGAAAAACTGTGAGCAATCCAGCCCCAAATAGCCAATGGTGCTGAACCTGATCTTGACAGTGCGGCACAGGTTCTGATAGCTTGGGTTTAGGGACTAATGCTCTAGTCTCTGTGACTCAGTGTTCTCCACTGTAAAATGTTGGCTGATATTATTACCTTCACTTTCCCTCAGGAACTAATACACAGAGATACAACAATATAATTGCCAGAGATACAACAAAACCCACCTTATAGGGTTGTGGTGAAGATTATTCATTGTGTAAAGAATTTAACAAAGTACTTGGCATACAGAAAACCCTTTGTATTAGCCATTATCATCATCATGGAATTAATACCCTATTTCACCAATTCTATGGGTTTGAGATATGTTAATAGATGTAATATGCACCATTTAAATCTTCACCAAGTTATAATTAATCAAACAAACTTTTAAGATTGTAAAGTTGGCCAGGCATGGTGGCTCACGCCTGTAATCCCAGCACTTTGGGAGGCCAAGGTGGGCAGATCACTTGATGCCAGGAGTTCAAGACCAACCTGGCCAACATGGTGAAACCCCAACTCTACTTAACACAAAACTAGCTGGGCGTGGTGGTGCATGCCTGTAATCCCAGCTACTCAGGAGGCTGAGGCAGAAGAATTGCTTGAACCCAGAAGATGGAGGCTGCAGTGAGCCAAAATCTCACCACTATACTCCAGCCTGGGCAACAGAGGGAGACCATGTCTTAAAAAAAAAAAAAAAAAAAAAAGATTGTAATGCTGTTAAAATATCCTAAGAATCAGGCTGGGTGCGGTAGCTCACACCTATAATCCCAGCACTTTTGGAGGCCAAGGCGGGTGAATCACTTGAGGTTAGGAGTTCGAGACCGGCCTGGCCAACACGGTGACACACCATCTCTACTAAAAACACAAAAATTAGCTGGGCGCAGTGGCACGTGCTTGTAATCCCAACTACTAGGGAAGCTGAGGCAGGAGAATCACTTGAACACCAGAGACAAAGGTTGCAGTGAGACGAGGTCACGCCACTGCACTCTAGCCTGGGCGAAAGAAGCAAGACTCTGTCTCAAAAAAAAAAAAAAAAAAAAAAAAAAAAAAAAAAATATATATATATATATATATATATATATAAAAAGAATAATTTATAACATTAAATGAATAAATGTATAATCGTGCCACTGCACTCTAGCCTGGGCAACAACACAAGGCTATGTCTCAAAAACAAAACAAAACAAAAACCCGGTTCTTCATTCAACATATGCTTAATGCCTCCAAATACTGACCTACTATTGTTTCTGTTATAGATTTGCTGCTATATAGTATTCAAAAAAACCAAAAATCTATAAAAGGTATACTTTTCACATTTTAACCTTTCTGAAATTGGGCTGCTTCTCATGAATGACAGTGTCTTATTATCACTGTCAGGCGACAGTCATGATTTTAGCTGATACTTTCTAAGAAGGCCAAGGAAACAGTGGTTCTCCACAAAGGCTGCACAATTCGGATCAGTAGGGGAGCTTTTGGAACACAAGGCCCATGCTGGACTCAATCTCTGAGGCTGAGATCTGAATTTATTACTTTTTATTACTTTTTTTTTTTAAAGCTATTTAGCCCTGCACTGAGTCTGATACAGACTCAGCACTCATTAAATGTTATCTGATATTATTATCCTCACTCTCCCTTAGGAACTAATATCCAGAGGTACACTGAAGTATGTATCAGAGATGCCTAAAGGCTTGAGGCATCCCAAAACACACCATGCAGTTCCATTATGGCCTGGGAACTCTACATACCCAATCCAGAGTCCAGATTCTAAGCTCCATGAGGACAGGAACTGGATCTATTTTGTGTACTGTTCTATCCTCAGGGTCTAACACAGTGCCTGACACATTGTACATATATGCATCAAGGGCTGATGTTAGACCACTGCATTATGTGACCACAGAGCTGATGGCCTACAGTAGGGATGCTGGCACTCCCATCACAAGTGTCCCATTCTGTTGTGTTACTCACTCCATTAGCTGAGACTTCAGGAACCCCTCATAGCTCTCCTCACCTGGAGGCAGCCAGGATGAACAATCTCATTGCAGATACAGCATTCCATGAGTTTCTTCTCAAAGTCTTGTGTCTCTTCATTCTGATCCACCTCTCCACAGAGGGAACATGTGACTGAGTGAGGCAGTCTGGGCTACAAGAGGACAAAGATAGAATCTAAGAGAACTGACTCAGATCTTTATCATTTCAGTTTCCCTTAAACTGAAGATGGGAGATTTGGGTCCTATAATTCCCTAGTAAACACCTGGAAGCATGGAGGCAGGGTGGAGAGAACGGAGGTTTTGGGTAGGAAAAATGACTGGGGAAGAGGAGGACTCAACCACCTGGGCACCAGAGACTAGTTTATTTTCAGTTGGCCTATACTTGGCCTCCCCGGTCCTTTCTAATCTACTTGAAGAGGGGAAAGAAAGCAATGATTTGCCCTTCAAATGCTGATCTCTTGTTTGAAAATTAGGTAAAGCCTAAAGATTAAATCGGATTTTTAGTACTAGATACCTTCTATCTAAACCTGGGGGAAAAAGGTACAAAATAAAGCCAAAAAGAGAGTATAAACCTTTTCTTTCCAACTCTGAAGTCTCTTTAACTCTACACTATATGTATTTCAGTTCCTTTGGCACTGCCACCCCTCCCCAAAATTCTTTACCCAGCAGATCACTCACTGCCAAGCACTGTCGGAGGACACAGGACTGCTTCATGCGTCCAGGCCCCCCAAACTTCTTCATGTCTCTGCAGTAGTGGCAAACACCACACTCTCCTTGCACACAGGCTTTGCATTTTCGACATCGCACTCGTCTCCGTCTGGCTCCTGACACAATCGGGGAGGCAGCAGCTGGCCTCACAGGTGTTAACCGTGGAGCTGGTTTCATAGTGTGAGGCTTCGTAATGGGGATGGTAGGAACCCGCACCTTTGGCCGAGTGGGGAATTTAAGCTGGAAAGAGAAAGCAGTGAGGTCAAATATATCAGGTTGCTTTAAGACTGGAGAGGGTAGAAGATTACATGGTAGCATACCTAGCCTGGGGCTTGGCCCACTATGGCCAGATCTGCCCACTGCGGCCAGATCTGCCCACTGCTTGTTTCTAGAATAAATTTTATTGACACACAACTCATCTTGTGTATGTATTATCAATGGCTGCTTTTTTTTTTTTTTTTTTTTGAGACAGAGTCTCGCTTTGTCACCCAGGCTGGAATACAGTGGCATGATCTCGGCTCACCGCAAGCTCCGCCTCCCGGGTTCCCGCCATTCTCCTGCCTCAGCCTCCCAAGTAGCTGGGACTACAGGTGCCCACCACCACGCCCAGCTAATTTTTTTGTATTTTTTGTAGAGACGGGGTTTCACCATGTTAGCCAGGATGGTCTCAATCTCCTGACCTCGTGATCTGCCCGCCTTGGCATCCCATAGTGCTGGGATTACAGGTGTGAGCCACCACACCCGGCCAATCAATGGCTGCTTTCATGCTACCATGGTAGAACTGAGAAATTGTTGACTGTGTGGTGTACAAAACCTAAAGTATTTACTATCTTGACCTTTACAGAAAAATTTACCAGCCCTTGTCCTAGCCCTTTGGCCTACTAATTCAGCTGCTTCCCTTTCTTTTTGCAGAGCTGTTAAGATTCACCCCTCCCTGAGCTTTCTGTATTAAGTGCCATGTACCGAAGTCACTCCAGGAGCCCTCCAATATTTCCTCATCCTGACTTCTCAGATTATACTCCTAAAGAAGACAGTAAACTCCCTTAGGGTGAAACTAGTCTTGTTCATTTCTTTAGTACTCCAAATCCAAGCATACGAACTGGTAGATAGCAGACACTTCAATAATATTTAAGTGTGGAACACATTTCTTAGCATTCGCATTTACCCTGCTGGTGACCTTTTCAAGGACAAGGACTATGTTTTCTACTACTTTAATTTCTTACCATATCTTAAACACTTTTCTGACACAAAATACTCAACAACCAGAAATGACTAAATTGTTTTAAGGCAGTCACCTGTGGCCAAGCAGAGGCCAAGCAGGACTCCTCCCACTAGGGTCGAGGAGGTGATTCTCTAAATATACTGTTCAACTCCATACCTTTATATTCTGCCTAAACACCCCTGGAATGTGATGGCTTTGCAAGTTTCAGCTAGGGAACAACAAACAGAAGCCTCATTTATTTGCCAAATTCACAGCCAGGATCAGAATGCTATCATTTATTTAATACATAACCTTGATAGAGGACAGTATGGGAAAAAAATTATACAGGATCTAAACTGAAGAGGCATGAAAATTCATAATTGACAGTTTATTAGCTGACAGTAATTCCTTTCTTCTTCTTCTTTTTTTTTCTTTGAGACAGTTTCGCTCTTGTCCCCCAGGCTGAAGTGCAATGGTGCGATCTCGGCTCACTGCAACCTCTGCCTCCCGGGTTCAAGCGATTCTCCTGCCTCAGCCTTGCAAGTAGCTGGGATTATAGGCGCATGCCACCACGCCTGGCTTAATTTTTGTATTTTTGGTACAGACGGTGTTTCACCATGTTAGCCAGGCTGGTCTTGAACTCCTGACCTCAGGTGATCCACCTGCCTGGGCCTCCCAAAGTGCTGGGATTACAGGCGTGAGCCACCATGCCCGGCCCCTTTCTTCTCTTTTCCATTCCACACTGCAAAGTCCAAGGTAAGGGGATTTTTGAGAGAATGATCTCACTACATCAAAGAAAAACTCTGCTCCTTTTAGATATCTATGTAATTATTTTAACTGGCTTTCAATCATATCTGTGAAGATAGCTGAGTAACTGGTCACAAGGATAGAAGCGGATGCACAAATGCACAATTTGGCATCTGAATCTGGAGGGAGGCCTCCCAGTTTGATAGTTCTGTTAAGAGAGGTCACCTCCAAAGACAGCCAATTACCCTGACCTACAAGTCAAAACAGAACTGAATAATGATTTTCTGTCAGTTTGTATTAATGCACCAAAAGCCATCTGCCTCTAGTTGTTCTTGTTTTCCCCAGAATGGTAATGATCAACTAACAAAAGGCTTAAGCAGCCTAAAGATCAAGCAAAATAGTTTCTTACCTTATCCCTTTTTGGCCACTGTACTATAGGAACTCCAGTGAGGGCTAACTTGGGATCGCTGTTGGCAAGCTCCTCCAGCAAAATCTAAGGGTAGGAGGGGAAAGAAGGAAAAATCAGGGCAGGGTGAACAAAGAGCCAACCACCCTGAACAGCATCCAGACTCTGCCTCAGTACCCTTGAGTAGCAAGGGAGGCAGGGTGGCAACTGTCTGTATTTGCCCTTCATATAGAGACTCACTGGAAAACAAATAAATCAAAGGTGAAGGAGAAAACTCAAACTTAGGCTGCTGCAATATTATCAAAACTTTTGAGGCTGGGCACAGTGGCTCATGCCTGTGAGAGGTGGGAGGATCACTTGAGCCAGGAGTTTGAGACCAGCCTGGGAAACACAGCAAGACCCATCTCTACTGGGGGCGGATGGTGGTGGTGGGGGAGCAGAAAGGACTTCAAACTCACCTTTGTTCCCAATCCCTTACTTGTGTACTAATTATACTAACACACTGAAACAACTAACTTACTGTGGCGACAAGTGTTACTTCTCATACAGTTCTACATATGACAGTAAAACTTTATTATTGCTTCTTCACTTTTCTACACCAGTTAGTGAATATTATCAGGTAATTGCCTTCATTTCTCAGATGTGAACCAAGTGGCATAAAAATGATTTGCTGATACAGAATTAATGAGATGAATGGTACAGCCTAATGTGCAGATTCAACCCAGGGCTCTTTTCTTCTAAGGCTGATTACAGAAATCTCAATCTCAAATCTCTCTCTTTCTCTCTTTCACACACACACACACACACACATACACACCCACAGAGTCTGCTATTTGCCTTTATTCCTCTAAATGGGGGAAAGGAACAATCTTAGGGGCAAAAGTTCTCATGGCATTACCAATAAAATTTAAATGACTTACGAACAATGCTACAGTGAGAAAATGCCACTTAAGTGAATCACACTGGTTGACTGTTATTTTGAAACAAATATATTTTTTTAATTTTTATTTTTTAGATGGAGTCTCACTCTGTTGCTCAGGCTGGAGTGCAGTGGCGCTATCTCGGCTCACTGCAACCTCCGCCTCGCCTCCCGTGTTCAAGCTATTCTCCTGCCTCAGCCTCCTGAGTAGCTGGGATTACAGGCACCTGCCACCATATCCGGCTAATTTTTGTATTTTTAGTAGAGACGGAGTTTCACCATGTTGGCCAGGCTGGTCTCGAACTCCTGACCTCAGGTGATCCGCTTGCCTCGGCCTCCCAAAGTGCTGGGATTACAGGCATGAGCCACCGCACCTGGCCAAATCTTTTCGTTTTAGACAGAAACTCCTGAAACCCAAATCTTCTAGTATAATGGAATCCTTCTTCTTCTGACCTTATGAGCCCTAAAGCAACACCAACAGCAAAATAAATCTGGGAGACAAGTTACATGATTCCTTTTCTGGCTACCCTAGGTATGTATGTACAGGATGGTAACTGTTTCAGCAAACACTAAACTCTGATCCTGGACAGGTTAGCAAGTCTGGGCCATTGCTAATAATTTTTCTCATAATCCTGTGTGCTCTGTCCCGGAGACCAGGACTTTTATGTATTTTCATTCTTAACCTAAGGATCCTGCTCCAAATCCCAAAGTTGGGTCTCAGAAAGACCCTTTAACTCATAGCCAAGAAGCTCCTCTACTAAGATCCCCTTTTGCCAAGTCTCCAGATGCCTCTCACCTTCCCCCAAACTCATTTCATCTGCGGATGTTTTATTTACTTCAAGTTGCTATGGCATCCTTTTCTGTTAGTACCATACAGCGTGGGGGTGAAGAGGCGGGGTGTGGTGCCACGTGGGACAAGGCTCTGGTATGGGCTCCTAATCTCCGTAGGGTGAAAAATTCAGGTCCATTCAAAATGTGTGCTAGGGAGTGCATGGCTCCCCTCCCCCACTTCGCACTGACGAAGAGTAGGACTCTGCCCATTTCCTCTGCTGAAGTGAACTGAGCTGTCCACAAACGGGGACTTTCCACTTTCAGCAAAACAGACTGCACAGTAAGATCTGCGATTGTTCAAGAGTAGAAAAGGAACTTAACTGTTCACCAAAAGAAGTCTAATTCTACCTGCAAGATTTTTGTGGGGAATAGGGAAGGGTAGGCGGAAAACTGTGTCGGTGTGTGTGTGGGGGGCGGCAGCTGTTCACACATACACGACTCAGTTACTGGGGTATGTGTGGGTGTGGAGGGAAATGCAGATTTCCTTCCAAGCCTTATTTTGCTGGGGCCATTCAACCAAGCACGCCCTGCTTTCATCAAAAAAGGCAGACTCCAGCTGAGGCCCTACAAGAAACCATATAAAGAAGCCACCACCCTTCACTAGAGGGGGTTTGGGATAGGAGAGCGGGGGTGGAGTGCGGGAAAGGCTGACGCCTATCTCGGCTCCAGGCATTCGGGAGAACATTTAAACACAAGCCCACACCCTACAGATCACAGGAAGGGAAAGAGAACAGAAGGTGCCTGGGCAGAGAGGGAAAGGATTCTCAAAAGCCAACCAACCCAATTCAAAAGCACATCCCACCAGGTGAGGGAACAAGTGCAATGACGGCTCAAGCAACACGAAGTAACATAGCATTGTCCTGGACTCGCCCGGCAGGCAGTTTCTCCTGCCTCTTCACTGAGACAAAAGTCCCTATAGTTACACGCACCCCAAACCAGAAAGGGTTTGCCGATCGACCCCCTGACCTTTCGTTTCCCGTCGCTCTGGAGCTGCCGAGGCTCTTGGTGAAGTTTCCCCAGCGTCTTTGTTTTGTTTTCTGTATTGGAAGTTCTCCTGAAGGAGTTAGATATTCTGCCTCTGGGAAAATCCGGATTTACTTGAATATTCTGGAATCTCCCAGAGCACATAGGGCAGGGCAGTCCAGCTCTGACCCTTCAGACTACCCAGAGGGAGCAGCGTGCAGCGCTCTGGGCTCCTTCTCGAGCCCTTCAGCTCAGCCGCGGCTTCCTGTGCCTGCGAACAATGCTGCTGCGTCACCCACATGCAGCTCCCAGAAATGCTTTGCAACGGAAGATGGCAGGAGGGGGAGCCGAGCGAGAGTGAGCGAGCCAGGCAGAGGGCCCAGCCGTTCTGCTGCAGAGCCGGGAGGGGGTGTGTTCAGCAACTGCTTTCTTCCTCGCGATTGGAAGAGGCCCTGCCAGGGAGGAGAGCTCAGCCACAGCCCCCGCCCTGTCTCCCTCCCACCACCACTGCAATAGGAGAACCTAGGGCCAGCCCCCTGAGGGCTCCCGGTGGCAGACTTCTGAAGGCGCCAGCCAAAGGGAAGGCTTTAACTCATTCTGCGGGCTACACTAGGCACCTTGGCCCACATTTGTCCTTGTCTCAGTCCACACCCTTCCCCTCAGGGTCACCTCTCACTGTTACCACTGTTACTGCCAGAGCTCTCTGGCTGACTGCACACACACTTATCTCTCCCCTCTCAGCAAGTAGAGGGGGTCGCCCAAAGTTCCGCCTCTCTGGATGAACTAGGCACAGGAGCTGAGTTCCTCTTGAGTTATCTTCTCTCTCCGGCACACTGCCTGCTTCACCTGCCCTCGCTGACTTGCTCCCAGCCCACAATCCAGAATCTGCCTATGTGTTCCAAAAAACCTTCAGAAATGGCCCATGTCAGCCAATATTGAGATATTCAATAAAATACAGCTAAGATCAACTACATCTAAAACAGATGCCTGCTTCTGATTCTGACAAGGACTCCACCCCCACAGTACAGTACTAGAAATGTCTGCGCAGCAATCCTGCAGCAGTTCCACCGTGACCAAGTCAAACAACTGAGGCACAACACACTTTGCCCTCCTGCCTCTAAACAAGGTGCAGGAAGCCAGGGAACACACATTCTCCCAATTCCAGCAGTCTCCTCTGCCTGTAAGATTATCCTACCCTCAGAATACCAGTATTGTACTCTTGGATTTCCATTTCTATTCAAGTCTGTTTGCCTGTCTCATTCTTGATATTCCCCAGATGAAGCAGCCAGTCCTGCATCCTGTCAAGACACCTCACTGCCTTCTCACAGCCACTCGGACTGACAAGTATTGCTCACACCTCTGCACAACAAACCCTGATCCCCGGATCCCCAGCTGGGATGAAGCTCAGACTGAACACACACTCCTTTCAGTCTACAGGAGGAAGGGAGGGTGCACACTCTGGTTGAGTTTCTAGTGATCCACAGTGTACCAAACATCAGCATGGGAGAACCTGAGTAGGAATCAAATACTTAGCAGAAACAGTTTGGGTCTTTTTTAGAGCCAATGTGATTTTTATGTGACTTTTAGGCCCTTACAAATGTATAACTTGCCTTTTTTGCAGATGCTCTGATTTAAACATCTAGCTCTTAAGCATTCTTATTTATTTCCAGGCCAGTTGTTTCAGTGAGTTTCTGGTACAGATTTAGTGGCTAACTAGGCTTTCTAAAGTCTGGAGCTTTGCTGCCAGGGGCTACATATGTTATTTTTATAGTAGTTTACCAGGGGAAGGACAGACTTTTGTGCTCTCGGCTGAGCTTCTCCTGGAAATGCTTATATGGTCATCCTAACCCTAAACTTCTCCCGGACACTGTATCTTAAGACTCAAGACCCACTGCAATCGGCTTATTTTGTTTGAAAGGCTTTCCTTAACAGTGATCTAGCTATTGAGAGGTCTTCTTGGAAAATGCTTATTTTGATCTTCAGTGCTATCTATATTATAGAGATAGTAAAGTATGAATACTTAAGAGAAAACATATTACTTTAAAACAAACGTAAGTTCAAGTTGCAGCAAGTGCAAATTCTAGAGGCCACCAGGAAAGGACAAAAATCACATAGGGCACTAGGAAACTCACTCCCAGTAAGTTTCCAAATCACAAATTAAACAAGGCCTAACTTTTCCCCCTCCTGCTAATTGAGAATAAAAGATAGGCAAAAAAGATAAGAATTACTAAGACCATGACATTACATAATACAAGAATATAAGGAAAATATTTAAAATAATTATATGTAACTTTAAGCATATGTGCCTCATAACTGAGTTACATTACTTAAAACTTTCTATTCAGTAAGAATGTATGAATTATTACAAATATCTTGTTAGTAAATATTGCAAATAAAGTTTTATTTGTATAAATAAATATATCCTATAACAGGATATAAATTTTTTTTTTTTCCAGACAGGGTCTCTCTTTGTTGCCCAGGCTAAAGTGCAGTGGTAGATGACAGCTTACTACAGCCTAGACCTCAGCCTCCTGAGTAGCTGGGACTACAGGTGCACACTACCATGCTCAGCTAATTTCTTAATTTTTTTGAAGATGGAGTCTCACTATGTTGCCCAGGCTGGTCTTGAACTCCTGGCCTTAAGTGATCCTCCTGCCTCAGCCCCCCAAAGTGCTGGAATTATAGGCATGAGCTAACACATCTGGCCTAGGTTGCTTTACAAAAAAAAATCTGTAAGCCTGGACCCAGGACAAACAAACAAACAAAAAGCTGAGTTGGTTGGGTAAGGTGGCTCATGCCTGTAATCCCAGCACTTGGGAGGTCGAGGCAGGAGGATTGCTCAAGGCAAGGAGTTCAAGATTCAAGACCAGCCTGGTCAACACAGCAAGACCTCGTTGCTAATAATAATAATAATGGTAATAATAATAATAATAAAGAAAAATTTAAAAACATTTAAAAATCTGGCTTAATGGAATAAGAGCTAACTATACTGGGTCTTCTACTAGTTCTATTAGTGTCAGAATAACCCCCAAATTATCAACTGAAGAGAATTCCTAATTAGTATTTCTGGAGTTATTTGCAACAATAACCCTTTCTGCTTCAATCTCATCATACTCCTGGGATGGGGCCTAACATAAATTTTTAGATCATAGTTCCAAAATAAAATGTTAAGATTCTTAGATAAGAGTATCAGTAGCCTATTACATCACAAATAACAATTTTCCAATTTATAAATTGAGAGCTTTTACCATTTATATAATGTTGTAGTAATAAATTTATATCCTATAACAGGAAAGTTTATTAGCTGGTGAATTAAGACTGGAACATCTCTTTCCCTCAGGATAGACTCTGCCACTCTCACTCATTTGCTCTGTGCCCTGTGTCATGCCAGGCACCTACAAACCTGGACTGCACTTATTTCCTATTTCTTAGCCCACTTTTATATCTGCTTTGCCACTGAACTCTAAGGCTCTTGAGGGCTAGGACCACAGTGTCTGCATAGTTTCCTTAACATTCAATCTGATTCCTGACACAGAGCAGGCAGGCATTATTCAGAGCGGTGGAATAAGTGAATTTCATAGATTTGTAACATCTAACTTTTTTCTGGCTGTAATAATGCACTGCTTATTAAGTATTTTACTAATCTTGTTAATTTTAACAACAATCTCACAGATATTTTATAGAGGAGAAAATAGGTTTCCATAAATTTAGTAACTTACCCAAAAGTCACATAGTATGATTGGCAGGCTTATCAAAATGTTTAGAGAAAACAGGAAAGTCAAAAAGTATTCAACAATACTGAATTTGCTTTATTAAGTGAGCTGGGCAGCCAGATATATTGTTATATAAAAAGCTTCTTTTATATATGCATATATATTAAGAACTACTTTATCACCAAAATAAATACCAACAAAAACAACAATCTGATTAAAAACTCAAATTGTGGCTGGGCGTGGTGGCTCATGCCTGTAATCCTAGCACTCTGGGAGGCCTAGACAGGCAGATCACTTGAGGTCAGGAGTCAAGACCAGCCTGGCCAACATGGTGAAACTCCATCTCTACTGAAAATACAAAAATTAGCCAGGCGTGGTGCCACACACCTATAATCCCAGCTACTCAGGAGGCTGAGGCAGGAGAATCACTTGAACCCGACAGGCGGAGGCTGCAGTGAGCCTAGATCACGCCACTGCACTTCGGCCTGGGTGACAGAGCAAGACTTCATCTCAAAAAACAAAAAAACCACAAATTCTTCCAGTTGACTACTACTATCCTATTGTGCCCTGATATTAGCAGGCTGGGATGTACCCTTTTAGATTCCTCTGCAATGCACAAATACGCATACACTTTTTCTTACATTAATGGGATGGTACTATACATACTGTTACATGTCCTACCTTTTTATTCAACATATATCAAGAATACAACTTTCCAATTTTAGAAATGTT
Organism: Pan paniscus; assembly: GCF_029289425.2. NCBI lineage: Eukaryota > Metazoa > Chordata > Mammalia > Primates > Hominidae > Pan > Pan paniscus. Next base: position 68,462,549 of record NC_073258.2, on the reverse strand, counting down.
AAGGATATCTTGGTCGGGCGCAGTGGCTCACGCCTGTAATCCCAGCACTTTGGGAGGCCAAGGCAGGTGGATCGCAAGGTCAGGAGTTCAAGACCAGCCTGGCCAACATGGTGAAACCCCGTCTCTACTAAAAATACAAAAATTAGCTGGGGTGGTGGTGCATGCCTGTAGACCCAGTTACTCAGAGGCTGAGGCAGGAGAATCACTTGAACCCAGGAGGTGGAGGCTGCAGTGAGCCGAGATGGCGCCATTGCACCCCAGCCTAGGTGACAGAGCAAGACTCTGTCTCAAAAACAAAACAAAACAAAACAAAAAAAGCAGCCGGGTGCAGTGTCACGCCTGTAATTCCAGCACTTTGGGAGGCGGAGGCGGGTGGATCATCTGAGGTCAGGAGTTCAAGACCAGCCTGAACAACATGAAGAAGCCCAGTCTCTACTAAAAATACAAAATTAGCCAGGGTGGTGGTGCATGCCTGTAATCCCAGCTACTCGGGAGGCTGAGGCAGGAGAATTGCTTGAACCTGGGAGGTGGAGGTTGTGGTGAGCCGAGACTGCGCCATTGCACTCCAGCCTGGGCAAAAACAGTGAAACTCAGTCTCAAAAAAAAAAAAAAAAAAATTTCTCATAGTAGGAAAACCCCATTCTACCTATGTACACTTTCAAGAGTCAACATTACCCACAACCCCTCCCAAACAGAACCTCATACACACGCTGATAGCTTTACCGGTTTACCGGTAAGGCAATACTTTACTTTCTTTTTTCTTTTTTTTTTTATTGAGATGGAGTCTTGCTCTGTCACCCAGGCTGGAGTGCAGTGGTGCCATCTGGGCTCACTGCAAGCTCCGCCTCCCGGGTTCACGCCATTCTCCTGCCTCAGCCTCCCAAGTAGCTGGGACTACAGGCGCCCGCCAAGACACCTGGCTAATTTTTGTATTTTTTCTAGAGACGGGGTTTCACCATGTTAGCCAGGATGGTCTTGATCTCCTGACCTCATGATCCGCCCGCCTCAGCTTCCCAAAGTGCTGGGACTACAGGCATGAGCCACCATGCCCGGCCTACTTTCTTTTTGAGACAAGGTCTCACTCTTTTGCCCAGACTGGAGTGCAGTGGTGAGATCACAGCTCAGTGAAGCCTCAACTTGCCCAGCTCAAGTGATCCTCCCACTTCAGCCTTCCACGTAGCTGGGATCACAAACACACACCACCACACCTGGATAATTTTGTATTTTTGTGGAGGTGAGGTTTCGCCACGTTGCCCAGGCTGGTCTCAAGCGATCTGCCTGCGTCTGCCGCCTAAAGCACTAGGACAAGAGGTGTGAGCCACTGGGCTCAGCCCAAGTCAGTACTTTTTAATGTCCTATTTTTTCACTTAATCCTCTTCCAACTCTATATTCTATGACTTGTTCTTCAACGCCGTAGAACCTAAAAAAAGCCCTTTTATCACAGCACTGAAATGCACTATTTTTCCTTGGAATATTATGAACATCTCATCTACCACTTTTCCCCTCATCTCTTCTACTAATTATTTCTGAAAGCCAGATAGGTTACAACAGCAAACAATTCCTTTCTCTGCAGGAAGGGTAAACTGTACTAGCTTTGTCCCCCACTGAAGTATAGCCATCAGTGCTATAAGCACCAAGTTTTCTAGCACTTCAAAGTCCCCAGCTGTGCAGTGATTCAGCACCTACCCAATCTAATGCTTTTTTCTTTTGAGTGATGCTTAGATTCTCAAGGTATTCAAGCTCTAAGCTTGCTATATCTTTTCTGAGATTTAGCATAACTGATCAAATATAGGAATAATTAATCTATTTGATCTTAAGTGAAATTACACCTGCAGAGCTGGAATCTAAATCTGTTGTCTTCTGACGTCAGCTACATTTTGACTGTGGTTTTGGGTAAACGAGAAGCTGTGGACAAGTCTCTGGAGGGAGAATTCAAACACTGTCGGCCTGTGTAGTCATCTCACTGGCTACTTGTTCCTCATGCTCTGGCCTCTGCCACTATATCTTAGCCAGTGATGGCAGTCATGTTTTTCAGTGGTCCCTGATAAACACAAGCAAGCTATCTCCGGACACTTTTCATAATGCTAAGCCTCCTCTTTAGATGTCTCTTCTTAACTCCCCTCTCTTCTTGCTGACTCTGCTTAATATTTAACCCAAATCTTTCTACTTTTTCCTTTGGTATACCATTGTACCACCCTTTCACCTCAAATCTCCTTATTTAGCTACTTTAGTTAAACTACTCCAATGGATTTGTTGTTGTTGTTGTTGAGACAGGGTTTCACTTCCATCACCCAGGCTGGAGTGCAATGGCGCAATCTTGGCTCACTGCAACCTTCGCCTCCCAGGTTCAAGGGATTCTCCTGCCTCAGCCTCCTGAGTAGCTGGGACTACAGGAGAGCGTCACTATGCCCAGCTAATTAATATATATATATATGGTTTTTTTTTTTTTGTAGAGATGGCGTTTCAACATGTTGGCCAGGATGGTCTCAAATTCCTGGGCTCAAGCGATCTGCCTACCTCAGCCCCCCAAAGTGCTGAGATTACAGGCGTGAGCTACCATGCTCAGCCTCCAATAGTTTAAGGGAGTTTGTGTATTACTACCACACTTGACCTTGTATAATTGATTAGTGGATTATTATATGGCTTTTTACAACTGAATTCAATGGAGTCAAAATCTATCTATAGACATTCCCTAGGGCTGAAAAGACTTTTTTAAAAATCATGAATCAGAAACACAGATACCCAGGCCAATGGAATGTTTTGACATCCCCTAGGGCTGAAAAGACACTTTTAAAAATCATGAATTAGAAATACAGATACCCAGGCCAAAAGAATGTTATGAGGTGTAACCTTAGAATTCTTTTTTCTTAGGGTCCCTAAGACAATTATATAAGTTAAAAGTCTCAAAGGTCACAATTTAGGCCGGGCGTGGTGGCTCACGCCTGTAATCCCAGCATTTTGGGAGGCTGAGCCGAGTGGATCACCTGAGCTCAGGAGTTCGAGATTAGCCTGACCAACATGGTGAAACCCCATCTCTACTAATAAAAATTAGCTGAGCGTGGTGGCATGCTCCTGTAGTCCCAGCTACTCAGGAGGCTGAGGCAGGAGAATTGCTTGAACCCAGGAGGTGGATGCTGCAGTGAGCCGAGATCGCGACACTGCACTCCAGTCTGGGCAACAAGAGCAAAACTCTGTCTCCAAAAAAAAAAGAAAGTCACAATTTAAAGTTTCCCACATACATCCACAATGGAATATAAGTCTTACCACAATGGAAATGAAAAATCTGAATGTCCTTTGTTCATTTAAAGGGTATGAAGTGAAAGTCTGGGAAAGTATGGCTAAATTTGTTTTGTTGCACACATGAATCATTATAGAAGTAGGACCACACCTACCTGGAACTTTGTCATTTCCTCCCATAAACATAAATAAAACCTACGATGATATCAACTGCCTCTTCTTATAGCAAACATTATAAAACCAAACTATAACACCAACTATCTAGTTTCTATCACTACTAAAAAGGACCAACTTCACCAGGTTTTTGCCCCTTTTAAGCCTCTGTTATTTTTTACCTTTTCACTGACGCATAAACAATATAAGATCTAATTAAAATGTCGATTTTAAAAAGAATAAAAGATGAAGTCCTATCCTAGTCTTTGGAATTCTCTCCTAAGGTGGCCAGGAGAAGCTGAGGAGCACCTCATCTGGTTATGTGGTGGCCACAGAAAACCTGAATGAGGAATCAAGGATGGAAAAGACTTACTATGAGATATTTAGTCCATTTTCACTGAGGTCACAAAATTATTCCCTATAAGTATTTTTTTTTTTTTTTTGAGACTGAGTTTCGCACTTGTTGCCCAGGCTGGAGTGCAATGATGTGATCTTGGCTCACTGCAACCTCTACCTCCCGAGTTGAAGAGATTCTGCCTCAGCCTCCCCAGTAGCTGGGATTACAGGCGCCCGCCACCATGCCCAGCTTATTTTTTTTTTTTTGAGATGGAGTCTCACTCTGTCGGCTCACTGCAACCTCCACCCCAACTGGGTTCAAGCGACTCTCCTGCCTCAGCCTCCCAAGTAGCTGGGATTACAGGTGTCTGCCACCACGCCTGGCTAATTGTTGTATTTTTAGTAGAGACGGGGTTTTACCATCTTGGCCAGGCTGATCTTGAACTCCTGACCTCGTGATCTACCTGCCTCGGCCTCCCAAAGTGCTGGGATTACAGGCATGAGACATCGCACTGAGCCTTTTTTTGTATTTTTAGTAGAGATGGGGTTTCACCATGTTGGCCAGGCTGGTCTCGAACTCCTGACCTCAGGTGATCCTCCCACCTTGGCCTCTCAAAGTGCTAGGATTACAGGTGTGAGCCACTGTGCCTGGCCCCCCTAAGTTTATAAAATGGCTTAAAAGTAGCTTAAAATAATCTATGTGAGGTTTTCAAAATAACATTACAACTTGTAGATTAGCTTTCTAATATACATACCCATTGTTCCAAACACTGATTTAAAAATAAAATTGCTATTTCCAGCTTTACAATTCTTGGTCTTCACATTAATTGTTACTTAGGAGGAAAGACTTAAAATAATTTCCTCCAGTTTAGATAGCTCAAGGTTGGGTGTGGAGGCTCATGCCCGTAATCCCAGCACTTTGGGAGGCTGAGGCAGGCAGATCACCTGAGGTCAAGAGTTTGAGACCAGCCTGGCCAACATGGTGAAACCCCATCTCTATCAAAAATATAAAAAAATTAGCCAGGCGTGGTGGCACGTGTCTGTAATCTCAGCTACTCAGGAGGCTGAGGCACGAGAACTGCTTGAACCCGGGAGGTGGAGGTTGCAGTGAGCCGAGATCTTGCCATTGCACTCCAACCTGAGCGACAGAGTGAGACTCCGTCTCAAATAAATAAATTAATTAATTAAAATTAAAAAAAAAAAAAAAGCTCAAGTCTGGATTCCTTAAGAAAAATATACAATATGAAGGGGAGCTGGAGGAGGGATAGCATTAGGAGAAATACCTAACGTAAATGACCAGTCAATGGGTGCAGCAAACTGACATGGCACATGTATGTCTATGTAATAAACCTGCACGTTGTGCACATGTACCCTAGAACTTAAAGTATAATTAAAAAATAAATAAATATAAAACTTGATAAAGCAATGGGATGAATTATTTTAAAATGACGCTTTTCCCAATGTATTTAAGTCTTGATGCTAGATAAATTTGAATCTAAAGAGGCTAAAGCTACTCAACGTTAACCCAGCATAGAACAATTTCATTTCTCTCAATCTGCTTAGGATGAGACTCCTATCAGTCACTTTTGTCCTGCGTTTTATCTTAAGGTAACTTAAGTTTAATGTAACATTTCTTATATAAATATTTTCTTTGGGTCACTTTATTTTTGGGGTCAGCCTGAAACCTATGTTTAAGACTAAATTTATAAGTCTTCAATGAACACATAAATGTTAGTATTTTCAAAACAGGGACATAACCTCATTCTAGTAATGAAAACACTGAGCAGCAATAACAAACACACATGCATATTAACTTCTCTCTGACTGAACCAGAGATCACCCAAAATTCCTATATTTTCTCCCTCTGAATCTGGAAGCTGACTGCCATAGCCGGATCAGTAGCTGTCATGTAACACATCAAACCCTTACCTTTACATCAGCAATGAGAGCATCTTCATCTTCTATCCCTGTGGGGACACATTTCTTGTGCAGTGGCAGAGACTCCAACTTATCTACAAGGCAGCGAAGGCCTTCAAGCTCAAAATGGGTCAGATGCACTTGCCTGTCCTTTCGGGGAGCACACTGGGGATCCCACACTTGTCCATTGTGGGAGCCCCGGCTACAGTCAGAAGATGAGTCCCCAGCCAAAGTTTTCTTCAGACTTGGAAGACTTCGGCAGGTTTTGCCCAGTCCATCATAATCCAGGTTGACTCCATTCGCTACAGGGCTAGTGAGGACAGAACGCCTGCTGCTCAAGCGTCGGGGTTCTCGATCCACTGCTTCCTCATCCCCATTCCCAGACTCCAACCCATTTAACTCCAAATCTACCAATATGAAGAAAAAATGCAGTAAGAACATTTCACTCTGCCATGTGATCAGCAAGAGAAATAGGTGGCATGATAGGGGCCTTGAGGCTATAAATGACAAAATTACCACATTTAAAAAAATGGTCTATCTTTATTCCAACCCATTTGTCCACTGTTCAAAATCACAGTTAACAGGTAGAAACAGGATCCTGACCTAGGAGGACATCTAGGTAATAGTCAATTGGATTTTTTAAAGTTTGGGTAGGACCTAGTCTTTGAACTGTGTACTAGAAATCAGTTACTTATCAAAGTGGTTGTAAAGTCAGTTTCAAGTTAAAGCTTGAATCTGGGATTATTATTTCATTACCTTTTAAAAGAGAAGACACTAAGAAGCATGTATGTTTAAAAAATAGTTTTAGCCTGGGCAACATAGTGAGACCCCATCTCTACATTAAAAAAATTAGCTGGGTATAGTGATGCATGACTATGGTCCCAGATACTAGGGAGGGTGAGGTGGGAAGACTGCTTGAGCCTGGGAGGTTGAGGCTGCAGTGAGCTGTGATCATATTACTGCACTCCAGTCTGGGCAAGAGAGTGAGACCCTGTCTCAAAAAAAAAAAACCAAAAAAAAACCAAAAAACTTTTTTTTTTGTTTGAAGTTTTGGTCTTAAAATCAAGCTTTGGAGTTGAAATCCTAACAACATAAGTAACAAAACAAAGTGACTATTTTTGAAAAGGAAGATTTTGATAGTCAAAACACAGTGATAATGTTCACCAGTCTTTTCTTTTATAATTTAGAAAATGCAAGAAGGTGCAAAGCAGTAAATAAGTCATCCCTTATCCCTCCATCCTACGATAACAACTGAACAGTACAATATACTTTCTTTCCATGCTTTAACAGATGTGTATGATTATTATGTGGGTTTTTTTTTTTTATGTTGTGGTTTGTTTGTTTTGAGACAGGGTCTCACTCTTTTGCCCAGGCTGGAGTGCAGTGATGCAATCATGGCTCACTGCAGCCTCAACCTCCTGGGCTCAAGCAATCCTCCCACAATAGCCTCCCAAACAGCTGGGACCAGAGGCATGTGCCACAACACTCAGCTAATTTTAAAAATTTTTGTAGACAGGGTCTGGTCATGTTGCCCAGGCTGGTCTCAACCTCTTGGACTTAGGTGTGCCTTCCACCTTGGTTTCCTAAAGTACTGAGATCACAGGCATGAGCCACCATGCCTGGTCTATATGTGTTTTGTTGGTTACTTTCTGAGATGGGGGTGTCACTATGTTGCCTAAGCTGGTCTTGAACTCTTGGACTCAAGTGGTCCTCCTGCCTTAGCCTCCCAACTAGCTGGGACTACAGGTGCTCATCACAGTGCCTAGCTCTATTAGATGTTTTTTTTTTTTTTTTTTGAGACGGAGTCTCGCTCTGTCACCCAGGCTGGAGTGCAGTGGTGCCATCTCAGCTCACTGCAAGCTCCACCTTCTGGGTTCACGCCATTCTCCTGCCTCAGCCTCCCAAATAGCTGGGACTACAGGTGCCCGCCACCATGTCTAGCTAATTTTTTGTATTTTTAGTAGAGACGGGGTTTCACCATGTTAGCCAGGATGGTCTCGATCTCCTGACCTCGTGATTGGCCCTCCTCGGCCTCCCAAAGTGCTGGGATTACAGGCGTGAGCCACCACACCCAGCCTAGATGTATTTTTTTTTTTTTTTTGAGACGGAGTCTCACTCTGTCGCCCAAGCTGGAGTGCAGTGGCGTGATCTCGGCTCACTGCAACCTCCACCTCCCGGGTTCAAGTGATTCTCCTGCCGCAGCCTCCCGAGTACCTGGGACTACAGGTGCGCAACACCACGCCTGGCTAATTTCTGTATTTTTTAGTAGAGACAGGGTTTCACCATATTGGCCTGGCTGGTCTCGAACTCCTGACCTCATGATCCGCCCGCCTCGGCCTCCCAAAGTGCTGGGATTACAGGTGTGAGCCACCGCGCCCGGCCCATTTTTTATTTTCAACTGAGAATATAAACTATGAGTAAAATTATGCAGTAAAAGTAAAATGCTAAAGCAAAAAGTATCTTGCTTGGATTAAAGATTCCATAAGAACATGTGATCCCAGGATATTATGGTGTTGAGTCCTCACCAGTTTCAGACATATAAGAGTCTAAAAATGTATACTGAAACTACACTGTCATCTAATTAAAATATTTCTCTGATAGATGTTGGGGAAACTTGAAAGCACAGAGATAAAGAGCATAAACTGCAGAGTCTGACCAACCTGCTTTAAGCTGTGAAGCTGAACCAAGCTGGTCAGACTCTAAAAGCTGTGGCTTTGTCACTTATTAACTTTAAGATCATGGACAAGTTTTTAAATATCCTTGAACCTTAATGTTCCCATTTGTAAAATGAGGATAATAATACCTATCTCTCAGGTAATAATAAGAATTTCATAAATGTAAATTGCTTAGTATAGTGCCTAGAATACAACAGGTTATTCTGATGATGTATTCCTAGTTTTTATTGTGCCAAAGACCATTCTTTATACAATAAAACGCATTAGACAACCGGGCCAGGAGTGGTAGCTCACACCTGTAATTCCAATTTGGGAGGTGGAGGCAGGAGGACAGCTTGAAGCCAGGAGTTTAAGACCGGCCTGGGCAACAGAGCAAGACCTCATCTCTACAGAAAGTAAGAATTAGCTGGGCATAGTGGTGTGTGCTTGTAATCCTAGCTACTCAGGAGGGGGATTGCTTGAGCCCAGGAGTTTGAGGTTACAGTGAGCTATGATTACGCCACTGCAATTCAACTTGGACGACAGGGCAAGGCCCTGTCTCTAAAACAAAAACAAAAAGCATATTAGACAACTGATCATCTTTCTTTCTTTTTTTTTTTTTCGCAACAGGGTTTCACTCTGTCGCCCAGGCTAGAATGCAGTGGCATGATCTTCGGCTCACTGCAGCCTCAACCTCCTGGGTTCCAGTGATCTTCCCACCTCAGCCTCCTGAGCAGCTGGGACTCGAGCCACCATGCCTACCCAATTTTCTGTAGTTTCTGTAGAGATGGGTGTTCGCCATGTTTCCCAGGCTGGTCTTGAACTCCTGGGCTCAAGCCATTCGCCCACCTTGGCCTCCCAAAGTGCTAGGATTACAGGCGTGAACCAGCGTGTCCGGCTTGATCATCCTTCTTGAGGAGCTAAGTAATAGCAACTCAGACAAAGATCAGATCCAGAGTATTTCATTTGGCCATTAACTCACATCTGGGTAGGTAACTGGTATTCAATTCCAGTGATGAATTTGGTACTTCCAAGTAGATGAATTAAAAAACCAAGAACATATTGAGTGACAGCCTACTGAGTATTTCGGGCCTCACCCTCAGTCCTAAGCGGTGTCTTCAAAGCTCCTATAGGCAGAATACTTACCCATGCTGAGGGACTCTTTCTGAAATTCCTTGGTTAGGTGGGAACGGTTGGTTATGCAGTACACATAGCGCTCCAACACATACCAACACATCTCATAGTAGAATGGATAGCGAAACTTATTTGGAACCTACAGAGGAATACAATAGAGAAAAGATGACGATTTTCAAGGAAAGAGAGTACAACAAATGGAATTACTGTAATCATTAACCCAGGAAATACTCTCACCAGTCAACCTGCAAACCCAGCTTGGCATCTGAAGCAAAAACTTAAGCAGAACCATCAACTTAGAAAACGTTGGTCTTGAGAAACAATCACTGAAGATAAAGGGTACTTGGGAGGCCCAGACGGGTGGATCACTTGAGGTCAGGAGTTCGCGACCAGCCTGACCAACATGGTGAAACCCTGCCTCTACTAAAAATACAAAAATTAGCCAGGTGTGGTGGTGCACACCTTATAATCCCAGCTACTCGGGAGGCTGAGGAATGAGAATCACTTGATCCTGGGAGGCGGAGGTTGCAGTGAACTGAGATCACGCCTCTGCACTCCAGTCTGGGCTACAGAGTGAGACTCCGTCTCAACAACAACAACAAAAAAAGGTACTTGAGGAAGACCATTTAGAACCACCAAGAAGCTGTCTTGGTTGAGTGGAAAAGCATCAAAACAATGAAAGTTTCGGTTCTGGGACAGAGTAAAATGTAAGAGTAAGACACAAAATACTTGAGAAAAAGGCATGCAAAGTACTCTTGCTTTACTATATTTGCCCCTGAATCAGAAGGCCATGGAACAAAGAATCTCATGGAAAAACAGGACATGAGATGAAGTGACATGTTCATATTAGGCTATTACAAATACTAAAGTTTGACTAGAGACTCACTCTCAGACCGTGTCTAGTCTAGGGGCACCAGGTTGGGTATTTTCTCCACTATCGATGCTCAGCTTGCCTGACTCATACTTTGTAGTCTGCCAAAATGGTATGTCCACAAACCAGATTAATGTTCCATATGACTTAATCAATCACTGTCTTTATTTTCTTTCCATTCTTCCCAAAAGAGCATTTTCATTATTATTTCAGCTGGATACTAATTTTAAAAGGTACTCTTTAGATATATCACAGTCCAGGAAAGGACAAATCAGCACAGATTAATCAGTGAGGAAGACCAATGATGGGGACTATCCTAAATATATTTTGTTGCCTTTTTTTAAAACCATTTTTTTTAACTTTTAGAGACAGGGTCTTGCTCTTTCACCCAGGCTATCATCCTCCCACCAAAGCCTCCCCAGTAGCTGAGATTACAAGTGTATGCCACCACACCTGGCTAATTTATTAACCCATTTCCCTTTTAGAAAATAAAAGAGCAGCTCACGGCCAGCGCTCATTTAATTTTACATAAACATGCTCTTTGATGCTGAAGGAAATCTGATTGATTTTCGTTTGTTTTTTGAGACGGAGTCTTGCTGTGTTGCCCGGGCTGGAGTGCAGTGGCGCGATCTCGGCTCACTGCAAGCTCCGCCTCCTGGGTTCACACCATTCTCCTGCCTCAGCCTCCTGAGTAGCTGGGACTACAAGCGCCCGCCACCACGCCCGGCTAATTTTTTGTATTTTTAGTAGAGACGGGGTTGCACCATGTTAGCCAGGATGGTCTCGATCTCCTGACCTTGTGATCTGCCCACCTTGGCCTCCCAAAGTTCTGGGATTACAGGCGTGAGCCACTGCGCCCGGCTGGAAATCTGATTGATTTTCAAGGTGAACATAAAATATAAAAACTGTCCTTGGAGTTATTTCTAAACAAAACTAACAGCAGGATGGTCTGAATCATCAGGATTGTCTATTTCAGAAAAATCAGATCCATCAAATGAATCTCTGGCCAACAACTGTTCATCAATGATATATTATTATTTTTTTTTTGAGATGGAATCTCGCTCTGTCACCAAGGCTAGTGTGCAGTGGTGGGATCTCGGCTCACTGCAACCTCCACCTCCTGCGTTCAAGCAATTCTGCCTCAGCCTCCTGAGCAGCTGGGATTATAGGTGTGTGCCCCTACACCCAGCTAATTGTTATTTTAATTTTATTTATTTATTTATTTATTTTTACTCTTTTTTGACACAGTTTTGTTCTTGTTGCCCAGGCTGGACTGCAATGGTGCAATCTTGGCTCACTGCAACCTCCACTTCCTGGGTTCAAGCGATTCTCCTGCCTCAGCCTCCCAAGTAGCTGGGATTACAGGTGTGCACCACCATGACCAGCTAATTTTTATGTTTTTAGTAGAGACGGGGTTTCACCATCTTGGCCAGGCTGGTCTCGAACTCCTGACCTCAGGTGATCCACCCGCCTCAGCCTCCCAAAGTGCTGGGATTACAGGCATGAGCCACCGTGCCCAGCTATTTATTTATTTAGAGACAGAGTTTTGTGCTTATTGCCCAGGCTGGAGTCCAATGATGTGATCTCGGCTCACCGCAACCTGCGCCTCTGAGTTCAAGCGATTTTCCTGCCTCAGCCTCCCGAGTAGCTGGGATTACAGGCATGCGCCACCACACCTGGCTAATTTTGTATTTTTAGTAGAAACACGCTTTCTCCATGTTGGTCAGACTGGTTTCGAACTCCCAACGTCAGGTGATCCACCCACCTCGGCCTCCCAAAGTGCTGGGATTATAGGCGTGAGCCAGCGTGCCTGGCCAATTGTTGTATTTTTAGTAGAGACGGGGTTTCACCATGTTGGCCAGGTTGGTCTCGAACTCCTGAACTCCAGTGATTCGCCCGCCTCAGCCTCCCAAAGTGCTGGCATTACAGGCGTAAGCCACCACGCCTGCCCAAGAATGATGTTAACATCACGCATAGGAATGCTATGTTTTCTAGGATTTGACATTTTCAGCAATCAAGAATAACTATATTTTGTAAGTAGAAATACCACTACTAAAAACAGAATGCTATAAATAGAATGATATATTTTGTTTTCAAAGTCAGTATACTAGAGTGATGTGAAAATAATAAAAGCGAGATAGTTCATGGCAAAGTTATCTTGGGGTAAATGCTGCAGCCGCCGGGCGTGATGGCTCACACCTGTAATCCCAGCGCTTCGGGAGGCCAAGGCAAGTGGATCACCTGAGGTCAAGAGTTCGAGACCAGCCTGCTGAAACCCCGTCTCTACTAGAAATACAAAAATTAGTGTGGTGGCGCATACCTGTAATCCCAGCTACTCGGGACGCCGGGGCAGGAGAATTGTTTGAACCTGGGAGGTGGAGGTTGCAGTGAGCTGAGATCACACCACTGCACTCCAGCTTGGACAACAGCAGCGAAACTCTGTCTCCAAAAAAAAAAAAAAAAAAAAAAAAATGCTGCAGCTGCCAAGTGCCACCGGTGAGTATCATTGGGGAAAATGAGAAAGGGATTAATTTTGGCCGGACGTGATAGCTCAAGCCTGTAATCCCAGCACTTTGGGAGGCCGAGGTGGGTGGATCATGAGGTCAGGAGATCAAGGCCATCCTGGCTAACACAGTGAAACCCCATCTCTACTAAAAATACAAAAATTGGCCGGGCTTGGTGGCGGGTGCCTGTAGCCCCAGCTACTTGGGAGGCTGAGGCAGGAGAATGGTGTGAACCCAGGAGGCGGAGCTTGCAGAGTGAGCCGAGATCGCACCACTGCACTCCAGCCTGGGGGACAGAGCGAGACTCTGTCTCAAAAAAGAAAAAAAAAGAAAGGGGTTAATTTTTGGTACGGACAGGGTCTCACTATGTTGTCCAGGCTGGTCTTAAACTCCTGGGATTAAGTGATCCTTCACTTCAAACTCCCAAAAAGTACTTGGGATTATAGGCATGAACCACCATATCTGGCCATACAGCTTTCTTTTAGAGAGGCCATATTTCAAAAGGATAAGCCAAATGATATTGTTTTGAATATGCAGCTCCTGAGAATGTTCCCATCTCCTCCCATATTGTAGGGATGACTTCACCTACCCGTTTACAAACTCTATATCAGGTAGTGTTCCTGAATCATGGAGAACTGGATAGGAGCCCCTTTTCAAAAACCTTCACCAGGCCACAGGGCATCACTGGGGAATAAGGAGATCACTCTCCCCATGGCAAGGCAGGAGAGAAGATGTACTTTTCATAGTTAGCCCCAATCAGTTTTCTAATGCATAGTAGCCAGACCCTGATTCTGGTTTCTTATGTGGCTAAAACTTTAACAACTAAAAGAATGACTCTCTTACACGGAAGTAAAATTAATTTATTTCTGACTAAGGGAGACAGAGGAGAGAGACAACAACCAATAGGTATTTGGTCCCTTAAAATTAAATATAATACACTATGCCTCTCCATTAGCCTTTTAAGTATAGCAACACTTTCTGGAAGGGTTTTTATTAGGAGTTCAGGACAACTCCAAATTCTAAAGCCCTTTGGAAATCGGTTGAAAGCTGAGTAATAATGACAGTTTAAAAAAAAGAAGAGTCTGGGCATAGTGGCTCACGCCCGTGGTCCCAAGGCTTTGGGGGCCTGAGGCTGGAGGACTGCTTGAGCCCAGGAGTTTGAGACGAGCCTGGGCAGCATAGTAAAACCTCATTTCTACAAAAAAATAAAAATAAAAAAACTAGCCAGGTGTGGTGGTGTGCGTCTGTGGTCCCAGCTACTCAGGAGGCTGAGGCAGAAGGATCACTTGAGCCTACGAGGTTGAGGCTGCAATGAGCTGAGATCATGCTACTGCACTCCAGCCTGGGTGACAGAGTGAGACCCTGTGTCAAAAATAAATAAATAAATAAATAAATAAGAAAGAAAAAAGGAAGAAAATATGAAATACAGGCATTAAAATTTTGAGTTTTTACTCGTAACTTATAAGACTGTATTAATTATAGCCAAGAGATACCACATACCCAACCTGACCCCATTGCTTTTTACTTATGCCGCATATCAATTTCTAAGACTGGGTTAGCATTTTTTGGAAATAATTTTTTTTTTTTTTTTTTTAGATGGAGTTTCATTCTTGTCGCCCAGGCTGGAGTGCAATGGCACGATCTTGGCTCACTGCAACCTCCGCCTCCCAGGTTCAAGCGATTTTCCTGCCTCAGCCTCCTGAGTAGCTGGGATTACAGGCATGTGCCACCACGCCTGGCTAATTTTGTATTTTTAGTAGAGACAGGGTTTCTTCATGTTGCTCAGGCTGGTCTCAACTTCCTGACCTCAGGTAATCTGCCTGCCTAGCCTCCCAAAGTGTTGGGATTACAGGTGTGAGCCACTGTGCCTGGCCTTTTTTTTTTTTTCCCTTATTTTTCTTCTCTTTACGTAGAAAACTCTTCATGCAGGGGATAAGGTGCTCACTTTATGTTACTGAATATATACTTTCCTTTTCTTCGCTGAAACTGAACCAGTGTATAAGACCCAGGTGTAAGAGTCATCTTTAACCATAAAAAGGGAACGCATTCTAAAAACCAATTTTCAGACTGAATCTTAGAATGGGTACATAATTACCTCTAAGAATGACAGAGTTAAACGGGAGTATTTTACTATGGAATTATACATTTTTTTTCTTTTGAAACATCTTCCCTATTTTAGAATATTTACCTATTTTAGAATAGACATCTTTTTTTTTTTTAATTAACAGACTGTGTCTCACTCTTCCACCCAGGCTGGAGTACAGTGGCACCAACATAGCTCACTGCAACCTGGAACTCCTAGGTTCAAGCAATCCTCTCACCTCAGCCTCCCCAGTAGCTAGGATTACAGGCATGCACCACCACACCCAGCTTTGTTGCCCAGGAGAGTCTCAAACTCCTTGCTTCACATAATCCTCCCACTTTGGGCTCTCAAAGGGTTGGAATTACAGGTATGAGCCCCTGTGCCTGAACTGTACTTTTGTTACTCTTAACAAATAAAAAGAAATGTACTTTTATAAAATGTGTTGAAGAAGCACTGGCTTCCTCTCTTAATTCTACTAGTAGGGCAATTCCTGTAACTCCAACAATAATATCAATGATGTGTATAGTGATACGTAACTCCTACACCAAAATAAATGTTGCAAAATAGGCACCATAATGGTTGACTATTATTGCAGTACATAGGTCAGTGACCATTCCTATAATATATAAAAGACCATTCATATAAAAGTTGTGAATTCTTCATTAATTGTTATTTAAAAATTTTTAATACTTTTAATTCTACCAAAAAATTTCAAGAGCAGTAGCATTAATAGTTCTACACTCTTCTCTGCAATTCTCCAACTGTTAACATTTCTCCACATTTGCTGATCTCCATACTAGCTTAGTATTCTGCTCAGCTACTTGAGAGTAACTTACAAACATCACAACCCCCAAATATTCTAATTGCTGTTTAATCCCAGTATCATCTATACTTTCATATATGATTCAGCCCTTACCAATTAGAATTCTGCTAAAAAATAAGCTCTCATTCTCTAAGGTGGAGGCTAGCCAGCAAACAACACTTAGTGGATTTGGCCTGCTGCCTCTTTTTATGATTCCTGTGAACTAGGAGTGTTTTTTACCTTTTTTTTTTTTTTTTTCGGGTCAGACAGGTAATGTGCTGACGTATTAATAGTAACAAGGTTCAAGGGTGGCATCTTTCACATACGTGCATGAACACCTAATCATGATCATGAACTATAAAAGGATCGTTTTTTACATTTTTTAATGGTTGAAAAAAATTTAAGAGTATTCTGTGACATGTTAAAGTTATCTGAAATTCAACTTTCAGTGTCTATGAATAAAATTTTATATTATTTGAGCCACACTCATTTGTTTAAGTATTTCATGCTACAAGGTAGGGTTAAACAGTTACAACAGACACTTTATGACCCACGAAGCCTAAAATATTTACTATCTGGTCGTTTGCAGGAAAAGTTTGTCAACTCTTGCCTTAAGGTATCCATTGTATATAATAAATTAACTTTTTTCTATGCATCTAGAAAGGTATTAGCTGTGTATCATCCTAGAGAAAAATGAGAAAATAAGATACACAAATTATTTTATTTTGGGCTTAATTCTCTCTTGAAACCCCAGTTGAGAAAGACAGTATATACATTTATATAATTAAAGTAAGATGCTTTGAGTATAGTCATCAGTATAGAAAAAGATACATGAATTTAAAGTTCTGAAATTTGGGTTGATAAGCCCCATTACACCAAATAATTCTGTGAGCATAAAAATGAAACACATGGCTCAAGAGATTACCAGAGGTAAATGTCTGGCCTTATAAAAATCCAAGATACTGCGGGATGCAGTAGCTCACACTTGTAATCCCAGCACTTTAGGAGGCCAAAGCGGGCAGATCACTTGAGCCCAGGAGTTCAAGACAAGCCTGGGCAACACAGCAAAAACCCATCTCCAAAAAATACAAAAAAATTAGCTGCATGTGGTGGCGTGTGCCTGTAGTCCCAGCTACCTGGGAGGCTGAGGTGGGAGGATCAACTGAGCCCAGGGAGGTTGAGGCTGCAGTGAGCCATGACTGTGACACTGCACACCAGCCTGGGCAACAGAGTGAGACTCTGTCCCAAATATTAAAAGAAAAAAATGTTACTTTTTCCCATTCACTATGCTGTTGGCTAAAAAATAAAATAAAATAAAATAAATTTAAAAAAAAAGGAAAGAAAAAGAAATCCAAGATACCAAAAACCTCAAAGAATTGGAGTCCCTAAAACGGAGTATGTAAATCGTGTTAAAATTTTTATTTGGCCAGTCACAGTGGCTCACACAGTGGCTCACCTCCCAGCACTTTGGGAGGCTGAGGTGGGAGGACTGCTTGAACCAAGAGTTCTAGACCAGCCTGGGCAACGCAGTGAGACCAAGTCTCTACGAAAAAAATTAAAAATTAGTCAGATGTGGTGTGCACCCAGAGTCCCAGCTACTTGGGAGGCTGAGGCAGGAAGATGCTTGAGCCTGGGAGGTTGAGGCTGCAATCATCCATGATCACGCCACTGCACTCTAGCCTGGAAAACAGAACAAGGTTCTGTCTTAAAAAAAAAAAAATTAAATTTAAAATTTTGTGTGTTCCCAAAATGTCAACACTGCATTTTAACTGAAAGAAAAATGGAAGTTTTGATAAACCATCAGTGAATCTCTTGTAACATCTATCATAACTGGAGTAAACCTCTTCACATGCAACTGTTATATAAGATTACTTACCCGTGTCCGATCTTCAATGTTGTATATTTTTAACTGCATAGGGATGTTGAAGCTATGCAAAAAATTGCCCCCAAACACTAATGTGTCTGTAGGAGTATACACAGCATGAATCCAGCCTAGGAGAAGGGGAACAGAGGGCAGTGGCTGAAAACACACATTACAGTAAGTCTCTCTCAGAGAACTAGTACAAGACCCCTAGATCACACTCTTCACTCTGATTCTGCTTCTTAGTGGTTTGTCAAGTTACTTAATCTCTCAAAGCCTCAATTTCCTCTATAAAACCAGGATAAATAATACCTCTTATGGTTGCTCATGAGCATTAAATGAGAAAATGCACATCAAATGCTTAGCACATAATAAACGTTTACTGGAGCACCAACTATAAACCAGGCTCTGTACAAGATAGTTTACAATTCAGGGGTGTCCAATCTTTTGGCTTCCCTGGGCCACACTGGAAGAAGAATTGCTTGGGCAACACATAAAATACGCTAACATGACCAGGTGCGGGGGCTCACGCCTATAATCCCAGCACTCTGGGAGGCTGAGGCTGGTGGATCACGAGGTCAGGAGTTCAAGACCAGCCTGGCCAACATGGTGAAACCCCGTCTCTAGTAAAAATACAAAAATTAGCTGGGCATGGTGGTGCACACCTGTAATCCCAGCTACTCGGGAGGCTGAGACAGGAGAATTGCTTGAACTGGGACCTGGGAGGTGGAGGTTGCAGTGAGCCAAGATCACGCTACTGCACTCCAGCCTGAGGCTACAGAGCAAGACTCCATCTCAAAATAAATAAATAAATAAATAAATAAAATAAAATATACTAATACTAATGACAGCTGACAAGCTTAAAAAATTGCAAAAAAAAATCTCATAATGTTTTAAGAAGGCTTATGAATTTGTGTTAGGCCACATTCAAAGCCATCCTGGGCTGCATGAGGCCTGTGGCCTGCAGGTTGGATAAGCCTGGTTTACATGTGTTCTCATTTATATTCCTTATAACAAAATGAGACACAGATTTAAATATTTGCTCTAAGCGTAGTATCTAGCAGGTAAATGCATAGTCAGAATCCTAATAGAGGTCTGTGACTCTAAAATCTGTGATCTTTATAAGCACTTACTTTGATTTAATGACTTGATCAAAAACATCCCTGACTGAGCACTCCAGCCTTCACAGCCATTCCCTAGAATAGTAGGCAGTTCTTCAACATAGATTGTGTATCACCTGCAGAACAGGTCCTATCTATAGAGATTCTAAATTACTAGGGCTAATGCAGAGCCCAAACGTGTATATCTGAAAAGCCTCTGCTGGCAATTCTTATATACTTTATTGGAAAACCACTGCCTTTTCAAACTGAAAACAAAACAAACAAAACCTCAGCATCTATTCCATAATGACAGGAAGAAACACTGTTGTTTTCTGCAGACGCCCAGCATCATAACTATTCTTGGTGGTAATCCATCAATTTCTTTTTCATTAAGGAAAAAAATGGCTAAATTTTTTTGCTTACCTGAGGGAATGACGAAGGTATAGCCCTGCTTGAGCTCAATGCGCTGACAATCTGATACCCGGTCACCCAGAAAGATGTCTCCCTGTTTCCCTGACAGCAGCCAATTCTCGTACAGCTCCAGGTTGTGGGCTGTAGGGGGGATGAGCCAGAAGACCTGTGAGTTAAAAAACTTTAGTCTGTTAACAGCCATTGACATGACCCAGTCGTCTCCCTCAACTGATAAACAGGTACAAAATTAAGACCACCAGGTAGAAGAAAGGCAAGCAATTTTCCCAGCCTATAGAACTTGACTATTTGGTAAACCCTAGAAGGTCCAAGGCAGTAGATCTTTCTTATCCTTCACTTGATCCAACAGCATTAAGGCTTCCCTTGGGTTTGACTATACACCATCCAGGACTCGGAGAGAAGAAGGACATTCAGTTCATTACCTAGGCAGTCCCTTAAACACTCTGACTGTCTGGCTTCCAGAGTCCTAAGTAGTACAGTTAATTAGGCACAGTATCTTCAAGAGACTGGCTCAGGTTGTTTTGTCCAAGGTAGTAACTAAGATCAACAGGGCTTAAAGGGATCTGAAGCAAACAAAATGACTTTTGGATTTGGAGACATAGTTGTTCTGATTAAGACTTTTTTTTTTTTTTTTTTTTTTTTGACAGAGTTTCACTCTTGTAGTCCAGGCTGGAGTGCAGTGGCACAATCTTGGCTCACCGCAACCTCCACCTCCTGGGTTCAAGCGATTCTCCTGCCTCAGCCTCCAGAGTTGCTGGGACTACAGGCGTGCGCCACCACACCCAGCTAATTTTTGTATTTTTAGTAGAGACGGAGTTTCACCATATTGGCCAAGATGTTCTCGATCTCCTGACCTTATGATCCACCCACCTTGGCCTCCCAAAGTGCTGGATTACAGGCGTGAGCCACTGTGCCCGGACAAGACCTCATGTTTTTTTGTTGTTGTTTCTTTTTTGAGACAGAGTTTTGCTCTTGTTGCCCAGGCTAGAGTGCAATGGCGCGATCTCAGCTCACCGCAACCTCCACCTCGTGGGTTCAAGCGATTCTCCTGCCTCAGCCTCCCGAGTAGCTGGGATTATAGGCATGTACCACCACACCCAGCTAATTTTGTATTTTTAGTAGAGATGCACTTTCTCCATGTTGGTCAGGCTGGTCTTGAACTCCTGACCTCAGCTGATCCGCCCGCCTTGGCCTCCCAAAGTGCTGGGATTACAGGCGTGAGCCACCATGCCTGGCCAAGACCTCATGTTTTAAACAAGGCATTATCTATTCTCATTCTAGTTCCTACTTTTCTCTTACAAATGCATTCACTGCAAGTAAGAGAAAAAAGAGTAACAAGAGTATAATACTATAAACCTCGGGTATTAATTCTAGATTTCCATTCTCATATAGCATTCAGAAGCATTTTCACAAGCTGGAATATAACTGAATGAATAAAGATAATCCTTCAAAACCTGTTTACATCCTCAAAAAGGACTTAAAGGCTTCCTTTGGCCATATTTCAGACCAATGGCTACATAGAGGGAAAGTTGGTTTAGATCTTAATTTGCTGATTTCACAGTGAATCTATCCAAAATTCGTGTTCCCTTCCACTATTTATTATACTTCCAAGTACAGAAATTATCTTGTCCTTCTAAAATCACTTCTTTGGCTTCATTTGGAGAACTCTGATTCAGGAATCTAGAAACAGGACTATTGAGATTTACTAAGTGCTGTGCCAATGGTGTAATGATAGTGAACTAGATGAATACTAATTTCTACTGAACACTAGCCAAGAAGGTGAACTTAATCTATAATTCTTTCCAGATACGAATGGGGACAATTCCCTAACAGATTCATTTCCAGGGTATATTAAGTATACATGAACTGAAGCAAAGTCATACAACCAACTTCAGATTCCAACCCCTATCACAACTATGACCATACCTTTCCCCCTTGATGGATGTGATACCAAACAGAGGTACCACCAAAGTCCACATGGAAGTCAGTATAGCAGCCTCGAACACTCATTAGACAGTACCTGACCCAAAAAAAGCAGCAGCATTAGTGTACTGATGGAAAAAAGTACATCTGCCCCACCAAAATGCCATACTCTCCTCTTATATACTCCCTTTATCTTCCACTTAATCAAGTTCCAGAAGGAGAAAAAGTAATGCATTTTCAAGTCATCACATTATCAGAAAAAGGTTTTTTTTTTTTCTACCGTATTGACTAAAATGTCAGTTTTTTTTCCTTTAACCATGTGGTTGTGTGCTATGGTATGCTCACATACACTCTTCCTTGTGGAACTGTAAAGTCTCATCTTTAAATAATTCATCTTTTTAATCATTCAAGACACAGAGCAAAGCTCGTAAGGGAGAAGCCAATCCTTGCTATTGCTTTGGTCTCCCACAGCACACGGAGGAAGATGCAGGGCGCATCACTTACTTCTGCACTTTAGGGTACTGCATCTCCAAGATGGCATTTGTTGATTCAGTCTGGCTTTCCTTCAAGTGCCTTGGCCACATGTTGTCTACCCAGTCAATGAAATCCACCTTTAAATAGAAGGAGGAAACACTTGGGCTCCAAGGGAAAGGTTGGGGTCAAAGATAATTTTAAAGTCAAGAAAAGCAGAATTTCTTAAAATACACAACAAAAAACTATAATTTAATTATAAGCAAATTAAAAAAATCTGTTGGCGAATCTTAGGATTACTAGGCAACCATCTTAGAAATAATTGTTATATGAGAATAAAGATTAATCATTCCATCAAATGATAATAGTAAAGACAGCACTAGTCAAAATGGAATCATTAATTATGCAATAGTGTATAACTATGAACTCTCTTCTATGTCACTACTTATATAATTTGTTTTATTTTTTAATCCAATAAAAGGTGTTGTCTGGAAGGTATCTATAAACTCAGCAAAATATATACCATTGTTAGAACAGTTAAGATGCCAAAAGTTAGCCCAAAAAAAAGAAAAAAATCCAGTATAGATTTATAGCCTTGCATTGACAATGTGCTATAGAAACTACCAGCTTAGGAATAAGAAGCTCCAGGTCTGTCATGTCTTTTCAAGACTATATGAGGCCCTCGAACTCATCTATAAAACTAAGATAGACCAGGCACAGTGGCTCACACCTGCAATCCCAGAGCTTTGGAAGGCCAAGGTGGGAAGATCACTTGAACCCAGGAGTTTAAGACCAGCCTGGGCAACACAGTGAGAACCCATCTCTTCAAAATAAAAAAATAGTTGGGATCAGTGGCTCACACCTGTAATCCCCAACACTTTGGGAGGCCAAGGCAGGCGGATCACCTGAGGTCGGAAGTTCAAGACCAGCCTGACCAACATGGAGAAATCCCGTCTCTACTAAAAATACAAAATTAGGCCCAGTGTGGTGGCTCACGCCTGTAATCCCAGCACTTTGGGAGGCTGAGGCAGGTGGGTCACGAGGTCAGGAGATCGAGACCATCCTGGCTAACACGGTGAAACCCCATCTCTACTAAAAATACAAAAAATTAGCCAGGCGTGGTGGCGGGCGCCCGTAGTCCCAGCTACTCAGGAGGCTGAGGCAGGAGAATGGCGTGAACCCGGGAGGCGGAGCTTGCAGTGAGCTGAGATCACGCCACTGCACTCCAGCCTGGGTAACAGAGCAAGACTCCGTCTCAAAAAAAAAAAAAAAAAAAAAAAAAATTAGCTGCGCATGGTGGCACATGCCTGTAATCCCAGCTACTTGGGAGGCTGAGGCAGGAGAATCGCTTGAACCCAGGAGGTGGAGGTTCTGGTGAGCCGAGATGGTGCCATTGCACTCCAGCCTGGGAAACAAGAGCGAAACGCCATCTCAAAAAATAAATAAAATAAAATAAAATAAACAGCCAGGCGTTGTGGCATGTGCCTATAGTCCTAGCTACTTGTGAAGCTAAGATGAGAGGTTTGCTTAAACCCAGGAGTTTGAGGCTGCAGTAAGCTACGATCACCACTGCACTCCAGCTTGGGCAACAGGGCAAGACTATCTCAATAAAAAACCCAAAAACACAAAAAAACTAAGATAACTACTTCAAAGATATGTTGTAAGGATTAAATGTAAACACTTTTAAAATTCTGAAATAATGTGAGAATACAGAAATCTTTTTTTTTTTTTTGAGACGAAGTCTGCTCTGTCACCCAGGCTAGAATGTTGTGGTGTGATCTCAGCTCACTGCAACCTCCGCCTCCCAGGTTCAAGCAATTCTCCTGCCTCAGCCTCTTGAGTAGCTGGGATTACAGGCACCCGCCACCGCACCTAACTAATTTTTGTATTTTTTAGTAGAGACAGGGTTTCACCATCTTGGCCAGGCTGGTCTCGAACTTCTGACCTCAGGCGATCCACCAGCCTCAGCCCCCCAAAGTGCTGGGATTACAGCATGAGCTACCATGCCCGGCCAGGAATCTTTTAAATAATACTGGCTGAAAAAAAAGAGAAGTGAAAGCAATATGCGACATTTTACACTAAATTATAACATTTCCTGTGCCTTCAAGTGTCTACACTCAACCAATGAACTCCAGGTAGGTAAAACTCGAGAGCCAAACCACCATGAATTCAGCACAGTGCTGATGTGGTAAATATCTAACTTATGGTTATAAAAAACATGTATCTGGTAAGCTTTGTAACAACATCTATGTATTTGATCACTTACTTCCCTTATAATGTGAATGGAGACAAATGCATACAGTTGTGCATGATATGAAGCAGTTGTCTAGAGGATACCCAGATGTTAACTGTGGGAGAGTGTTTAGAAAGCATCACCACTGACATGGAAGAAACAAACAAGATGAGGAGCAACGGTTAAGGTTAACCTGCTGTTCCATTTCAAAGAATTTCTGCTCAGGGAGCCAACAATTTTAACCAAGCATCCACCGGTCCCAGAACATTGAATAACCCCTGGATGCCTTTCTTTCCTTCAAATAAAATTTACTGTTTCTTAATGTAGTAGCCACCATCTCCCATCCCTGTGTGTTGTCCATGGGAATGCCTTTAACAGAATAATGAATAAAGTACTTGCTTAATACGCTGTAAGCTCCCATGTCTGAATAGGGAGAGGAAGGGTTCAGAACATATGAGTATTTTTTTTTTTTTTTTTACCACGCATTCATTCACAGAAAGCAGAATTTCTTAATTGCAGCAAGAAAGTCAGTCATTTTTGCCTGCCTTTCTTTGGTATTATTAGGTATCTTCAGACTACAGAGAGAATTTGTGGTAACATGTTCGTGCTTTTCTTCTTAGGTTAATCTTTAGCCTTGGGATAGATCCTTTGCTAAATACTCTGATCCCAGTTATAATCTGTTCTGCAACAAAACTAGGGCCAAACTGGTAAGAAGTCCAATATCATGAACCTAGTCTATTCATAAACAACTCGTGGCCTTCCATGAACTTATTTCCCCATCACCAAACAAATATGTATTATTTGTGCCATTTTAAAATCTACCTCTCAGTTATTGCTGGAATGGCAGCACTAAATAATCTCTTCTCACCATAGAACTCTACTTTATGCTAGCTCCTATAATAGGCATGTAAAAGTTGCCCTTCTTACCTCCTGGAACCTACTTTTACAAATGCTATTCCTTCTGCCTGTAATTCTGGTCTCCCTCTCCTTGCTTCATTATTTCTTTTATGTCAACATTAGGCACCACTTCCTCCAAAGAGCTTCCCCTAATTCTCCTATAGTTTCTAAATTAGGTCATCCTTCCAAAATGCTTCCACAATATCCTGCTTTATTCAATTTTTTTAATTTTAAAAGACTGGGTCTTGCCACATTGCCTAGGCTGCCTCAAACTCCTGGGCTCAAGCAATTCTCCCACCACAGCCTCCCAGGTAGCTGGGACTAAAGGCATGTGCTACTGTGCCTGGCTGTTTATTCACTTTTGAAGCACTGCTCATACTATAGTTTATATAAATGCATATTTTCTTGTCTTTCTTTGAGTCTCTAACAAGAATGATCTCATTTTCCATTGTATCTCTAGTACCTAGACAGTGCTTAGCATGTGGTAGGCATCTGATAAATGAATAGGCAAACCCTGAAGGTTGTGAAGATCACAGGGAACAAACAGATTATGTAACTCTAGGATTAAGAAATGCAAATAGGTTAGAACTTGAGGATATAAAGTGAGAAGTGACAGATCAAAGTTTTTAGACATGAAGATTAAGTTTTTAGAAATGAAGATTAAGTTTTTGAATATTAAAAAATTAAAAAAGAACTACTAATAGGCTATTATATATATATTCCTTTTTTTTTTTTTTTTGAGACAGGGTCTCACTGTGTCACCCAGGCTGGAGTGCAGTGGTGTGATCATGGCTCACTGAAACCTCTGCCTCCTGGTTTCAAGCGATTCTCCCACCTCAACTTCCCAGGTAGCTGGGATCACGGGTGTGCGCCATCACACCCAGCTAATTTTTGTATTTTTAGTAGAGGCGGGGTTTCACCATGTTGGCCAGGCTGGTTTTGAACTCCTGACCTCAAGTGATCTGCCTGCCTTGGCCTCCCAGAGTGCTGGGATTGTAGGCGTGAGCTACCGCACCTGGCTTATTTTCTATATTTTGACTATGGTGGTTACTTACATGAATAAATATGTTTGTCAAAACTCACTGAAATGCACACTTAAAATGGGGGTCCACTTTACTGAACATCAATTTTACCTCAATAAAGTTGGTTTTTAAAAAAAAGCACTAGTGAAATATACTGGAAAAAACCTAGATAAATGAAGGGATATACTATGGGGGGAATAATAATTCTACCAATAGAAACAGCAACAACAAAAATAACATGATTGTAGCTATGTTTTTGTTTGTTTGTTTGTTTTGAGACAGGGTCTCATTCTGTCACCCAGGCTGGAGTGTAGTGGCACCATCTCAGCTCACTGCAACTTCTGCCTCCCAGGTTCAAGTGATTCTTGTACCTCAGCCTCCCGAGTGGTCTCGAACTCTCGGGCTCAAGTGATCCGCCCACCTTGGCCTCCTAAAGTGCTGGGATTAGAGGTGTGAGCAACTGTGCCAGGCCTCTAGCTATAAATGTAAAACTTGACCTGGTCGATACTTTTCCATTATTAAGATTTTGAAATGTGTGACTATTCCACATGAAGTCTTCTATCTTATTCTATCAACAAAATAAACGTTATTACTTACATAGCAAGGTCACAAAAACCTTACCTGCTTTTAGAATGTGAGCTTGGTAATAGCTCATTCAATCTTTCATGTTTTAGGTCCCTGTAAGATATTAGTATTGTGGCCTCTGCTCTCTTAATAATTTTCTATTTCTGAGCCCTCTCATAGGTTCTTCTCCGCCCTTTAATGTTAATATATTTTTCTAATTTTTATAAAATGATGTCACATTTTTATCATTAAAACTAGGGACAGAGTGAATAAATTCAGGATGCTACAAAAAAGGCTTCATGTGGAATAGTGAGACATTTCACAACCTTAATAATGGTAAAGTATTGACCAGGTCAAGTTTTACATTTATAGCTACAATCATGTTATTTTTCTTGTTGCTGCTTAGTTTTTTTTTGTTTTGTTTTGTTTTTTCAAAAGTAGAGACAAGGTCTTATTATGTTGCCCAGACTGGTCTCAAATTACTAGGCTCAAGCAATCCTCCTGCCTCAATCCCCTGAGTAGCTGGGACTACATGGGGGACGCCATCATGCCTGGCTAATTTTTCTATAGAGACAGGGTTTCACCATGTTGCCCAGGCTGGTATCAAACTCCTGAGCTCAAGCAATCTGTCTGCCTTCGGCCTCCCCAAGTGCTAGGATTACAGGCATGAGCCACCATGCTCGGCTTCTATTTACATTTTTTATCATTTTATTATTTTTTTGAGACAGATTCTTGCGATGTTGGCTAGGCTACAGTGATCACAGCTCACTGCAGCCTCAACCTCCCAGGCTCAAGCAATCCTCCCACCTCGGTCTCTTGAGTAACCAGGACTACAGGTGCATGCCACCATGCCTGGCTAAGTTTTCAAATTTTGTAGAGATGAGGTCTTGCTATGTTAACCAGGCTGGTCTTGAACTCCTAGGCTCAAGGGATACTCCCACCTCAGCCTCCCAAAGTGCTGGAATTACAGGCATGAGCCAACGTGCGTGGCCAATCCTGTTATTTTTAAATTAAAATTCTGGAAATTGGCCGGGTACAGTGGCTCACACCTGTAATTCCAGCACTTTGGGAGGCTGAGACAGGTGAATCACCTGAGGTCAGGGGTTCGAGACAAGCCTGGCCAACATGGTGAAACCCCATCTCTACTAAAAATACAAAAATTAGCCGGGTGTGGTGGTGTGTCCCTGTAATCCCAGCTATTTGAGAGGCTGAGGTGGGAGAATTGCTTGAACCTGGGAGGCGGAGGCTGCAGTGAGCCAAGATCGTGCCACTGCACTAAAGCCTGGGCAACAGAGCGAGAACCTGTCTCAAAAATATTAATAATAATGATAATAATAAAATGAAATTCTAGAAATATTAAGAAAATAAAATTATAAATAAATAATGTTACTGGAATTCTTACATCCCATCCCTCTCACTAAATTCCTATTTAGCAAATCACATTAGGCTAATAAGAAGGCTAAATTCTAACCACCTGTCTTCCTATACTTCCATATGATCAAATAAACATGATTACTAATACAAAAATAGTTCCTTTCGGCCCGGTGTGGTGGCTCATGCCTGTAATCCCAGCACTTTGGGAGACCGAGGCAGGTCGATCACTTGAGGTCAGGAGTTCAAGACCAGCCTGGCCAACATGATGAAACCCCGTCTCTAACAAAAAAAATACAAAAATTAGCAGTGCATGGTGGCCTGTAGTCTCAGCTACTCAGGAGGCTGAGGTAGGAGAATTGCTTGAACCGGGGAGGCGGAGGTTGCAGTGAACCGAGATCGTGCCACCGCACTCTATATCCCAGGCAACAATGTGAGACTCGGCCTCAAAAAATAAATAAATAAATAATAAAAATGTTTATTTTTATTTTTGGGGGTCTCGTGACATTCCCCAGGCTGATCTTGAACTACTGGCTTCAAGCAATTCTCCTGTCTTAGCCTCTCAAAGTGTTGGGATTACACATGTGAGCCACCATGCCTGGTCAAGAGTGAATTTTTTTTTTTTTTTTTTGAGACAGGGTCTCACTCTGTCACACAGGCTGGAGTGCAGTGGCATGATCTCAGCTCACTGCAACCTCTGCCTCCCAGGTTCAAGCGATTCTCATGCCTCAGCCTCCCGAGTAGCTGGAATTACAGGCGCATGCAACCACGCTTGGCTAATTTTTGTATTTTTAGTAGAGATGGGAGTTTTGCCATGTTGGCCAAGCTGGTCTCAAACTCCTGACCTCAGGTGATCCGCCTACCTCGGATCCCAAAGTGCTGGGATTCCAAGCATGAGCCACTGCGCCTGGCCCCAAGGTTGAATTTTAATATTCCTCTCCGTTACATCCAAAGGTCAATGTTCCTACATTAAGTTACTGTGATACAAATCAGAATAATCCTGCCCTATATAAAATTAAGTGATTTCACGCCCAGGCACGGTGGCTCACGCCTGTAATCCCAGCACTTTGGGAGGCCAAGGTGGGAGAACTGCTTGAGCCCAGGAGTTCAAGGTCAGCCTGGACAAAATTGTGAGACCCTGTCTTTAAAAAAAAAAAATTTTTTTAATAATAATAAATTTAAAAATTTTTAAATTTTAAAATTTATTATGATTTCAGAAAATGCAGTTATTCTTATCAAAATACAATATCAATATATCTTTATAAAAATACAAATTATTCTTGTCAAATAGTCTTGTTTACCTTCAGCTTAATCTTGATATGTGCAAAAAGTTATAAAATTTCCCAGTATAAAAACAACGCATTTTATTTTAAATTTTTGAGACAGGGTCTTGTTCTGTCACCCAGGCTGGAATGCAGTGGTGCAATCACCGGTCACTGCAGCCTCAACCTCCTGGGCTCAGGTGATCCTCCCACCTCAGCCTCTTGAGTAGCTGGAACTACAGACATGTGCCATCACACCCAGCTAATTTTTTTTTTTTGTACTTTTTGTAGGGATGTGGTTTCACCATGTTGCCCTGGCTGGTCTCAAACTCCTCAGCTCAAGCGATCTGCCTGCCTTGGCCTCCCAAAGTGCTGGGATAAGAAGCATCAGTTACCAACGTCCAGCCGAAAACAACCCTTTTGGTGACAATGACAATATGAAGAAAATGATTACACTAACCGTGGAGGGCCTCTGCACCATATTCTCCAGCCTGGTGTGGCTAAACTCGAGGCTGATGACATTATAGAGTTTCTCTCGCTCCTCCTCTGGGGTCTCATAGTAGCGTGTCCACTGAGCCATGGTCATTTCAATGCCTTTCTGTGTGTTCACGTCCATGACATCCACCATGCGACGACTCCCTGCCATAAAAGATGCACTGATCATCTCTATCGAGCCACTAATATCCTTAAATATAGTAAGAATATTTTTAAAAAAGTATTAGAAAAAATACTGTCCTTTCTTATTTTCAATAACACACAAGGAAAAAGTTCTCACTCAACATAATCATAATCAAATCACAAAGAATGGGAAAGACAATGGATAATGTTAATAATAATTATTCCCTAAGGCATGTTTACTATACAGTCAGTTGTTGACTCTTTTATCTAATGTCTCATTTAATCCTAACAATTCTAAATGCTAAATACTAATCTCCACTTCATACATGAGAAAGCAGATGTTAGGTAACTTACAGAACAAAGCAGGAAAAGAACCGGGGCAGGCTCACTCTAGAGTCAAGCTCTTACCTACTGATCTATACTGATTTGATGCAGGTTGACCTAATCTATCTCATAATTTGAATGAAGTATTCATAATTTAGTGGGTAACAGACTGATTTTGAATTTATATTCTTTTGTTAAACAGGGCTATTTAGCAAACCTGTTGCTAATATCCTAGCCCATGAAGATAATTATCCTAGTTCATGAAGAACAAAGTCCCCTTTTCATTTATTCCACAAATATTTATAGAATGATAAAGACACCAGGATGGACACGAAAATCTATATCAGATTCTTGTTAACTATAACAACTACAACAAAATGCATAAGGCCACAAGAGTCAGCATAAAATAGTAGTGGAGAGAAAACAATAGCTTTGGAGTCAAAGAGACCTAAGTTTGTTTGTTTATTTTTTAGAGACGGAGTCTCGCTCTGTCGCTCAGTCTGGAGTGCAGTGGCGCGCTCTCGGCTCACTGCAACCTCCCACCTCCTGGGTTCAAGCAGTTCTCCTGCCTCAACCTCCACAGTAGCTGGGACTACAGGCACACGCCACTACCCCACCTAATTTTTTGTATTTTAGTAGAGACGGGGTTTCACCATGTTGCCCAGGATGGCCTCAAACTCCTGAGCTCAGGCAATCCGCCTGTCTTGGCCTCCTAAAGTGCTAGGATTACAGGCGTGAGCCACCATGCCCGGCCTATTTATTTCTTTAATTTTATTTTGAGACAGTCTTGCTGTGTCACCCAGGCTGGAGTGCAGTGGTGTGAAATCTTGGCTCACTGCAACCTCCACCTCCCAGGTTCAAGAGATTCTTGTGCCTCAGCCTCCCAAGTAGCTGGGAATATGGCCGTGTGCCACCACGCCTGCCTAATTTTTGTATTTTTGGTAAAGTCAGCGTTTTGCCATGTTGGCCAGGCTGGTCTCAAACTCCTGACCTCAGCTGATCTGCCCGCCTTGGCCTTCCAAAATGCTGGGATTACACATGTGAGCCACTGCACCTGCCTGAGACCTAAGTTTAAATCTCAGCTCCTATACTACTTAGACAAGTTATATAATTTCTCTGAACATTAATATCTTGTGGAGAATGAGTATCACCTTGTGGGCCACTGTGAAGATTTAAAGTCGATAAAGTAAAATGTTTAATACAAACTAGGTGCTCAAGCGGCAGTAAAAACAAAAGGGAAGTATCATATTTTTATTAGACTGATCAGAAAAGGCTTTAGGAAAAGAGGGAGAAGAATAAGTAGAATTCTAACAAGAGATGATTCAACAGGGACAATTCCATGCAGAGGTAAAGTCATAAGCTAAAAGATTCAGAAAATGGTGGTCAAGGAAGGGAGAGAAAATAAAAAGCTGACAATATTGTATGCCTGGCCGGGCACGGTGGTGCACATCTATAATCCCATCACTCTGGGAGGTCAAGGCGGGCAGACAGCTTCTGTCCAGGAGTTTGAGACCAGCCTGGGCAACATAGCAAAACACCATCTCTACTAAAAATACAAAAAAAAATTAAACATACACACACACAAAACAAAAAAATACAAATACAAATACAAAAAATTAGCTGGGCATGGTGGTGCGTGCCTGTAATCCCAGCTACTCGGGAGGGTGAGGTGTGAGAATCACCTGAGCCCAGGAGGTCGAGGCTGTAGAAAAAAAAAATTTATATCTATTGTCTTCCTTGTAAGACGAACAAACACCTGCCCTGGCTGGATATATCAGGTAGCATTAGAACCTGATACCCTGTCTCTAAGGAATTTATAGTTTAGTTAAAGATAGAAGATAATACCCAAGAGAAGAATATGGCCACTGTGAAATAGACAAGGCAGAATATATATATTACTAGTAAAACATAACTAATAATATAAGGCAATGGACAGAACCTACACTTCATATTTTAAAAGAAAAAGTGACTGTCAAATCAAAACTGCCAAGAAATACCACTTCACACCCACTAGGATCGCTATAATTTAAAAAATGGAAAATAATGAGTGCTAGCAAAAATGCAGAGAAATTGGAACCCTCATACATCTACTGGTGGGAATATAAGATGGTGCAGCCGCTACGGAAATTGGGTTTGCAGTTCCTCAATAAACTAAACACAGAACGACCATGTGACTCAGCAATTCCACTTCTAGGCATATATCTAAAAGAATTGAACAAGGTGTTCAAACAAAAGCTTGTACATAAATATTCACTGCAGCACTATTTAAAACAGCTAAAAGATGGAAATAACACAAATGTTTACCATGATATGAATAAACAAAATGTGGTTGATCCATACAAGGAAATAGTCGACCATAAAAAGGAATGAAGTATAATACATGCTACAACATGGATATACCAAGAAAACACACTGTATCAGCTGAGTGTGGTGGCTCACGCCTGTAATCCCAGCACTTTGGGAGGTCGAGGCGGGTGGATCACGAGGTCAGGAGATCAAGACCATCCTGGCTATCACGGTGAAACCCCATCTCTACTAAAAATACAAAAAATTAGCCAGGTGTGGTGGCAGGCACCTGTAGTCCCAGGTACTCGGGAGACTGAGGCAGGAGAATGGCATGAACCCAGGAGGCGGAGCTTGCAGTAAGCAGAGATCACACCACTGCACTCCAGCCTGGGCAACACAGTGAGACTCTGTCTCAAAAAAAAAAAAAAAGAAAAAAGAAAACACACTGTATCAAAGAAGCCTACACAAAAGGCTACATATTATATAGTTCCATTTATATGAAATATACAGATTAGACAAATTCACCAAGACAGAGTAGATTTGTTGTTGCCAGGAGTTAAGAGGAGGAGAAAACGGAGAATGACTGCTCAAAGGTATGGAGTTTGTTTGGGGTGATGAAATTCTAGAACTAGATAGTGGTGATGGTTGCACACTGTGAAAAAACTTGATGACACTGGTATGCTTTAAAATGGGTACATGACAATGAAATGTTCTATGCAAAAAGAAAAAAATGTAATGGTTATGATGGTAAACTTTATATTACCTGTATTTAACCATAATTTAAGAAATAATAAGTAAATGCTTTCCTTCAAGAATGTAGGGGAGGCCAGGTGTGGTGACTCACGCCTGTAATCTCAGCACTTTGGGAGGCCGAGGCGGGCAGATCACTTGAGGTCAGGAGTTTGAGACCAGCCTGGCCAACATGGTGAAACCCCATCTCTACTAAAAATACAAAAATTAGCTGGGCGTGGTGGTACGCGGCCATAGTCCCAGCTACTTAGGAGGCTGAGGCAAGAGATTTGCTTGAATTCAAGAGGCAGAGGTTGCAGTGAGCCAAGATCGCACCACTGCACTCCGGATCTGGGTGACAGAGCAAGACTCTGTCTTAAAAAAAAAAAAAAAAAAAAAGAATGTAGAGGAAAGCATTTTATTCTTTTTTCCTTTTGAGATGGGGCCTCACTCTGTCACCCAGGCTGGAGTGCAGTGGCACAATCTAGACTCAATGCAACCTCTGCCTCCCAGGCTCAAGTGATCCTCCCACCTCAGCCTCCTGAGTAGCTGGGACTACAGTGCATGCCACCATACCCAGTTAATTTTTTGTATTTTCGGTAAAGACAAGGTTTCACCATGTTGCCCAGGCTGGTATTCTTTTATTACTAGACTACTTATTTATTATATATTTTATATTATATAAAAATATATTTATAATATATTAATAATTAATAGATAATAAATATAATTATATTAATATATATTATTTATGTATTATAGACTATTACTAGACTATTTTGTATTTTCAGACTACTTAGTATAACCATATCTTGGAGATATTGTGGGTTCAGTTCCAGATCATTGCAATGAAGCAAATATTCCAGTAAGCAAGTCATACAAAACTTTTTGGTTTCACAGTGCATATATTTACATTATACTGTAGGCTATTAAGTGTACAACAGCACTGTATCTAAAAAACAAGGTACATACTTTTATTTAAAAATACTTTATTGCTAAAAATGCTAACAATCATCTGAGCCTTCAGTGAGTCATAATCTTGGCTTGTGGAGGAACTTGCCTCATTGTTGAGGGCTGCTGACTGATCAGAGTGGTGGTGGTTGCTGAAGGTTGGGGTGGATATAGCAACTTCTTTTTCTTTCACTGAAGTGTAAACCGTTTTTCTTTTTTTTTTTTGGCGGCGGAGAGACAGGGTCTTGCTCTGTTGCCCAGGCTGGAGTGCACTGGCGCAATCACAGCTCACCACAGCCACAAACTCCTGGACTCTGGTAATCCTTCCACCTTAGCCTCCGGAGTAGCTGGGGCTACAGGCACGTGCCACAATGCCTGGCTAATCCTTTAATTTTTGCCGATACAAGATCTCGCTGTTTCTCAGGTCGACAATTTCTTTTCTTTCTTTTCTTTTTTTTTTTTTTGAGACGAAGTCTCGCTCTGTCGCCCAGGCTGGAGCGTAGTGGCGCGATCTCGGCTCACTGCAAGCTCCGCCTCCTGGGTTCACGCCATTCTCCTGCCTCAGCCTCCTGAGTAGCTGGGACTACAGGCGCCTGCCACCACGCCTGGCTAGTTTTTTTTTTTGTATTTTTAGTAGAGACGGGGTTTCACCACGTTAGCCAGGATGGTCTCAATCTCCTGACCTTGTGATCCACCCGCCTCAGCCTCCCAAAGTGCTAGGATTACAGACGTGAGCCACCATGCCCAGCTGACATTTCTTAAAATAAGACAACAATAAAGTTTGCAACATGGATTGATACTTCCTTTCACAAAGAGACTTCTCTGTAGCATACAATGCTGTTTGACATCATTTTACCCATGGTAGAACGTCTTTCAAAATTGGAGTCAATCCTCTCAAACCCTACTGCTGCTTTATAAACTCACTTTATGTAATATCCTAAATACCTTGTTATTTTAACAATGTTTACAGCATCTTCACCAGGAGTAGATTCCATCTTAAAAAAACAAACTTCTTTATTTGCTCATCCATAAGAAGCAACTCTTCCATCTGCTCAAGTTTCATTATAGATTGCAGCAATTCAGTCGCATCTTCGACTCCATTTCTAATTCTAGCTCTCTCACTATTTTCACCACATTTGCAGTTACTTCCTCCACTGAAGTCTTGAACCCCTCAATGTCATCAATAAGGGTGGGAATCAACTTTTTCCAAACTCCTGTTAATGTTGATATTTTGACCTCCTCCCATGTACCACAAATGCTCTTTTTCATTTTAATTATTTTTTTTAGAGACAGGGTCTCACTCTCATGCCCAGGGTGGAACAGAGTGGCAAGATCAGAGCTCATTGCAACTTCGAATTCCTGGGCTCAAGTGATCCTCCCACCTCAGCCACCCAAATAGTTGGGACTACAGGTGTACACCACCAAGCATGGCTAATTTTTTTTTTTTTTTTTTGAGATGGAGTCTAGCTCTGTTGCCTAGGCTGGAGTGTGGTGGGGTGGTGTGATCTTGGCTCACTGCAACCTCCGTCTCCCAGGTTCAAGTGATTCTCCTGCTTCAGCCTCCCAAGTAGCTGGGACTACAGGCCCATGCCACCACACTCGGCTAATTTTTGTATGTTTAGTAGAGACCAGGTTTCACCATACTGGTCAGGCTGGTCTTGAACCCCTGACTTGTGATCTGCCCACCTTGGCCTCCCAAACTGCTAGGATTACAGGCGTGAGCCACCGCACCGGGCCATGGCTAATTTTTTGTAGAGATGGTCTCACTATGTTTCCCAGGCTGGTCTCAAACTCCTGGCCTCAAGAGATCCACCACCTGGGCCTATCAAAACGTTGGGATTACAGACATGAGCCACTATGCCTGGCCATAAATGTTCTTAATGGCATCTACAGTGGTGAATCCTTTCCAGATGTTTTTCAATTTATTTGGTCCAGATTTACCAGCAGAATCACTATGTCAGCTATAGCCTTATGAAATATATATATATATATACACACACACACACACACACACATATATATATATATATATTTTTTTTTTTTTTGAGACAGAGTCTTGCTCAGTCGCCCAGGCTGTAGTGCAGTGGTGCAATCTCGGCTCACTGCAAGCTCCGCCTCCCGGGTTCACGCCATTCTCCTGCCTCAGCCTCCCCAGTAGCTGGGACTACAAGCACCCGCCACCACGCCCGGCTAATTTTTTTTGTATTTTCAGTAGAGACTGGGTTTCACCGTGTTAGCCAGGATGGTCTCAATCTCCTGACCTCGTGATCCACCTGCCTCGACCTCCCAAAGTGCTGGGATTACAGGTGTGAGCCACCGCGCCAGGCCATGAAATATATTTCTTAAATAATAAGACTAAAGTTGAGATTACTCCTTGATCCATGGGCCACAGAATGAATACTGCTATCTGGCATGAAAACGATATTAATCTCAGGCAAGGCATGGTAGCTCATGCCTGTAATCCCAGCACTTTGGGAAGCTGAGGCAGGCAAATCCCTTGAGCCCAGGAGTTCTAAACCAGCTTGGGGAACAGGGTCAAACTGTGTCTCTACCAAAACACAAAAATTAACTGGGTGTGTTGGCATGTGCTTGTAGTCCCAGCTAAAGGCTGAGGTGGAAGGATCACCTGAGCCCAGGGACACTGAGCCTGCAGTGAGCCATGACTGTACCATTGCACTCCAACTTGGGCAACAGAATGAGACTTTGTCTTAAAAAACCAAACAGGCTGGGCATGGTCGCTCACGCCTGTAATCCCAGCACTTTGGGAGGCTGAGGCGGGCGGATCATGAGGTGAGGAGATCGCGATCATCCTGGCTAACATGGTGAAACCCCATCTCTACTAAAAATACGAAAAAAATTAGCCGGACGTGGGGGCGGACGCCTGTAGTCCCAGCTACTCGGGAGGCTGAGACAGGAGAATGGCGTGAACCCAGGAGGTGGAGCTTGCAGTGAGCTGAGATCGTGCCACTGCACTCCAGCCTGGGCAACAGAGAGAGACTCCGTCTAAAAAGAAAAAAAAAACCACAACAAACAATATTAATCTCTTTGTACATTCCCATCAGAGGTCTTGGGTGAAGAGGTACACTGCCAGTGATCAGTAACATTTTGAAAGGAACCTTTTTTCCTGAGCAGATCTCCACAGTGGGCTTAATAAATTCAGTAAACCATGCTGTAAAACAGGTGTGCTATCATCTAGGCTTTGTTGTTCCATTAATAGAGTAGATTTAGCATAATTCTTTTTTTTTTTTTTTTTTGAGACGGAGTCTCGCTCTGTCGCCCAGGCTGGAGTGCAGTGGCGCGATCTCGGCTCACTGCAAGCTCCGCCTCCCGGGTTCACGCCATTCTCCTGCCTCAGCCTCCCGAGTAGCTGGGACTACAGGCGCCCGCTACCACGCCCGGCTAATTTTTGGTATTTTTAGTAGAGACGGGGTTTCACCGTGTTAGCCAGGATGGTCTCGATCTCCTGACCTCATGATCCGCCCGCCTCGGCCTCCCAAAGTGCTGGGATTACAGGCGTGAGCCACTGCGCCCGGCCGATTTAGCACAATTCTTAAGGGCCCTAGGATTTTGGAATGGTAAATAAGCTTTTTTGGAATGGTAAATTTGGTTTCCAATTAAAATCACCAGCTGCATTAGCCCCTAACAAGAGAGTCAACTTGTCCCTTGAAGCAACTGCCTTTTATCTAGCTGGCCCTAGGATTTTGGAATGGTAAATAAGCTTTTTTGGAATGGTAAATTTGGTTTCCAATTAAAATCACCAGCTGCATTAGCCCCTAACAAGAGAGTCAACTTGTCCCTTGAAGCAACTGCCTTTTATCTAGCTATGAAAATCCTAGATGCTATCTTCTTCCAATAGAAGGCTGTTTCATTTACATGGAAAATCTGTTGTTTAGTGCAGCCTCCTTCATCAATGATCCTGGCTGGTTCTCCTGGATAACCTGCTGCAGCTTCTATATCAGCATGTGCTGCTGCTTTACCTTGCACTTCATTGTTACAAAGATGGTTTCTTAAACTTCATAAACCAACCTCTCCTAGCTTTAAACTTTTCTTCTGCAGCTCCCTCACCTCTCTCAGCCTTTACAGAATTAAAGAGAATCAGGGCTTTACTGTGGCTTAGGGTTTGTTAAGGGAATGTTATAGCTGGTTTGATTTTCTATCCAAACCACTCAGACTTTCTCCGTTATCAGTGATAAGGCTGTTTTTCTTTCTTATTCCCATGTTCACTGGAGTAGCACTTTTAATTTTCTTCAAGAACCTTTCCTTTGCATTCACATCTTGGTTAACTATTTGATGTAAAAGGCCTATCTTGGCTTTTGACATGCCTTAATCACTAAACTTAATCATTTCTAACTTTTGATTTAAAGTGAGAGAGGTGGGACTCTTCCTTTCACTTGAACACTTAAGAGGCCATGTGTTATTAGTTGGCCTAATTTCAATATTGTTGTGTCTCAGGAAATAGGGAGGCCTGAGGAGAGAAAGAGAACAGGGGAATAGCAATGTGGCAAAGCAGTCAGAACACATACAACATTTCAAGTCTGCTCTCCTATATGGATACAGTTCATGGCACCTCAAAACAAGTATAATAGTAATGTCAAAGATCACTGATCTGCTGGGTGCAGTGGCTCATGCCTGTAATCTCAGCACTTTGGGGAGGCCAAGGCGGGTGAATCACTTGAGGTCAGGAGTTTAAGATCACCCTGGCCAACATGGTGAAACTCCATCTCTACTAAAAATACAAAAATTAGCCAGGCATGGTGGTGCATGCCAGTAATCTCAGCTACTCGGGAGGCAGAGGCATGAGAATTGCTTGAATCCAGGAGGTGGAGGTTGCAGTAAGCCAAGATTGTGCCACTGCATTCCAGCCTGGGCAACAGAGTGAGACTCTGTCGAAAACAAAACAAAACAAAAAAAACCACTGATCACCACTGACAAATAATAATGAAAAGGTTTTTTTTTTTTTTTTGAGACGGAGTCTCACTCTGTCACCCAGGCTGGAGTGCAGTGGCGGGATCTCAGCTCACTGCAACCTCCGCCTTCTGGGTTCACGCCATTCTCCTGACTCAGCCTCCCAAATAGCTGGGACTACAGGCGCCCGCCACTGTGCCCAGCTAATTTTTTGTGTTTTTAGTAGAGATGGGATTTCACCGTGGTCTCGATCTCCTGACCTCGTGATCCGCCCGCCTCGGCCTCCCAAAGTGCTGGGATTACAGGCATGAGCCACTGCGCCCGGCATAATGAAAAGGTTTTAAAATGTGACAGGCATGAAGTGAGCATATGCTATTGGAAAAATGGCGGCTACAGACTTGCTCAATGAAGGTTTGCCAGAAACCTTCAATTTGTTAAAAAAAAAAAAAAAAAATACACTATCTGCAAAGTGCAATAAAATGAGGTGCGCTCATACTCTGGGTATGGACCAGAGCACTTAGATAAAATTGTCATGGTCAAAGTAATAGCTAACATTTACTGAGAACTCAGCACAGTTGATCCTTGAACAACACTGGTTTGAACTACATGGGTTCACTTATACATGAATTTTCTTCCATCCCTGCCACTCCTGAGACAGCAAAAGCAATCCCACCTCTTCCTCCTTAGCCTACTCATCATGAAGATGAAAAGACAGTAAATATATTTTCGATCTTAATAGTAAACAAATGTTCTTTTATGATTTAAGGAATTTTTTATCTTACTTTATTGTAAGAATACAGTATATAATATGTATAACATAAAATATGTTAATCAACTGTTTACATTATCCATAAGGCATCCAGTAAACAGTAGGTTATTGGTAGTTAAGTTTCTGAGGAATTCCAATTTATTTGTAGATTTCTGACTTGCTGGGGGTTGGTGCCTCTAGCCGTTGCATTGTTCAAGGGTCAACTGTATATGCCAGACACTGTTCTAAGCACTTCACATTTAAGTAACTTGTCCAAGATTACACAGCTAGTAATTAGTGTAGCTCAGGACAGTTTCGCTACAGAGTCCATATTCTCAACCAAATACATCACAGAAAGTTTACAAGACAGAATGGCTTACTTCTTTCTGAGACATAAACTGACACTGAAGAAGTAACATTCCACCACAGGCTGAAAAGAAGAGCTGGATCAGCTTTTTCACTGCATTTTGCCAATGATTAGCTATCCAAGAAACAAAAAAACACCCAGACTTTAAAAAACCTGGATAGAAAGTTAGTCACTGGCTGGGCAGAGTGGCTCACGCCTGTAATCCCAACACTTTGGTGCGGCCGAGGCGGGCTGACTGCTTGAGCTCAGGAGTTCCAAGACCAGCCTGGGCAACATGGCAAAATCCCATCTCTACAAAAAAAATACAAAAATTATCTGGGCATGGTGGTGCCCACCTGTGGTCCCAGCTACTCAGGAAGCTGAGGTGGGAGGATCGCTTGAGCCCAGGAAGTCAAGGCTGCAGGGAGTCATGATTGCCCCACTGCACTCCAGCCTGGGTGACAAAGCAATATCCTGTCTCAAAAAAAAAAAAAAGTTAATTTCTGATAAGGTCTGTTAGGTTAGATATAATTGCTATTTTATTTTAAATCACAGCAAAGTTATTTGTGTTCACCCTTGGGTTTATTTAGAAAATACAAGGTTACAAAGGGCTTCCAAAGATCATTATTAGCAGTAAGAAGATTACCAAGGAAAGGAAAAGTGGTAAGGAAGTGGGAAGAAAACCGAAGACTGATGACTGAATAAGATCTTACATATTTGCATAGCTCAGAAATTTGAATACTATATCCAGGAGTCTATTTTCTTTTTTTTCAACTTGTAAAAAATGGTAGTAAAATACAAAAAACATAAAATGTTCTATCTTAACCATTTTTAGGAGCACAGTTCAGTGTTATTAAATATATTCACAATGTTGTGCAACCATTACCACCATCCATCTCCATAACTCTGTTCATCTTATAAAACTGAAACTATGGCCGTTTTAAGTCCCCATTGCCCTTCTTCCCAGTAACCACTATTCTATTTTGTCTCCATGATTTTGGTTACTCTATATACTTCATGTCAGTGGAATTACACAGTATTTATATTTTTGTGGCTGGGTTATTTCACTTAGCATAAGTCCTTAGGATTCATGTAATGTGTAGTATATATCAGAATTTCCTTCCTTTTTAAGGCTAAATAATAATCCAGTGAATGGAAATAGCACATTATGCTTAAGTATTCACTGCTGATGGACATTTAGGTTGCTACATTTTAGCTACTATGAATTATCATTCAGCCAAGCACTGTGGCTCATGCTTGCAGTCCCAGCTATGCAAGAGGCTAAGGCAGGAAGATTGCTTGAGTCCAGGATTTCAAGGCCAGCTTGGGCAACACAGTGAGACCTTATCTCTTAAAACTACAATAGGCCCACTTGCTCCCTCCTGCCATCTGGCTGACATGAAGAACTGGAGGTGGCAGCAGTGGTAGCCTGCATCTGAGGCTCATGGGCTGCAAGCCCCGCTCGTGCACCATGGATGATTTTGCCAAAGGAAGTTTCACTGTAGTGGATTATGTCTTGTTAGAAAATTGCCCTAATATGGGTGACTGTGTCGTTGCTCAATTTATGACCGACAATTATGTTCGTGTGACTCAGCTTAACTGGGATGGGGTGGGTACGCAATAAAAAGATTACATCTAAGTGAGAGAAATTTAGCAATTCTTGTGGTTCTGAGATAAGTTTGAAGAAATCACAACATCTTGAGTTGATAGAAGATATTGTGGATCTGGCAAAGAAAGTTGCTGTAAGTGGTAGAAAAATTATTTATTCCTTATTGGAGCCTATTGAGAACTGGTTATAAAATAGAAAATAAAATACTGGCAACGGAACCAGCTTTGAACTGGGTAAATACACAGGCAATATTAACAATTCTAACTAAATTAGGACAAGCTGACAATTGTTGGCTTATGTTAAGTATTTTCTTTACTGAATATAAGTACAATATAACTAAAGTTCTAACAGAGAACTGCAATTTGCTTGAAGAATTTAAAACCCAAGGTTATACAGACTGCATAGAGCATGAACAACTAATAAAAATAAAAGGAAATAAAGAGTTTTGCAAAGAAAGACTTGATACAGCTCTATTACACCAGAGCCACTGAATAGAGACCTGAAAACCATTTTCTTTATAGTAACAGAGTTCTTTGTTTTCTTCATACTGGACAGTTTAGAACACAGTCCCATGGTATAAAATTTGGAAAATAGAAGAGTTTACAAAGAAAATAAAAATCACCAGTAATCCAACCACTTTGAATAATATTGCTGTATTAATGTTATTCAACTTTTTTTTTTTTTTTTGAGACGGAGTCTCACTCAATCACCCAGGCTGGAGTGCAGTGGTGCGATCTCGGCTCACTGCAGCCTTCGCCTTCTGGGTTCAAGTGATTCTCCTGCCTTAGCCTCTCGGGTAGCCGGGACTATAGGCATGTGCCACCACGCCCGGCTAATTTGTTATGCAACTTTTAGATGGCTCAAGTCATGGATAAACTGAGACTATTTAGACTAAAGAACTGGATGGGCTTGACAGTCTTCCATCAATACCACTATTCTCAACGGGTTCTGACAAGAAATGAGTTGCAAATGTCTTTAGGTTATTGCCTCTGTCTAGGTCCAGAATTGCATATATTCTACACTGTTTGAAGGTAAGTTTGTACACTTTCAAGATCAGATGAATAGGCTGGCAATTCTAAAAGTTGAGGATTCCTGTAATAATTGAGAAGCCAATCCAAAAATCGTGCCTTGCAGGAAGTCATCCACTCTCCAGCTCCAAGAGCTAAGAGGCAAATCCAAGTATTTCTGCTCCTTCATGAATGCTGAATCTTAGATACACAAATAGGATCCTCCTAAAACCCTGCTGCAACAGCAGGTGAATCAAAGTAGGAGTACAGAAGCCAGGTAGCTTGCTGAGGTAAAGGCCAAGAGCAGGTTGTGGATCTATCCTTGTACCTCCTTCCTGATGGTCTAGCTTGTGGTTTAATACCACCTACATTTTTATTAGAGGCAGGTAAGCAGCACTGAGAGCCCTCTATTTTTTACTAGGCAATCACCAATATGTATTGGGTGCCTATGTAATGCACAAAGTGTTATGCCACATTGCTTTTGTGGTGTTTCTTACCTTCTCGCAGTATTTACATGATTTACTCAATAATGCAGGGATAATGTTTTCAGGGTCCACAGTATATATAACTCCTGATCAACTGACTAGATAACATAACTTAAGAAAAGAACACGTTGTTAGTAATTCAGATGTGCCATTGACACAGGAGGACCTATGCCTCAGAAAGACTTTTATCTGAGTTACCAAGGTTGAGATGTTTTGAAAGATGCTAGATCTGGGAATCTGGCTGAGCAGCTGCTGGGACAGCTGGGGGTAAAGCAACCACCCTCCCCCAGTTTAGAAAAGGATGTACTACTCAGCTGTTCCACAAGGCCAGGATTTTTATTTGCTTTCATTGAAGCAAGAACTGAGATACACAAAGAGAACAGAAATGGAACATTTTAAACTAATACTAGAAAAGAAACAAAAGGATTAAAGTCATGAATGCTAAAACTGCTGAAATAATTTATCATAAAAGATTAGAAAATATAAGTAGAAACACTCAAAGAAATGAGATTAAATTTTAAAAATAACTTTGGCAAGATTAGCATCTAAAATGGTGGACAGGTGCAGTGAGATTACGCCTATAATCTCAGCAATTTGGGAGGCCAAGACAGGAGGACAGCTTCAGGCCTGGGGCTAGAGACCAGCTTCTTCAACACAGCGAGACCCCTGTCTCAATAAATACGTATGTATGTATGTATGTATGTATGTATTGAGATGGGGTCTCACTCTGTTGCCCAGGCTGGAATACAACGACATGGTCTCAGCTTACCGCAACCTCCCCATCCTGGGTTCAAGCAGTTCTTCTGCCTCAGCCTCCCAAGTAGTTGGGAGTAGAGGCGCCTGCCACCATGCCTGGCTAATTTTTGTATTTTTAGTAGATACGGTGTTTTGCCATGTTGGTCAGGCTGGTCTCGAACTCCCGACCTCAGGTGATCTGTCTGCCTCAGCCTCCCAAAGTGCCGGGATTACAGGCGTGAGCCACCACGCCCAGCCAATATATACGTATTTAAAAGGATAAAAATAATACTGTCTCCAACAACATGGCTGTGACTCTTCTGGGCACTTTAT
Organism: Pan paniscus; assembly: GCF_029289425.2. Classification (NCBI taxonomy): domain Eukaryota; kingdom Metazoa; phylum Chordata; class Mammalia; order Primates; family Hominidae; genus Pan; species Pan paniscus. The sequence continues at coordinate 68,418,649 of NC_073258.2, read as the reverse complement.
GTGTATTAACTTTTAAAACTAGAGTTTCTACTATTAATCACTATGAGAAAGTGATAACAGAATAAAAGGGAACATGAAAGTTTAAAAAATTTAAATAGATGGCCCAAATAGTCAATAAACATTTCTGAGAACATGATTATCCTTACAGGACATGCAGATTAAAAACTACAAGTTTCTCTTTCATACCCATCAGATTGTTGAAAGTTTAAGTCTCGGCCGGGTGCGGTGGCTCACGCCTGTAATCTCAGCACTTTGGGAGGCTGAGGCGGGTGGATCACCTGAGGTCAGGAGTTCAAGATCAGCCTGGCCAACATGGAAAAACCCTGCCTATACTAAAAATACAAAAATGAGCCGGGTGTGGTGGCAAGCGCCTGTAATTCCAGCTACTCAGGAGGCTGAGGCAGGAGAATCACTTGAACCTGGGAGGCGGAGGTTGCAGTAAGCCGCGATCGCGGCACTGCACTCCAGACTGAGAAACAAAGTGAGACTCTGATACCCCCTAGCCAAAAAATAAAAATAAAAAATAAATGAATATCTCATAATATCAAGTATTTGAGTGAATATGGAACAAAGGACACTCTCATACTTGACTCAACAAAGTGTAAACTGGAACAATCACTTTGGAGAGGAATTTGACAAGGTGAAAATGTATACTCTTTGGCCCACTTCTAGGCTTATACCCTCTAAACTCTCAAATGTGTACCCAAGAAGAAATTTATAAACCTTCATTGTAGCATTATTTGTAAGACAAGAAATGGAGGCCAGGCACGGTGGCTCATGCCTGTAATCCTAGCACTTTGGGAGGCCAAGGCGGATGGATCACTTGAGGTCAGGAGTTTGAGACCAGCCTGCCCAACATGGTGAAACCCCGTCTGTACTAAAAAATACAAAATTGACCAGGCATGGTGTTGCATGCCTGTAATCCCAGCTACTCGGGAGGCTGAGGCAGGAGAATCGCTTGAACCTGGGAGGTGGAGGTTGCAGTGAGCCAAGATCGTGCCACTGCACTCCAGCCAGGGCACCAAGAGAGATGCTCCATCTCAAAAAAAAAAAAGAAATGGAAACAAAGTAAATGTCCATTGGTGGGGAATGGGTAAATTATGGTATATTCATACAATGGAATTCTATATGGTAGTTAAAATGAATGCAATGTTTAGTGAAAAAGCAAGCTGCAGAATGATTTGTACACTATGATGCCATTTGTTAATGTTTAAAAACATGCAAAGCAATATGCATGTCTACAGACTATACATTAAAAACCAAGGGAGTGCCTATCTCTGGAGAGAGGAGGAAGGACAAGGGATTGAAAATGGGAAGAATGGTACACAGTGGATGTCAATGCTAACAAACTTCTGCAAAAAGAGCTGAAGTAAATATGGCAAAAGGTTAATTTCTTACTAAGTTGTACACAAGTGGATCTTCATTTTGGGTTTATAGATGGGTGTTCATTTTGTTAATGATATTCTCTGTAATTTTATGTATATTTGAAATATTTGACAAACAGCAAAACTAAGTGTAAAGATGCACATGATAGAAGGAACCAAAGAAAAATACTAATAACAAATAAAAAAGTCATATCATCTGCCAACAGAGGTGACTTTACTTCTTCCTTTACAATTTGCATGCCTTTTCTTTCCTTTTTTTGCCTAATTGCTCTGTTAGGACTTCCAGTGCTACATTGAATAGAGGCAGTAAAAGCAGGCGTCTTTACGCTGTTCCTGATCTTAAATGCTTTTGGTGTTTCACCACTGAGTATGATATTTACTGGGGGTTTTTCATATAAAGCTTTTATTATGTTAAGGTAGTTTCCTTTTATTTCTAGTTTGTTAAGTGTTTTTATCATGAAAAGGTGTTGAATTTTGTCAAATATCTTCTCTGTGTCAATTGAGATGATCATGTAACTTTTTTCCTCCTTCACTGTTAATGAAATTTATATTGATTGATTTTCACATGTCAAATCATCTATTCCAGGAATAAATCCCACTTGGTCATGGTGTATAATCCTTTTAATATGCTGCTGAATTTAGTATGCAAGTATTTTGTTGAGGAGTTTTACATCATTGTTCAAAAAGGATATTGATTTGTAGTTTTCTTGTACTGTCTTTGTCTCGCTTTGGTATCAGGGTAATGCTGGCCTCACAGAAAGACTTAAGAAGTGTTCCCTTGGCCGGGCGCAGTGGCTCACGCCTGTTATCTCAGCACTTTGGGAGGCTGAGGCGAGCAGATCACGAGGTCAGGAGATTGAGACCATCCTGGCCAACATGGTGAAATCCCATCTCTACTAAAATACAAAAAATTAGCCGGGCATAATCCCAGCTACTTGGGAGGCTGAGGCAGGGGAATCGCTTGAACCCAGGAGGTGGAGATTGCAGTAAGCCGAGATCGCGCCACTGCACTCCAGCCTGGCGACAGCAACGAGACTCATCTCAAAAAAAAAAAAAAAAAAGAAGTGTTCCCTCTTAAATTCTTTGGAAAAGTTTGAGAAGAATTGGTGTTAGTTCCTCTTTAAATGTTTGGTAGAATTCACCACCAAAGCCATCAGGCCCAGCCTTTTCTTCGTTGGGAGATTTCTGAATATTGACTCAATCTCCTCACTAACTACAATATAGTTCTATTCAAATTTTCTATTTCTTAGTGATTTAGTCTTAATAAGTTTTGTGTTTCTAGAAATTTGTACACTTCATCTAGGTTATCCAATTTATTGATGAACAATCGTTCGTAGTATTTTTTTTTTGACAGAGTCTCGCTCTGTTGCCTAGGCTGGAGTACAATGGCACAATCTGGGCTCACTGTAACCTCCGCCTCCTCAGTTCAAGCGATTCTCATGACTCAGCCTCCTGAGTAGCTGGGATTACAGGAACATGCAACCATGTCCAGCTCAGTTTTTGTATTTTCAGTAGAGACGGGGTTTCACCATGTTGCCCAGGCTGGTCTCAAACTCCTGAGCTCAGGCAATGCACCCACCTTGGCCTCCCAAAGTGCTAGGATTACTGGAATGAGCCACCACGCATAGTATTCTCTTACAATCCTTTTTATTTCTACAGAATTGGAAGTAATGTCCTCACTTTCACTTTCTTTTTTTGAGTCGGAGGTTTGCTCTTGTCACCCAGGCTGGAGTGCAGTGGTGCAATCTTGGCTCGCTGCAACCTCTGCTTCCTAGGTTTAAGCCATTCTCCTGCCTCAGCCTCCTGAGTAGCTGGGATTACAGGCATGTACCACCACATCCAGCTAATTTATGTATTTTTAGTAGAGACAGGGTTTCATCACGTTGGCCAGGCTAGTCTCGAACTCCTCACCTCAGGTGATCCACCCGCCTCGGCCTCCCAAAGTGCTGGGATTATAGGTGTCAGCCACCGTGCTCGGCCCTCACTTTCACTTCTGATTTTAGTAATTCGATCTTTCTTTCCTTAGTCCATCTGGCTAAATAAAACTTTGTCAATTTTGTTTATCTTTTCAAAGAAGAACCACCTTTTGGTTTCTTTGACTTTTCTCTATTGTTTTTCTATTCTTTATTTCATTTATCTCTGCTCTAATCTTTATTACTTCCTTTAGCTTTAGGTTTAGTTTGTCCTTTTTCTAGTTATTTAAGTTGTAAGGTTAGGTTGTTGATTTTAAGTTTCTCTTCTTTTGTTAAAGAGATTGGTGTTTGTTTGTTTGTTTTTTGACAGAGTCTCACTTTGTTGCCCAGGCTGGAGTGCAATGTGCGATCTTGGCTCACTGCAACCTCCGCTTCCCAGGTTCAAGTGATTCTCCTGCCTCAGCCTCCCGAGTAGCTGGGACTACAGGTGTCCACCATCATGCCTGGCTAATGTTTGTATTTTTAGTAGAGATGGGGTTTCGCCATGTTGACCAGGCTGGTCTCGAACTCCTGACCTCAGGTGATCCACCCGCCTCAGCCTGCCAAAGTGCTAGGATTACAGGCGTGAGCCACCTCGCCCGGCCGAGATAAGGTCTTGCTATGTTGCCCAAGCTGGCCTCAAAATCCTGGGCTCAAGCAATACTCCTGCCTCAGTCTCCCAAGTAGCTGGAACTATAGGCACATGCTACTGCAATCAGTGATTCCGTGTTTTATAATCAAAGCATTTATAGCTACAAATTTCTCGTTTAATGTTGCTTTCACTGATCCCTATACGTTTTGGTAGGCTGTGTTGTGTTCATTCATCTATAAGTATTTTCTAATTTCCATGTGATTTCTTCTTTGATTCACTGATTGTTAAATTCCACAATTTTGTGACCTTTCCAGTTTTACCTGTTATTGATTTTTAACTTCATCCCATTGTGGTTGGAGAAGATACTTTGATATCTATTTTTTAAATCCACTGATATTTAATCTGTAGCCTAACATATGGTGTATCCTGGAAAATATCCTACATACACTTGAAAAGAATGTGTATGCTATTGCTGTTAGGTAGGATTCTGTCTGTGTCTGTGAGATCTAGTTGGTTTACTGTGTTAAGTCCGCTATTTCCTTCCTTATTTTCTGTCTGGTTGTTCTATCCATTATTGAGAGGGGGTACTGAAGTCTCCAAGTATTACTGTATAGTTCTGTCAGGTTTTCCTTTGGGTATACTGATGGTCTGTCGTTAGGTACATAAATGTTTGTAATTGTTATATCTTCTTGCTATAGTTAAACCTTTAATTAATATATGTCTTTGCCTCTTGAAACCATTTTTTTTTTTTTTTTTTTTTGAGACAGTGTCTTGCTCTGTCACCCAGGCTGGAGTGAAGTGGCACAATCTCAGGTCACTGCAGCTTTGACCTGCCAGGCTCAAGTGACACTCCCACCTCAGCTTCCTGAGTAGCTTAGACTACAGGCATGTGCCACCATGCTTGGATTATTTTTATTTTTTTGGTAGAGACGAGGTCTCACCACGTTACCCAGGGTAGTCTCAAACTCCTGGGCTTAAGCAATCTTCCCGCCTTGGCCTCCCAAAGTTGGGATTACAGACGTGTGAGGCACCATGCCCAACCATTTTTTCTTTCTTTCTTTTTTTTTTTTTTTTTTTGAGACAGAGTCTTGCTCTGTCGCCCAGGCTGGAGTGCAGTGGCGCGATCTCGGCTCACTGCAAGCTCTACCTCCTGGGTTCACGCCATTCTCCTGCCTCAGCCTCCCGAGTCGCTGGGACTACAGGCGCCTGCCACCACACCCGGCTAATATTTTGTATTTTTAGTAGAGACGGGGTTTCACCGTGTTAGCCAGGATGGTCTCGATCTCCTGACCTTGTGATCTGCCTGCCTTGGCCTCCCAAAGTGCTGGGATTACAAGCGTGAGTCACTGCGCCCAGCCTCTTTCTTTCAAGACACAGGGTCTTGGCTCTGTCACCCAGGCTGGACTACAGTGGTGTGATCAGAACAGCCTCAAACTCCTGGGCTCAAGTGATCCTCCTGCCTCAGCCTTCCAAGTAGCTAGGAGCACAGGCATGTAACACCATGCCCAGCCAACTTTTAAAATTACTATTATTATTTTTTTTATAGACATGAGGTCTTGGTATGTTGCCCAGGCTGGTCTCTGAATTCCTGGCTTCAAGCAGTCCTGCCTCGGCCTCCCAAAGTGCTGGGATTATAGGTGTGAGGCACCATACCAGGCCCCTCTTGAAACCATTCTTTGATTTAAGGTCTGTTTTAGGGCCCGGTGCCATGGCTCACGCCTATAATCCCCAGCACCTTGGAAGGCCCAGGTGGGCAGATCGCTTGAGGCTGGGAGTTTGTGACCAGCCTGGCCAACATGGCGAAACCCCGTCTCTACTAAAAATACAAAATTTAGCCAGGCATGGTGGCAGGCACCTGTAAATCCAGCTACTTGGGAGGCTGAGGCAGGAGAATTGCTTGAACCAGGAGACAGAGGTTGCAGTGAGTCGAGACTGCACCACTGCACACCAGCCTTGGCAACAGAGCAAGACGTCATCTCAAAATAAATAAATAAATAAAATCAATTAAATAAATTAATAAATGTCTGTTTTATCTGATATAAGTATAGCTACCCCTGCTCTTTTGGTTACTGTTTGCATGGAATAGCTTTTTCCATCCTTTCACTTTCAATCTATTTCTGTCTTTTGGATCTTTAGTGAGTCTCTTGTGGACAGCATATAGTTGTGTCATGCCATTTTTATCCATTCTGCCAATTTCTTGTCTTTTGATTGGGGAATTTAATCCACTTATATTTAAAGTACTTGTAAGGAGGAACATACTTCTGTCATTTTGGTATTTGACTTCTATATCCTTATAGCTTTGTTCCTCATTTTCCTAAATTACTCTTTTCTTTTGTACTTAGATACATTTATTTGGTGAAATGTGTAAATTCCTTTCTCATTTCCTTCTGTATATATACTATAGATCTTGTCTTTATGGTTATCATAGGGATTACATCTAATATCCTAAAGTTAAATTCTATTTTTAATTAATACCAGTTTGACTTCACTACTATTCAAAGAATCTGCTCCTTTACAGCTCTGTCTCTACCCCTTTTGGTTACTGATGTCACAAAACCACATCCTTATATACTGTGCCCCTATTAGTTATTAGCTTTTGCCCTTAAACATAAATTAGTAACTCATTCATTCATTCATGGGGTGGAAGAAATGGGTCTTTGCTATGTTGCCCAGGCTGGTCTTGAATTCCTGGGTTCAAGCAATCCTCCCACCTCAGCCTACTGAGTAGCTGGGATTACAGGCATATACCACTATACCCCGTTCTACTAATTATTTTTAATGTATTGATCTCTCAAATTATGTACAAAATAAAATGTGGGGCTACACTCAAAGTTTCAGTATTAGATTTTAGGCTAACAACTGTCTTTTAAAAAATATGCTCGTCTCTTAAACTATGGAGAAAACAAAAAGGAGTTAAAAGCCATTGTTAAGATAATACTAGCTCTTACAATTACCCATGTATTTACCTTTATCGAGATATTTCTTCATATGGCTTCAAGTTACAATCTAATGTCCTTTCATTTCACCTTGCAGACTCTCCTGAGCATTTCTTACAAGGCAGGTCCAGTGGTAACAAGTTTCCTTAGCTTTTGTTTTTCTGAGAATGTCTTAATCTCTCGCCCCTTTTGAAGGACAGTTTTGCCAGATATAGGATGCTTGGTTGACAGTTTTGTTTTGTTTTCCTTTTAGCACTTTGAATACACTGGCTCACTGCCTCCTGGCCTCCAAAGTTTCTGATGAGAAATTGGTTCATAATTTTACTGAGGATACCTTTATGTAATGAATCATTTAGTCATTTCTCTCTTGATGCTTTCAAGAGTTTGTCTTTGGCTTTTGAAAGTTTGATTATAATGTGTCTTGGTGAGGGTCTCTGAGTTCATCTTACTTGGAGTTCATTGAGCTGTTTGGATGTTTATACTCCTGTCTTTCATCAAATTTGGGAAATTTTCAGCCATTATTTGATCAAATATATATTCTCTCTGCTCCTTTCTATTTTCCTTCTGGTACTTCTATAATGTGTATGTTGGTCTGCTTAATGGTGTCAAAATGTTCCTTTAGGCTCTTAGTCCATTTTGTGTTGCTGTTGACAGAATACCTGAGTAGGTAATTTATGATGAACAGAAATTTATTCGCTCACAGTTCTGGAGGCTGGGAAGTCTAAAATCAAGGCGCCAGCATCTGGTGAGGGCCTTTTTGCTGCATCATCACATGGTGAAAAGCGAGACAGTAAGAGAATGAGAGAAAGCACGAAGGGGCCGAACTCATGCTTTTATAACAGCACCAATCCCACCCATGAGAGTGGAGTCCCTGTAGCCTAATTATCTCTTAAAGATCCCACTGCTTAATACTGTCACAATGGCAATTCAATTTCAACATAAATTTTGGAAGGGATAACTTTTTTTTTTTTTTTTTGCGACAGAGTTTCGCTCGTCACCAAGGCTAGAGTGCAAGGGAGTGCAATGGTGTGACCTTGTCTTACTGCAACCTCCACCTCCCGGGTTCAATAAATTCTCCTACCTGAGCCCTCCCAAGTAGCTGGGATTACAGGGGCCCACCACCATGCCCAGTTAAGTTTTGTATTTTCAGTAGAGACAGGGTTTCATGTTGGGCAGGCTGGTCTCAAACTCCTGACCTCAAGTGATCCACCCGCCTTGGCCTCCCAAAGTGCTGGGATTACAGGTGTGAGGCACCACACCTGGCAGGGATAACATTTAACCTATAGCAAGCTATGTTCACTTTTCTTCAATTTTTGTCATTCTGTTCCTTAGACTTAATAATCTCCATTGTCCTATCTTTGCTGATTCTTTTGCTTGTTCAAATCTGCCTTTGAATCTAAGTTTTCATTTTAATTATTGTACTTTTCAGCTCCAGAATTTCCTTTTAAGGTTTTCTGTCTCTTTATTGATATTTCCATTTTGTTCATACATTACTTCCTTGACTTCCTCCACATATTCCTTAGTTTTCTGAGCATCTTTAAGACAGCTATTTAAAAATCTTTGTCTATTAGATCCACAATCAGGACTTTTTCAAAGACATTTTCTGTTGATTTTTTTCCTTTGAATGGGCCATACTTTCCTTTTTCTTCGTATGCCTTATGATTTTTTGTTGAAAATTGGACATTTGAATTTAATAATGTGGTAACTCTTGAAATCCAATTCTCTCCCTTCCCCAGGGTTTTTTGTGTTTTATTATTGTGTGTTTTGTTTTTGTTTTGTTTTTTTATAGGCTATCTCTGTGTCAAGGATCAATCTGAGGTATACACTTAAGTTTTCTTACGTCTTCTCTGAGCCTGCACCTTCCATGTGCATATGCAGTCGCTTCCTATTCTGAATGTGCTAGTCTTTAATGTCTGGCTCTTAAAGGGGAAAAGAGAAAACTAAAATGGGGGTGAGTGTGGGCAATAGCCACCCTCCACTCACCTTTTTTTGAGATGAGTCTCGCTCTGTCACCCAGGCTGGAGTGCAGTGGCACAAGCTTCGCTCATGCAACCTCTGCCTCCTGGTTCAAGCAATTCTCCTGCCTCAGCCTCCTGAGTAACTGGGATTACAGGCGCCCACCACCACACCCAGCTAATTTTTGTATTTTTAGTAAAGACGGGGTTTCACCATGTTGGTCAGGCTGGTCTCGAACTCCTGACCTCGTGATATGCCCGCCTTGGCCTCCCAAAGTGCTGGGATTACAGGCGTCAACCACCGCACCCGGCCTAATTTTTGTATTTTTAGTAGAGATGGGGTTTCCCCATGTTGGCCAGGCTGATCTTAAACTCCTGACCTCAAGTGACCCTCCCGCCTCAGCCTCCCAACGTGCTGGGATTACAGACATGAGCCACTGCACCCGGCCACAATAGCCCTTTAAATCCCCTGGAAGTCAGTTCAGCTGAGGGGAAGAGGCCTGCAACAATTAGGAGAAGATGCAACAACAATTGCCCCAACTGCCTTTTTTTTTTTTTTTTTTTTTTTTTGAGACAGGGTCTCACTCTGTTGCCCAGGCTGGAGTGCAGTGGTGTGATCACATATCACTGCAGTCTCAGCCTCCAGGGCTCAAGGAATTGCCCCCCACGTAGCTGGGACTATTGGTGCATGCCACCACACCCAGCTAATTTTTGTATTTTTTGTAGAGACAGGGTCTTGCTATGTTGCCCAGGCTGATCTCAAACTCCTGGACTCAAGCAATCCACCTGCCTCAGCCTCCCAGAGTGCTAAGATTACAGGCATGACCCACTGTGCCTGGCCCCACCTGCCTCTTTGTCTGTACTTCTGTGATCAGAAGCAGCACTCAGTGACCACAGCATGGATCCCATTATTTGGAGGAAAGGTTCCTCTTTGCTCACCCTGGCTCCTATAAGCTGTGTGCAAGTTTTTCGGGGAAACATATGCACAGCTGCTTGTCATGGGCTTGGTTGGCAGGGAAGAATGGAGAAGCTGTTACTGTGCTAAGGCCTGAAACTGACTGAAATTAACTGTACTTTATTGTCCAAGCTGTCCCTGAAATTTGCAAGCCTTCAATAGACTCCTGAACTCCAAAACAGTTGTATCAGACAGATTCTGCCCGTGCAATTATTGTCTAGGTAAGGAGAAAAGTTCCTGGTGCTTGCTACTCTGCCATCTTCCTACAATCCTCTCTGAGAGTCTATATTTTTAACAATATCACAAGTAATTCTGATGCAGGTCATCTGTGGACCACAATCTGTAAGAATGTCTCATCAAGAGGGAAGCTTTAAACAGGGAATTACTGTCCTGGAGGCTCTTTAATAAAAGAGGTCAAATGACAGACTATTACATATTCAGGTAGGTTTTCTGAGGTCCCCTGAGTGTTCTGTCTTGTGACGAGTAGGGGAGCATTTTCATTATTCAACGGATTTACTGAGCACCTACTATATTCCAGGGACTGTGCTAGGTACTAAGGAATACATGGCAACAGGCAGATGGCCAGGGTTTAAAACAGAAACAATAAGGGGATGAATAAAACAGAGATTTGGGAACTTTCCTCTACCTGGGATATCTGTGACTTTCACCTTTTAGATGAACAGAAGAGTCGGTAGTCTAACAAGGACCCACAAGTGGCCAGGAGATAGTACTGCAGTACTTAATTTTCAAAGCAAAGGAATGGCACTGGAGCTTTAGTACAGAGGACAAAAGATAATAGAAATTCTAGTACTAGGAAGAAAATAAAAAAAGTCCCTTTGTTTTAAGTCCTATTGGAAGCATTTCAAAAAGACTTTATTCCAGCCGGGTGCAGTGGCTCACATCTGTAATCCCAGCACTTTGGGAGGCCAAGGCAGGCGGATTGCTTGAGGTCAGGAGTTCAAGACCAGCCTGGCCAACATGGTGAAACCACAACTCTACTAAAAATACAAAAATTAGCCGGGCCTGGTGGCACATGCCTGCAATCCCAGCTACTCAGGAGGCTGAGGTGGGAGAACTGCTTGAATGCAGCAGGCGGAGGTTGCAGTGAGCCGAGATTGTGCCACTGCACTCCAGCCTGGGCGACAGAGGGAGACTGCGTCTCAAAAAAAAAAGAGACTTATTCAATTTTACTGACCATCCCTGAACTCCTAAGGATGCTGAGGTGTCTCAGGACCACAATGAACACCACTGTCTGCAGAAAACTAGGCTGAAACTTTACTAACATCAGGAATTTTCTTCTTTAATTAGATTAATTTGCTTTCTTTTTCCCAAATTTTGAATATAATAAAATAATTAAAAGACTCAATTTTAATGTATCTACTTCTCAGCTTATAAAGTTTCAAGTCTTAGGCAAGTTTCCAAATGCAGCACTGGCGAGCATTTCCTGGAAATTTCTCTACTGCTTTTAGGGGAAGGAAGGGAATCACGGATATTAATGAAACTTCTTTCTTGGCTCAGAGATGTAAGTTTTTGGTTTCTTGGAAAGGTTGCCCTAGAAGGCACACTCTTCATGGAGAGAAGGAAGTATGAAGGTAGGAAAAAGAGGTTCCAACTTTCTAGGTGTAATGTGTATTAAATAAGGGAACTTCTGTAACTCTCTTTGATAAAATTCTCAGTTCCTAATGAAAATGTAGTTTCTAATCAAATATATACTTCAATGTTCCTAGGCCTTAAATCTCAGTCAGAGATTTAATTCAGTCCTAAGTCTTAAATCTTTGCCTTAAAGAGAGGCCAAAAGCTCGACACTTACCCACACACATTTTGACATCATTCACAGTGAAGTCTGGATCCGGCATTCTACGAAACAAACACCAGTAAGTATATATGGAAAACACAATTGCTCTAGTAAATGTGAGTTTTTTTTCTTAAAGTACTGAGTACTCCCCAGACACAGTAATATTCACAATCAGGTTTGAAATTATTTTAAAAATATAGGTGATTATATATTTACACATATGCACAGGAAAAAAGAATACATAATAAAATGTTAATGATCTACCTAAGGGTGGTAGATTTCAGGAGATTTAAATTTGTTGTTTTTTTTTTTTTGGTTCATCTAAATTTTCTCATTTACCTCTAATATGAAACACTTGTGTATCAAAAGAAAAGCATATACTTTTAAAACAAAGTGGGAAATTATTTTCAATTACTATTGTTTTGGGTTATCAATGCCACCACTGTTTATAGCCCTGGGTGTAACGAGGCCATTTTGCAACTACATCCAGCCAGGCTGAAAACACTTACTTTATTCCGAGTCCATCAGAATTCTTGAAAATCAGAGGATCTCTCAAGCCACCCCGCTGAATATACTCTACATTAAAATCTGTCACCATAGGAAAATAATTATTAGAAAGATAAGTGGTATAATTAAAAACGATAAAAGGACCATAAAAAGGATCCTAAGTAATACCGTATAAATGGTGTTTGTTAATCTGTGTATATAGTTATGCTGTTAGTCAATAAAATATATGCTTAGTAAGAAGCATCTCTTAGAAAATATGGAGAGCACATTGAGAAGCAAGGCTTGAGGGGTTTTCCAAGTCTATATATTTCCACAGGAAATTTAGAGCTTAAATAATATGGGGATAGGACTACTAATAGTGAGTCATCTTATAAATGCTAAACAGAAATTATCATCACCCTGTCTCTGAAGAGTTAAAAAAAAAAAAAAAAGGGCCAGGTGTGGTGGCTCATACCTGTAATCCCAGCACTTTGGGAGGCCAAGGTGGGCAGATCACCTGAGGTCAGGAGTTCGAGACCAGCCTGGCCAACATGGCGAAACCCCGTCTCTACTAAAAGTACAACAACAAAAAAAATGAGCCGGGTGTGGTGGCACGTGCCTGTAATCCCAGCTACTCAGGAGGCTGAGGTAGGAGAATTGCTTCAACCTAGGAGACGGAGGTTGCAGTGAGCCGAGATCGCACCACTGCACTCCACCCTGGGTGACACAGCAAGACTCCGTCTCCAAAAAAAAAAGTAAACAAAACATTAATTTTGACCACTACAATACATATATGACATCCTTGTCAGTTTGCCAAGGATCAAAGATGCATGGTGCGCATGGAATCCCACCCTCAGTTTTGGTGGGGTAGATATATACATAAAAGGATTTCTATTGTACTATTTTTAATTAAGTTTAAACCAAGGGATAGAAGAAGGAGGAAGAGGCCATTAGGCAAAAAAATCCAACAATACTCCTGCCCTAATAAAAAGATTACTTCTAATATAGGAGAGAATGACTCACAGGGTGGGAGGACTGGGGGATAAGTGCATGCAAATGGCATTGTATAACAAGAGAAAATAGATAGATAACATCAACAGGCAATATTTTAGCTGGATAAAGGCTAAACCCCCAATGCTCAGAGTCTATGGCTTCCCACATCAAAGGACTGTATGCTGGAACCAAAACAATACTGACCTTTTCCTTCCATAAAAGTAACAAAATTGGCATTATATTTGTTGGTGTGCAGTTTCTCTTCCAAGTCAAAAGTTCTTTTTCCTTCAATTTCATCATCTGAAATGCCATCATCTTCATAGCGTCGTCGCATGGTACCACGCTAGGAAAGAAAGGAACACACTGATGAAATCATGCACTTTTTCATGCCTACCTACAAGTGGTCATAGATTTCCCTACATGTGCAAAGTGCTACTTTCAAACTCAGTTGCTATTTTCCTTGCCTTATGGATCTTTTCTTTCTCTCAAGATAGCTGATATTCTCAGAATCCACAGAATATAATGAAGTTTCAATGAGCCACTGGGTCCTCTATGAATTTTACCCTTGCTAATTCTTTAAGCCTAGAGATATAAATTCACAAAAACAGGACCAAAGAGGGTCTACTAAATATTTCATTTGTCTATCACTGTTTATCAGAGTGGGCACAAACTGTCTTCATAGAAATTTCAAGCCAGGATACAAAATATAATTTTTTCACAGGGAGAGCTGTATTTAAAATTAGCTTGGTAAAGCAATCTCAAAAACAGACATTTGAATGAATGGATCAAAAACCCTTGTCTCAGATAAAGGAAGAAAGTTAATCTAAATAACAGCATTCCAGGCCGGGTGCGGTGGCTCACGCCTGTAATCCCAGTACTTTGGGAAGCAGAGGCAGGCGGATCACCTAAGGTCGGGAGTTCGAGATTAGAGACCAGCCTGACCAACATGGAGAAACCATGTCTCTACTAAAAATACAAAATAAGCTGGGCGTAGCGGCACATGCCTGTAATCCCAGCTACTCAGGAGGCTGACGCAGGAGAATCGCTTGAACCTGGGAGGTGGAGGTTGCAGTGAGCCAAGATCGTGCCATTGCATTCCAGCCTGGGCAACAAGAGCAAAACTTCGTCTCAAAAAAACAAAACAAAACAAAACAAAAAAAACCCAGCATTCCAAATAGCACACCATCAGTATTTAGTTTTAAAGATAACATGTCTTTCCAAAGAAGATATACAAATGTACAATAAGCACATGAAAAATGCTCAATTTTCATTAGTCATTAGAAAAATGCAAACCAAAAACCACAATGAAATACCACTTTATACCCACCAGAACGGCTATCATCAAAGAGATAAACAATAACAAGTGCTGATGTGAATGCAGATCAACTGGAAGCCTCATACATTGCTGGTGGGAATGTAAAATGGTGCAGACACTGGTAAACAGTTTGAAAGTTTCTCAAAAAGTTAAACAAAGTTATCGTACGACTTAACAATTCTGCTCCTAGGTATATAACCCAAAGAACTGAAAACATACGTTCTTCTTTTCAAAACAAAAGCTTATACATAAATGTTTACACTAGTGTTATTCACAACAGCCAAAAGATAGAAACCACCCAAATGTCAATCAACTGATGAATGGATTAACAAAATGTGGTATACCTATACAATGAGATATCACTTAACCACAAAAAGGAATGAAATAACGCTATGTGCCATGACATAGATAAACTCTGAAAACATTATGCCAAATAAAAAAAAAGCCAGTCATAAAAGACCACATATTGTATGACTTCATTTAAATAAAATGTCTAGAATAGGCAAATCCATAGAGACAGAAAGTAGATTCATAGTTGCCAGGGGCTAGAGAAAATGAAGAATGGGAGAAGTGACTGTTAATAGTATGGGTTTTTTTTCAAGAGCAATGAAAATGTTCTGGAATTAGATAGTGGTATTTGTACAACCCTGTGAATATACTAAAAACCACTGGATTGTACACTTTATTTTACTTTTTATTTTCTGAGATGGGGTTGTGCTCTGTCGCCCAGGCTGGAATGCAGTGGCTCCACTAAGGCTCACTGCAACCTCAACCTCCTAGGCTCAGGTGATCCTCCCACCTACAGCCTCCCATAGCTGACACCACCAGTGCACACCACCACACCCAGCTGATTTTTTTATTTTTAGTAGAGACAGGGGTTTCCCATGTTGGCCAGGCTGGTCTCGAACTCCTGTGCTCAAGCGATCTGCACGCCTCAGCCTTCCAAAGTGCTGGGATTACAGGCTTCAGTCACTATACCCAGCTGACTTGTATACGTTAAATGAGGAGACTGTATGGTATGAGAATTCTATCTAATAAGCAGTCACTTTCAAAATGTTGCTTATACTGCAAGTTTACCTTTTAATACAGTCATGCACAGTATAATGACATTTCAGTCAATATATATTAACTGCATATATATGACAGTGTTCCCATGAGATTACAGTAGAACTAAAAAATGCCTATCTCTTAGTGACACTGTTGCCGTCAGGACATCATAGCACAACACATTACTCTCGTTTGTGGCAATGCTTGTGTAAATCTAACTGTGCTGCCAGTCATGTAAAAGTGTAGCACATACTGTTAGGAATAGTACATAATAAATGACTGTGTACCGGTTTATATATTTATTATTCTGTGCTTGATCATTATTTTAGCATGCATTCCTTCTACTTTTTTTTTTCTTAATATTAACTGTGAAACAGCCTCAGGGAGGTCTCTTAGGAGGTATCCAAAAGAAGGCATTGTTATCACAGGAGATGACAGCTCATCTGTGTTACTGTGCCTGAAGATCTTCCAGTGGGAAAAGATGTGGAGGCGGAAGACAGTGATAATGATGCCGCTCTGTGATACTGATGACCCCGACCCTCTGCAGGCTGATGTGTATGTTTATGTCTTGGTTTTTAACAAAAAAGTTTTAAAAAGTTAAAAAAAAACTTTAGTAGACAAAAGCTTATAGAATAAGGATATAAAGAAAATGCTTTTGTACAGTGGTATAATGTATCTGTGTTTTAAGCTAAGTATTATTACAAAAGTGGAAAATTAGAAAATGTTCAAAAGTATATAAAGTTAAAAAGTTACAGACTAAGCTTAGTTTTATTACTAGTAGTAGTAATATTTTTTTGAGACGGAGTCTTGCTCTGTTGCCCAGGCTGGAGTGCAATGGAGTGATCTCGGCTCTCTGCAACCTCCACCTCCCGGGTTCAAGCGATTCTCTCGCCTCAGCCTCCCGAGTAGCTGGGATTCTCTCGCCTCAGCCTCCCGAGTAATATGCCCGGCTAATTTTTGTATTTTTGTAGAGACTGGGTTTCGCCATGTTGGCCAGGCTGGTCTTGAACCCCTGACCTCAGGTGATCCGCCCACCTCAGCCTCCCAAAGTGCTGGGATTACAGGCGTGAGCCACCGTGCCCAGCCTAGTTTATTATTGAAAAAAAAAAATTTATAAATTAAAAAATAAAACACTGTTCATAAAATCTACAAAAGTGTCTTAGGCCCTCACATTTACTCACTATTCACTCACTGACTCACTTAGAGCAACTTTCAGTCCTGCAAAATCCATCACAAGAAGTGCCCTATACAGGTATACCATTTTTTTTGCCTTTTATACCATATTTTCACTGTACCTTTTCTATGTTTAGATACACAAATATTTACTGGCATGCTATAACTGCCTATAGTATTCAGTACTGTAACATGCTATACAGATTTGTAGCCTAGAAGCTATAGGATATACCATATAACCTAGGTGCGTAGTAGGCTATACCACCTAGGTTTGTGTAAGTACACTCTAGATTGTTAGTACAATGATGAAATTGCCTATACACTTCTCAGAACATATCCCCATTGTTAAGCAATGAATGATGGTATTTTACTTTAGCCAGTGTTAAAATTTGCTGAAATTTATTGAATACATACCCAACAGGAAACTGGATGTGCCAGTGGTAGTGGTAAGGATAAAGTCACTCTACCTTTATCTGTGCTAAGAACACCAAATCTAGAATTTAAAGCTAAGTATTGATGATCTAGAATTGATTACATAGCACCTGAATCTACATAAACACATATGAAAATGAGACACTGGAGATAGGTCTCTTAGGGAGTAGAAGTCTGTGAAAGGGCAGAAATAAGTCATAAAAAATGAAAGAAATAAACTTGACTATTACATACCAGAGGAAAGCAAGATTCAACTTACCAGTTTTAGGCAAAAACACAGAAGGGAAATCCAGTATCTTTTCCATATTTAGTAAAAAGCCTTAGAACACTCTCTTACCTAGTAACTTGGCTGCCACAAATCACAGTTCAAAAGCCAAAAGAAGGTTTAATTTTGATAAGACTTCACTGACACCAATAATGCCATCATCATTCAAAGTATTTTTAGGTATCTTTTGGTGCAGGGCAGGGTGTTCACTGACAATTCCTAACATTGTTTTCCCCAAAAACATCATCCAGTTCTCTCCCTCACCTTATTTTGTATATGTGTCTCTGAAGAACTACAAAAGATGAGTTCCAAGCACATTATAAAGCAAGAGCAATGCTACTAGAATAAGTATAGTTTCCCAGAATCACTTTTAGAAAGCACTCACTTGCATTTTTAGTTCTAATATGCTTGTTTTAAAAATTCCTCATGTTTTCAAACCTCAACCTTTTTATTAGGTCTACCATAACTGATTCTTCTTCACTCAGGAGAAAGTAATCATCTTGATTATCCCAACATTTCTAATATGATAGGCAAAAAGTTCCCCTGATCTTTTTCATGCTTTTCTTCTCCTTAAATTCTTCCATTTACACCTTCAATAGGGAGAATGTAAGGATACAAGGAAGGCTTCTGTCTCCAAGCCATTCCCATTTATTAAAGACAACAGAAAAATGAATTTGAATTCCTGATCTCTTTTTGATTATTGCAACTGGAAAGTTGGCAACAGTGTGAAAATTACGTGTGTGTGTGCTGGTTTTTTTCGGAGACAGAGTCTCTGTCATCTAGGCTGGGGTGCAGTGGCACGATCACAGCTCACTGTAGCCTTGACCCTTGACCTCCTGGGCTCAAGTGATCCTCCAACCTTGGCCTCCCAAAGTGCTGGGATTACAGGTGTGAGCCACCACACCTGGCCTGTGTGAATTTTAACACTGTCAAGGATGTCTGTTTTTCCTGTATCCTATCTTAATGTAAACCCTAGTCAAAGTAAGCTTCTATAACATATCTCATAAATGCTTTAAAAACATTCAATCCTCACAGTAACCCTGGATATCAGTAGGCAATAACACAATCTCTGCTATAGGTGAAACCCAAAAGGTAAGGCCACTTTAACAGTAAGGAAATCAGCTACTGATTTCCTCTAGCCCATCAACATTACCAAATAATACAAATTGGCTTACTAGCATGCTATGCTTTTATTCTAGATGCTTTTCATATACGTGATTTTAGGCAGCCTAAAGGGAGTTACTGGCTTTCTGTAGGTACCAGTCCTCACTAGGCCCAGTGTCACAGTAAGTAACAAGTATAAACTGAACAATGACATCATTTCAACCATATTTCCTCTCAAAAGCAATTTGCATTTCCCAGGGTTAACAGGGAATTGTATTCCTGAATAACCAACAACAAATTACTTTATTCTACTTAGATGACCAAATAATATAGCAAAATCGGCCGGGCGCGGTGGCTCACGCCTGTAATCCCAGCACTTTGGGAGGCTGAGGCGGGCGGATCACGAGGTCAGGAGATCGAGACCATCCTGGCTAACACGGTGAAACCCCATCTCTACTAAAAATACAAAAAATTAGCCGGGCGTGGTAGTGGGCGCCTGTAGTCCCAGCTACTCGGGAGGCTGAGGCAGGAGAATGGCGTGAACCCGGGAGGCGGAGCTTGCAGTGAGCCGAGATCGCGCCACTGCACTCCAGCCTGGGCGACAGAGCGAGACTCCGTCTCAAAAAAAAAAAAAAAAAAAAAAAATTCACCATTCCCAGTTTAGTCGTAATTAACTATATAAAGTGGTTAAAATGGCCACATAAATGGAATACTTAGATTAACTCAAGTACTGGTAGTTAAGTCAAACTGCAGGAGTATTAGTTATATCACTCTCCTAGGTGGTGAGCAGAAGAAATATGAGGAAGCAACACTAGATGCAAGTAGGTATTCATCTATTAATCATTCTATAGAAATTTCTGACATTCTTTTCTAAAGCTGCCAGAAAATAGAATAGTGGAAAGGGTATTTTCTCAAACTGTCTATGTCAGACATTTAAAAAGTAAAAAAGCAGGTAAGAGTTGGGAAATCAGAACTTTTGAGCAGAGAATATTCACTGAGTCAGTAACAATATGTCTGAGTTATCTAGAAAACTACAATAAGCTGAGAGAGACTGTTTTTAGGAAACGGTTTCTTTCTTTCTTTTTTTTGAGACAGAGTCTTGCTCTGTCGCCCAGGCTGGAGTGCAGTGGCGCAATCTCAGCTTACTGCAACCTCTGTCTCCCAGGTTCAAGCAATTCTCCTGCCTCCGCCTCCCAAGTAGCTGGGATTACTGGCACATGCCACCACGTCCAGCTAATTTTTGTATTTTTAGAAGAGACAAGGTTTCGACATGCTGACCAGGCTGGTCTCGAACTCCTGACTTCAGGTGATTTGCCTGCCGTGGCCTCCCAAAGCGGGCATGGTGGCTCATGCCTGTAATACCAGCAATTAGGGAGGCTGGGGTTGGAGGATCACTTTCTGAAGCCAGGAGCTCAAGACCAGCCTGGGCAACATACCAAGACCCTATCTTATTAAAAAAAAAAAAAAATTGTTTAAATTAGTTGAGCATGGTAATGTGCGCCTGTACTACTCAGGAGACTGGGACAGCAGGATTGTTTGAGCTCAGGAGCTTGAGGCTGCCATGAGTTATGATGGGGCTACTGCACTCCAGTCTGGGCAGCAGAGCCAGACCTTGCCTCAAAATAAATAAATAAAAAGAAAAATAATAAAAATAAAAACCAGGCTAAGTGCAGTGGCTCACACCTGTAATCTTAGCACTCTGGGAGGCCAGGGCGGGCGGATGACTTTGGCCCAGGAATTCAAGACCAGCCTGGTTCATGGCAAAACCTGTCTCTTCTAAAAATACAAAAACTGGCTGGGCATGGTGGCTCACACCTGTAATCCCAGCACATTGGGAGGCCAAAACAGGCTGATCATTGAGGTCAGGAGCTGGAGACCAGCCTGGCCAATATTGCAAAACCCCTTCTCTACTAAAAATACAAAAATTAGGCCAGGAACGGTGGCTCACGCATGTAATCCCCACACTTTGGGAGGCCAAGGCGGGCGGATCACCTGAGGTAGGGAGTTCAAGACCAGCCTGATCAACACGGAGAAACCCCGTCTCTACTAAAAATACGAAATTAGCCAGGCATGGTGGTGCATGCCTGGAATCCCAGCTACTTGGGAGGCTGAGGCAGGAGAATTGCTTGAACCCGCGAGGCAGAGGTTGCAGTGTGCTGAGATCGCGCCACTGCACTCTAGCCTGGGCAACAAGAAACTCTGTTTCAAAAGAAAAACAAACAAACAAACAAAAAACTGAGGTGGGAGGATCTCCTAAGCCTGGAGAGGTCCAAGCTGCAGTGAACTGTTACAGCACCACTGCACTCCAGCCTGGGTGACAGGGTGAGAGACCTTGTCTCAAAAAAAAATAAAAATAAAAACCAGTGCATCACATTATGTCTATAAATATTCCATAATTTTTTTCTTTTCTTTTTTGAGATGTGGTCTTGCTCTGCCTCAAAAATAAAAAAAAGAGAAAAACATACTTAATGGTGAAAGACTGAAAGCTCTCCCCCTAAGATTAGGAACAAGACAAAGATATGTTTATTCCCCACTTCTATTCAAAACTGTATTGAAGTTTCTAGCTAGGGCAATTAGGCAAGAAATTTCTAGCTATGGCAATTAGGCAAGAAAAAGAAAAGTTTGGAAAGGAACAAGTAAAACTACATCTATTCACAAATTACATGATCTTGTACACAGAAAACTATAAGGAATCCACACACACACACACACAACTATAAGAGCTAATAAAATCAGTTCTATTTCTATATACTAGCAATAAAAAATCCCAAGATGAAGTTGAAAAAAAAATCCATTTATAATAGCATTAAAAAAACTAAGGAATAAATTTAACAAGATAAGTACAAGACTTATATACCAGAAAGCTACAAAGCATTGTTGAAGGAAATTAAATGGTAGCTAAATAGAAAAATGTCCTGTGTTTATGAACTGAAAGGCCTTATTAAGATGGCAATACTCTCCCAAATTTATCTTCCAATTCAAAGCAATTCTTATCAAAATCACAGCTTTTTTTCTTTTTGGCAGAAATTAGCAAGATGATCCTAAAATTCATATGGAAATACCAGCAAACCAGAATAGTCAAAACAATCCTTAAAGAGAACAAAAGAAAGCTAGGAGGATCACTTGAATCCAGGAGTTCAAGACCAGCCACTGCCTCTACAAAAAAAATATATATATATTAGCCAGGAGTGCTGGTGTGTGCTTGTAGTCCCAACTCCACAGGAGGCTGAGGTAGAAGGATGGCTTGAGTCCAGGAGGTTGAGGCTGCAGTAAGCCGTGTTCACGCCACTGAACTCAGCCTGAATAACAGAGTGAGATCCTGCCTCCAAAGAAAAAAGAAGAGTGAAGAACTCACTATAAAACTATAGTAATTTCAAAACTTACTATAAACGTATAGTAATCAAGACTGGGTGGTACTGGTGTTTAAGGAGAAACATATAGATTGATGGAACAGAAAGGAGAATGCAGGCATAAACTCTTACACTTACAGTGAATTGATTTTCAGTAAGCATGCCAAGACCAGGAGCAGTGGCACATGCCTGTAATCCCAGCACTTTGGGAGGCCAAGGCGGGCGGAACACTTGAGATGAGGAGTCCAAGATCAGCCTAGCCAATATGGTGAAACCCCATCTCTAATAAAAATACAAAAATTGGCTGGGCATGGTGGCGCATGCCTGTAATCCCAACTACTTGGGAGGGTGAGGTAGGAGAATCACTTGAACCCAGGAGGCTGAGGCTGCAGTGAGCTGAGATCGTGCCACTGCACTCCAGCCTGCGGGCAACAGAGCGAGACTCCATCTCAAAAAAAAGAAAAAGAAAAAAAAAAAAAAAAAAACATGCCAAGACAATTCAATGGAAAAAGTCTTTTTAAGAAACTGTGCTGGGACAACCAGATATGAACATGTCAAAGAATGAAAGTGGACCTCTACCTCACACCACACACACAAAAATTACTTTAAGATGAATGAAAAGCTTAAATGAAGGATCTAAAACTAAAAAATTCTTAGAAGGTCGTATGTTGTAAATGTCATGACTCTGGATTAGGCAATGGTTTTGGGGGTTTTTTCTTTTTCTTTTTCTTTTTGAGACAGGGTATCACTATAGCCCAGGCTGGAGTACAGTGGCATGATCTCGGCTCACTGCAACCTCCGCCTCCTGTGTTCAAGTGATTCTCCTGCCTCAGCCTCCCGAGCAGCTGGGACTACAGGTGTGTGCCACCACATCTGGCTAATTTTTGTGTTTTTTTATAGAGATGTGGTTTCACCATGTTGGCCAGGCTGGTCTGGAACTCCTGACCTCAAGCGATCCACCCACCTCGGCCTCTTTTCAAAGTGCTGGGATTTTTGTTTTTCTTTAAGAGACAGCGTCTCACTCTGTTTCCCAGGCTGCAGTATAGTTGTACAATCATAGTTCACTGCAGCCTCAAACTCCTGGGCTCTGGCAATCCTCCTTCCTCAGACTCCCAAGTAGCAAGGACTACAAGCCGCTGCCACCATGCCTGGCTAATTATTTTTTGTGGAGAGGGGTTCTCGCTATGTCGCTCAGGCTGGTCTTGAACTCCTGGCCTGAAGCAATCCTCCACCCTGAGCCTCCCAAAGCACCAGGATTACAGGAGTATGGGTGTGTGCCACTGTGCCTGGCCTAGTTAACGGTTTCTTAGACATTACACCAAAAGCAAAATTTAACTGTGACTTCCTCAAACCTTTTATGCTACAAAAAACAGTTAAGAAAGTAAAAAGATAATCTATAGAATAGGATTTTCTCCTATTTGCAAATCATATATCTAATAAGGACCCATTATCTACGATATTGAAAGAAGTATTATAACTCAAGAATAAAAAGGACAAAAAAATGGACAATTTAAAGATGGGCAAAAGATCTGAATAGCTATTTCTCAAAGACATACTAGTCAATAAGTATATGAAATATTATTATAGTAATTAGTTCAACATCATTAGTCATTAAGGAAATGCAAATCAACACCACAATGAGACACCACTTCATACCTACTAGTCAGATAAGTGTTGGTAAGGAGGTGGAGAAAGTGGAACCCTCATCTGCTGCTGGTGACAATGCAAAATAGCACAGCAATCCCTATGGAAAACAATCTGGCAGTTTCTCAGATTGTTTAAACATAAAATTGCCATATGACCCAGGAATTTCCACTCCTAGGTCTCTATCCAAGAGAAGGAAAACATACATCTACACAAAAACTTGCACATAAACGTTGATAGTAACATAATTATAATAACCAAAAGGTAGAAAGCACCCAAAGATCCATCAACTGATGAATAAATAAAATGTAGTATATTCACACAATGGAGTATTGTTTAGCAACAAAAGGGAATTAATTACTGATAAATGCTACAACCAAAAACATCATGCTCAGTGAAAAAAGCCAGTCACAAAAGACCACATATGATTCCATTTATATGAAATATCCAGAATAAGTACATTCACAGATACAGAAAGTAAATTAGTGGCTGCCAGGGGCTGGGAGGCAGGGAGATGGGCAATAAATGCTAAATGTGTACTGGGTTTCTTTGGGGTAATGAAAGTGTTCTGCAATTATATAGTGGTGACTGATGTTCGCACAATTTTGTGAATATACTAAAAAACATTGAATTGCATACTTTAAAAGAGTGAATTCTATGGCACATAAATTTTGTCTCAAAAAATAATTGGCAAGCCAGGCAGAGTGGGATGCACTTGTAGTCCTAGCTCCTCAGGAGGATGAGGCAAGAGAATTGCTTGAACCCAGGAGTTGGAGGCTGTAGTGTGCCATGAATAGCTACTGCACTCCAGCCTGAGCAACTTAAAAAGATTCAGGCTGGGCGCAGTGGCTCACACCTGTAATCCCAGCACTTTGGGAGGCTGAGGCGGGCGGATCACCTGAGGTCAGGAGTTCGAGACCAGCCTGGTCAACATGGTGAAACCCCGTCGCTACTAAAAATACAAAAACTAGCCTGGCGTGGTGGTGTGCGCCTGTAATCCCAGCTAGTCTACTCGGGAGGCTGAGGCAGGAGAATCACTGGAACCCGGGAGACAGAGGCTGCAGTGAGCCGAGATCGCGCCACTGTACTCCAGCCCAGGCGACAGGGCAAGACTCCGTCTCAAAAAAACCAGATTCAGTCACTATATAATAATAATAATAATAGTAGTAGTAGTAAAAAAAAAAAAAAAAGTGGCAACCTGTTTTTTGTTGGTTTTTCTTTTTTTGAGATTTTCTCTCATCCTGTCGCCCAGGCTGGAGTGCCGTGGCGTGATATCAGCTCACTGAGACCTCTGCTTCCTGGGTCAAAGTGATTCTCATGTCTCAGCCTCCCGAATGGCTGGGATACCAGCTGTGTGCCACCACATCCGGCTAATTTTTTATTTTATTTTTTTGAAACTGAGTCTCGTTCTGTTGCTCAGGCTGGAGTGCATGGAGTGCAATGGTGCGATCTTGGCTCACTGCAACCTCCGCCTGCCGGGTTCAAGTGATTCTCCTGCCTCAACCTCCGGAGTAGCTGGGATTACAAGCACCAGCCACAATGCCCAGCTAATTTTTATATTTTTAGTAGAGATGGGGGTTCCACCATGTTGGCCAGGCTGGTCTTGAACTCCTGACCTCAAGTGATCTACCCACCTTGGCCTCCCAAAGTGCTGGGATTATAGGTGTGAGCCACTGCGCCCAGGCTAATTTTTGTATTTTTAGTAGAGACGGGGTTTCACCATGTTGGCCAGGCTGATCTCAAACTCCCAACCTCAGGTGATCCGCCCTCCTCAGCTTCCCAAAGTGCTGGGATTACAGGCGTGAACCACCGCACCCAGCCATAATAAGCAGTCTGAAAAAGGATAAAAGGTAATGCTATATATATATATATATACATACACACACACACACACGTGTATGTGTGTCTATATATGTGTGTGTGTGTGTGTATATATACATATTTTTTTTTTTTTTGAGACACAGTTTCACTTTTGTTGCCTAGGTTGGAGTGAATGGAGTGAAATGGTGTGATCTTAGCTCATTGCAACGTCTGCCTCCCAGGTTCAAGTGATTCTCCTGCCTTAGCCTCCCAAGTAATTACAGGCATGTGCTACCACACCCCGCTAATTTTGTATTTTTAGTAGAGACAGGGTTTCACTATATTGGTCAGGCTGGTCTTGGAACTCCTGACCTCAGGTGATTGACTCACCTCGGCCTCCCAAAGTGCTGGGATTACAGGTGTGAGCCACCACGCCAGGCTGCAATGTACATATTTAAGAAAATCAATGTATTTTTATAATATTAGAATAAGGGTTGATGTAGTCCAAGAGAAGGCACACTTGTTTAAGAACATTTTTTTAGAAGGCACAATCTTTCTAAACAATTTCCATAGCCATTAAAAAAAAAAAAAAAGCAGGTACTTTATTTAATTAACTAGTATAATATGCCAGGAATGCAAAAGCAGCTTGTTAAGAGAATTTCAGCTCCATCTATAAATATAATTCACCACCTAACCAGATTAAAGGAGAAAAATTACATGATCATCTAGATCTGTGCTGCCCAATACAGTATCATTTTCAAAAAGTCCTCCCTATACAGGGTGTGGTGGCTCACACCCGCAATTCCACCTCTTTGCAAGGCAGAGGCGGGAGGAATGCTTGAGACCAGCTTGGGCAACATAGCAAGACCCTGTCTTTACACAATATATATATATTTTTAATTAGCTGGGCAAGGTGGCACATGCCTCTAGTCCCCAGCTACTCAGGAGGCTGAGATGGGAGGATCGTTTGATCCCAGGAGTTTAAGGCCGCAGTAAGCTATGATCAGGCCACTGCATTCCAGCTTGGGCAACAGAGTGAGACCTCTCGTCTCAAAAACAAAAACAAAACCCTTGCCCCACTGCTAGCCACATGTAGCTAACCGGATTTAAATTAATTACGATTAAATATATTTTCAACAAATGATACTGGCAAAACTAGATATCCACATGCAAAACAATGAAGTTAAATCTTACTTTCCTTACACCATATACCAAAACAACCTTCAAAATGGATCAAATGCTGGGCTCATGTGTGTAATTCCAGAAACTTGGGAGGCTGAGGCAGGAAGATCGCTGGAGTCCAGGAGTTCAAGACCAGCCTGGGCAACACAGTGAGACCTCTTCTCTACAAAAAAATTTAAAAATTAGCCAGAAGGGCCGGGCGAGGTGGCTCACACCTGTAATCCCAGCACTTTGGGAGGCCGAGGTGGGCAGATCACAAGGTCAGGAGATCGAGACCATCTTGGCTAACACGGCGAAACCCCGTCTCTACTAAAAATACAAAAAATTAGCCGGGCATGGTGGCGTGGGCCTGTAGTCCCAGCTACACTCAGGAGGTTGAGGCAGGAGAATGGCGTGAACCCGGGAGTCGGAGCTTGCAGTGAGCCGAGATCAAGCCACTGCACTTCAGCCTGGGCGACAAAGCGAGACTCCGTCTCAAAAAAAAAAGAAAGAAAAAATTAGCCAGGAGTGGTGGCATGCCCTGTCGTTCCAGCTACATGAAAGGCTGAGGCAGGAGGAACTTTTGAGCCCAGGAAGTACAGGTTGCAGTGAGCCATGTTGTAACACTACACTCCAGCCTAGGTGACAGAGCAAGACCCTGTCTCAGAAAAATAAAAATAAACACAAATGGATCAAAGATGTAAGAGCTAGAACTACAAAATTTAAGAGCTAAAACTATAAAACTCTTTGAAGAAAATAGGGAAAATCTTTATGACAGTGGATTGGCAAGAATTTTTTTTAAAATGATACCCTTTAAGCACAAGCAACAAAGAAAAAAAACAGATAAACTGTATTTTATCAAAATTAAAAATTTTTCTGCAAGGCCAGGCGCAGTTGCTCATGCCTGTAATCCCAACACTGGGTGGCTGAGGTGAGACCACTGGAGGCTAGGTGTTCAAGACCAGCCTGGGCAACACAGTGAGACTCTGTCTCTACAAAAAATAAAAATTATATTTTAAACTGGTCAGGCGTGGTGGCTCACGCCTGTAATCCCAGCACTTTGGGAGGCCAAGGCACGAGGATCACTTGAGGCCAGGAGTTTGAGACCTAGTTTGTATCAAATAGTTTTTCTTGCCTAAGATAATCACACTGTGAGAATTAAGACGAATGATGGATTTATTTTACAGATGAAGAAACAGAAAGGTAAAGCTGACCCAAGTTAACCTTTTTAGGTAATAGCAGAAAAACAACAAAAAAGCAAATGTGTCTAAAGGGAAAATATATCTGGTGTCACTTTTTCTATTACTTTGCTGTGCAACTATAGGCAGTTTAATAAATCATTTAACCTCTCAGATCTCAACTTTCCCTTGGAAGTAAACAACTTAAGGCCCCATTATGTTCTAAAATAAAGTCTTCTACACTCTGAATCCAACTCACATCATTTCAATTTCATTCCTATTTACATTATATATTGACAATTTGCTACATACCAGTCCCTCTGGTCTGGTATGTTTATGTTGCATGCAAAGACTATCTAATTTCAGACTCGGCCTCGTCTGTCCTGACTAGGAACACTGAGGGAGACCTGATGGTGGGGTTGGCAAGTAGCTCTCCTAGGGCTTTCCACATCTTCCTCTCAACTTCTATGTATCACAAATCTCAATCAAACAGATGTTAAAGGCTATTTTTTCAGGACAGCTTAAGCAATTCCCATTCCAAAAGGCACAAAGGAGTCTAAATGTTTAAGTACCTACCATGTGCCAGGTACTGTAACAAGCACTATGCATGTATTAATATATTTAAATCCAACATCCCTATGAGATATTAATACCCTCTTTACCAAAGCAAGGAAAATGAAAGAAGTAACTTGCCCAGGTTACAAAGCTAGTAATTGATGTGGCTAGGATCTAGAACCCAGGTACTTTGGTTCTAGAGCTGACAGTCCTAACCACTACTCTATGCTACAAAAATCCACTTGAGACTTCAACCAGACCAGTCTCTTAAGGTAACCGGAAGAAATTGTCAAGGACGACCTCAGATACAGCTTAAATGGGTCTGGCAGAGAGAGAGAAGGTGTAGTGGTGGGACCAGTCAGCAACAAAGAATGTCTTTTAGTCAGAAAACCATGCTTGGGCCAGGCGCGGTGGCTCACGCCTGTAATCCCAGCACTTTCAGAGGCTGAGGCGGGCGGATCACTGGGTGAGGAGATCGAGACCATCCTGGCTAACATGGTGAAACCCCGTTTCTACTAAAAATACAAAAATATTAGCCGGGTGTGGTAGCAGGTGCCTGTAGTCCCAGCTACTCGGGAGGCTGAGGCAGGAGAATGGTGCGAACCCAGGAGGCGGAGCTTGCAGTGAGCTGAGATCGCGCCACTGCACTCCAGCCTGGGCGACAGAGCGAGACCCCATCTCAAAAAAAAAAAAAAAAAGAAAAAAAGAAAGAAAGAAAGAAAGAAAACCCATGCTTGGTAGGATAAAGGATTAGCAAAGGATCTTCCCTGGGGTAAGAGATCTCTGATATTTGTTAAGGGACACTACATTTCTAGCTATATTATTGTTTATCTAATATTCCACCATTCCTGGTTTCTAATTCTAGCTTTTCTTTGACAAACTACTGGTTGTTCAACTATTCTGGCTGAAATGAAAACACTGCTATTTCTAATCAGCATTTTCTATCACAAGGTGTTTGAACTCAGTAGATTTATTGTATGTATGCCATGAAAATGTGTTCTCACTTCCTATATTTGTAGTTATAATTTATTATAGACCTCTAAAAAGATGAAACTGTGGGCCAGGCATGGTGGCTCATGCCAGTAATCCCAGCGCTCTGGGAGGCCGAGGTGGGCAAATCATGAGGTCAGGAGTTCGAGACCAGCCTGGCCAGCATGGTGAAACCCCATCTCTACTAAAAATACAAAAATTAGCCTGCCATGGTGGCACATGCCTGTAATCCCAGCTACTCAGGAGGCTGAGGCAGGAGACTCGCTTAAATCCAGGAGGCAGAGGTTGCAGTGAGCCGAGATCTCGCCACTGTACTCTAGCCTGAGTGACAGAGTGAGACGCCGTCTCAAAAAAAAAAAAAAAAAAAAAAAGAGAGAGAAGGAGAGAGAGAGAGAAGAAAAAAGAAAAAAGAAAGAAAAAAGAAACCAAGTGACGGGCTGAGCGCAGTGGCTCATGCCTATAATCTCAGCACTTTGGGAGGCTGAGGCAGGAGGATCACCTAAGGTCAGGATTTCAAGAGCAGCCTGGCCAACATGGTGAAAACCCTTCTCTACCAAAAAAAAAAATTAGCCAGGTATGGTGGCTCAGGCCTGTAATCCCAGCTACTCAGGAGGCTGAGGCACGAGAATCACTTGAACCTGGGAGGCAGAGGTTGCAGTGAGCCGAGATTGTGCCACTGCATTTCAGCCTGGGCAACAGGAGCGAAACTTCGTCTCAAAAAAAAAAAAAAAAGAAAAAGAAAGAAACCAATCTTGTCACTACTAGATTTTCATGTCTCACACTGTGATACCATTTAAAAAAAAAAATTTAGGGCATTGTTTTGTAAAGTTATATAAAGCTACATGGATTAGGCTGGGTGCAGTGGCTCACGTCTGTAATCCCAGCATTTTGGGAGGCCAAGGCAGGTGGATTACGAGGTCAGGAGTTCAAGGCCAGCCTGGCCAAGATGTTGAAACCCCATCTCTACTAAAAATACAAAAATTAGCCAGGCGCGGTGGCAGGCGCCTGTGATCCCAGCTACTCAGGAAGCTGAGGCAAGAGAATCGCTTGAACCCCGGCAGCAGAGGTTGCAGTGAGCTGAGATCACACCACTACACTCCAGCCTGTGCGACAGAGTGAGACTCCATCTCAAAAAAAAAAAAAAAAAAACCTACATGGATTAAATCTGAATCTTTGCAACATATACCAAATCCCCACTTCATAGCCTTAATATGTACTTAAATAAATAAATACATTTTAAAGGAAAAAGCAACCCCAGGCTTTCACTCTGCTCTCCCACAACATATGAATGCATACATATCCAAAAAATCAACTGAACTTTAAAACGCTGTTGCTTTCATTTTCTTCTTTGCAACTTTTTGAAAACCCAGCACTGCTGCCAGGTCACACACTGGGCCATATGTGGATAGACGGACATTGCTGTCTATCCCCCCGACACTGTGTGTGTGTGTGTGTGTGTGTGTGTGTGTGTGTGTGTATGTGTGTATTATAATTCATACAAGACCATGCTGAATATAGAAAAAATAGCCAGACACTCTGTATACAAAAATTAAAATGTAGTCCTAGCACTCAAGAAGATTGCTGGCCACTAGGGGGCAACAAATATGTAAATAAATTATGGAATTACAATTTAATGTGCTATGTATTAAGACAGGTAGATACAAATGTTATTGAAGCCCAGTAGGAAGAACAACTAACACAGAGGGTTTGGGGGAAGCTCCACCTAAGAAGCCACATAAGAAAAATGCTGATTCATTCAGCATAACTTCACTGGACATCTATCAAGTTCCAAAGACCATAGATACAGACTGTGTTGCTCCTCTATAGCAGTGATCTCTTCAAATTTTAGGGAGTTTCTCTTCACTTACTAGATTTATCAGTATCTCCTTATTAATAAGATATATATAAAACTTTCTTCTAAAATAAAAGGTTATACAAAGTTTGATAATTTCATATCTCATGATGGATTTTAATTAAAATGCCCTAAGGAAGTATAAAAAGAGTCGGAATCACTGCCTTACAATGACTAAGCCTTGGGCCCAAGTTTTTATCTTTTGATCTATATAAAACTTTTTGTCCCTAAATGATAAATGGCCTGAGCACAGAGAATAAGGAAAAACACGTTTACTTTTAACATAACTGCCATATATATTACAAAGAAGATGCAGTGATAAATTAACATGGCTGAAAAGCTTGCATTTCTTTTACTGAAAGGTCAGCCTTCAAATACATTCTGGAAAAAGATCAAATTCTACAGAGATCAACAGTACATAGAACAGTTTCCATACATGAAAAATGTTAGATCACAATAATTCCAACAACCAGATAATGTAACCCATAAATAGAAGGTGTCTACAGAATTTAGCAGGAAGCTTATGCGTACCTAAGTCTCTTGATTAAAAAAAAAAAATTTAGTCAGTAGGACCTTTAAGGAAAAAAAAAAAGATAGTTGTGAAGGCAGAATGTTCAAGAGAAGATGAATATACAAAAGTAAACTATTCCCTAAAAAGTTCCCCCAAGAACTAGTGTCAAATAGCTACTTATATACAGAATGATCCTAAAAGAGTCGGGATACACTTACCCTGACCACAAACAAGCCCTCCACAAAACTAATTGGTCAAGAAATGAGTTAAAAGTGCTAGATCTCTCCCATCACTGTTGCCTGCCTTCCTGCATACCATCAGGTATAATCAACTGTTCAGTGTGCTTGCTGCACATTTAACTATGATATCATCACAATTCTGCAACAACAACAACAAAATGTGGCTATCAATTCAAGATGAGGATAAGGCATCTCACCATCATCTTGAAGAGAAGCAATCTGAGTTTAGATGTTATATCTAAGGCACATTCTTGGTTTTTCCAAAGGTTTTTACTAGAATATGCATATATTTGTCTCCTTGGGTGCTAACAAAAGCAGTAACTCGCAATATTAAACTTTTTAATTTTTTTTGAGGCAGAGTCTCGCTCTGTTGCCTAGGCTGGAGTGCAACGGTATGATCTCAATTCACTGCAACCTCCATCTCCCAGGTTCAAGTGATTCTCCTGCCTCAGCCTCCTGAATAGCTGGGATTACAGGCGTGCACCACCACGCCTGGCTAATTTGTTGTATTTTTAGTAGAGACGAGGTCTCGCCACGTTGGCCAGGCTGGTCTCAAACTCCTGACCTCAAGTGATCCACCCGCCTCGGCCTTCCAAATTGCTGGAGTTACAGACATGACCCACCATGCTCAGCCCAGCACAGGAGTTTTGACCTGCTCAGTTTCCAACCTGAACCAGTGTACTCCCTTCTTGGTCTCCAGTTGCTGGGAGGTCACCATATTGATGCCAAACTTAGTACAGATACCTGATCTGTATACTGCATTACAGCCAAGAACTCCTTGCTTCAAGAGATCCTCCTGCCTCGGCCTCTCAAGTTACTGGGACTACAGGTCTTATGCCACCATGCCGGGCAAGAAGTAATCTTTAAAGCACCCCCACTCCACCCTCATACACGAATACTACTATTGGAAACAATAATATAACTCAGAAATATTCAGTTTCTCAGCCAGGCACCGTGGCTCACTCCTGTAATCCTAACACTTTAGGAGGCCAAGGCGGGCGGATCACTTGAGGTCAGGAGTTCGAGACCAGCCTGGCCAACCTGACAAAATCCTGTCTCTACTAAAAAATGTGAAAATTAGCCGGGCATGGTGGCATGTGCCTATAGTCCCAGCTACTTGGGAGGCTGAGGCACGAGAATCACTTGAACCCAGGAGGGAGAGATTACAGTGAGCCGAGATCACACCACTGCACTCCAGCCTAGGCGATAGAGTGAGACAGTCTCAAAAAAAAAAAAAAAGAGAAATATTGTTTCTCCTGAAAGTCAACCAATTTTTTAACTTGATTTTCATTAGCCAGTGAAACACCTACTGAAATACAAATACTCCCTGAATACTTCTGTTTACTGCCTGATTTGTTTCTGTATCAACAAACACAGAAAAGGGAAACAAAGATAATGCCTAGTTTCTTCACCGCCTTTTATAATTGATGCAACTGTTAAGTCATCAGTATAATACATGGTACTGGTCATGCCAATTTAGTTCCTAGAAGATAAGGATTAATGAAAGTATTATACAAATAAGAAGTTATGGAAAAAGAAAAAACCCCTAAAAGTTGACCGTAAATCTAAAGGGGAAGTAAGAGTGACCTTTCTTTTTGCCAGTCAAGAAAGGTTACTATAAACCTGAAAGGACAGCTTGTCTTAAAAAACACTAACTCTAGATCTTTGCTTGGTTAATGATAAAAACCATGAAATTTGTCACACATGCTGTTTCTCCTAAGTCTTTAAGTGAATTAAGGGAGATAGCAAGCAGTCACTTGAAACCAGAAGATAGTCTATAAATGCACCTATTTTCCAGCTTTGCTACATTCCTCTCATCAGGAAGCTTTCCTACATGATCCTTCTCTCTGGAGCTGTGATTAATGTTTTGATTCATAGACAAAGGTCAGTCTCTTAATCAACAAATGACCTCTATTTCAAACTGTCAAACTTAAGATTTATGAAATTTCACATCTAGGAGTAGAAGCTTTAGAAGGAACTGGCATAAGATCAAGAGTTGGTATTCTAAGCCGGGTGCGGTGGCTCACACCTGTAATCCCAGCACTTTGGGAGGCTGAGGTGGGCAGATCATCTGAGGTCAGGAGTTCAAGACCAGCCTGACCAACATGGAGAAACCTCGTCTCTACTAAAAATACAAAATTAGCCAGG
Organism: Pan paniscus; assembly: GCF_029289425.2. Lineage (NCBI taxonomy): Eukaryota > Metazoa > Chordata > Mammalia > Primates > Hominidae > Pan > Pan paniscus. Next base: position 68,384,836 of record NC_073258.2, on the reverse strand, counting down.
TGTGGTGGCGCATGCCTGTAATCCCAGCTACTCAGGAAGGCTGAGGCAGGACAACTGCTTGAACCCAGAAGGTGGAGGATGCGGTGAGCCAAGATCGCGCCACTGCACTCCAGCCTGGGTAACAAGAGTGAAAGTCGGTCTCAAAAAAAAAAAAAAGTTGGTATTCTAAATTACTCCCTTCAAACACATATACTCCTACCCATCCCACTACCACCATTACATTACAGTCCTGGCAAGACCTCTTTCCTTCTATGTGTTCAGTCACCCCACCTGTACCAACTAAAGTTAAAGCAGAGAAAACTATGTCTTCATCGCTGAAATTACCTAAGAAAGTTACTCTAAGAGTGGTAAACTGACTAACATCATTAAAAAGTACAATAGCAGGCCAGGCGCGGTGCTCACACCTGTAATCCCGGCACTTTGGGAGGCCGAGGTGGGTAGATCACTTGAGATCAGGAGTTCAAGACCAGCCTGGCCCACATAGTGAAACCCCACCTCCACTAAAAATACAAAAAATAACCAGTCCCAGCTACTCAAGAGGTTGAGGCAGAAGAATCGCTTGACCCTGGGAGGTGGAGGTTGCCGTGAGCCGAGATTGTGCCACTACACTCCAGCCTGGGCGACAGAGCAAGATGTCGTTTCCAAAAAAAAAAGTCCAACAGCAGTCAAGTGTGATGGCTCATGCCTGTAATCCTAGTGCTTTAGGAGGCCATGGTAGAGGATCACTTGAAACTAGGAGTTCAAGACCAAGCCTGGGTAAAAGAGCAATGTCCCATCGCTACAAAAAAAACAACAACAACAACAAAAGGCCAATAGCAAGATCAACACTTAATGAACAGTTATACACAAGCCACCAGAGAAACTAAAAATGTAAGTTAATACTCACATCTCTGTTAAACTTCTCCAGATTTAAGTATCCCATCTAAAACATTAAGAAATCATCTTCAATCAAGCTAAAATTCTTATATCTGAAATCAAAAATTCACTTTCAGGTATGAACCTATATTTACTATGTTTAGCAAAACTACATAATCAGAAGAACAAATGGATTAGAGTCAGAAGTAGGTCTGGGTCTAGGCACTGCCACTTTGAGCTTCAAATTCCCTAAGCTTCCATTTTCTCATGTGAAAATGTCAAGAATGTCACCTAATGCACAGGATGGCTGTGATGTTTAAATGAAAACATATATACAAATACTTTGCAAATGTGGCCTTATATATAAAAAGAGGCTGTATAGAGTAGTGGCAGGGTCCAGACCAGGTTTCTAGAGTTCAAATCCTGGTTCAGCCTCTCACTGTGTCTGACCTACTTAACTAGTAATAACAGAAGCCATTCCACAGGGTTGTATGAGGATTAAATGAAAGATGTAAAGTATCTAGCACATACTCAAAAAATATCAGCAACTGTTGATTTTTTTTTTTTTTTTTTAAGATGGAGTGTCGCTCTGTCACCAGGCTGGAGTACAGTGGTGCGATCTCGGCTCACTGCAACCTCCGACTCTCAGGTTCAAGCGATTCTCCTGCTGCAGCCTCCCGAGTAGCTGGGATTACAGGTACGCGCCACCACGCCCAGCTAATTTTTGTATTTTTAGTAGACACGGGGTTTCACCATGTTGGCCAGGATGATCTCGATCTCTTGACCTCATGATCTGCCTGCCTTGGCTTCCCAAAGTGCTGGAATTACAGGCGTGAGCCACGGCATCTGGCCCAGCAATTGTGATTTTGAACATGATTCTACATTGGACTGGAAATCAACTGTATGTCCCAAAAAGAATGGCCTAAAAGTGGCTAGAGATAAGTCATACTTGCCTCTTCTCCAATGGCATTAAATGTCCTTCTTTATCATTCCAAGTCATAGCATTTTCCAAGTCCATACCTTTTGGAATTAACTCTTTTATGATTCCATCTCTAAATCTCTTCATATCAAATGTCTAATCCTAGGGATGAAATTTTATGAAATTCAACAACTGTATCCTGCCACCGATTTAATATGAAGTGGCCATCTCTGCAAGATGTTATTTGAGAAGGCCCTGCCCTAAGTGGTAGAGTTGGTTATGCAGCTGCTGATCCTTCAAGAGAGTTTGAAGGAAAGGTCAGACATAAATACGAAAGTGTAGCGCTAGAAGACAGAGTAGCAATGAAGTTATGCAAGAGCAAACTTCTGGATATCAGTCTGACTAGGGCAGAAGGCTGAAAACAAACTAAAGGAGAAGAGAAGTAACTAACAAAAGTAGGATACAGTTCAATTCCTAACTTTAAGAAAAAGAAATCATAGCCACACTTGGTGGCTCAAGCCTATAATCCCAACACTTTGGGAGGCTGGGGCAGGAGGATCACTTGAGGCCAGGAGTTTGACCTGCTTGGACACAATGCCAGACCCCATCTCTAAAAAATTTATTAAATTAGCTGGGCAAGGTGGCATATGCCTACAGTCCCAGCTACTTGGGAAGCTGAGGTGGAAAGACTGTTTGAGCCCAGGAATTTTAGGTTCCAGTGAACAATGATCACACCACTGCACTCTAGCCTGGGCAAAAGAGCAAGACCTTGTCTAGGAAAAAAATAAAACTAAAAATTGCGGGCCGGGCGCGGTGGCTCATGCCTGTAATCCCAGCACTTTGGGAGGCCGAGGCGGGCGGATCACTTGAGGTCAGGAGTTCGAGACCAGTCTGGCCAACATAGTGAAACCCCATCTCTACTAAAAATACAAAAGTTAGCTGGGTGTGGTGGCGCATGCCTATAAATGCCAGCTACTTGGGAGGCTGAGGCAGAAGAATCACTTGAACCCATAAGATGAAGGTTGCAGTGAGCTGAGGTCACGCCACTGCACTCCAGCCTGGGTGACAGAACGAGACTCTGTCTCAAAAAATATATACAAATAAAATAAAATAAAAATCATATCTACTTTCCTGTGTTGCTGTAAATCTCAGTGGGTGCTTCAGGAGAAGTGAGCATTATATATTTACAGGCAATAAGAATTAAATGAACTTTACCTGATCTTATTTGGCACTTATTGCTATGATTTTCTTGTATTATTGGGATGTAAGAAGAGAAACTCTGGTGAAAAATATGCCACCTACACTAGAATTTCATACAGCCAAGAGAAACAGAAGATTTACCAAATAAACCAAAATGATTTAATAAACTATAATTTATCCATCATTATATTTCTTAGGGAGCCTATTCATTAGTGGAAGGAAATTCCTGAGAGGCAAAGTAAAGAATCAGAACAGTAGTCCAGAACAATTCACTGTACTACAGTGAGGTACAGATTAGGCAGATATAACCAAAGACAACTACTAAGAGCATAATATAAATACTGAAAACTGAGTTGAATCTCTGAAAAAGCATCTATTTATATATTAAACCTACTACCTTAGGAAACTCTAGAAAATAAAGAATATACAAATATACATTCCCTTAGTCCTGAGAGCATTATCATCACACATGATATAGTTCTAGAAAGCTCTACTATACTTCTGGAAAGTCTACACTTATTAGAGAATGAGAGCAAAAAAGACAAATAATAGTACTGTTATGAAAATAGTTTTGACTTCACAAACCCCTAATAAGAGAATCCTTGTGTATATCCCCAGACCACATGTTGAGAACCACTTTTCCAGACCATCTTAAAGCATGACTCACAAAAATCAATTTAGGTCACAACAGTGTGTATTTTTTAAATGAAATTTGAGTAAATCAGAAAACACACTATGAGTAAATACCACTTCCTGCAACATTTGTTACAGTTACATATATCCATGCATATAATAGTAATACGTAGTAATATAAAATGTATTTCCTGCTACAGGTCAGTTAAAAACTGTGCAAAACACTGTACTACAACATACTAATTTTCCTAATCTACTGTCTAAGCAAAAGCTTGCACATAACCTATGATCTGTAGACTGAAAACTAAACATTTGTGATACACTAGATACTCTCCAAAGTGAAGACAATTCAAAGGTTTCACGTGGATACAATTTCTATAGATGGAAAAAGTCACAGTTTACCATGATCATGCTGTCATCACAGCCATCACTAAAGTCTTGTTTTTCTTTTGTTTTTGGTTTCAATTAAAAAAAATTTTTAATAGAGACAGGATCACACTGTGTTCTCAAGTTAGTCTCAAACTCCTAGCCTCAAGCGATCCTCCCAACTTGGCCTCCCAAAGTGTGGGGAATACAGGTGTGAATTACTGTGCCTGGCCACTAGTCTTTTCTAACACCACCTTGTCCACAGTTAACTCAGGCAAAAAGGAAAGGAAAGAGAAGTCCAAGCTCCGTCAGCCACAAATAAAGGCGTTCTTTCCTTCCATCTAATTTGCTATTTTTTGTTCATTAATTATTTATTTATTTTTAGAGACAGGCTCTGGCTGTTTCTCACATTGGACTTGAACTCCTGGGCTCAAGCAATTCTCCTGCCTCAGCTTCCCAAGTAGCTGGGTCTACAGGCACATGTCTCAGTGCCCCGCTAGCTCTTGTTATTAATGAGAAGGTCTATCTCATTTTTTTGGTTGTTTTTTTGAGATGGAGTTTCACTCTTTTTGCCCAGGCTGGCGTGCAATGGCACTATCTTGGCTCACTGCAACCTCTGCCTTCCAGGTTCAAGTGATTCTCCTGCCTCAGCCTCCTGAGTAGTTGAGATTATAGGTATGCGCCACTACACCCAGCTAATTTTGTATTTTTAGTAGAGACGGAGTTTCACCATGTTGGCCGGGCTGGTCTCAAACTCCTGACCGCAGATGATCCACCCACCTTGGCCTCCCAAAGTGCTGGGATTACAGGTGTGAACATCGCGCCCGGCCCATAAGATCTATTTCTTAAATGAAGGGCTTCCTCCCTAACAAACTGGTCACAAAATCACTTTCCTGCTGGCATTAAGGTTACTGCTCTCATCCTGAACCTAGGATTTACTAGGTCAAAGCAGCATTCAGACAATGGTTCAAGCTATAATCTCTTCCTAAACCGGCAAAGGCAGGCCAGCATCTGGTGAACTGCAACAAATGGCAACAGCATACCCAGAGACATCAATAATGATCCCTCGAGGCTACAAAGACAAACTCTACTGATGGCAATTGCTAAAATACAACATCACTGCCTGTTCCTAACAGAACTGAACTATAGAATTTTATTTCAGGAAGAGTTTTTCTCCCAATTAGTCCTAATAGACCAACAGGAAGCCTGATAAAAATTATCAGGGAAGAGGCAGTGAGGCAGGGCTAAATTCAGTGGCATGCCATCACAGTGACATATACTTTCATGTGTGTGGTAATATACACATAAAGTTTACCATTTTAGCTGAATTTAAGTGTATAGTTCAGCAGCATTAAATATGTTCATATTGTTATGCAATCAATACCACTATCCATCTCCAGAATTTTTTCATCATCTCATACTACAACTCTGTATTCACTGGCATATACCTTTTCATGGATTCTATTTTTCTGATATGAACATATCCTAAACTGCAAATGTTCCCTGCTGCAAAAACAGATCCATTCCCACTATTGTCTTCAAACTCTGGAGAGAAAAAGGTAAGGTATGTGAGAGTAGAAATCTCTTTTTCACCACTGTCTTCCCAGTACCTATCAAATGCCTGACAAATATTGAGTCAAATATTTCTGTGTTCATGGCCAAAGAATCACCCCACAGATTATTTACTAGTTGCAAATGGAAAAATGTACCATTACAATGGGAAAATCTGCAGGTTACCACCTTAATCAATTTTTACCATCACTACCAGCAGGACAATCAATCCATCATTGTGTATCTCCTGACCTGATACAATTTGAAGTGCTCAATCATCTGGGAAACATTCTTGCCAAAATGTTTAAGATGAATCTAATCTTCTAGATCCAACTTCCAGTTTACAAATAATGTAGCTTAGGAAAACAAATTAATCTATACAACGAGAAAACAGACAACCCAGAAAGGAGGACATTTTAAAAGACAGTATCACTCATGTAACTACAGATAATTATCTTTGACACAGGACCAAAGGTAACTCGGATGTAGAAAGGTAGTCTTCTCAACAAATGGTGCTGGAACAACTGAACATCCACAAGCAAAATAACTAAATAAATCTAAACACTAACTTTATGCCTTTCAGAAAAATTAACTCAAAGAAGATCATAGGCCTAAATGAAAATCACACAACTATAAAACTTCTAAAAGATAACAGGAGAAAGCCTAAGTGGCCTTGGCTTTGGTAATGGGTTTTTAGACGCAACACCAAAAGCATGATCCATGAAAAAAATAATTAATAAACTGGATTTCAATGAAACTGAAAACTTCTGCTCTGTGAAAGACACTGTCAAAGGAATGAAAAGACAAGCCACTCACTGGGAGAAATGTGCAAAACACATATTTTATATAAAGACTTAATACTCAAAATTTACAATCAACTTTTAAAACATCACAATAAAAAAACCAGCACAATAAAACAGTAGGCAAAAGATCTAAACAGAGAAGATATACGGATGACAAATAAGCATATGAAAAGATGCTCAGGCTGGGGGCGGTGGTTCATGCCTATAATACCAGCACTTTGGGCATGTAAGGTAGAAGGATCACTTGAGTTCAAGACCAGCCCGGGTAACATAGTGAGACACCATCTCTGTTTCAAAAAAAGAAAAAAGAAAAGATGCTGAACATTGTACATCATTAGGGAGTTGCAAGTTAAAACTATGAGATACCACTACACAACGGTCAAAATTGAAAATACAACACCAAATGCTGGCAAGGAGGTAAAGCAACAAGAACTCTCATTCACTGCTGGTCAGAATACAAAATAGTACAGCTACTTTGGAAAACAGCTTGGCAGCTTCTTACAAAACTAAACACTCTTACCATAAAATGTGCTGACTCAATGAATTGAAAACTCATGTCCACACAAAAACCTACACATAAATATTCAGAGCGGCTTTATACATAATTGCCAAAACCTGGAAGCAACCAAGATGTCCTTCAATAGGTAAATGAATAAATGAACTATGAAACATCCATACAATGCAATATTCAACAATACAAAGAAATGAGATATGTAGCCACAAAGAGACATAGAGGAACCATAAATGCATACTGCTAACCAGTCTGAAAAAGCTGTATGATTCCAACTATACGACATTTTAGAAAGGGCAAAACTACAGACAGCAAAAAGATCCGTAGTTGCTGGTGTATGGGGGAGAGGAAAGGGGATGAATAAGTGGTGCACAGTAGATTTTTAAGGCAGTGAAACTATTCTATATGATACTGTAATGGTGGATAATCTGTCAAAACTCAGAACTGTACAACACAAACAGGGAAACCTAATTTAAACTATAAACATGAGGTTACAGCTATAGTTAAATAACAATGTATCTCTTTCTTTTGCGATGGGGTCTCACTATGTTGCCCAGGCTAGACTCCAATTCCTGAGCTCAAGTGAGCCCCACCTGGAGTAGCTGAGACTACAGGTACCCACACCCAGCTTATAATAATGAATCATTATTGGTTCATCAGTTGTAACAAATGTACAACACTAATGCAAGTTTTTTTTTTTTTTTGGAGACAGAGTCTTGCTCTTGTCGCCCAGGCTGGAGTGCAGTGGCGCCATCTCAGCTCACTGCAAACCCCACCTCCCCAGTTCCAGCGATCCTCGTGCCTCAGCCTCCCGAGTAGCTGGGATTTCAGGCGCGTGCCACTGTGTCTGGCTAATTTTTGTATTTTTAGTAGAGACGGGGTTTCACCATGTTGGCCAGGCTGGTCTTGAACCCCTGACCTCAGGTGAACCGCCCCCCTCGGCCTCCCAAAGTGCTAGGATTACAAGCGTGAGCCACTGCACCCGGCCACAAGATGTTAATAAGAGAAACCAGGAATTTTTTTGCTTTTAAAAAATAAAGTTTACTACTTAAAAAGTCAATCACACACACTCACACACGAGAGACTATTCAAAATTTGCCAACTGTGTGGTGTTTTTTTTTTTTTTTTTTTTGAGACGGAGTCTTGCTCTGTCACCCAGGCTGGATGGAGTGCAGTGGGGCGATCTCGGCTCATTGCAAGCTCCGCCTCCCGGGTTCACGCCATTCTCCTGCCTCAGCCTCCTGAGTAGCTGGGACTACAGGCACCCACCACCACACCCGGCTAATTTTTTGTATTTTTAGTAGAGACGGGGTTTCACCCTGTTAGCCAGGATGGTCTCTATCTCCTGACCTCGTGATCGGCCCTTCTCGGCCTCCCAAAGTGCTGGGATTACAGGCGTGAGCCACCGTGCCCAGCCAATTAGCCAGCTTTTAATGAAAGGGGCCAGAGGGTAAATATTTTAAATTTTGTGGGCCATACAGCCTCTACCACAACATGTTAAATGAATGAGCACGAGTTTATTTGTGGGCACTGAAGCTCCTATTTCATATTTTCTTTTTGAGAGAGTCTCACTCTGTCAGCAGGCTGGATGGAGTGCAGTGGCACGATCTCAGCTCACTGCAACCTCCGACTCTCAGGTTCAAGCGATTCTCCTGACTCAGCCTCCTCAGTAGCTGGGATTACAGGCACATGCCACCACGCCCAGCTAATTTTTTTTTTTTTTTTTTTGAGACGGAGTCTCGCTCTGTCGCCCAGGCTGGAGTGCAGAGGCGCCATCTCGGCTCACTGCAAGCTCAGCCTCCCGGGTTCATGCCATTCTCCTGCCTCAGCCTCCTGAGTAGCTGAGACTACAGGCGCCTACCACCACGCCCGGCTAATTTTCTGTATTTTTCTAGTAGAGACGGGGTTTCACCGTGTTAGCCAGGATGGTCTCGATCTCCTGACCTCGTGATCCGCCCACCTCGGCCTCCCAAAGTGCTGGGATTACAGCCGAGAGCCACCGCGCCTGGCCTAATTTTTGTATTTTTAGTAGAGACGGGGTTTCACCATGTTGGCCAGGATGGTCTTGATCTCCTGACCTCATGATCCACCTGCCTCAGCCTCCCAAAGTGTTGGGATTACAGGCGTGAGCCACTGCGCCCAGCCAATACTTTCATATGTTATAAAATATTATCCTCCTTGTGATTTTTTTTTTTTTTTTGAGACGGAGTTTTGCTTTTGTTGCCCAGGCTGGAGTGCAATGGCATGATCTCAGCTCACCACAACCTCCACCTCCTGGGTTCAAGTGATTCTTCTGCCTCAGCCTCCCAAGTAGCTGAGATTACAGGCATGTGCCACCACGCACAGCTATTTTGTATTTTTAGTAGAGACGGGGTTTCTCCACATTGGTCAGGCTGGTCTCTAACTCCTGACTTCAGGTGATCCGCCTGCCCTCAGCCTCCCAAAGTGTTGGGATTACAGGCGTGAGCCCTGCGCCCCGCCCTTCCTGTGATTTTTTTTTTTTTTTTTTAGCCGTTTAAAAAATAAAAACCGGCCAGGCCCAGTGGCTCACACCTGTAATCCCAGCACTTTGGGAGGCCGAGGCAGGCGGATCACCCGAGGTCGGGAGTTCCAAACCAGCCTGACCAACATGGAGAAACCCCGTCTATACTAAAAATACAAAATTAGCTGGGTATGGTGGCACATGCCTGTAATCACAGCTACTTAGGAGGCTGAGGCAGGAGAATTGCTTGAACCCGGGAGACAGTGGTTGCAGTGAGCCAAGATCAAGCCACTGCACTCCAGCCTGGGCAACAACAGCAAAACTCCGTTTCAAAAAATAAATAAAAATAAAAATAAAAACCAAGCCAGTGCAGTGGCTCACTCCTGTAATCCCAGCAACCTGAGAGGCTGAGGCAGGAGGGTCATTTTAGGCCAAGAGTTCGAAACCAGCTTGGGCAACACAGCAAGACCTTGCCTCCAAAACAATTTAAAACTTAGCCAAGGTGGTACCTGCCTACAGCCCCAGATACGCAGGAGGCTGAGACAGGATAATCGCTTGAGCCTAGGAGTATGACGCTGCAATGAACCATGATCAGTCCACTGCTTGCACTCCAGCCTGGGCAACAGGGTGAGACTCTGACTCTTAAAACAATAATAAATGTATAAACTGCTAGGCTGGGGCGCAGTGGCTTACACCTGTAGCAGGCAGACTGCTTGAGGTCAGGAGTTCAAGACCAGCCTGGCCAACATAGCAAAACCCCATCTCTACAAAACATACAAAAAATTAGCTGGGTGTGGTGGCAGGCACCTGTAACCCCAGCTACTCAGGAGGCTGAGGCATGAGAACTGCATGAGCCTGGGAGGCAGAGGCAGAGGTTGCAGTGAGCCAAGATGGCACCACTGCACTCCAACCTGAGTGACAGACTGAGACTGTCTCAAAACAAACAAAAAACTAAAGAACTAAAAACAAGTATTCAAATACTTACACACAAATGCTGATAGCAGCACTATTCACAATAGCTAAAAGGTAGAAACAACCCAAATGTCCATCAGTGGCTGAATGAATAAGCAAAATGTGGTATATCCATACAATGGAATATTATTCAGCCATAAAAAGAAATGAGATGCTGATACATGCCAAAACACAGACGAACCTCGAACATATGCTAAGTGAAAGCCAGACACGAAAGGTCATACAGTATATTGTATGATTCCTTTTACATGAAACACCCAGGCTGGGCATGGTGGTTCATGCCTGTAATCCCAACACTTTGGGAGGCCAAGGCAGGTGGATCACCTGAGGCCAAGAGTTCGAGACTAGCCTGGCCAACATGGCAAAACCCCATCTCTATCTAGAAAAAAAAAGAAAAAATTAGCCAGGTGTGTGACAGGTGCCTATAATCCCAGCTACTCAGGAGGCTGAGGCAGGAGAATCGCCTGAACCCAGGAGGCAGAGGCTGCAGTGAGCTGAGATCACGCCATTGCGCTCCAGCCTAGGCAACAAGAGTGAAACTCTGTCTTAAAAAAGAAAGAAAGAAAGAAAGAAAGAAAGAAAGAAAGAAAGAAAGAAACACCCAGAATAGGTAAATCCATAGAGACAGAAAGCCAGAGGTGATGATTGCAAAACATTTTGAATATACTAAATACCACTGAATTGTGCACTTTTAAATGATCAATGGTTTTTCGTTACACAAATTTTACCTCAATTTAAAACAATTATGTATTAAAAGACGTAAAAACCATTCTTATTGGATGGGCTGTACAAAATCAAATGACGAGCCAGATTTGGTACATGGGTTGTAGTTCACCTCTATTCTATTAATACACTGAGTGACTAAAGAGTCAACAGTCAAATATAATGCATAAACGTGGACTGAAGTCAAGTGAGAGCTATAAAACTTTATTTAGGACATTGGAAAATTCTAAATATTAGACATCATGGAATTTGAATTTTCTTCAGTATAACCATAAATCTGTGGTAAGATCATGTTCCTATTCTTAGGAGAGGCAGCTAAAATATTTAGGAATAATATGTCATGATGTATGCAAATTACTTTCAAATAACTCAGCCAAAAACAACAGAAAATTTTAAATGTGACAATTAAAAATAAAAAATGGGGATTATCAGTGCAAGATATACACAGTTGGTTGTTTTTGGTGTTTTTTATTTTTTTTTTGAGACAGGGTCTCACTGTTACTCAAGGCTGGAATGCAGTGATGTGATTATTGCTCACTACAGCCTTGAACTCCTGGGCTCAAGCAATCCTCCCACCTCAGCCTCCTGAGTAGCTGGGACTACCTCACCACCACGCCTGGTTTATCTGTAAACATTTTTGTAGACATTGGGTCTTACTATGTTGCCCAGGTTGGTCTGAAATAATCCTTCCGAAGTGCTGGGATTATGAACATGAGACCCTGCACCACATCCAGATGTTCTTTACGTTACTCTTTCAACTTTTCTGTGTTTGAGCTTTTTCAAAATAAAAAGGGTTTGGGGAAAATGTATTGCATGAATGCAGAAAATGGCTCTAGATAGCTGAATACAAAGTTTGATGACACATTAAACCAACTTTCCCTCATTCTTTGGGAGCCAGGGTGTCTAAAAACTGGGTTGAGGAATACACCTGGTTCCAGGACCTTTTCTTGGACAGAAAAGCATCACCTTTCCAATTACAGGTCCTTGTAAACATGCATATTAAGACATACCAGCCGGGTGCAGTGGCTCACACCTGTAATCCCAGCACTTGGGAGGCCGAGGTGGGTCGATCACCCAACGTCACGAATTGGAGACCAGCCTGACCAACATAGTGAAACCCTGTCTCTATTAAAAATACAAAAATTAGCTGGGCGTGGTGGCACATGCCTGCAATCCCAGCTACTTGGGAGAATATGGCAGGAGAATGGCTTGAACCCAGGAGGCAGACGTTGCAGTGAGCCGAGATCGTGCCATTTCACTCTAGCCTGGGCAGAAAGAGTGAAACGCAGTCTCCAAAAAAAAAGACATACCATGAACACTATAAGAGGAATTCCTGAAAACACATACATACACACACACACACACACACACACACACACACACACACACACACACACACACACAATCTGGCACTGTAATCCTATAGTCTCACTGATATATAAAATTAAAAATGCTTTTGTTTTGCTAGCAAAAAAAAAAAATCTGATTCTACAAAAATTAAATAACTTAAATATTCTTACTGAACTGAAATCATTAAACATCTGCTATGGAATGATCCATATGAAATTCTACAGCAAGATAAAAGAAGTACTTATCCCTGGTATGGGTTGTTCCAGGCCAGTGGAGCTCAAAAGAAACAAAATGTAAGCTACATATGTAATTTAAATTTTTCTGGTAGCCAATTTTTAAGGGATTTTTTTTTTGTAACAGGGTCTTACTCTGTCACTGAAGCTAGAGTGCAGTGGCATGATCACAGATCACTGCAGCCTTGACCTCCCAGGCTCAAGCGATCCTCCCACCTCGGCCTCCCAAGTAGCAAGGACTACAGATGTGCACCACCATGCCCAGCTAATTTTTATTTTATTTTTTGTAGAGATGAGGTCTCTTGCTCTGTTGTCCAGGCTGGTCTCAAACGACCCTCCAACCTCAGCCTCGCAAAATACTTGGAATAACAAGTGTGAGCCACTGCACCCAGCCCAGGGAAATTAATTTTTTGTTGAGACAGGGTCTCACTCCATCACCCAGGCTGGAGTGCAGTGGTGCAATCTCGGCTCACTGCAACCTCCGCCTCCTGGGCTCAAGTGATCCTCCCACCTCAGCCTCCCAAGTAGCTGGAAGCACAGGTGCACACCACCACACCTGGCTTTTTGGTATTTTTAATAGACACAGGGTTTCACTATGTTGACCAGGCGGTTCTTCAACTCCTGGGCTCAAGTGATCTGCCTGCCTCGGCCTCCCAAAATGCTGGTGTAACAGGTGTGAGCCACTGCACCCGGCGGGAAATTAATTTTAATAATATATTTTATTTAACCCAGTAAATCACTTCAAATGTAATCAATAATGCCATTTCAGGCCAGGGCAATGTAACAAAACCTTGCCTCTACCAAAAATTAAAAAAATTAGCCCGGTGTGGTGGTACATGCCTATAGTCCTAGCTACGCAGGAGGCTGAGGTAAGAGAATTGCTTAAGCCCAGGAGTTCAAGGCTATAGTAAGCTAGATAAGGCCATACTACACTCCAGTCTGGGTAAGAGTGAAACCCTATCTCTATAAAAATAAAAAAATAAGAAATAATAATAATACCATTCCAATATGTCGTCAATGTAAAAAATTATGGGGCTATTTTAATCCTTTTTTCATACCAAGTCTTCAGGATTTGAGGCCGGGTCCAGTGGCTTATACCTGTTAATCCCAGCACTTTGGGAGGTGGAGGTGGGCAGATCACCTGAGGTCAGGAGTTCAAGACCAGCCTGGCCAACATGGTGAAACCCCGGTCTCTACTAAAAATACAAAAAATTAGCCAGGCATTATGTAACCCCACTTATTCCGGAGGCGGAAGGTGCAGCAAGCAGAGATGGCACCATTGCACTCCAGCCTGGGCAACAAGAGTGAAACTCTGTCTCAAAATAAAATAATAAAATTAAATTTAAAAATAAAATAAAATAATAAATAAAATATGTGGTGTGTATAGTTTACACCAACATCTTAATTCACAGTAGCCACATTTCACATGCTCCCTAGCAACCTGTGGCTAGTGGCTACCATAGCGTACAACACAACTCTAGGCTGTTGGAAGCAGCAGCAGAACCAAAGCTGAAAAAATCAGCCACCAAGAGAGTGATTTAATATATGTATGTGTATCTCCTAAAGCAACATATGCTGAAACAGTTCTATATTTTCAGCATAATTGGTCAAACATACAGTTACCAAGGTATAACTTACAAACTAAACTGAACCCCTGCTTCTAGTATCCACCATGATATCCTCCAAGCAAAGGAGAATATCACATCTCTACTGCATGCAAGGGGGGTTTACTACATACTCCCTCCCACTCACACTGTGTATGGGAGTATTGTCCTTTGGCCTTCAACACTAGGTTTAGACTGAAGACTAGGATGAAAGAAGAGGTGAATGCTATGCTCCATTCTCCACCCCACCCCCACCTCCAAAATGGTTAGAATTAACACCATTTACCTTGGCATTTTATTTTTGTAGAGATGGGGTCTTGCTCTGTTGCCCAGGCTGGTCTCACACTACTAGACTCAAGTGATCTTTCACCTTGTCTGCTGACCCTCTCTCCCACAGTTTTCTCCAACTCACCTCTAATTCCCCAGAGAAGAGAGATCATGTCTGACATATCCTCCAACTCTTAGATCCCACCTCTCAAAGGATTAGTAACTATGGCCAGCCCTTTCCTCTTGATATTCCCTTATTTAAACAAGTGGTTTCCAGAGAACTAACATCATTTCAAAATCAATCTCCTTCCCTAAGTGGCCTGGAATCCACTTTCCAATGTGTACTAATAGTAAACAAACAAAAACCAAAAATACTATAGATTACTACAAAAATAATTTAAATACACTTGAGAATCAATGATATGCAGAAAGCAGTTTCAATTACTCTTCTCTTCCCCCAACCTCTCCTTTGGCCCAACAAGGCGGTGGTAAATTTTTCACATTTTTGAGAAAAGAAAACATCATTTTTTACTTGTCAGACTAACAAATAATACCCGTGGCCCTTAGTTGTAAAATTTGAGGTAAACTGAGAGGCAGTGAATTTCTTAAGTTCTGATCTATTTATCGGCTAGAAAAACAAATGCATATTTCCGGGCTAAACAGCTGTAGCTGTTTCTTACTTTTTAGTTTCTTCCCTTTAATTAAACTTGTCTAGGGTTGTAAAGAATTCTGTAATTTCGTGTAAGATCTGCCATTACACAACAAATTGTTGAATTTTGCTATCTTTTGGTTACTGAGTATCTAAAATACAGATTCTAGGCCATGTGCAGTGATCACGCCTGTAATCCCAGCACTTTGGGAGGCTGAGGAGGGCAGGTCACCTGAGGTCGGGAGTTCAAGACCTGCCTGGCCAACATGGTGAAACCCCGCTCTTCTACTAAAAATACAAAATTAGCTGGGACTGGTGGCGCATGCCTGTAATCCCAGCTACTTGGGTGGCTGAGGCAGGAGAATCACTTGAACCTGGGAGGCCGAGGTTGCAGTGAGCCGAGATCGTATCATCGCACTCCAGCCTAGGCAAAAAAGAGAAAACACTGTCAAAAAAAAAAAAAAAAAGATTCTAATATCTAGTAATTTAATATTTATAAAATTAGATTACTATCTTTTCTATTCTTCATCTATAAAATTAAAATGCATGTGTATGTATGCATAAAAGCAAAGAAAAAGACATGGAAGGATATATTAACTAATAAAATGGTTACATCTGGTGAAGGGGTTAGGACTAAGGTGGCTAAGGGGCTTTTTAGCCTTATCTGTAAAATTTTAATTTCTACAATAATACAGATATATGTTATCTATATAACTAAAAAATCAGATTTAAAAGGCGTAAAACTGGCTTGTTATATATAATAACGTATTAAGCTTTGAGAATTACAACAGATACCTTTTATTGAAAGCTCATTGTTGGCACAGCAGTCTACATTCATTATCCCATTAAATCCTCAACCAACCCTAAAAGGTATCAGTACCACCTGCACTTTAGAAATGAATAAACCTGAGACTCAGAGAGGTTAAGTAGTACCCTGTTCAAGGTCACACAAATGTTAGAACCTGGAAGGGACTCCACCAAAACCAGGTTATAGCCCTACACTAAGGGAACAGTCAATTTATTCAGGAAGGGAATACATTCAGTAAATTCAGGACTACAGAGAAAACACTTTTTAACTTTTGCCATTATTAAAGAGCTTCAGGGGAAAAAAATCTGCTTTTTCATCTGCCACCATCTGTAAAGGAAGCAAAAGTGAACGTTTTGGGATATTTCTTGATTGGCTTATTAACCATGCTAAACATGTTATAACCACCCAAACCTATAAATAGTTTACAAGATTTAAGTAGATCTGTAATGCTGAGCTATGCGCCACCAGCCCCTACCCCAGCTCTTTTGGTTAATTCTAGGCAAAATACCATAGACAATTTCAGCTGAATTGCACTTTAGGGTGTGGATTATTTCTTTTTTGTCTGTCTTGTTTTGTTTTTGAGACGGAATTTTGCTCTTATAGCCCAGACAGGAGTGCAATGGCATGATCTCAGCTCACTGCAACCTCCACCTCCCAGGTTCAAGTGATTCTCCTGCCTCAGCCTCCCAATTAGCTGGGATTACAGGCACCCACCACCACGCCCAGTTCATTTTCGTATTTTTAGTAGAGACTGTGTTTCACCATGTTAGCCAGGCTGGTCTCAAACTCCTGACCTCAGGTGATCCACCCACCTTGGCCTCCCAAAGTGCTGGGATTACAGGCATGAGCCACCACGCCCGGCCGGATTACTTGTTTCTGATGGGGGAAAAAAGATATGATTGATACCTATTATTTGAGTTTTACCCCATGAAAAAACCCTTATTTTATTTTCTTTCTTTTTTGAATTAGGTCTCACTCTGTTGTCTAGGCTGGAATGCAGTGGTGCAATCACAGCTCACTGCAGCCTCAACCTCCGGGGGTCAAGCGACCCTTTGGCCTTGACCTCCCAAGCAGCTAAGACTACAGGTGTCCACCGCCACGCCCGGCTAAATTATTTTTTTTAATAGAGATGCGGTCTTGCAATGTTGTCCAGGCTGGTCTCAAACCCCAGAGTTCAAAAATGATCCTCCCAATTTGGTCCACCAAAGTGTTGTGATCACATGTATGAGCCACTGCACCCAGCCCCAAAGTTTTCTTAAAGGAATGCAAAAGTAACAAATGCTTGTAACAAATCAGCGATCTAGTAAATACTTTAAGTCAATCAATCAATATGTATGTACTTAGCTGATTTACATTACCACTAGATGATCAGCTAGAGACATTTGCTATAAGACTCTCTAATGAGGGCCGGGCGTGGCAGCTCACACCTATAATCCCCGCACTTTGGGAAGTCGAGGCAGGTGAATCACGAGGTCAGGAGTTCCAGAACAGCCTGGCCAACATGGTAAAACCTCATCTCTACTAAAAATACAAAAAATTAGCTGGGTGTGGTGGCAGGCGCCTGTAATCGCAGCTACTCAGAAGGTTGAGGCTGGAGAATCGCTTGAACCCAGGAGGCGGCAGTTGCAGTGAGCTGAGATTGCACCACTGCACTCCAGCTCAGGCGACACCGCAAGACTCCATCTCAAAAAAAAAAGAATCTCTAATGAAAGGGAACTACTCAGTCTCCAGAGAAAGCCCTTGATCCTTGAAATTCTCACTTCTTCCTGCTTTAATAAGGTTTAACTAGGTTCAGTGGCTCTTGAAATCCAGTGAAAGTTGCATCTTTTTTTTTTTTTTTTTAAGACGGAGTCTCGCTCTGTCGCCCAGGCTGGAGTGCAGTGGCACGATCTCGGCTCACTGCAAGCTCCACCTCCCAGGTTCACGCCATTCTCCTGCCTTAATCTCCTGAGTAGCTGGGACTACAGGCACCCGCCACCACACCCGGCTAATTTTCTTTATTTTTAGTAGAGACGGGGTTTCACCGTGTTAGCCAGGATGGTCTCAATCGCCTGACCTCATGACTGGCCCGCCTCGGCCTCCCAAATTGCTGGGATTACAGGCTTGAGCCACCGCACCCGGCCCAGTGAAAGTCATATCTTTTAACCTGACCATTCCCAGAGTGGCACAAAAGATCTGGCCAAGCCTGGATGAAATACAAACAGGCGTATTTCTATTCTCTTACACCAAACTGTCAACAACAGTGTTCATTTTTAAGTTGATGACATACATCGGACCTACATGGCAGACACTTTCATAAATCTTAGCTCTGTTTCAACTTCCATCCTGTTAGGTTTTCTGGCTATTTATATCTGACTAAGCAAATTTTAACTATTGCTACAAATTAACCTTAGTCTTCAGTGAGGTTCAAGGGAATTTCAAACATTAACATGATCTCAAATATCAGTAAACTATGTGCCTTTGATAAACTTTCATGAAACATATTTATATTCCAGTTAAGGAATAATAAATAGATAAAATCCACTAAAGTGAGGGAGGAAAGCTGGCATTAGAGTTTATAACCAATATTAAAGAATGTTCCAGGCACGGTGGCTCACGCACCAGCACTTTGGGAGTCTGAGGCATGCAGATCACCTGAGGTCAGGAGTTCAAGACCAATCTGGGCAACACATCAAAACCCTGTCTCAACAAAAATTACAAAAAATTAGCCAGGTGTAGTGGTAAGCACCTGTAGTCCCTGGTACTTGTGGGGCTGAGGCAGGAGGATTGCTTAAGTCTGGGAGGTGGAGGTTGCAGTGAACCTAGATTATGCCACTGCACTCCAGCGTGGATAACAAAGTGAGACCCTGTCTCAAACAATAAAAAGGAAGACAGACAAAGAGAGAGAATCTGTCACAGTAGACAGAAAATTATATTCAACTGAATTCATTAAATGTTTTAACTTCTACCATGTGCCAAACACTGTCAATGCTCTGATAAATAAGACTGCCATGATTTTTGCCCTCAGGATCTATAAAAAGTAAGTAAAAAGACAATCAGTGTATTATTTCTTATGACAGCAGAAAAATCAAATGTTAAAGAAATGGGGGCCAGATGCGGTGGCTCATGCCTGTAATCCCAGCACTTTGGGAGGCTGAGGCAGGCAGATCAGGAGGTCAGGAGATTGAGACCATCCTGGCCAACATGGTGAAACCCTGTCTCTACTAAAAATAGAAAAAAAATTAGCTGGGTGTGGTGGCATGCGCCTGAAATCCCAGCTACTCAGGAGGCTGAGGCAGGAGAATGGCTTGAACCCGGGAGGTGGAGGTTGCAGTGAGCTGAGATCGCGCCACTGCACTCCAGCCTGGCAACAGAGATAGACTCTGTCTCCAAAAAAAAAAAAAAAAAAAACGGGAAGAACAGGCATTTTATATACCAGAAACAGAGAAAGATGTTGAAAACTTCCCGGATACAGTTCATGAAAAGCAGGAATTAAAAAAAAAAAATTCCCAAAGGATGTAACACTTAAGCTGAAACCTGAAACCTGAAACCTGAAAGGCAGAGTTAGAGAGGAAGGAAAATGTATGATTCAGAAAGAACAGCATACGCAAAGGTCCAAAAGTAAATAAGAGGGCATAAAACATTAAGAAAAGAGAAAGTAGCCGAGTATGGTATCATTTTCAAGTAATGAGAAAAGAGAAAGGGAGAATATGGTATAATGGAAAGAAATTCAACCTGAACAAAGAATACCAGGTGTCCAGTCTTTGTTCTACTGCTTAGTAGTATAACGTTAGGGTAAGTAATTTTGCCTCTGAGCCTTTATTTCCTAATGAAAAAAAAAAATGGGGTGCTACCATATTCCCCCTCAAAGGGATGGCTCAAAGATCAATTTTTATCTTTTTTTCTTAAAATGAAGTCTCACTCTGGAAGGCTGGAGTGAAGTGGTGCAATCTCAGCTCACTGGCACCTACACCTCCCGGGTTCAAGCAATTCTCCTGCCTCAGCATCCCAAGTAGCTGGGATTACAGGCACACGCCACTACACCTGGCTAATTTTGTGGGTGTGTGTTTTTTGTAGACGGGGTTTCACCATGTTGGCCAGACTGGTCTCGAACTCCTGACCTCAGGTGATCTGCCCGCCTCAGCCTCCCAAAGTGCTGGGATTACAGACATGAGCAACAGCGCTTAGCCTCAAGGATCAAATTTTAAAAACCATGTGAATGGTCGGGCACGGTGGCTCACACCTGTAATCTTAGCACTTTGGGAGGCCGAGCTGGGCGGATCACCTGAGGTCGGGAGTTCAAGACCCGCCTGGCCAACATGGTGAAACCCTGTCTCTACTAAAAATACAAAAAAAGTAGTTGGGCATGATGGTGGGGGCCTCTACACCCAGCAACTTGAGAGGCTGAGGCAGGAGAATCACATGACCCGGGAGGCAAAGTCGGCAGTTAGCTGAGATTGCGCCACTGGCACTCCAGCCTGGATGACAGAGCAAGACTCTGTCTCAAAAATATAAATAAAAATAAAAATCCAGGCACGATGGCTCACACCTATAATCCCAGCACTTTGGGAGGCTGGAGCAGGAGGATCACTTGAGGCCAGGAGTTCAAGACCAACCTGGGTAACATGGAGAAACCCATCACTACAAAAAAAATACCAAATATTAGCTGGGCTTCGTGGTGCGTGCCGGTACTCCCAGTTACTCAGGAGGCTGAGGCAGATCACCTGAGCCCAGGAGACTGTGGATGCAGTGAGCTATTACTGTTCCACTGTACTCCAGCCTGGATGAGCTAACAGAGCAAGACCTTGTCTCTAAAAAATTTATATTAAAAAAAATGTTGGGGCCGGGCACGGTGGCTCACACCTGTAATCCCAGCACTTTGGGAGGCTGAGGTGAGTGGATCACCTGAGGTCAGGAGTTCAAGACCAGCCTGACCAACATGGAGAAACCCCAACTCTACTAAAAATACAAAATTAGCCAGGCATGGTGGTGCATGCCTGTAATCCCAGCTACTTGAGAGGCTGAGGCAGGAGAATCAGTTGAACCCAGGAGGTGGAGGGTGCAGTGAGCAGAGGTCACCCCACTGCACTCCAGCCTGGGCAACAAGAGTGAGACTCTGTCTCGGAAAAAAAAAAAAAAAATTTAAGGCCAAGGGCCAGGTATAATGGCTCACCCCAGTAATCCCAACACTTTGGGAGGTAGGCAGATCACGTGACATCAGGAGTTTGAGACCAGCCTGGGCAACATGGTAAAACCCCAACTCTACTAAAAAAAATACAAAAATAGCCAGGACTGGTGGAGAGCACCTATAATCCCAGCTACTCAGGAGGTTTGAGGCAGGAGAATCGCTTGAACCCAGGAGGTGGAGGTTGCAGTGAGCCGAGATTGCACCACTGCACTCCAGTCTGGGCGACAGAGGGAGACTCCGTCTCACAAAAAAAAAAAAAATAGTTTTTTTTAAGGCCAGGCACAGTGGCTCATGCCTATAAACCCAGCACTTTGGGAGGCCGACGCAGGCGGATCACTTGAAGTAAAGAGTTTGAGCCAGCTTGGCCAACATGGGAAAACCCTGTCTGTACTAAAAACACAGAAATTAGTCGGGCGTGGTGGCACACGCCCGTAATCCCAGCTACTCAGGAGGCTGAGGCAGGAGAATCTCTAGAACCCAGGAGGCAGAGGTTGCAGTGACCCTATCTCAAAAAAATAAATAAATAAATAAATAAATAAATAAAGAGAGAAAGAAAGACAGACAAAAGCGAAACTAAAATATAATTCCACTGAGTAAGAAAAAGTAGTGATTAGGAAGGTTGTAAAGAAGCTTTTGAAGTGGTGGCAATTTCAAATCTTGACTGAGTAGTAGTTACACAGGTATTTGCTTCATGCTTATTCACTACACCATATAAATTTATGTTTTATGGACTTTTCTGCATGTGCTTCTTCCCAAGAAATTTTCAGAAACTGAACCAACACTATTTCATACCGATGCTAGTGCTCCTAAAGTCCTGTAGCAAAGACCCTCTCAGATGTTTATGAAATGAACAGACAGGCCAGATGCAGTGGCTCACGGCTGTAATCCCAACACCTTGGGAGGCGGAGGTGGGAGGATCACCTGAGGTCACGAGTTCAAGACCAGCCAACCCCATCTCTACTAAAAATACAAAAATTAGCCGAGTGTAGTGGTGTATGCCTGTCATCCCAGCAACTCAGGATGCTGAGGCAGGAGAATCACTTGAACCTGGGAGGCAGAGGTTGCAGTGAGCTGAGATCATGTCATTGCACTCCAGCCTGTGCGACAAGAGCAAGATTCCATCTCAAAAAAAAAAAAAAAAAAAAAGAATAGATATATATATATAACTGAAGTGTTTACAGATGAAGTAATACTATCTGGGATTTAATTCAAGACAACTGAGAGGGAGTAGAAGATAGAGATAAAAGAAGATTTCCAAGTTTTGATAATTGTTGAAGCTTGGCAATGGGTATATGGGTGTTAATCACACCACTATTTACTTCATATAATCTTTCCATAGTAAGTTTTTTAAATGTTTCTAATTTTAATTACTGTACTTCTAGGAATAAGGATTTAATAGGAAACACAGAAAAACAAATACATAATTGAGCTCCTTGTACTTTTATTTCTAACTTTTTTTTTTTGAGATGGAGTCTCACGCTTGTCCCCCAGTCTGGAGTGCGATGGCACAATCTCGGCTCACTGCAACCTCCGCTTCCCAGGTTCAAGCGATTCTCTTGCCTTGACACCCCCCAACCTCCCCCCCCCGCCAACTTCACCAGTAGCTGGGATTATAGGCACCTGCCACCACACCCGGCTAATTTCTGTATTTTTAGTAGAGGCAGGGTTTCACCATCTTGGCCAGGCTGGTCTAGAACTCCTGACCTCAAGTGATCCGCCTGCCTTGGCCTCCCAAAGTGCTGGGATTACAGGCATGAGCCACCACACCCAGCCTTATTTTTAATGCCCTAAAAAAACTAGATATACAGTGGGCGCGGTGGCTCACGCCTGTAATCCCAGCACTTTGGGAGGCCAAGGCGGGTGGATCACCTGAGGTCAAGAGTTTGAGACCAGCCTGACCAACATGGTCAAACCCCACCTCTACTAAAAATGCAGAAATTAGCCAGGCGTGGTGATGCACACCTGTAATCCATTACTCAGGAGGCTGAGCCAGGAGAATTATTTGAACCTGGGAAGTGGAGGTTGCAGTGAGCAGAGATCGTGCCACTGCACTCCAGCCTGGACGACACAGCAAGACTCCGTCTCAAAAATGAATGAATGAATGAATGAATGAAATACCATTCAGCCACAAAAAAGAATGAAATTCTGTCATTTTCGGAACATGGATGGAATTGGAGAATATTAAATAACATGAAATAAACCAGGCACAGAAAGAGAAGTATCACGTGTTCTCGCTCAAATATTAAAGAACTAAAAAGCTGATCTCATAAACAGAGAACAGAATGATGGACACCAGAGGCTGGGAAGGGTGTGTATGAGGGGCAAAGGGGTGCATAAAGAGAGGATGGTTAATGGGCATGAACATACAGTTAGAAGGAATAAGTTCTGAAGCTCAGTCGTAAGTAGGGTGACTATAATTAATAACAATGAAATATATATATATATATATATAATTTATTTATTTATTTATTTTTTTTGGAGACGAGTCTCATTCTGTCGCCCAGGCTGGAATACAGTGGCACGATCTCAGCTCACTGCAAGCTCTGCCTCCCGGGTTCACGCCATTCTCCTGCCTCAGCCTCCCAAGCAGCTGGGACTACAGGTACCTGCCACCACACCTGGCTTATTTTTTGTATTTTTTAGTAGAGACAGGGTTTCACCATGTTAGCCAGGATGGTCTCGATCTTCTGACCTCATGATCCGCCCGCCTTGGCCTCCCAAAGTGCTGGGATTACAGACGTGAGCCACCGCGCCCGGCCAATAACAATGAATTGTATATTTCAAAATAGCTTGAGAGGAGGACCTGAAATGTTCCTATTAAATATTCAAGGTGATAAGATGCCCCAAATACTCTGACTTGGTCATTACAATCTATGCATCTAATAAAGTATCACATGTACCCCCAAAACAATATGGAAAAATTGTTTCGCATATGAAGAAATGGTTAAATAATAAGGGACAGAAGTAAATGGATGGGTATCTTCAGATGCTTGTGTTCCCCAAAATATAATGTTTAGGAGAGTTCCTAATATTTTCATCGATGAGACAACGTGGAGTGACATTCCAAAGAGAGGGGGATAAACTGAGAAAGTGCCCACAAAGCTAAATGAGTAGTATTTATCAACCTTTGACTTGAGCAAGCGTGAGGTAAGAGGTCTGGAGAAAAATTAAGTAATCCATGTAGTAATTAAAATATAGCGTTTTTTAAACTAGTTCTACCTAATAAAAAGTGATCCAAATCTATGGTGATACCTCATGACGTTAACCCAGAATCTCTGGTAAGGTTCTTCATAAAGTAGACTCAATAAATAACTGGTGAATTAAATATGCTACTAGAGACAGAAAGGTTAATATAAATAAATCAAAAGTATACTTGTAACTTTTTTTTTTTGAGACAAAGTTTCACTCTTTTTGCCAGGCTGGAGTGCAATGGCACAATCTTGGCTCACTGCAACCTCCGCCTCACGGGTTCAAGCAACTCTCCTGCTCCAGCCTCCCAAGTAGCTGGGATTACAGGCGCCTGCCACAACGCCTGGCTAATTTTTTGTATTTTTAGTAGAGGCGGGGTTTCACCATGTTGGCCAGGCTGGTCTCAAACTCCTGACCTCAGGTGATCCACCCGCTTCCACCTCCCAAAGTGCTGGGATTACAGGAGTGAACCATCGCGCCAGGCCTACTTGTAACTTCTTTTAAGGTTTTCTTGAGACAGTCTTGCTATGTTGCTCAGGGTGGTCTTCCGGCCTATATTCTTTGTATAAAACCATGATTTTTTTTTTTGAGACAAGATCTCACTCTGTCACCCAGGATGGAGTGCAGTGGCGTAACCATAGCTCACTGCAGCCTTGACCTTCCAGGCTCAAGTGATCCTTCCACCTCAGCCTCCCAATTACCTGGGACTAGAGGTACACGCCATGACAGCCAGCTAATTTTTGTATTTTTTGGAGAGACGGGATTTCGCCATGTTGCCCAGGTTAGTCTCCAACTCCTGAGCTCAAGCCTTGAACTCCTCCTGCCTTAGCCTCCCAAAGTGTTGGGATTATAGGTGTAAGCCACCGTACCCAATCCACAAACCATGGTATTCTCTCTCAATTGGTGGTACCACCCATCAACCAGGAACTCAACCTAAGAACACAGGAGTAGGCCAGGTGCGGTGGCTCACGCCTATAGTTCCAACACTGTGGAAGGCCAAGATGCACACATCAGTTGAGGTCAGGAGACCAGCCAGTGCAACACAGTGAAACCCGGACTCTACTAAAAAAATACAAAAATAGCCAGGCATGGTAGCACATGCCTCTAATCCCAGCTACTCAGGACCTGAAGCAGAAGAATCACTTGAACCCGGGAGGCAAAGGTTGCAGTGAGCCAAGATCGTGCCAGCACACTCCAGACTGAGTGACAGAGCGAGACTCTGTCTCAAAAAAAAAAAAAAAAAAAAAAAAAAAAAATAGCAGCAGCAACCTTGCAACCTTTGGGCCAGTCGTGGTGGCTCATGCCTGTAATACTAGTACTTTGAGAGGCTGAGGCAGAAGGACCACTTGAGCCTAGGAGTTCAAGACCAGCCTGGGCAACCAACGTAGACAGATCCATCTCTAAAAAACAAAAAGAGGCTGGGTGCAGTGGCTCACGCCTGTAATCCTAGCACTTTGAGGGGGCCGAGGTGGGAGGATCACCAGAGGTCAGGAGTTCAAGACCAGCCTGGCCAACATGGAGAAAACCCATCTCTACCAAAAATACAAAAATGTGCTGGGCGTGGTGGTGGGTGCCTGTAATCCCAGCTACTTGGGAGGCTCAGGCAGGAGAATCATTTGAACCTGGGAGGCGGAGGTTGCAGTGAGCTGAGATCATGCCACTGCACTCCAGCCTGGGGGACAAAGCGAGACTCCGTCTCAAAAGAAAAAAGAAAAAAGGAAAAAAAAAAAAAAGTAGCAATCTTTGGCTGGCAGGGCTGCAGGGTACACTTACTTGCCCTGGCTTGGTTAACTGGTGTCACCAGGAAGGGCGTAGTAATGGGCCCCTTCTGTACTCACTGAAGGTTATTTAAATAAGACTTAAGGAGCATGGTGGGGGGAGAAGCAGTCTTCAAAAACTTAATACTACTGCCTGTGATTCAAGGATACTGTGCCTAAGATACCATTAGTGGTTTAGAAAAATGTCAGCAAATTCAACTGGCAGGAAATATGAAGAAACGATTTTAAAATAACTTTAAGCTGTGAAGTGTGAAATTAAGGTAGCTACCTCTAGTTAATTTTTTGTTTCCAACAAACAGAAAAACTGCTACAACAATTCCAATGGTTCTCAAACTTTACCATCTATCAGAATCACCTGGAGAACTAGTTGAAACACAGGCTGTTGAGTCCCCACTGCCAGACTTTCTGATTCAGTACGTTTGGGGTAGGATCCAAGAATGTAGTGGCACAATCTTGGCTCGCTGTAACCTCCACCTCCCAGGTTCAAGCAATTCTTCTGCCTCAGCTTCCCTAGTAGGTTGGATTACAGGTGCACACCACCACACCCAGTTAATTTTTGTGTTTTTGGTAGACATGGGATTTTGCCATGTTGGTCAGGCTGGTCTCGAACTCCTGACCTCTGCTGATCTGCCCACCTCAGCCTCCCAAAGTGCTGGGATTACAGGTGTGAGCCACCGTGCCCAGCCCAAGAATTCCCTTTCTAACTAGTTCCCAGGTAATGTGGTCTGGGGAGCACACTTTGAAAACAACTGGTTTAAATTATTAGAACTAAGAACCTTGTAGGTGAATAAAATAAAGCTAGATAACTAACCTATGCAACCTGACTAGCAATCTAAGGTTCTTTTCATTGTTGAAATTCACTTACTGTGTTCTCTACATTTTATGTATTTTTAGGACTACATAACACATTTTTGTTCAATTCAATAGACAAGTTTTGAGCACTTGAATAAAACATATTCCTTGACTTATAGAAGTCTACTCTTACTAGGTAAAAAGAGACTCACGGTCAAATACAGACTTGTGCCACTTAACGGCATTTCACTCAACAACTGTATATGTGACGGTGGTCCTATAATATTATAATACTATAGTTTGGCCAGGCGCGGTGGTTCACGCCTGTAATCCCAGCACTTTGGGAGGCTGAGGCAGGCGAATCACAAGGTCAGGAGATAGAGATTATCCTGGCCAACATGGTGAAACCCCGTCTCTACTAAAATACAAAAAATTAGCCGGGCATGGTGGTACATGCCTGCAGTCCCAGCTACTCGGGAGGCTGAGGCAGAAGAATCACTTGAACCTGGGAGGCAGAGGTTGCAGTGAGCCGAGATCGCACCACTGCACTCCAGCCTGGGCGACAGAGCTGAGACCCCTTCTCAAAAAAAGACCCAATCATATGCCAGTAAGTCCTTCCTTAGACCCAGAATCATACCCAATTATCTACTCAACAGTTCTACTGTGATATTTCACAAGCACTTCTCATTTAACCTTTTCAAGTTTTCTCAAAACTGAACTTATGCTCCTTTGCTCAGTCCCCAAACCTGCTCTTCCTTCAGTGTACCCTATTTCAATAAAAGAACTGTATTATAAGCCATGCACTAGGAAAACTTGGGAGTCATACTTATATTTACCTCCTTTACACTGACCCTCAAAACATTCAATGAAAAGTCCCATGATTCTATTTCATATATAGTTCTCATAGAATCAATCATAGAATCTCAATCATAGAATCAATCTCCTCTCTAGTTCTGTCAGCACTCAACCATACCACATCATTGTCTTACCTGAACCAATATAGTAGCCTCCTAATTAATCTCCCCAAATCTATTCTTGCCCTCTCCCTGACCCTTTCTCTACATTGCAACCACTGACATTGGTCCAAACGCATTACTACTCTGCTGAACTTCTGCCTTCCCAATGCCTTCAGGATAATGCCCTATTTGATCTGACCTGTCTACCTTGTCAAGAATTTTAACTCTCTCCTTCACTTATGTTTCTTCAGTTACAATGGCTTTTTTGGTGTTTTGTTTAGTTGGTTGGCTTAGCTGGTTGGCAGGTTTCTCAAACATGTCAAATTCTTTCCAACCTTAAGAGTTTCTGCATGTGCTAATCACTCTGCATCTTTGCCTGGTTACCTCCTAGTCACCCTTTAGGTCTCAACTTCAAAGCCTCTCTCAGGAAAGTGTTCCCTAATGTTTCTATCTACTACTGAAGTCTAGATTAGCTCACTCTATCATATACTGTTACTGCAGCCTATGTTTACCTTTGTAGCCCTTTGTGTAACTGTAATTAACATTACTAGTATTTGTTTAATGTCTGACTTTTCCACCAGACCAGAAGCTCCATGAGAGGGACCATACCTGTTTTATCCATTACTGTAAGCCAGAGCCCTACATGGTATCTGAACATGGTTAAATGCTTAGTATTATTTTCTCATTCCTACCTTAGGACTTTGCATTGCCTGTTCCCTATACCTAGGGCCCCAGACCTGGTCCCCAGAACCCCTGAACATCACAAGATTGGCTGTTCATCACTCAGGTCTCAGTACAAAATGCCACCTTCTCAAGAAGCCTTTCACTGATCACTCAATCTCAAGGAATTCTCCATCCTACAAGTATCTCATCATCCTTGTAATTTCTTCAAAGCACTCAGCATTATCTGAAACCACAGCATTTAGAAGACCCAAATAAAATGCTTAGTACAACATAAGCACTCAACAAACATTTGTTTAAGTGAATGAATCTCCTGAATGAGAACAGATGACTTGGGAAACACCCTCAATTCATCAGTGAAACATTTATAAACTGTGTCCCAACAAAGTTGATGAAGAGGCAGTATAACTTAAGTATGCTCTGGAATCACCAGACTGTTTACTTTGAATCCTGGCTCTGTCCCTTAACTGGATAATCTGAGACACTTAACTGCACTTTGGATCTGTTTCCAAAACTTTAAAATGGGAGTCAAAGAACCCATTTCAAAGGGTTCTTGAGAATTAAATTAGTGAGTATATCGAAAATGCCAGTACCAAGCACACAGTACACATTCAATCAATGTGTGCTATTATCCATGAGATTGGGTTTTTATCTCCTACTTTCAAATATGCAGTGTGACTTTTCCTTTACCTTATCCCCCAAAAATGGTTTCTGGCCTGGTGAAAAAGTCAGATATTAAACAAACACACTAGTAATGTTAATTATAGTTACACAAAGGCAACAAAGGTAAACACAGAATGCAATGAAAGTATATGATAGGATGAGCTATCTAGAATCTAGACTTCAGTAGTGGGTAGAAACATCAGTTCATAGTTCTACAGGGTGTGCACCATTGAATTCCAAGGGCATCTTTATTCACATAGATTAAGATATGTGAATGGCAACTTTTGGGATTACCCAACATGTAGCACTGTCCACAAGTTCTGGCAACCCCAAGAGTGGTGATGATCAAAAGACTAAGATGGGTGATGATCAAAAGACTAAAATGACAAAAACACACAAGAGACAAAGAAGTACTTTGCAAACTATAAAACTACTATAAAACGATCACTACATTTATGAATATATATTATCTTGAGGTCACTTTCAGAAACGAGTCATTTACGCAGATTACTGCCTTGACAAACAAAAAAGTTGCTAACGTCTGTGATCCAGGATCTAAAGAGATGAATTAAGGCTGAGGGCCACAACCAGCTCATGAGGCAGTTTTTCAGAGTGATCATGCGGTCTTCAGCTACAGGGCAATTAAAAATATTTTAACATTTGCTCACAACAGCACCACAACTTTTATCTCATTTCCCTATCCTTCAAAGAGAGTATCAAAAGGAAATCTGTGCTGGGCGCGGTGGCTCACGCTTGTAATCCCAACACTTTTGGAGGCCGAGGCAGGTGGAACGAGGTCAAGAGATCGAGACCATCCTGACCAACATGCTGAAACTTTTTCTCTACTAAAAATACAAAATTAGCTGGGCAGGGTGGTGCATACCTGTAATCCCAGCTACTCGGGAGGCTGAGGCAGGAGAATCGCTTGAACCCAGAAGGCGGAGGTTGTGGTGAGACGAGATCGCGCCATTGCACTCCAGCCTGGGCAACAAAAGTGAAACTCCGTCTCAGGGGGAAAAAAAAAAAGAAAATCTTATCTGCTGTAGCTTAATGACTGATGTCTAGACAGTGAATGCTTATGTTACCAAAATAAGTTGATCTTTGCGTATGTTAAAAGGAGTAAAGAAAATATGCAAGTGGGTTGAGGATTGTCATGACCATGAAGTTAGTTTTGTGAAAATTCAACAACAGAAAAAGGGCTTCATGCTTACTTTTGCAAAGCATGATATGGGAAACACAATGTGAGACTGCTTTTGAGATGTTTTGTGTTAGATTTATCTAAAATTCAAGGCCAGGTGAGGTGGCTCACACTTGTAATCCCAGCACTTTGAGAGGCTGAAGCGGGTGGATCACCTGAGGTCAGAAGTTCGAGACCAGCCTAGTCAACGTGGCGAAATCCTGTCTCCACTAAAAATATAAAAATTAGCTGGGCGTGGCGACGCATACCTGTAATCCCAGCTACTCAGGAGGCTGAGGCAGGAGAATCACTTGAACCCAAGAGGCAGAGGTTTAAGTGAGCCGAGATCGCACCACTACATTCCAGCCTCGGCAACAGATTGACTGTCTCAAAAAAAAAGTAAATAAATAAATAAAACTTTAAAAAATAAAATTATAAGATGAATAGCAGATAATCAGGACGGAAACACGCAACCTATCTACTGGGTATTTCCCTTTACATCAGGGTTTGTCAACCTTGTACTACTGACATTCTGGACCTGTTCATTCATCGTAGTTAGGGCTGTCCTGTGCACTGCAGAATGCTTTAGCAGCATCCCTAGCCTCTACTCATTAAATACCAGTAGCACTACCCCAGTCTGACCATCAGAAATGTCCACTGCTAAATGTTTCCTTGGTGGCAAAATCATCCCCAGTTGAGAATCTGCTTTAAATCTTCTAGTATCTCCAACTGTCTAAAGCCTCATCCACTCATATTCTCTCCTCAAAGTTTCAAAAAATCTTTCCCCCGGTCTTCCTGGTAATCCAAGCTAAATCCCAAAGTCTACCTTAATATTTCATTTGTCTTTGCCTTCAAAATCCTCAGAAAGCACACTGTACAACTTCAACAAGGACAGGTCAGTTTTCTTGTTTAAAACCACAGTTGGTGCCGGGCATGGTGGCTCACGCCTCTAACCCTAGCACTTTGGGAGGCCGAGGTGGGAGGATCACAAGGTCAGGAGTTTGAGACCACTCTGACCAGCATGGTGAAATCCTGTCTCTACTAAAAATACAAAAATTACCTGGGTGTGGTGGCGCAGGGCTGTAAACCCAGCTGGCTGAGGCAGGAGAATCGCTTGAACCTGGGAGGCGGAAGTTACAGTAAGCCGAGATGGCGCCACTGCACGTCAGCCTAGGAGCCAGAGACTCTGTCTCAAAAAAAAAAACCACAGTTGGAAGCCGGGTGCAGTGGCTCACGCCTGTAATCCCAGCACTTTGGGAGGCCGAGGCGGGCAGATCACCTGAGGTCAGGAGTTCAAGACCAGACTGGCCAACATGGCAAAACCCCGTCTCTACTAAAAATATAAAAATTGGCTGGGCGTGGTGGTGGGAGCCTGTAATCCAAGCTACTCGAGAGGCTGAGACACAAGAATCACCTGAACCCAGGAGGCAGAGGTTACAGTGAGCAGAGATTAGGCCACTGCACTCCAGCCTGGGCAACACAGTGAGATTCTGTCTCAAAACAAAAAATAAAAATAGGCCAGGCACGGTGGCTCACACCTATAATCCCAGCCCTTTGGGAGGCCAAGGCAGATGGATCACTTGAGGTCAGGAGTTTGAGACCAGCCTGACCAACATGGTAAAACACCATCTCTACAACAAAAAACACAAAATTAGCGCGGTGTGGTGGCGCACACCTGTAATCCCAGCTACCTGGGAGGCTGAGGCAGGAGAAGTGCTTGAACCCTGAAGGCGGAGATTGCACTGAGCCGAGATAGCACCATTACACTCCAGCCTGGCCAACAAGAGTGAAACTCCCTCTCAAAAAATAAATAAATAAATACAAATAAAAGCACAATTGGTAAGAGACTTGATACTAAAACTCAAGGCTCAACATCCCCAATTAAGTACTCTTCTCTATCATAACATGCTGCTATCCATCAGTTACAAAGTTTAGTCAGTCCTTCACTGCCAATGTGTCTTGCTTCTATCTCTTCCTTTCCATTTCTACCTAAAACCCACAGCAATGGTTCTCAAACTTTTGCGTGGATCAAAATCACCTGTCTTGTTAAAACACAGATTGCTAGGCCCCAACTCCAGAGTTTCTGTTTCAGTAAGTTTGGGGTGGGGCCCAAGAATCTGCATTCTAATATGTTCCTACTCAGTTAATGCTCATGCTGCTAATGAGAGACCTACACTTTGAAAACCACTGCCTTAAGAGTTCAGGGTTCCTGTCACCTCAAAAGGCAAGCTATTTGAATTTCCTTCTAGACCACCCCCTGACCTGAAACTGGAGACATTACTCCCAAAATGCCACTTTGGCCAAATCACTGTTATATTAAAACCAAACTGGCTGGACGCAGCGGCTCATGCCTATAATCCCAGTACTTCGGGAGGCCGAGGCAGGCGGATCATTTGAGGTCAGGAGTTCCAGACCAGCCTGGCCAATAATAGTTGAGACCCCGTCTCTACTAAAAATACAAAAAATTAGCCAGGCGTGGTGGCACGTGCCTGTAATCCCAGCTACTTGGGAGGCTGAGGCAGGAGAATCGCTGGAACCCAGGAAGCGTAGGTTACAGTGAGCCGAGATCGTGCCATTGCACTCTAGCCTGGACATCGCAGTGAGACTCCATATCCAAAAAACAAAAAAAACAAAACTTCTAATGGCTATGTCCATACTTGGCTTTCAAAGTTGTTTAAAATTTCTACCCAACGTTATCAGCAGTGCCCCTCAAAAGACACCACCTACTTCAGTCTGCTCATCTATCAGAGATCCACAGAATAGGCCTTATAGTAGTAGTATAAAGCTTATGCTGTCTTTACCAACTGAAAGGCCACCCTCTTCCCTCCTCCTCTCTACCTACCTGAAGGAGGCCTTCACCAATGTATTTGCCAAAAACATTCGTTTGGTCACTATTTGCTGCCTTTTATCTTTAGGGTTTAACTTTTTACCAAGTACTCACAGACAGAGAAAAACCCCAAGAACCTAAAATTTAAAACAGAAAACAAGGATATGAGTGACATACATAAATAAAAGCCTTGACATACACACAAACTGCACAATACTGCCGTTTTAACAGATCAAGTGCAATAAGTTCAAAGTTCATGAAAAGAATGAATGTGCCATCTTTGTTTGAAACATAATCAAACACTGGCTATCAAATATTTATAGCTATCTAATTCAGGATGTTAAGCAGACAGACGTTAGCAAGAAAATGTTAAAGTAGGCGGGAAGTGGTGGCTCATGCCTGTAATCTCAGCATTCTGGGAGGTCAAGGCAAGTGGATCACCCGAGGTCAGGAGTTCCAGACCAGCCTGGCCAATATGGTAAAACCCCATCTCTACTAAAAATACAAAAATTAGCAAGGCGTGGTGGCACACGCCTGTAATCCCAGCTACTAAGGAGGCTGAGGCAGGAGAATTGCCTGAACCTGGGAGGCAGAGGTTGCAGTGAGCCAATATCGCACCACTACACTCCAACCTGGGCGACAAGAGCGAAATTCCATCTCAAAAAGAAAAGAAAAGAAAAGAAAAGAAAAGAAAAGAAAATATTAAAGTAGCCTCAAAAGAGAGAAAGTACTCAGCCTACACACCGTGGAGTAAGAGTGTTATTATTATTTTTTTTTTGAGACGGAGTTTCGCTCTTGTCACCCAGGCCGGAGTGCGATGGTGCGATCTCAGCTCACTGCAACCTCCACCTCCCGGGTTCAGGCGATTCTCCCACCTCAGCCTCCCGAGTAGCTGGGACTACAGGCGTGCACCACCATGCCCAGCTAATTTTGTATTTTTAGTAGAGATGGGGTTTCGTCATGTTGGCCAGGCTGGTCTTGAACTCCTGACCTCAGGCGATCTGCCCGCCTCGGCCTTGCAAAGTAGTTGGGATTACAGGCGTGAGCCACTGCACCCGGCCTGTTTTCTATATAAAGTACATAAGAGACGTTGGATGGTATGAGAGAAGAAACCTGGGAGTTTGGAGTCAGGGTACCTGAGTTCAAGGTCTGGTTTCACCTCTTACCGACTCTGTGATCTTGGGCAAGTCATGGCCCCTCCCTGGGCCTCTCTCTCCATAATTTAAAAAAAAAAAAAAAAAAAAAATCAAGGTTTAAAACGATACCATCTACCTTCCAGGGTTGTTTTGAGAATTAAATAAGGTAATATATATGAAAGAACCTAGCCTACTATCTGGCATATAATAAATGTTTACTGAATTTTAACCCTTTTTGATGTGAAAGTGCAAAGCAAAAATAAAGTATTATTCCAAAAGTGAGATAAACAGAGAAAATTAATGAAACCTAATTAAGAGTGTCCGTTACCCCCCCAAAATAGAAAGATACAAAGAATGTATGTCTATCTACATGATATACATAATGTATCAATTCCTTGACTTAATAACCAAAACCAAGACCCGAGAATAACACAAACATCATCACTTGCAACTTCACAGCTTTAAGGCTGTCTAAAGGTCAGCAAAAGCTAGGCACAGTTTAGGACAGGATTAGAACAGGAGAGCTTAAGGCCGGGCATGGTGGCTCACGTCTGTAATCCCAACACTTTGGGAGGCCAAAGTGGGCGGATCACTGGAGGTCAGGAGTTTGAGACCAGCCTGACCAACATGGTGAAACCCTGTCTCTACTAAAACAATATAAAAATTAGCCAGGTGGGGTGGCGGACGCCTGTAATCCCAGCTACTAGGGAGGCTGAGGCTGAAGAATCACTTGAACCCAGGAGGCGGAGGTTGCAGTGAGCAGAGATCGCACCATTGCACTCCAGCCTGAGTGACCACAGTGAAACTGTCTCACAAAAGAAAAAAAAAAAAAAGAATAGGAGAGCTTAAAATTCAGACTAAACTTTAATTTTTTTAATTTTTTTTTTGAGACAGAGTCTCTGTCGCCCAGGCTGGAGTGCAGTGGCACGATCTCGGCGTACAGCAACCTCTGCCTCCCGAGTTCAAGCGATTCTCCTGTTTCAGCCTCCTGGGTAGCTGGGATTACAGGCATGTGCCACTACGCCCGGCTATTTTTCTTTTTCTTTTTTTTTTTTTTTTGAGATGGAGTCTCGCTCTGTCACCCAGACTGGAGTGCAGTGGCGTGATCTGGGCTCACTGCAAGCTCCGCCTCCCGGGTTCACACCATTCTCCTGCCTCAGCCTCCTGAGTAGCTGGGACTACAGGCGCCCGCCATCACGCCCGGCTAATTTTTTGTATTTTTAGTAGAGACGGGGTTTCACCGTGTTAGCCAGGATGGTCTCGATCTCCTGACCTTGTGATCCGCCCGCCTCCGCCTTCCAAAGTGCTGGGATTACAGGTGTGAGCCACCGCGCCCAGCCTATGCCCGGCTAATTTTTGTATTTTTAGTAGAGACGGGGTTTCACCATGTTGGTCAGGCTGGTCTTCAACTCCTGATGTCAAGCATTCCACTGGCCTTGGTCTCCCAAAGTGCTGGGATTACAGGCCTAAGTCACTGTACCTAGACAGACTAAACTTTTAAAATCAACTAGACACTTTATTATTTGTTCTAAATGGTCCAAATACCAAATATCATCAATGTGGTAGTCTGACATGTGTGCTACACATACGTTTTTATTTGTTACAGTTTAGGTCTCTGTTTCTTATCTACACTGCAAGACCCAATATCCAGATATCCTCCTCATCCCTACCTGCCAAAGTGTCCTCCATTCTAATTTATTCATTTTTTTAGAGACAGGGTCTTGCTCTGTAGCCCAAGCTGGAGTGCACTGGCACAGTCATAGCTCATCACAGCCTTAAGCCCCTGGGCTCAAATGATACTTCTGCCTCAACCTCCTGAGTAGCTGGGACCACAGGTGAGAGCCACTGCATCCAGACCCTCCTCCACTCTAGTGGCTTAATCCTAGCATTCAAGAAAATTGGTAGCAAAGAAGAGCATATATCCGGGCTTTCAACAATATCAACAAATACTTATTCAGCACTTGCTATGTGTTACGCCCTATTTGAAGCATCTAGCACACAGCATAAACAAAAACAAAGCCCCAACTCTCAAGAAGCTTATACTCTAGTGGAAAGCTATACACAAAGTACAGTAGTGATTAATGCTCAGCAAAATAAAACAACAGAAAATAATAGGGCTTAAATTTAATCCTCATTCTAGGGGCCCAAAATATAGCTTACTGTGGAAGACTGATGTATAAGAATAAAAAATTAGTTGTCATTATCTGCATTTTTGAATCACCCAAAAATGGTCAAGTTTTTCCTACATTATTAGGAGGGAGGCCGCAACAATGAGACCAGTGCGCTCTCTACCAACACAGACTAAAGACTAAATCTCATAAAATAATTAGAAATAAACTAATTCAACAATGTAGACCACATATAATTTTTTCTAGCTAACATTATACTTTCATACTAGAAAAAAAAAAAGGCTTAAAATAAATATTCTATTTTATCTAGTCCATTCTCAGTCAGAAAGACCTCAGAGTGGGAACGGGTCCAGGCGCAGTGGCTCACACTTATAATCCCAGGAGGTGGGGAGGCTGGAGAGGCCTCCAGGCAGGAGAGAGGATCACTTAAGCCCAGGAGTTCGAGACCAGCCTGGACAACACAGTGAAAACCTGTCTCTAGAAAGAATTTAAAAATAAGCCAGGTGTGGTGGCATGTATCTGTGGTACCAGCCACTCAGGAGGCTGAGGTAAGAGGATCACTTGGGGAGGCTGATGCTGCAGTGGTAGTGCCATTGCACTCCGGCCTGGGCAACAGAGCAAGACCCTGCCTAAAAAAAAAAAAAAAAAACGCCGGGTGTGCTGGCTCACAACTGTAATCCCAGCACTTTGGGAAGCCGAGGCAGGCAGATCGCCTGCCTGAGGTCGGGAGTTTGAAACCAGCCTGGCTAACATGGTGAAACCCCATCTCTACCAAAAATACAAAATTAGCCGGGCATGGTGGTGCATGCCTGTAATCCCAGCTACTCAGAGGCTGAAGCAGGAGAATCGCTTGAACCCAGGAGAGGGAGGTTGCGGTGAGCCCAGATTGCGTCATAGCACTCTACCCTCGGCAACAAGAGCAAAACTCCATCTCAAAATAAATAAATAAATTAATTAATTAATTAATTTAAAAAAGATAATCTGGTAATCGCTGCTGAATTTGGGGAGGCACTTTCAAAGGTAAACCAAGGAAAGGTGGGACTATTGCCAGAGTTTCAGTGGCCGCAGTTCCTTGTAACAGATAAATGATTTAGCTATTTCATAATTATATGTAAGACAGGTTAACAGGATTGAATATGCGATAATAACATCTTTTATAAAAGCTCTCAATTTCTTATTTTTTATTTTTTTTTGCTAGGTGAAAGTGCTAAAAACTCTCAATTTCATCAAGATTGACAAGCATACCAGGCATAGTGGCTCACACCTGTAATCCCAGCACTTTGGGAAGCCAAGGTGGATCACTTGAGTCTGGGAGTTCAAGACCAGACTGAGCAAAAAAAACCAGACCAGCCTGAGCAGCCCGAACAGGGAGAGCCTGCCTTTACAGAAAAAATTAAAAATTAGCCAGGCATGGTGGCACATGCACGCCTGTAGTCCCAGCTACATGCTGAGATGGGAGGACCACTTGAGCCAGGCGGTTGAGGCTACAAAGAGGAATGATCACACCACTGCACTCTAGCCTGGGCAACGGAGTGAGACCCTGTCTCCAAAAAGAAAAAGAAATACAGAAATAAATCATTGTTACCTCAGAACAACCCACCCCAGGATCAAAAGGAAGCTTCTATCCCTCCCACTTGAGTACCTTCTCAGGTATACAAACTTGCATCAGAGTTCTGGCTTTGTTCTGGCAATCAATATACAAAAGTACTAATATTTTCATTACCTAAAAAAAATTAAGTCTTGCTTAAGAGAAGCCAAACATTGTTTATCCACCCTTGTCATTTCCTAGCTGTTCCACTCCAACACTGCAAAACATTCTGGTTCCAAGTTCCAGAAAGTGTAGCTTATGTTCCAAATCTACACATACACACAATCTTCAAAGGTGCATTTCTTTTCCACACGTAATAGGTAAATAATGAATCTTGGCAAAAAATACTTTTTTTTTTTTTGAAACGGAGTCTCGCTCTGTCGCCCAGGCTGGAGTGCAGTGGTGTGATCTCAGCTCACTGCAACCTCCACCTCCCGAGTTCAAGCAATTCTCCTGTCTGAGCCTCCTGAGTAGCTGGGACTACAGGCGCCTGCCACCACATCCGGCTAATTTTTGTATTTTTAGTAGAGACAGGGTTCCACCTTGTTGGTCAGGCTGGTCTCAAACTGCTGACCTCAGGTGATCCACCCGCCTCAGCCTCCCAAAGTGCTGGGATCACAGGCATAAGCAACCGCACCCGGCCAAAAAACAATCTGTGTGTGAGAAACAGGGGTCTATGTTGCCCAGACTGGTCTCGAACTCCCGGGCTCAAGTGATCCTTCCTCCCTGGCCTCCCGAAGTGCTGGGAATATAGGTGTGAGTCACCATAACTGGCAAAAGACAATTTTTTTAAACTAGTTATTCCTTTTTTTTTTTTTTTTTTTGAGACGGAGTTTTGCTCTTGTTCCCCAGGCTGGAGTGCGACGGCATGATCTCAGCTCAGCACAACCTCTGTCTGGCGGGTT
Source organism: Pan paniscus (assembly GCF_029289425.2). Classification (NCBI taxonomy): domain Eukaryota; kingdom Metazoa; phylum Chordata; class Mammalia; order Primates; family Hominidae; genus Pan; species Pan paniscus. Next base: position 68,345,922 of record NC_073258.2, on the reverse strand, counting down.
CAAGCGATTCTCCTGCCTCAGCCTCCTGAGTAGCTGGGATTACAGGCATGTGCCACCATACCCAGCTAATTTTGTATTTTTAGTGTAGACGGGGTTTCTCCATGTTGCGTCAGGCTGGTCTCGATCTCCCGACCTCAGGTGATCCACCAGCCTCAGCCTCCCGAAGTGCTGGGATTACAGGCGTGAGACACTGTGCCTGGCCTTTTTTTTTTTTTTTTTTTTTTTTGAGGTGAAGCCTTGCTCAGTCACCCATGCTGGAGTGCAATGGTGCAATCTCAGCTCACTGCAACCTCTGCCTCCCGGTTCAAGTGATTCTCCTGACTCAGCCTCCTGAGTAGCTGGTATTACAGGCGCCCTACACCACGCCCGGCTAATTTTTTTTTTTTTTTTTTGAGATGGAGTCTCACTCTGTCGCCCAGGCTGGAGTGCAGTGGCGCAATCTCTGCTTAGTGCAACCTCCACCTCCCAGGTTCAAGCGATTCTCCTGCCTCAGCCTCCCAAGTAGCTGGGATTACAGGCACGCACCACCACCCCCAGTGCCCAGCTAATTTTTGTATTTTTAGTAGAGATGGGATTTCACCATGTTGGCCAGGCTGGTCTCAAACTCTTGACCTCAGGTGATCCTCCTGCCTAGGCCTCCCAAAGTGATGGGATTTCAGGTGTGAGCCACCACACCCAGCCCTTAACTAGTTATTTCTGATTTTTTTTTTTTCCCCAAAAAAATGACTTGTTGGGAGGCCAAAGCGGGCAGATCGTTTGAGCCCAGGAGTTCAAGACTAGCCTTGGGAACACGGCAAAACCCCACCTCTACAAAAAATACAAAAATTAGCCAGGCATGGTGGCACAGGGCTGTAGCCCTAGCTACCTGGGAAGCTGACATGGGAAGATCACTCGAGACCAGGATGTCGAAGCTGCAATGACCTATGATCATGCCACTGCACTCTAGACTGGGCAACAAAAGACCCCTATCTCAAATAAAAAAAAAAAAGAAAAAAAAAAAAGAAAAAAAAAAAAGACAGTTCCCTCCAGGCTGGGTGCGGTGGCTCAAGCCTGTAATCCCAGCACTTTGGGAGGCCGAGGCAGGCGGATCACGAGGTCAGGAGATCGAGACCATCCTGGCTAACATGGTGAAACCCCATCTCTACTAAAAAATACAAAAAAAAATTAGCCGGGTGTGGCGGCGGGCGCCTGTAGCCCTAGCTACTCGGGAGTCTGAGGCAGGAGAATGGCGTGAACCCGGGAGGTAGAGCTTGCAGTGAGCCAAGATCGCGCCACTGCACTCCAGCCTGGGCGACAGAGCAAGACTCTGTCTCAAAAAAAAAAAAAAGAAAGAAAAAGAAAGTTCTCTCCAAATAGACGATGTGTCCTCTTACACAAACACTGCTAAGATAGCACATTAAACAAAAGAAAACATATGCTAGTTAAGGGTTAATGTATGCAACAAGTACCAATCACCTTACAACTTAAAGAAAAAAAGAGAAAAAAAAATCTTGCCAAGACAGAAGTCAAGAGTACTTGACTCTCCTTCCCACTACTCCTCCCTACCTTGTTTAAAAAAAAAAAAAAAAAAAAAAAAAAAGGGGGCCAGGCACAGTGGCTCGCACCTGTAATCCCAGCACTTTGGGAGGCCGAGGTGGGTGATCATCTGAGGTCAGGAGTTCGACACCAGCCTGCCAATATAGCGAAACCCCGTCTCAACTAAAAATACAAAAAAATTAGCCGGGCATGGTGGCAGGCGCCTGTAATCGCAGGTACTTGGGAGGCTGAGGCAGGAGAATCATTTGAACCTGGGAGGCAGAGGTTGCAGTGAGCCAAGATCGTGCCACTGCACTCCAGTCTGGGTAACAGAGTGAGTCTCCATTTCAAAAAATATATATAAAAATAAAGTGAAGCCGAGCACGGTGGCTCACACCTGTAATCCCAGCACTTCGAGAGGCTGATGTGGGTGGATCGTCTGAGGTCAGGAGTTCAAGACCAGCCTGGCCAACATGGTGAAACTCCATCTTTACTAAAAATACAAAAATTAGCTGGGTGTGGTGGTGGGCACCTGTAGTCCCAGCTACTCAGGAAGCTGAGGCAGGAGAATCACCTGAACCCGGGAGCCAGAGGTTGCAGTGAGCCCTGATAGTGCCATTGCACTCCAGCCTGGGCAACAGAGCGAGACTCACTCTCAAAACAAACAAACAAACAACAACAACAAAACCCAAAAGTTCGGGTCCAGTGGCTCATGCCTGTAATCTCAGCACTTTGGGAGGCCAAGACAGGCGGATCACCTGAGGTCAGGAGTTCGAGACCAGCCTGGCCAACAAGGTGAAACTCAGTCTTTACTAAAAATACAAAAATCAGCCAGGTGTGGTGGTAGGCACCTGTAATCTCAGCTACTCGGGAGACTGAGACAAGAGAACCACTTGAACCCAGGAGGAAGAGGTTGCAGTAAGCAGAGATAGTGCCATTGGACACCAGCCTGGGTGACAAGAGTGAAACTCCGTCTCAAAAAAAAAACAGTTAAAAGTTTTGCTTGCTGGAAAGGCTCTTCCTTTAAAGTCTGGACTGCAAAATTCCTTAGATACCTACCTAACAACTTGACATGATAAAAGTGAATTCCATATAGCAGTAACTACCTGGGAAAGGAGTTTTATGGCATCATCTTTTTCTGTTCCCAAAGAAAAGTTAAATTCAAGAAATGTAAAAATAAAAATAAATTCCAACGATACAATATTCTACTACAGATATGCTTAATTTCTACAAAATTAGAGATAAAGAATTATAATCTCAACACATGAACTGGGAACAAGACAAATCTCTGAAATTAGGCTCACCGGAATATATGCATGCTGAATATATACTTCCCAATACACACCAAACCTTTCTAGCAGTCACAAAAAAAAAAAAAAAAAAAAAAAAAGCCAGGTACTGTGGCTCACGCTTGTTAATCCCAGCACTTTGGGATGCCAAGGTGGGAGGATCGCTTGAGGCCAGGAGTTCAAGACTAGCGTGGGCAACATAGCAAGACCCCGTCACTAAGAAAAAAAAAAAAAAAGTCTGAAAATTACCCTGGCATGGTGGCACACGCCTGTAGTCCCAGCTACTCAGGAGGCTGGAATGGAAGATTGCTTGAGCCCAGCAATTTGAGGCTACAGTGAGTTATGATCACACCACTGAACGTCACCCTGGGCAGAGCAAGATCCTGTCTATAAAAATAAAAATAAAAGGCCAGATGCAGTGGCTCACACCTGTAATCCCAGCACTTTGGGTGGCCGAGGCGGGCAGATCACAAGGTCAGGAGATCGAGACCATCCTGGCTAACACAGTGAAACCCCGTCTCTACTAAAAGTACAAAAAATTATAAAAGTACAAAAAATTAGCTGGGCGTGGTGGTGGGCGCCGATAGTCCCAGTACTCGGGAGGCTGAGGCAGGAGAATGGTGTGAACCCAGGAGGCGGAGCGTGCAGTGAGCAGAGATTGCACCACTGCACTCCAGCCTGGGCAACAGAGCCAGACTCTGTCTAAAAAAAAAATAAATAAATAAATAAAAATAAAAATAAAAAATAGGCCATGGCCAGGCGCGGTGGCTCACGTCTGTAATCCCAGCACTTTGGGAGGCCAAGGTGGGTGGATCATGAGGTCAGATCGAGATCATCCTGGCCAACATGGTAAAACCCTGTTCTTTACTAAAAATACAAAAATTAGCTGGGCGTGGTGGCACGTGCCTACAGTCCCAGCTACTTGCGAGGCTGAGGCAGGAGGATCACTTGAACCCAGGAGGTGGAGGCTGCGGTGAGCTCATATCACGCCACTGCACTCCAAGCGTGGGCGATAGAGTGAGACTCGATCTCAATAAAAATAAATAAATAATAAAGAAGTCTCTTCTCAAAAAGAGTAAGGATCACTAGAAAATGTATTCGAGAACCATTCTTTTTCTCCTAAATGCAGAGCCAAATAAAACCACCATGAATTCCTTTAGTAATCTTCTAGGCCTTTCAGGTCAGCAAATTTCACATACTACATACAATTCTGTCGCTTTCCTCATAGCCCACTCTTCAAACACAAATTCAAATTTTTATTAATACTGTGAGACTATTATTAAAGCTCTCTTTGGCTAAGAAAAACAAAAATTGAATTCTTAAAACTCCAATAGGGAAACCTTACGAGGAAAGCATGGCTTAAAGGATCCAAGTGTTCATATACAGATATAAGCCAATCCTTTCAAATCATGTCTAAAATTTCTTTCAACAAGATCTATCTCGTACATTCCTCCCAAAACACAGAACTTTATCAGCATCCAGTATTCTACCTGTCTTCAATCAATCCCAACAACCCTTCAAAGCTACCAAAGGTGTTAATTTATAAAATAAAAGAAAATAATCCATAGTTCTCCCCGCTCAAAGTCACAAATCCTGGGACAACAAAATCTTAAAAAACGTATTGAACTATCCTTCCTCAAACAGCTTTGCCCCCAAAATTTATATTCTAATCTAACGTAATCAGATGTATTACAATGTCCGTACTGTAAAATCAGGAATCTTTGTCACATTGTAATCCACAAAATCCTTTGGTATACAATGGTTTCTATAAAAACTAAAGGCTACATATAACTCCATTTCCAAACAAGATAAATATATAAAATATAAAACATTTTTGGCCAAAAGCCAAATTCGATATTAATACACCTTTCCCCCTCCTCTGGTGCACAGAAAAGTCACCCGAAAAGTTTTAATCACACATTCACAGTATATTCACAACTGGAAACAAAATAGTTATCCTACTTCAAAACTGGAGGGTGTGGTGGGGGGAGAAAATACTAACCAATCTCTGGCTGTAACGAATCCTTTCTTCTTCGGGTTCCATCTCTCACTCTTCTGTTGAAATTACTGTAAAGAAACCACTCCAGGGCTGCCTTCCTCTTCCTCCTTAGGAACCAGATTGCAACACTAAAGAATAATGATATAAGCAGAAATGAGAACTCATTCTCAAACTTGTGCTTTCTGTTCACGGAAAGGAGTATTTAAGGTAAGTGTTAAAGGCTCTCTGAAAAATCAGGTTCCTCTTCATGAGTTTGGGACCTTTCTGCTCTTGGGCAAGTGGTTCCATGTCATGTTCAACATTAATCACATTACAACTGTCGGAGGCCTAGACGAAACGAGATGTTGGTTTCAGTTCCTTGTGGAAGGGCCACACCACCAGTTTCTCCCCACAGGATTACAACTAGCAAGGATCTCCTTCATGGCAGCATCAGCAAGAAAAAAAAAAGCCCAGGACTTTTATCTCCAGAGAGCTGACCAGGTGAAGCACCACTGAACTAATCCAGATCCTAACCAAATTAGTTCTCTCTCACCGGTAATCAGAAACTAAAGGAAAGAAGGGCAAACTGACTATGTAAAAAGAGGACAAAAAATTAGGATTTAAATGACCCCAAAACAATTTCCCATACCCCTCCTGTAAGGCCGTGCACAATCGTCGCCTTCCTTTCTAGACTCCCCGGATCTTATCATTCCCAAATCTACCCTCCACCCCAACACAAGATGTGCACAACTCTGAAACAAATTTCAGAGGTGCAAATCAAGGACCAAAATTCCATCTGATCTTTTTGGATAAAGTAATAAAATAAACGATTGCATCTAAGGATACAAGGAAAATACATCTTGTCCAAAAAGACCGGCCGGCGCGACGGTCAATACGTAATACCAAGAAAGGGTTTTCTTTTTTCTAAATATTCTCGTGGATAATGGCTTCCATTGAGAACACAGGTTCCCCCCGTTTTTGTCACTACATTACAGCCACGTTAACAGCATCCTTTCAAAACTGCTACGAGACCAGAGGACCCGATGACACAGTTTGCAGAGCAGTTGGAGGCAGAGCCCTCCCGGAGGAAGCCCTGGCCCGAAGTCGGGAGGGAAACCGTGCTTGCACCCCCTGGGCGACGACCGCCTGGGCATGGAGCAGCCAGGGCCGGAGAGGAAAAAGGGCGAATCTCGCTGGGCTCCCCCAGGAAAAGGCGTTTCAATGGTTCACCCATCGGAAAAAGAGATAGAAACTTTGCATTCAGTCTTTGGATAACACAGTCAACCAAACTTCCAAATGAGGGGGGGAGGGGGAAACTCACCGGAGATTCTGCTCTTGAGTTCTTGTCCAAGTGAGAAGTAAAAGATTCCAAAGCTGAGAGGAATAATTAAATCCCAAACGTCGTCTTCGGTTTTTCCGTGGATCACCCCAGTATCCAGAGAGGGTCAGAGCGACCAGGAAAAGGGAGCAAACAGTTGCTGAATCAAACCTTCTCTTCTGGCTTTGGAGACCGGGAGTCGGAGGCGTCAGGAGAGGGGAGCGCGACCCCTCGGCGCCGAGCCCGGGGCGCCCCCGCCTCCCCCAGGCCAGCGGTCAGCAGCCCGGGCCCGAGCCCCGGGCCGGCCCCGGCCGCAGGGAGCGCCCTCCTCGCCGTGCCCTCGGCCAGCAGGGGCTGGTCGCCTGCGGGAGCAGCGGCCGATCAGCTGAGACCGGCCGGCCCGAGGCTCCCCGCGCCGCCCCGGCCCCCCGGAACGCGGGCCCCGGCCCCGGGGGGCGGACAGGGCGGGAGCGGCGCGGCGCGCCGGGATGGGGGCCCTGGCTGCCCTCGCGTCTCCCCCTCAGGTCTGGCTCCGCGCTGCGGGACGAACCCCCCGGCTACTCCCCAGTCGCAGAAGAGGGATTCCGGGGGATGGGCCCCCTGGCGTTGCCCCTCCTCCCGGAGCGTCCCCTGCCCAGGAAAGACAGAGCGGCGACGGGCCCAGCCGCTGGGAAGGTGCTCCGAGAGCCGCCGCCGCCGCCGCCGCTGCCGGGGAGGGGTGTTGTTTCCCTCACACAGGAGGAGCCGCTGAAGCAGCCGCCGCCATTTTGAACCCGTCAGACTCTCACATACACACAGCTCCTCCGAGGCGCACTGCGCAGGCGCCACCTCCCCACCCCTCCTCCAGCTCGCCTCTCCACCCCCCACCCCCTTCAGGCCTCCCTGCGCTTCTTACCGCTCTCCCGGGCGCGCGTGAACGCGCACGCGTCACTCCCCTCTAACGCGAACACGCCGCCGGCGCGCGCACGCGCGGATGCGTCGGCCTCGAATCGCCCGCGCCCCGCGACGCCGACGCGGCTCCCTGCGCCCCCTCGCGTCAGGCCGCCCGCCCTCCCTCCCTCCCTCCCGCCGGCCCGCCGCCCCCGCTCCCGCTCCCCGTCGGCGTTCTTCCAGGGCTCGGGCCAGGCTGGCTGCTCGCGCCTGCGCGCAGGGCACCGATCCTCCTCCGCGCGCCCTCCCCCCACACACCCTCACACACACTTTGCCTCTGTGACCCCGCCCCTCGCGGCCAGCTGTGCTGGCCGCCCTCCCCCACCCCCCTGGGAGGGTGGTGACCCCCGACCCCCCACAAAGCACATCACCCCCCACAAGCAGTGGGAGACCTGCGCCCCCTTCCCCTTCAACCGCCTTTGGCCCCAGGCGGCCCGTCACAGTCACACAACCTGAGGGCCGGGAGGCCTGGGCCAGGGCAACCGATACCCGCCTCAAAGCAGGGTCTCCCGGGGTCAAGCCGCCGGGCTGGGCCCGCGGGACCTGGGCTCCCGGCTCAGGCCTGCCCAGGGCGAGAGGGCGCAGGGAAGGGGCGCATGGCCGCCGGCTGCCCTCCCTTCGCGTGCCGGCCGGTGGGCCGAGGCCGGCTTGCCCGCCATTCCCGGGCAGGCCCCGGCGCCGCCGCCACGGGGCCCGTCTGCCCTGGGCCCGGGGGCTCCTCGGTGCAGCGGCCTGGCCCCGCCTCACCCACTGCTCGTCGCTCCAAAGGGGCAGGAAACAGGAGTAGCATGTCTGTCCTGGGCTCGGCTCCCCGGGGGAGCTGCAGGCGCTTAACAAGGGCGTCCACAGGTACCAGGCGCAGGAGCGGTCTCCGCGACGGCCCGGGGGCGGTGGCGGCCGGCGCGCCCACCGCCGGCCGGAGGCGCCCGGCGAGGTGGCCCAGGAAGCCCCCGCTCCTCGGCCACGCTCAGCTTTCCGCCGCGCCGGTGCCCCCGGCGGCCCGGGTGGGACGTGACCCCGCCCCCGGCGAGTCGGGGCGCCCCCCACGGAGGGGTGCGCGGGCCGCCCCCGGCCCCCGGCCCGACCCTGCCGCCCCGGGCCGTGGCGGGCGCGGGAGGCCGGGCCAGGAAGATGTCTCCTGTTGGTGCGCGCAGCTTCGCGCGGGGGTCAGCGACGGGGCAGCGGCCGCCCGAGCTGCGCCGGCCCTGCCCACGGACCGATTCCCGCGGCCCGACAGCTGCCCGACGGGCCAGCAGGCTCCGAACGTCGACGGAGCCCGGCCGGAGGTACCCGAGCAGTGCCATGCGAGCAGCCCAGCCGCGATCCGGGCATTTCCCCAGCCAGTCTCTTGCTCTGGGGCCCGTTTAAATTCTAAATCCCACAAAGGACGGTGGCTGGGGCGTTACACATCGGGGTTGGCACTATTGGCTCCACTACGCCCTTGCTGAGCGGTGTCACACAAATCTTTTTCTCCCTGCCTTGGTTTCCCACTCTTTAAGCTCTGACTCCTGGAAGCAGGGAATGGAGCAGAGAGGTAGGGCATGGAGTGAATCGTATAACCTGCATAAACAGCCATCAACTCTTTCAGGAGGACGTTAGCGAGACAATTAAAATAATGATATCTTCTAATTCTATCAAGGCTTGAACTCCAAGGTAAAAGCGCTACGTAAATGCAAGGTATTATTATTTATTACCACAGAAGGTTTTTCTGCATGCACAACTTGGGGAGTTTGTACAGACATTCTCTGCTTTGTTTCACAACCTCCTTAGGAGACAAGCTAAAGTGCCTGTTAGCGCTATATTCATTTTAAAGATAGACAACTGAAGTATAGAAAGGTTAAAGAGCTTGCATAATTACTCCAACAGCCGACTGAAACATCTCACAAACAGCAAAAAAGGTTTGTTAATAAGATATCATCTTCTTGCATTCTAGTCACTGGGAAATATTCTTTATTTTGATACCAGTTTTGTTCAGACTTCTTAGATTTTCAGAGCACTGATACGAAGAAGATAATCACAGAAACTGTATCAGATCTAAAGCCTCTTTAAATCTTTCCGACTATGGTAAAATATATTTTAAAAGCAGCAGTCTCTCACACTGGTGCTACCAGATATGGCCCCATAAGCATCTGGCTCTCTGTAGTTATAGAAAAAGTCAGCAGCTTGTTTTGTTTGTTTTTTAAGCAGGAGAGAAAGCTTTTGCCATTGTCAGATTAAGTGTTGGGCCTTGTTGCTATTTGCAAAATAAACAGCTTTATTTCCTTCCCACTCACCCTTATAACCCAGGGAATACTTGGCGGCAAAGAGAAAGTCTCTAGGAGTAGCTCAACTTGGTCTTGCCCTTTTTCTTAACATTCAGACCCCCTTAAGTAATTAACCCTCAAGGAGGTGAGTTGCACACCCTTGGCAATCAGATACCTCCAAGTTTAATTCAGATGGGCATGCTGGGAGAACCCTAGAAAGGCTTTAGAACAGGCCGGGTGCGGTGGCTCACGCCTGTAATCCCAGCACTTTGGGAGGCCAAGGCAGGTGGATCACCTGAGGTCAGGCGTTCAAGACCAGCCTGGCCAACATGGCAAAACCCTGTCTCTACTAAAAAAAAAATACAAAATTAGCCGGGCGTGGTGGTGCATGCCTATAATCCCAGTTACTTGGGAGGCTGAGGCAGGAGAATCACTTGAATGCAAGAGGTGGAGGTTGCAGTGAGCCGAGATGGTGCCATTGCACTCCAGCTTGGGCTACAGAGTGAGACTCCATCTCCCCACCCCCCCCCCCAAAAAAAGGCTCTAGAACAATAATAGTAGTACTTATTTTGAATGGGACTGCCAGTAGAGCAAGATTTGTCAGATTGCAGCCAGCTCTTTTGCCGTAGAAAACCATTTGTTAAGTAGTCTGCGTTGGGGGAACGGGACATTTAAACAGATACACCCAATGGTTTCTCCACAGGCAGGCTTTGTTAATAATCCAGAGCAGATATACAGGGTGAGATAAGAGGTAGACAGATGGCTAGTGATTCCTCCCGCCATCACAGTGGCTCTGATTGGCAAGGACAGATCTGTGAGGCTGCATTGCCCTAAAACAGCCATTTGCAGGGAGAATAGAGCTTGGGGGATTCCCTAACTATGAACTCTCTGGCTTCAACCCTGACAATGGTATATGGGAAGAAGGAAATAAAAATGCATTCTAGAGGCATTGAGAACAGGGTCCCTGGCTGGAATAAATTGGCACCTTAATAAGATATTAATAAATCACTGCCTTTTTGAGCAAAGCTAAGACTCAACAAATGCTGAGAGTGAAAATCCAGTCACCATTTTCTTTTCTCTTATTTTCTCTTCTTTTCTTTTTTTGGGATGGAGTTTTGCTCTTGTTGCCCAGGCTGGAGTGCAGTGGCTCAATCTTGGCTCACTGCAACCTTCACCTCCTGGGTTCAAGCAATTCTCCCGCCTCAGCCTCCAAGTAGCTGGGATTACAGGCGTCCGCCACCACGCCCGGCCCACCCATTTCTTTTGGGAGACTTTAGGGTGTGAAAAGAGAACTCTTTAGTCTGGTTAAGCTAAACTACTTCCAATTTCTCCTTAAATGTTAAGGAGGAAGTAAAGATGTCCCAAACAGTGTAGGTCTAAACTAAAATAGAGAAGTTGGTTGTGAAGGTTCCCCAGGAGGTAGCATAATCAGTGGCTAAAAAGCTTTGGCCGGGCGCTATGGCTCACGCCTGTAATCCCAGCACTTGGGGAGGCCGAGGCAGGCGGATCATGAGGTCAGGAGTTTGAGACCAGCCTGGCCAACATAGTGAAACCCCATCTCTACTACAAATACAAAAAATAGCTGAGCATTGTAGTCCCTGCCTGTAATCCCAGCCACTCGGGAGGCTGAGGCAGGAGAACCGTTTGAACCAGGGAGGCGGAGGTTGCAGGGAGCCGAGATCGCGCCATTGCACTCCAGCCTGGGCAACAGAGGGAGACTCCGTCTCAAAAAAAACAAACAAAAAAAGAGGCTGAGGTGGAGGATTGCTGGAGCCCAGGAGTTGGACTATGAACTATGACTATGCCACTGCACTTCAGCCTGAGTGACAGTGAAACCATGTCTCTAAAAAAAAAAAAAAAAAAAAAAAGAAGGGAAGGAAGGTTTTAAGTAAAGATGCTTCAATATTTAAGAAACTTGGAAGTTTTCATGTGAGTCAAGAGTTTGCATAGACCTTAAGTGTGATGACTTATTCCTCGATTCTCTTCCCCCTCCTTTTTTTTTTTTTTTTTTTTTTTTTGAGACAGTCTCACCGTGTCACCCAGCCTGGAGTGCAATGGCATGATCTTGGCTCGCTGCAACCTCCACCTCCCGGGTACAAGCAATTCTCCTGCCTCAGCTTCCTGAGAAGTTGGGATTACAAGCACCCGCCACCATGCCTGGCTAATTTTTGTGTTTTTAGTAGAGACAGGGTTTCACCATGTTGGCCAGGCTGGTCTCAAACTCCCTATCTCAGGTGATCCGCCCCCCTCTGCCTCCCAAAGTGCTGGGATAACAGGCATGAGCCACCGCACCCGGCCCTCTTCCCTATCCTAACTCCTGGTTTCTCTCCCCGACCCCCGACCCTGGTGTCTCCGCTTTCTATTCTTCCCTCTTCCCTGACTCCAGCTGCCTCTTTCTCCTCATCACCTGCCTCCTGAAGTCTCTTTCTTTCCAGCCTTCTCTCCATCATTTGGCCCACCCCCTCCTCCATGTTCATCTCACTCTCCTGGCCCAGTATCATCTGACTGAATGGCTTTCCCACTTTCCTTTACCATCCATTTGTTGCCCTTAATCACCTCAATCCCGTGCTCTCTGATTTTGTTACTTAACCATTTCCTGAACATCTCCCTCCACCCGCACCCCCCACCCCGGGAAAAAAGAAAAAAAGAAAGAAAACTTCTTCTAGGGTTAAAGGGTGTTGGGGGGTGATTATAAGCTTTAAGTGATAGAAAGTTTTCTTTTTTTTCTTTTTTTGAGATGGAGTCTCGCTCTGTTGCCCAGGCTAGAGTGCAGTGGCGCGATCTCAGCTCACTGCAAACTCCACCTCCTGGGTTCAAGCGATTCACCTGTCTCAGCCTCCTGAGTAGCTGGAATTACAGGTGCCCGCCACCGTGCCTGGCTAATTTTTGTATTTTTAGTAGAGACGGGGTTTCACCATGTTGGCCAGGCTGGTCTCGAATTCCTGACCTGGTGATCCACCCACCTCGGCCTCCCAAAGTGCTGGGATTACAGCCATGAGCCACCACGCCCAGCTGAAAGTTTTCTTTCTTTTTTCTTTTCTTTTCTTTCTTTCTTTTTTTTTTTTGAGTTTGGAACCTGAATTGATCAGGGGGAAAAAAATGAAGCAGAAATGCCCTGCAGATTCTTGGATCATCAAACATGGGTGTCACATGAGGTTCTTGCATGGAATGTGGCTGACACTTTCCTTGGGACCATGGGACCACCACCCTCCCTGGCCCTGTGCTTCCTTGCTGCCATCTTTTCCAGGTATGTCACCTTCCGCTGTGCAGACCCACTGCTCCTGAGCGCTGGGGTGTACTTTGGCTGTTGGGGCAACTGCAGCAGTGTCTGGGCCCCACCTGCTCTTTAGCAGCCTTAGCTTCGCTTTGGGGCCAGGCCACCCTCATTTCTCACTTCTAAAAGGGTGGGACTTCCTGCTGTGCCCAAGAGTGGAGCTCTAAGATGCAGAGCCTGTGCCTCAGCTACACCTGTGCTTGCTGGGGGAAGTTTCTGGCACCCTGGGGTTTCAGGGTCTGTTTGCAACCTTGCACTAGCTTCCCAGCTTGGGTTGGTGGTGACAGTCATACAGGGCTCCAGCCACTTCCCCAAAGGGCCAAATGCTTAAGCACTTAGACCTGTTTAGCCCCTCCCAATGAGTCTGATCTTTGTTTATCTTCTTCAAGGGCATTCTCTACCTTTCATCAGTTTCTGCTAAAGCTAGTGTTCCTTCAGCCACTTTGTGAGAGGTTCTGCACCCGTCAGAACTTCAGTTCTCTTTAATAAAACAGAGTAGGCTGGGCGCGGTGGCTTAAGCCTGTAATCCCAGCACTTTGGGAGACCAAGGCGGGCAGATCACCTGAGGTCAGGAGTTCAAGACCAGCCTGGGCAACATTGTGAAACCCTATCTCTACTAAAAATACAAAAATTAGCTGGGCGCGGTGGCACATGCCTGTATTCCCAGCTACTCGGGAGGCTGAGGTAGGAGAATCACTTAAGCCTGGGAGGCAGGTCGAGGTTGCAGTGAGCCGAGATCGTGCCACTGCACTCTAGCCTGGGCAACAGAGCAAGACTCTGTCTCAAAAAAATATATATTATATATAATATATGTATATAAATATATATAATATATATAAAACATAATACATGTATATAAATATATATAATATATATAAAACATATATTTTATATATATAATGTATATAAATAAAACAGAAGTAGTGACTCCTGCCCTGTTTCCTCCTAGGATTGTTGTGGAGTGAAATGGACTAATGGACATGAATACCCTTTGGAAACTAGAAGACAACTTATTTTAGAAAGGATTTCTGAGGTCTTGCACAGTGCCTCATGCCTGTAATCCCAGCACTTTGGGAGGCCAAGGTGGGCAGATCACCTGAGGTTGGGAGTTCGAGACCAGCCTGACCAACATGGAGAAACCCCATGTCTACTAAAAATACAAAATTAGCTGGGCATGGTGGCACATGCCTGTAATCACAGCTACTTGGGAGGCTGAGGCAGGAGAATCACTTGAACCCGGGAGGCAGAGGTTGCAGTGACCTGAGATCACGCTTTTGCACTCCAGCCTGGACAACAAGAGTGAAACTCCATCTCAAAAAAAAAAAGAAAAAAAAGGATTTCTGGTTTTCCTATTTTTAAAAAATTTTTTACTTGTTAATTTTTTTTTTCATAGAAACAGGGTCTCACTATGTTCCCCAGGCTGGTCTCGAACTCCTGGCCTCATGTGATACTCCTGCCTTGACCTCCCAAAGTGCCTGGGATTACAGGCATGAGCCACTGCACCTGGCCAGTTCTCCTATTTTAAATTTATTTTTATTTTATTGTGGTAAGAACACTTGATGTGAGATTTACCATTTTAACAAAGTTTTAAGTGTACAATGCATTGTCCAGTTTCTTTTTCTCCTACATGTAGGATTTGGGTACTTACTGAGTACACTGTGCCCAATGCTAAATTAAGTGCTTGGATAGAGAAAGGAGATTTGAAAAATTAGAAGGCTTGACTTTTACCTTCGAAGACTTCATATCGAAGAAAGGACACCATGAAGATGTGACATACTCAAGAGAACAATCATCATTCCAATGAATTGCTGGAAGATCATTTAGACCATAAGAACTGGTCTTCAAATTGCACTTGGATATAAGCCCCGTGGGGCAGGAAGTTTTGTTCATTGCTGGATTCCCCAATGCCTAGAACAGTGCCAGGCATAGTTGGCACTCATTCCTTCATATTTATTGAATCAGCCAATAAAGTAGTGCAGTGTTGCTTTTGAGGGAAGGAGTATGAAGGCTGGAGAGCATTGAATCCTTGCAGAGAAGCTTGGTTTTGTGAGAGCAAGAGAGGCACATATGTTCTGGAGCAGAGAAGGTTGATGTAATAGTAATTGTTCCAGAGAACTGTTCCTGCAGCTGTCATTGCAGCTGGAATAGAAGTGATAGAAACCAAATCCTGTACTACTGCAAACCAAGCCAGGAGGTATGTGAATCTTAGGCCAAGTTCTTCACTGTCTTTTTATTCCAGCTCCTCTGGTGATCTTGTCTTTCTGCTCCACTTACCTCTACTGTCTCCAGTTTAGGATGTTGACTTTAGAGTCCACGTCACAGTGCAACTTTTTTTATTTTGTTTTGTTTTTAGACAGGGTCTCGCTCTGGCACCCAGGCTGGAGTGCAGTGGTGCACTCTCAGCTCACTGCAGTCTCCACCTCCCAGGCTCAGGTGATCAGTCTTCTCACCTCAGCCTCCTGAATAGCTGGGACTACAGGCACATGCCACCACACCTGGCTAATTTTTGTATTTGGATTTTTAGTAGAGATGGGTTTTTGCCCTGTTGCCCTGGCTGGTCTCCAAATCCTGGTCTCAAGCTATTGGCCTGCCTCCCAAAGTGCTAGGATTACAGGCATGAGCCACTGCACGTGGCCACAAGATTTTTTTTTTTTTTGAGACGTAGTATCGCTCCATTGCTTAGACTGCAGTGCACTGGCGTGATTTCGGCTCACCACAGCCTCCGCTTCCCGATTCAAGCGATTCTCCTGCCTCAGCCTCCCGAGTAGCTGGGATTACAGGCGCCCACCACCATGCTCAGCTAATTTTTTGTATTTTTAGTAGAGACGTGGTTTCTCCATGTTGGTCAGGCTGGTCTCGAACTCCTGACCTTCTGCCTCAGCCTGCCAAAATCCTGGGATTACAGGCATGAGCCACCACACCCGGACTTCTTTTTTTTGAGATGGAGTCTTGCTCTGTTGCCCAGGCTGGAGTGCAGTGGCATGATCTCGGCTCACTGCAACCTCCGCCTCCCAGGTTCAAGTGATTCTCCTGCCTCAGCCTCCCAAGTAGCTGGGACTGCAGGCACTTACCACCATGCCTGGCTCATTTTTGTATTTTCAGTAGAGACAGGGTTTCACCATGTTGGCCAGGCTGGTATCAAACTCCTGACCTCAGATGATCTGCCTGCCTCGGCCTCCCAAAGTGCTGGGATTACAGGAGTGAGCCACTGCTCCCGCTCGTTTTTGGTTTTTTTTTTTGAGACAAGGTCTTGCTCTGTTGCCCAGACTGGAGTACAGTGGAGTAATCTCGGCTCACTGCAATCTCTGCCTCCTGGGTTCAAGCGATTCTCCTGCCTCAGCCTCCCAAGTAGCAGGGATTACAGTTGCACGCCACCGCACCTGGCTAATTTTTGTATTTTTAGTAGAAACAGGGTTTCACCATGTTGGCCAGGCTGGTCTCAAACTCCTGACCTCAAGTGTTCTGCCCACCTTGGCGTCCGAAAGTGCTGGGATTACAGGCATGAGCCACCGCGCCCAGACAGGAGTGCAGCTTTTGATGTGATATTATAAGCTTAATATCTCCAATCAATTATTTTTCATTATATCTCTTTAATTATAATGTACATTATATTTAAACAGTGTAACTTTAAAATGACAATATTGTTTTTTCCCCCAAAAAATGCTTGCTAAATATTTAAACTCTGAAAATGTATTTGGTCTTTACCTTCTTTCTGGCTAAATCTATTTTCACACTCTCTGGGGGCATGCAAGAAAATATTGACTGAGTTTAAGGTAAGATTTTCATGTTTTTTTTTTTTTTGCAATTATACTTGATTTGCCACAGCTTAGAGTTCATGTTCGATTTGGTCATAATTTCTAGATCTACTTTTACTGTTGATCAAATTATCTTCCTATTGGTGAGCTTCATATCATTAACTTTCTATTCCTGCATAATGTTATTGGTGGAAGAAATGTGGGAGACCCTACATCTATACCTCATTCCTTTATTACTGGAGCTGATGACAGGATTTACCCATCTGTCTATTTATTTCATTTTTTTAATTTTTATTTTTTTATTATTATAATTCTTATTTTTTGGGATGGAGTCTCACTCTATCACCCAGGCTGGAGTGCGGAAGTGCAATCTCAGCTCACTGCAGCCTCTGCTTCCTGGGGCTTCCTGGGGGTTCACGAGGTTCTCCTGCCTCGGCCTCCTGAGTAGCTGGGTTTATAGGCGTGCGCCACCACACCTGGCTAATTTTTGTATTTTCAGTAGAGACAGGATTTCACCATGTTGGCCAGGATGGTCTCAATCTCTTCACCTCAAGTGATCCGCCCACCTTGGCCACCCAAAGGGCTGGGACTACAGGCGTGAGCCACTGCGCCCGGCCCCCTAGCTAATTTTTAAATTTTTTGTAGAGATGGGGGTCCCACTATGTTGCCCAGACTAGTCTCAAACTCCTGGCCTCATGGGATCCTCCTGCCTCAGCCTTCCAAAGGCTGGCTTGGGTTTACAGAAATGAGTCACTGTGCCTGGCCCGATATATTTTTAGTTTATATGTTTCCATGGGTGAAGGTTTATGCTTTGCATAAATGTTGGTAGTTTCTATAATATGTCTTACTATTTTACATTTCTTTCCTTTTTTTTTTTTTTTTGACAAGGTCTTTCCTTCTGTCACCCAGGCAGGCTGGAATGCACTGGCACGATCATAGCTCACTGCAGCCTCAACCTCCTGGGCTCGAGTCCTTGTGTTGTCCCAAGCCGATCTCAAAACCCCTGACCTCAAGTGAGGCCACCTGACTTCCACACCTCATCCTCCCAAAGTGCTGAGATTACAGGGGTGAGCCACCATGCCCAGCAGTATTCAGTATTTTATTTTCTTTTTTTTGTTTGTTTTGGAGACAGAGTGTCACTCTGTTGCCCAGGCTGGAGTGCAGTGGCACAATCTCAGCTCACCGAAACCTCTGCCTCCTGGTCTTAAGCCATCCTCCCATGTCAGCCTTCCCAGTAGCTGGGACTACAGGTACACACCACCATGCCCAGCTAATTTTTTTTTTTTTTTTTGAGATGGAGTCTTGCTCTATCACTCAGGTGGAAAGCAGCAATGGCACAATCTCTGCTCACTGCAACTTCCGCCTCCTGAGTTCAAGCAATTGTCCTGCCTCAGCCTCTCAAGTAGCTGGGATTACAGGCATGCACCACCAAGCCTGGCTAATTTTTTTTTGTATTTTTAGTAGAGACAGAGTTTCACCATGTTGCCCAGGCTGATTTCGAACTCCTGACCTCAAGTGATCTGCCCGCCTCAGCCTCCCAAAGTGCTGGGATTACAGGCGTGAGCCACCACGCCCAGCCAATTTTGTATTTTTTGTAGAGATGTGGTGTCACTATGTTGCCCAGGCTGGTCTCAAACTCCCAAAGTGCTGGGATTACAGGCATGAACTACCATGCCCACCACCGGAAGTATTTTCTATTTCATTTTACTATTTACTACTCATGTAATATATCCTATAATGTATTTTATGCATTTTTCTTGTCAATGAATTCAGAAAAGTGGACAAATGGAATACGCAATTCTGACTTGCCATAACATAATGTGGAATCCTCAGTGGCTTCCTTTTTCTGAAACCACATTGTGCCTCTTGATGGGACCATATTTCTTTCTTTCTTTTTTTTTTTTCTTTGAGACAGAGCCTTACGCACTCTGTCGCCCAGGTTGGAGTGCAGTGGCGCGATATCATATCAGCTCACTGCAACCTCCACCTCCTGGGTTCAAGCAAGTCTCCTGCCTTAGCCTCCAGAGTAGCTGGGATTACAGGTGCACACCACCATGCCCAGCTAATTTTTATATTTTTAGTAAAGATAGGGTTTTACCTTGTTGGCCAGCCTGGCCTGGAACTCTTGACCTTAGGTGATCCACCCACCTCAACTTCCCAAAGTGCTAGGATTACAGGCATGAGCCACTATGCCTGGCCTCCATGTGTATTTAAGTTGCTCCTTAATACACAGGCATAGGCATATAATTTTGATGCTTTTGATAGGACAATGCCCATAATTTTCACTGCTTTCTCTTTGTTCTCTGGTGTATTTCTTTTCTTTTATCTTCTTTTGTGTGTTTGTGTGTGTGTGTGTGTGTGTGTGTGTGTGTGTGACAGTTTCGCCCTTGTTACCCAAGGTGGAGTGCAGTGGCGCGATCTTGGCTCACTGCAACCTCTGCCTCCTGGATTCAAGCGATTCTCCTGCTTCAGCCTCCCGAGTAGCTGGGATTACAGGCACACACCACTGTGCCTGGCTAATTTTGTACTTTTAGTAGAGATGGGGTTTCACACCACGTTAACCAGGCTGGTTTCGAACTCCTGGCCCCAGGTGATCCGCCCACCTAGGCCTCCCAAAGTCCTGGTATTACGGTCGTGAGCCACTGCGCCTGGCCTCTTGTTTTTGAGATGGAGTCTTGTTTTGTCACCCAGGCTGGAGTGCAGTGGCGCGATCTCGGCTCACTGCAACCTCCACCTCCCAGGTTTAAGTGATTCTCCTGCCTCAGCCTCCCAAGTAGCTGGGATTACAGGCGCCCACCACCACACCTGGGTAATTTTCGTATTTTCAGTACAGACACGGTTTCACTGTGTTGGCCAGGTGAGTCTCAAACTCCTGACCTCAAGTGATCTGCCCTCCTCAGACTCCCAAAGTGCTGGGATTACAGGCATAAGCAACTGTACCTACCCTTCTCTGGTGTATTTCTGATTAAACCTGCCATCCACTGTCTAACATTTGATTTGATTGGATCTCCATATGACCATTATTGTCAACCACAGAACACATGCCAGGTTCTAACTTAACTTAAAGGGCCTCAAGATGTAAAACATAAGACTTGGAGCCTATCCTCAAGAAGCTTACAGTTTAATTGGAGAGAGAAACAAAAAACAAAAACAAAAAACAGCACCGTGCATATTAACCAAAGAGACAGCAGCATGACAGAGCTGGCAGAGGGAAAAATGAAGGTGGTTCCTGCACAGCTTCAAGAGCAGCACCAACACTCTCCATCGTCCAAGACTTCCTGGTGTGTGTACTCAGTGCCACACTAACTTCTTCCATTTAGGGTCTGCGAGGTCCTCGTCTATTAAGGGGATAACTCTGAATCACAGAATCTTAGAGCAAGCATCGAGGGCAGAGGTCATTTAATCCTACTTGCTCATTTAAAAACTGGCAGTCTGAGGCCCAAAGATGTTAAGCAGCTTGGCCAAGGTCATGCAGCTAGTTTCGTGATGAAATTAGAACTATAAACCATGGTCTTCTGATAGCTAGTCCAGTGCACTTTCTGCTACTCCCCAAATTGATGGCATTTTCTAACCACCAGATCAAATGTTCATTTATTCTTTCCTTCCCTAGAAAGAGCACCTGCCTGTGCGGGGCACTGGGATTGCAATGTGAGTGACATGGAGCCACATTGTCAGGGGGCAAGTCAGGTGAACAAAGAAATTAGCCTCTACACTGAGACACTTTCAGAAAATGAAAGGGGCTAATAATAGCTATGTGTGCATCTCGGTTGTAAACCAGGACTGAGTGCCATGATGGACATCAGGTCTATACAGGATATAGACAAGTCTCCCATTCAGGGCAACATAGTGAGACCCCCATCTTTACAATGAAAAACCAAAACAATTAGCTACTCAGGAGGCTGAGGGGGGCAGATTCCCTCAGCCCAGGAGTTCAAGACTGCAATGAACTGTGATTGTGCCACTGCACTCCAGCCTGAGTGACAGAGCGAGACCCTGTTTAAAATAATAATAATAATTAAAGACAGGGCGTGGTGGCTCACGCCTGTAATCCCAGCACTTTGGGAGGCCAATGCGGGTGGATCACCTGAGGTCAGGAGTTTGAGACCAGCCTGGCCAACATGGTGAAACCCTATCTCTACTAAAAACACAAAAAATTAGCTGGGTGTGGAGGCAGATGCCTGTAATCCCAGCTACTCGGGAAGCTGAGGCAGGAGAATCGCTTGAACCCCAGAGGCGGAGGTTGCAGTGAGCTGAGATCACGCCATTGCACTCCAGCCTGGTCAATCTATAAGAGCAAGACTCCGTCTCAAAAAAAAAAAAAAAAAAAAAAAGAAGCACAGTTTCCAGAGGAATCTGTGAGGGCGCAAAGGTGGGAGGGGCCACTTCTGCTGTAGGGAGGAGTATCAACTCAGGGAAAGCTTCATGGAGGAAGCAGCATTTGAGCTGACTTAGAAATTACTGGTTATGGGCCAGATGCAGTGGCTTATGCCTGTAATCCTAGCACTTTTGGAGGCCGAGATGGGTGGCTCACCTGAGGTCAGGAGTTTGAGACCAGCCTGGTCAACATGGTGAAACCCTGTCTCTACCAAAAATACAAAAATTAGCCGGGCATGGTGGCGCACCCCTGTAGTCCCAGCTACTCGGGAGGCTGAGGCCAGAGAATTGCTGGAACCGGGGAGGTGGAGGTTGCAGTGAGCTGAGATTGCGCCAGTGCACTACAGCCTGGGCGATGCAGCAAGACTCCATCTCAACAAAAAAAGAAATTACTGGTTACAGACTGGGTGCAGTGGCTCATGCATGTAATGCCAGCAGTTTGGGAAGCTGAGGAGGGTGGATTACTGGAGGCCAGGAGTTCCAGACCAGCCCAGCCAACATGGCAAAACTCTACTAAAAATACAAAAATTAGCTGGGCATGGTGGTGGGCACCTGTAGTCCCAGCTACTTAGGAGGCTGAGGCATGAGAATTGCTTGAACCCGGGAGGCGGAGGCTGTAGTGAGGTGAGATCGTGGCACTGCACTCCAGCCTGGACAACAGAGTGAGAGTCCGTCTCAAAAAAAAAAAAAAAAAAAAGAAATTGGGACAGCTTCTCTGAGCAGGTGACACAGGAGACAGGAGTTGAGATTGTTTAGCAAAAAGGAACCTCCTAGGCAGAGGGAACAGCTTGAGCAAAGACCTTCCATGGGAACAGGTGTTGGTGTACTCAAACAGCAGCAGCCGGAACGTCTGGGGCAAAGTGGCCAAGGTGGAAAATGGTGCGAGATGAAGTCACAGAGTGGCTGGCCAAGTCACATGAGGCTTGTGGCAAGACAGGAGTATACTCTTTTTTTTTTTAAGAAGGAGTCTCGCTCTGTCGCCCGGGCTGGAGCGCAGTGGCGCGATCTCGGCTCACTGCAAGCTCCGCCTCCCAGGTTCACGCCATTCTCCTGTCTCAGCCTCCTGAGTGGCTGGGACTACAGGTGCCCGCCACCACGCCCGGCTAATTTTTTGTATTTTTTAGTAAAGATGGGGTTTCACTGTGTTAGCCAGGATGGTCTCAATCTCCTGACCTCGTGATCTGCCCACCTCGGCCTCCCAAAGTGCTGGGATTACAGGTGTGAGCCACCGCGCCTGGCTTTTTTTTTTTTTTTGAGACAGAGTCTTGCTCTGTTGCCCAGGCTGGAGGACAGTGGCACGATCTCTGGTCACTGCAACCTCCACCTCCTGGGTTTAAGCGATTCTCCTGCCTCAGCCTCCCTAGTAGGTGGGAGCACACCCCACCATGCTCCACTCATTTTTGTATTTTTAGTAGGGACGGGGTTTCACCATGTTGGCCAGGCTGGTCTCAAACTCCTGACCTCAAGCAATCCGCCCGCCTCAGCCTCCCAAAGTGCTGGGATTACAGGCGTGAGCCACCGTGCCCAGCTTGGCTGTTTGCATTTCTATTGTCAGCTGCCAGCTGAGGTTTGTTTAAACCTCAGGAGGTATCCCCTGGTTCAAGTGGGTTACTGCTCCACCCAGGACTAGAATTTCACAAGTAGGTGTGCGTTGCACACATCCTATAGGTCTTGCCTGGAATTGGGGCAGTTCACATCTTACGCTGCACACATGCATTTACTGAACAGTGCTCTGCACTGAGGGAGGCAGATGGGTTGCTATTGGGTCTCTGGGACCTACCCTCAGCCAGTATGCCATCTAGGTGCCAGTAGGGGCAGCCCTCAGGTGACCCACCCAGCCAGGGCAATGCAGCAGGCAGGAATAGGTGCTCAAGGACGCAACTCAGGCCTAACAGATTAGGGCCTTTAGAGGCTCTTCAGTGCTGAAGGATTAATAGATCCATCCCAGCATAGATAAGACAATCTAAAAAGGGGGCTAACGGAAGTCCTAGGACTTCCAACCTACTCTTGGGATTTCACCTGACTACTACTGTAATTTCTGGTGGCTACTTTGATTTTTCTTTTTTTGAGACGGAGTCTCACTCTATTGCCAGGCTAGAGTGCTGTGGCACGATCTCAGCTCACTGCAACCTCTGACTCCCTGGTTCAAGCGATTCTCCTGCCTCAGCCTCCCGAGTAGCTGGGACTACTGGCGCATGTCACCACGCCCAGCGAATTTTTTTGTATTTTTAGTAAAGATGGGGTTTCACCATGTAGGCCAGGATGGTCTCAATCTCCTGACCTCGTGATCCACCCGCCTTGGCATCCTAAAGTGCTGGGATTACGGGCCTGAGCCACTGCGCCTGGCCTGATTTTTTAAATAACCATTCTACTTTAGAACAGTTCTAGATTTGCAGGAAAAGTATGTTTCTATATAGCCCTGCACCCAGTTTCCCCTATTATTAATATCTCAGATTACTGTGGTACGTGTGTTACAAGTAATGATACATGGCTGGGCGTGGTGGCTCACGCCTGTAATCCCAGCACTTTGGGAGGCCAAGGCGGGCAAATCACTTGAGGTCAGGAGTTCCAGACCAGCCTGGCCAACATGGTGAAACTCTATCTCTACTAAAAATATAAAAAATTAGCCAGTCACAGTGGCGCACGCCTATAATCCCAGCTACTCAAGAGGCTGAAGCAGGCTGGACACGGTGGCTCACGCCTGTAATCCTAGCACTTTGGGAGGCCGAGGCCGGCGGATCACGAG